>NW_027640670.1:0-600000 GCF_949752795.1 Hyperoodon ampullatus | reverse complement strand
TGGCAATTTACATCCCGCCCATCAGCATAACAAGGCTCCCTGTTCTCCAGGGCCTGTCTTGCCTTTCTTGTTCTTACACATTTTGTGGATGTCCCTTTTGACCGGTGGGAAGTGATACTTCTTTGTAGTGCAGATTTGCATTGCCCGCTTGCTTGCTTGGCCAAAAAGGGCGTATGCGTTTTCTCCTGAATATATTCAGGAGAAAACGCATACGCCCTTTTTGGCCAAGTGCATCATTGTCGAAGTTGTGCCCCTCTTCCTGTGCTTTAAAGGCGATTCCAACGTACCTCTTGAAATCTGTTTCCTGCTATTCTGCCTCGCTTTCAAGTCCGCCTCGTTGCCTTCCCTCAACAGATTTTTGGACGATAGTTGTCCTTTATTACTCGGCCAGTTTGTGAATTGCTGTGCCCCTGAGCTCCATTTTTCAACTCGTTTTTGGTGAGCTGACCGCAAGTCCAAAATTTTGGTTCAGGACCTATACTGGTTCCCGGTGGGTGGCTGAGAATTTGGTTAATTCTTCTTCCTGCCGGGAAATTACAGTGATATGTGCCCGTCCAAATGCCTAACAGCTACTCTCTCATTGGTTCTCCCTCTTCCCTTTCATCCTCTGCCAAATTGGCAACCTGTGCGAACCAAGAGGTTAAAGGGGCTGTCTCTCCAAGTTGGGAGGTTGATAGTAAAGCAGACGGAAAGTCAAACCGGAGCACCAGGAGAGGGACTATTCGTTGAGTTTTAGAAACCTTTCGTATTCACAGTGTGTACGTTCTCTAGGTTTCCCGCACATGTTATAGCTGTAGTAATATTCCCTTCAACCTGGAGAGTTCGGACCCATGGAATGGGTGCCATGCATTATTGCTTTAAAGGGTCTGCATTTGCTCACCCAATCTCACCAATCGTCTCAGTCCCAAGTGTCCCTCCTTATGCCACATCCAGCTGTCGTTGTAGATAGGGTCATTCCAGCCTTCATCAGAGACCCTGAAGGAATTGTAAAGAATTTCCCAGTTTTTTTGTTTTGTTTTTGAAATTCCTTTTTATAGTGGGTTTGAGCTGATTCTCGCTGCCATGTTTATGCCAGTCTAGACACACTTGATTCCCTTACGGAGACATATCAATACATAGGTTTTAAGATTCTTACTAGTCAGATATTTTCCTCTGCGGGAAATATGGGGTTTTGAGTCCCTTTCGCTGAGGACGGTGTAGGTCTTGTCTATTCCATAGTTGGTTTTTGGAACGGTACCTGTGCTTATATCAAACTCTGGTTTTATGCATCACCCCACCTCTCCTTCCCCCTTAAGCAGGTATAAGAGTGTTTTCTAAATGTGAGACACTGTTCTCTTTCCTAACTCAGTTCAAGTGTAGCCATGTTTACAGGATCTTCATAAGTGATATCTTATGATAAGTTTCTTTTTCTGTGTGACTTATTTCACTTAGAATCATCGTACCTGAATCCACCCATTTTGCTGCTACTGGTCTTATGACATTGATTTCATGGCTGAGGGATATTCCATCGTACGTAAGTACCACAATTTTTTGAACCATGTTTATATTTTCTGGGATACTTAAGGTGTATCCAAGTTGAGGCCCTTGTATGCAGTGCAGCCCTAAATTTTGGGGTGGCTCTGTCTTATTGATTTTCAGTTTTCCCAAGGTATATTCCCTAGACTGGTAGTGCCCTTGGCTCTGTAGCTCTGTTCTTTACTTGTTTTAGGGAACAGAATGCACTCCTCCAGAGAGGCAGTTGGCAATTTACATCCCGCCCATCAGCATAACAAGGCTCCCTGTTCTCCAGGGCCTGTCTTGCCTTTCTTGTTCTTACACATTTTGTGGATGTCCCTTTTGACCGGTGGGAAGTGATACTTCTTTGTAGTGCAGATTTGCATTGCCCACTTGCTTGCTTGGCCAAAAAGGGCGTATGCGTTTTCTCCTGAATATATTCAGGAGAAAACGCATACGCCCTTTTTGGCCAAGTGCATCATTGTCGAAGTTGTGCCCCTCTTCCTGTGCTTTAAAGGCGATTCCAACGTACCTCTTGAAATCTGTTTCCTGCTATTCTGCCTCGCTTTCAAGTCCGCCTCGTGACCTTCCCTCAACAGATTTTTGGACGATAGTTGTCCTTTATTACTCGGCCAGTTTGTGAATTGCTGTGCCCCTGAGCTCCATTTTTCAACTCGTTTTTGGTGAGCTGACCGCAAGTCCAAAATTTTGGTTCAGGACCTATACTGGTTCCCGGTGGGTGGCTGAGAATTTGGTTAATTCTTCTTCCTGCCGGGAAATTACAGTGATATGTGCCCGTCCAAATGCCTAACAGCTACTCTCTCATTGGTTCTCCCTCTTCCCTTTCATCCTCTGCCAAATTGGCAACCTGTGCGAACCAAGAGGTTAAAGGGGCTGTCTCTCCAAGTTGGGAGGTTGATAGTAAAGCAGACGGAAAGTCAAACCGGAGCACCAGGGGAGGGACTATGCGTTGAGTTTTAGAAACCTTTCGTATTCACAGTGTGTCCGTTCTCTAGGTTTCCCGCACTTGTTATAGCTGTAGTAATATTCCCTTCAACCTGGAGAGTTCGGACCCATGGAATGGGTGCCATGCATTATTGCTTTAAAGGGTCTGCATTTGCTCACCCAATCTCACCAATCGTCTCAGTCCCAAGTGTCCCTCCTTATGCCACATCCAGCTGTCGTTGTAGATAGGGTCATTCCAGCCTTCATCAGAGACCCTGACGGAATTGTAAAGAATTTCCCCGTTTTTTTGTTTTGTTTTTGAAATTCCTTTTTATAGTGGGTTTGAGCTGATTCTCGCTGCCATGTTTATGCCAGTCTAGACACACTTGATTCCCTTATGGAGACATATCAATACATAGGTTTTAAGATTCTTACTAGTCAGATATTTTCCTCTGCGGGAAATATGGGGTTTTGAGTCCCTTTCGCTGAGGACGGTGTAGGTCTTGTCTATTCCATAGTTGGTTTTTGGAACGGTACCTGTGCTTATATCAAACTCTGGTTTTATGCATCACCCCACCTCTCCTTCCCCCTTAAGCAGGTATAAGAGTGTTTTCTAAATGTGAGACACTGTTCTCTTTCCTAACTCAGTTCAACTGTAGCCATGTTTACAGGATCTTCATAAGTGATATCTTATGATAAGTTTCTTTTTCTGTGTGACTTATTTCACTTAGAATCATCGTACCTGAATCCACCCATTTTGCTGCTACTGGTCTTATGACATTGATTTCATGGCTGAGGGATATTCCATCGTACATAAGTACCACAATTTTTTGAACCATGTTTATATTTTCTGGGATACTTAAGGTGTATCCAAGTTGAGGCCCTTGTATGCAGTGCAGCCCTAAATTTTGGGGTGGCTCTGTCTTATTGATTTTCAGTTTTCCCAAGGTATATTCCCTAGACTGGTAGTGCCCTTGGCTCTGTAGCTCTGTTCTTTACTTGTTTTAGGGAACAGAATGCACTCCTCCAGAGAGGCAGTTGGCAATTTACATCCCGCCCATCAGCATAACAAGGCTCCCTGTTCTCCAGGGCCTGTCTTGCCTTTCTTGTTCTTACACATTTTGTGGATGTCCCTTTTGACCGGTGGGAAGTGATACTTCTTTGTAGTGCAGATTTGCATTGCCCGCTTGCTTGCTTGGCCAAAAAGGGCGTATGCGTTTTCTCCTGAATATATTCAGGAGAAAACGCATACGCCCTTTTTGGCCAAGTGCATCATTGTCGAAGTTGTGCCCCTCTTCCTGTGCTTTAAAGGCGATTCCAACGTACCTCTTGAAATCTGTTTCCTGCTATTCTGCCTCGCTTTCAAGTCCGCCTCGTTGCCTTCCCTCAACAGATTTTTGGACGATAGTTGTCCTTTATTACTCGGCCAGTTTGTGAATTGCTGTGCCCCTGAGCTCCATTTTTCAACTCGTTTTTGGTGAGCTGACCGCAAGTCCAAAATTTTGGTTCAGGACCTATACTGGTTCCCGGTGGGTGGCTGAGAATTTGGTTAATTCTTCTTCCTGCCGGGAAATTACAGTGATATGTGCCCGTCCAAATGCCTAACAGCTACTCTCTCATTGGTTCTCCCTCTTCCCTTTCATCCTCTGCCAAATTGGCAACCTGTGCGAACCAAGAGGTTAAAGGGGCTGTCTCTCCAATTTGGGAGGTTGATAGTAAAGAAGACGGAAAGTCAAACCGGAGCACCAGGGGAGGGACTATGCGTTGAGTTTTAGAAACCTTTCGTATTCACAGTGTGTCCGTTCTCTAGGTTTCCCGCACTTGTTATAGCTGTAGTAATATTCCCTTCAACCTGGAGAGTTCGGACCCATGGAATGGGTGCCATGCATTATTGCTTTAAAGGGTCTGCATTTGCTAACCCAATCTCACCAATCGTCTCAGTCCCAAGTGTCCCTCCTTATGCCACATCCAGCTGTCGTTGTAGATAGGGCCATTCCAGCTTTCATCAGAGACCCTGAAGGAATTGTAAAGAATTTCCCCGTTTTTTTGTTTTGTTTTTGAAATTCCTTTTTATAGTGGGTTTGAGCTGATTCTCGCTGCCATGTTTATGCCAGTCTAGACACACTTGATTCCCTTACGGAGACATATCAATACATAGGTTTTAAGATTCTTACTAGTCAGATATTTTCCTCTGCGGGAAATATGGGGTTTTGAGTCCCTTTCGCTGAGGACGGTGTAGGTCTTGTCTATTCCATAGTTGGTTTTTGGAACGGTACCTGTGCTTATATCAAACTCTGGTTTTATGCATCACCCCACCTCTCCTTCCCCCTTAAGCAGGTATAAGAGTGTTTTCTAAATGTGAGACACTGTCCTCTTTCTAACTCAGTTCAAGTGTAGCCATGTTTACAGGATCTTCATAAGTGATATCTTATGATAAGTTTCTTTTTCTGTGTGACTTATTTCACTTAGAATCATCGTACCTGAATCCACCCATTTTGCTGCTACTGGTCTTATGACATTGATTTCATGGCTGAGGGATATTCCATCGTACGTAAGTACCACAATTTCTTGAACCATGTTTATATTTTCTGGGATACTTAAGGTGTATCCAAGTTGAGGCCCTTGTATGCAGTGCAGCCCTAAATTTTGGGGTGGCTCTGTCTTATTGATTTTCAGTTTTCCCAAGGTATATTCCCTAGACTGGTAGTGCCCTTGGCTCTGTAGCTCTGTTCTTTACTTGTTTTAGGGAACAGAATGCACTCCTCCAGGGAGGCAGTTGGCAATTTACATCCCGCCCATCAGCATAACAAGGCTCCCTGTTCTCCAGGGCCTGTCTTGCCTTTCTTGTTCTTACACATTTTGTGGATGTCCCTTTTGACCGGTGGGAAGTGATACTTCTTTGTAGTGCAGATTTGCATTGCCCGCTTGCTTGCTTGGCCAAAAAGGGCGTATGCGTTTTCTCCTGAATATATTCCGGAGAAAACGCATACGCCCTTTTTGGCCAAGTGCATCATTGTCGAAGTTGTGCCCCTCTTCCTGTGCTTTAAAGGCGATTCCAACGTACCTCTTGAAATCTGTTTCCTGCTATTCTGCCTCGCTTTCAAGTCCGCCTCGTTGCCTTCCCTCAACAGATTTTTGGACGATAGTTGTCCTTTATTACTCGGCCAGTTTGTGAATTGCTGTGCCCCTGAGCTCCATTTTTCAACTCGCTTTTGGTGAGCTGACCGCAAGTCCAAAATTTTGGTTCAGGACCTATACTGGTTCCCGGTGGGTGGCTGAGAATTTGGTTAATTCTTCTTCCTGCCGGGAAATTACAGTGATATGTGCCCGTCCAAATGCCTAACAGCTACTCTCTCATTGGTTCTCCCTCTTCCCTTTCATCCACTGCCAAATTGGCAACCTGTGCGAACCAAGAGGTTAAAGGGGCTGTCTCTCCAAGTTGGGAGGTTGATAGTAAAGCAGACGGAAAGTCAAACCGGAGCACCAGGAGAGGGACTATTCGTTGAGTTTTAGAAACCTTTCGTATTCACAGTGTGTCCGTTCTCTAGGTTTCCCGCACATGTTATAGCTGTAGTAATATTCCCTTCAACCTGGAGAGTTCGGACCCATGGAATGGGTGCCATGCATTATTGCTTTAAAGGGTCTGCATTTGCTCACCCAATCTCACCAATCGTCTCAGTCCCAAGTGTCCCTCCTTATGCCACATCCAGCTGTCGTTGTAGATAGGGCCATTCCAGCATTCATCAGAGACCCTGAAGGAATTGTAAAGAATTTCCCAGTTTTTTTGTTTTGTTTTTGAAATTCCTTTTTATAGTGGGTTTGAGCTGATTCTCGCTGCCATGTTTATGCCAGTCTAGACACACTTGATTCCCTTACGGAGACATATCAATACATAGGTTTTAAGATTCTTACTAGTCAGATATTTTCCTCTGCGGGAAATATGGGGTTTTGAGTCCCTTTCGCTGAGGACGGTGTAGGTCTTGTCTATTCCATAGTTGGTTTTTGGAACGGTACCTGTGCTTATATCAAACTCTGGTTTTATGCATCACCCCACCTCTCCTTCCCCCTTAAGCAGGTATAAGAGTGTTTTCTAAATGTGAGACACTGTTCTCTTTCCTAACTCAGTTCAAGTGTAGCCATGTTTACAGGATCTTCATAAGTGATATCTTATGATAAGTTTCTTTTTCTGTGTGACTTATTTCACTTAGAATCATCGTACCTGAATCCACCCATTTTGCTGCTACTGGTCTTATGACATTGATTTCATGGCTGAGGGATATTCCATCGTACGTAAGTACCACAATTTTTTGAACCATGTTTATATTTTCTGGGATACTTAAGGTGTATCCAAGTTGAGGTCCTTGTATGCAGTGCAGCCCTAAATTTTGGGGTGGCTCTGTCTTATTGATTTTCAGTTTTCCCAAGGTATATTCCCTAGACTGGTAGTGCCCTTGGCTCTGTAGCTCTGTTCTTTACTTGTTTTAGGGAACAGAATGCACTCCTCCAGAGAAGCAGTTGGCAATTTACATCCCGCCCATCAGCATAACAAGGCTCCCTGTTCTCCAGGGCCTGTCTTGCCTTTCTTGTTCTTACACATTTTGTGGATGTCCCTTTTGACCGGTGGGAAGTGATACTTCTTTGTAGTGCAGATTTGCATTGCCCGCTTGCTTGCTTGGCCAAAAAGGGCGTATGCGTTTTCTCCTGAATATATTCAGGAGAAAACGCATACGCCCTTTTTGGCCAAGTGCATCATTGTCGAAGTTGTGCCCCTCTTCCTGTGCTTTAAAGGCGATTCCAACGTACCTCTTGAAATCTGTTTCCTGCTATTCTGCCTCGCTTTCAAGTCCGCCTCGTTGCCTTCCCTCAACAGATTTTTGGACGATAGTTGTCCTTTATTACTCGGCCAGTTTGTGAATTGCTGTGCCCCTGAGCTCCATTTTTCAACTCGTTTTTGGTGAGCTGACCGCAAGTCCAAAATTTTGGTTCAGGACCTATACTGGTTCCCGGTGGGTGGCTGAGAATTTGGTTAATTCTTCTTCCTGCCGGGAAATTACAGTGATATGTGCCCGTCCAAATGCCTAACAGCTACTCTCTCATTGGTTCTCCCTCTTCCCTTTCATCCTCTGCCAAATTGGCAACCTGTGCGAACCAAGAGGTTAAAGGGGCTGTCTCTCCAATTTGGGAGGTTGATAGTAAAGAAGACGGAAAGTCAAACCGGAGCACCAGGGGAGGGACTATGCGTTGAGTTTTAGAAACCTTTCGTATTCACAGTGTGTCCGTTCTCTAGGTTTCCCGCACTTGTTATAGCTGTAGTAATATTCCCTTCAACCTGGAGAGTTCGGACCCATGGAATGGGTGCCATGCATTATTGCTTTTAAGGGTCTGCATTTGCTAACCCAATCTCACCAATCGTCTCAGTCCCAATTGTCCCTCCTTATGCCACATCCAGCTGTCGTTGTAGATAGGGCCATTCCAGCTTTCATCAGAGACCCTGAAGGAATTGTAAAGAATTTCCCCGTTTTTTTGTTTTGTTTTTGAAATTCCTTTTTATAGTGGGTTTGAGCTGATTCTCGCTGCCATGTTTATGCCAGTCTAGACACACTTGATTCCCTTACGGAGACATATCAATACATAGGTTTTAAGATTCTTACTAGTCAGATATTTTCCTCTGCGGGAAATATGGGGTTTTGAGTCCCTTTCGCTGAGGACGGTGTAGGTCTTGTCTATTCCATAGTTGGTTTTTGGAACGGTACCTGTGCTTATATCAAACTCTGGTTTTATGCATCACCCCACCTCTCCTTCCCCCTTAAGCAGGTATAAGAGTGTTTTCTAAATGTGAGACACTGTCCTCTTTCCTAACTCAGTTCAAGTGTAGCCATGTTTACAGGATCTTCATAAGTGATATCTTATGATAAGTTTCTTTTTCTGTGTGACTTATTTCACTTAGAATCATCGTACCTGAATCCACCCATTTTGCTGCTACTGGTCTTATGACATTGATTTCATGGCTGAGGGATATTCCATCGTACGTAAGTACCACAATTTTTTGAACCATGTTTATATTTTCTGGGATACTTAAGGTGTATCCAAGTTGAGGCCCTTGTATGCAGTGCAGCCCTAAATTTTGGGGTGGCTCTGTCTTATTGATTTTCAGTTTTCCCAAGGTATATTCCCTAGACTGGTAGTGCCCTTGGCTCTGTAGCTCTGTTCTTTACTTGTTTTAGGGAACAGAATGCACTCCTCCAGGGAGGCAGTTGGCAATTTACATCCCGCCCATCAGCATAACAAGGCTCCCTGTTCTCCAGGGCCTGTCTTGCCTTTCTTGTTCTTACACATTTTGTGGATGTCCCTTTTGACCGGTGGGAAGTGATACTTCTTTGTAGTGCAGATTTGCATTGCCCGCTTGCTTGCTTGGCCAAAAAGGGCGTATGCGTTTTCTCCTGAATATATTCCGGAGAAAACGCATACGCCCTTTTTGGCCAAGTGCATCATTGTCGAAGTTGTGCCCCTCTTCCTGTGCTTTAAAGGCGATTCCAACGTACCTCTTGAAATCTGTTTCCTGCTATTCTGCCTCGCTTTCAAGTCCGCCTCGTTGCCTTCCCTCAACAGATTTTTGGACGATAGTTGTCCTTTATTACTCGGCCAGTTTGTGAATTGCTGTGCCCCTGAGCTCCATTTTTCAACTCGCTTTTGGTGAGCTGACCGCAAGTCCAAAATTTTGGTTCAGGACCTATACTGGTTCCCGGTGGGTGGCTGAGAATTTGGTTAATTCTTCTTCCTGCCGGGAAATTACAGTGATATGTGCCCGTCCAAATGCCTAACAGCTACTCTCTCATTGGTTCTCCCTCTTCCCTTTCATCCACTGCCAAATTGGCAACCTGTGCGAACCAAGAGGTTAAAGGGGCTGTCTCTCCAAGTTGGGAGGTTGATAGTAAAGCAGACGGAAAGTCAAACCGGAGCACCAGGAGAGGGACTATTCGTTGAGTTTTAGAAACCTTTCGTATTCACAGTGTGTCCGTTCTCTAGGTTTCCCGCACTTGTTATAGCTGTAGTAATATTCCCTTCAACCTGGAGAGTTCGGACCCATGGAATGGGTGCCATGCATTATTGCTTTAAAGGGTCTGCATTTGCTCACCCAATCTCACCAATCGTCTCAGTCCCAAGTGTCCCTCCTTATGCCACATCCAGCTGTCGTTGTAGATAGGGCCATTCCAGCTTTCATCAGAGACCCTGAAGGAATTGTAAAGAATTTCCCAGTTTTTTTGTTTTGTTTTTGAAATTCCTTTTTATAGTGGGTTTGAGCTGATTCTCGCTGCCATGTTTATGCCAGTCTAGACACACTTGATTCCCTTACGGAGACATATCAATACATAGGTTTTAAGATTCTTACTAGTCAGATATTTTCCTCTGCGGGAAATATGGGGTTTTGAGTCCCTTTCGCTGAGGACGGTGTAGGTCTTGTCTATTCCATAGTTGGTTTTTGGAACGGTACCTGTGCTTATATCAAACTCTGGTTTTATGCATCACCCCACCTCTCCTTCCCCCTTAAGCAGGTATAAGAGTGTTTTCTAAATGTGAGACACTGTCCTCTTTCCTAACTCAGTTCAAGTGTAGCCATGTTTACAGGATCTTCATAAGTGATATCTTATGATAAGTTTCTTTTTCTGTGTGACTTATTTCACTTAGAATCATCGTACCTGAATCCACCCATTTTGCTGCTACTGGTCTTATGACATTGATTTCATGGCTGAGGGATATTCCATCGTACGTAAGTACCACAATTTTTTGAACCATGTTTATATTTTCTGGGATACTTAAGGTGTATCCAAGTTGAGGCCCTTGTATGCAGTGCAGCCCTAAATTTTGGGGTGGCTCTGTCTTATTGATTTTCAGTTTTCCCAAGGTATATTCCCTAGACTGGTAGTGCCCTTGGCTCTGTAGCTCTGTTCTTTACTTGTTTTAGGGAACAGAATGCACTCCTCCAGGGAGGCAGTTGGCAATTTACATCCCGCCCATCAGCATAACAAGGCTCCCTGTTCTCCAGGGCCTGTCTTGCCTTTCTTGTTCTTACACATTTTGTGGATGTCCCTTTTGACCGGTGGGAAGTGATACTTCTTTGTAGTGCAGATTTGCATTGCCCGCTTGCTTGCTTGGCCAAAAAGGGCGTATGCGTTTTCTCCTGAATATATTCCGGAGAAAACGCATACGCCCTTTTTGGCCAAGTGCATCATTGTCGAAGTTGTGCCCCTCTTCCTGTGCTTTAAAGGCGATTCCAACGTACCTCTTGAAATCTGTTTCCTGCTATTCTGCCTCGCTTTCAAGTCCGCCTCGTTGCCTTCCCTCAACAGATTTTTGGACGATAGTTGTCCTTTATTACTCGGCCAGTTTGTGAATTGCTGTGCCCCTGAGCTCCATTTTTCAACTCGCTTTTGGTGAGCTGACCGCAAGTCCAAAATTTTGGTTCAGGACCTATACTGGTTCCCGGTGGGTGGCTGAGAATTTGGTTAATTCTTCTTCCTGCCGGGAAATTACAGTGATATGTGCCCGTCCAAATGCCTAACAGCTACTCTCTCATTGGTTCTCCCTCTTCCCTTTCATCCACTGCCAAATTGGCAACCTGTGCGAACCAAGAGGTTAAAGGGGCTGTCTCTCCAAGTTGGGAGGTTGATAGTAAAGCAGACGGAAAGTCAAACCGGAGCACCAGGAGAGGGACTATTCGTTGAGTTTTAGAAACCTTTCGTATTCACAGTGTGTCCGTTCTCTAGGTTTCCCGCACTTGTTATAGCTGTAGTAATATTCCCTTCAACCTGGAGAGTTCGGACCCATGGAATGGGTGCCATGCATTATTGCTTTAAAGGGTCTGCATTTGCTCACCCAATCTCACCAATCGTCTCAGTCCCAAGTGTCCCTCCTTATGCCACATCCAGCTGTCGTTGTAGATAGGGCCATTCCAGCTTTCATCAGAGACCCTGAAGGAATTGTAAAGAATTTCCCAGTTTTTTTGTTTTGTTTTTGAAATTCCTTTTTATAGTGGGTTTGAGCTGATTCTCGCTGCCATGTTTATGCCAGTCTAGACACACTTGATTCCCTTACGGAGACATATCAATACATAGGTTTTAAGATTCTTACTAGTCAGATATTTTCCTCTGCGGGAAATATGGGGTTTTGAGTCCCTTTCGCTGAGGACGGTGTAGGTCTTGTCTATTCCATAGTTGGTTTTTGGAACGGTACCTGTGCTTATATCAAACTCTGGTTTTATGCATCACCCCACCTCTCCTTCCCCCTTAAGCAGGTATAAGAGTGTTTTCTAAATGTGAGACACTGTTCTCTTTCCTAACTCAGTTCAAGTGTAGCCATGTTTACAGGATCTTCATAAGTGATATCTTATGATAAGTTTCTTTTTCTGTGTGACTTATTTCACTTAGAATCATCGTACCTGAATCCACCCATTTTGCTGCTACTGGTCTTATGACATTGATTTCATGGCTGAGGGATATTCCATCGTACGTAAGTACCACAATTTTTTGAACCATGTTTATATTTTCTGGGATACTTAAGGTGTATCCAAGTTGAGGTCCTTGTATGCAGTGCAGCCCTAAATTTTGGGGTGGCTCTGTCTTATTGATTTTCAGTTTTCCCAAGGTATATTCCCTAGACTGGTAGTGCCCTTGGCTCTGTAGCTCTGTTCTTTACTTGTTTTAGGGAACAGAATGCACTCCTCCAGAGAGGCAGTTGGCAATTTACATCCCGCCCATCAGCATAACAAGGCTCCCTGTTCTCCAGGGCCTGTCTTGCCTTTCTTGTTCTTACACATTTTGTGGATGTTCCTTTTGACCGGTGGGAAGTGATACTTCTTTGTAGTGCAGATTTGCATTGCCCGCTTGCTTGCTTGGCCAAAAAGGGCGTATGCGTTTTCTCCTGAATATATTCAGGAGAAAACGCATACGCCCTTTTTGGCCAAGTGCATCATTGTCGAAGTTGTGCCCCTCTTCCTGTGCTTTAAAGGCGATTCCAACGTACCTCTTGAAATCTGTTTCCTGCTATTCTGCCTCGCTTTCAAGTCCGCCTCGTTGCCTTCCCTCAACAGATTTTTGGACGATAGTTGTCCTTTATTACTCGGCCAGTTTGTGAATTGCTGTGCCCCTGAGCTCCATTTTTCAACTCGTTTTTGGTGAGCTGACCGCAAGTCCAAAATTTTGGTTCAGGACCTATACTGGTTCCCGGTGGGTGGCTGAGAATTTGGTTAATTCTTCTTCCTGCCGGGAAATTACAGTGATATGTGCCCGTCCAAATGCCTAACAGCTACTCTCTCATTGGTTCTCCCTCTTCCCTTTCATCCACTGCCAAATTGGCAACCTGTGCGAACCAAGAGGTTAAAGGGGCTGTCTCTCCAAGTTGGGAGGTTGATAGTAAAGCAGACGGAAAGTCAAACCGGAGCACCAGGGGAGGGACTATGCGTTGAGTTTTAGAAACCTTTCGTATTCACAGTGTGTCCGTTCTCTAGGTTTCCCGCACATGTTATAGCTGTAGTAATATTCCCTTCAACCTGGAGAGTTCGGACCCATGGAATGGGTGCCATGCATTATTGCTTTAAAGGGTCTGCATTTGCTCACCCAATCTCACCAATCGTCTCAGTCCCAAGTGTCCCTCCTTATGCCACATCCAGCTGTCGTTGTAGATAGGGTCATTCCAGCTTTCATCAGAGACCCTGAAGGAATTGTAAAGAATTTCCCAGTTTTTTTGTTTTGTTTTTGAAATTCCTTTTTATAGTGGGTTTGAGCTGATTCTCGCTGCCATGTTTATGCCAGTCTAGACACACTTGATTCCCTTACGGAGACATATCAATACATAGGTTTTAAGATTCTTACTAGTCAGATATTTTCCTCTGCGGGAAATATGGGGTTTTGAGTCCCTTTCGCTGAGGACGGTGTAGGTCTTGTCTATTCCATAGTTGGTTTTTGGAACGGTACCTGTGCTTATATCAAACTCTGGTTTTATGCATCACCCCACCTCTCCTTCCCCCTTAAGCAGGTATAAGAGTGTTTTCTAAATGTGAGACTCTGTTCTCTTTCCTAACTCAGTTCAAGTGTAGCCATGTTTACAGGATCTTCATAAGTGATATCTTATGATAAGTTTCTTTTTCTGTGTGACTTATTTCACTTAGAATCATCGTACCTGAATCCACCCATTTTGCTGCTACTGGTCTTATGACATTGATTTCATGGCTGAGGGATATTCCATCGTACGTAAGTACCACAATTTTTTGAACCATGTTTATATTTTCTGGGATACTTAAGGTGTATCCAAGTTGAGGTCCTTGTATGCAGTGCAGCCGTAAATTTTGGGGTGGCTCTGTCTTATTGATTTTCAGTTTTCCCAAGGTATATTCCCTAGACTGGTAGTGCCCTTGGCTCTGTAGCTCTGTTCTTTACTTGTTGTAGGGAACAGAATGCACTCCTCCAGAGAGGCAGTTGGCAATTTACATCCCGCCCATCAGCATAACAAGGCTCCCTGTTCTCCAGGGCCTGTCTTGCCTTTCTTGTTCTTACACATTTTGTGGATGTCCCTTTTGACCGGTGGGAAGTGATACTTCTTTGTAGTGCAGATTTGCATTGCCCGCTTGCTTGCTTGGCCAAAAAGGGCGTATGCGTTTTCTCCTGAATATATTCAGGAGAAAACGCATACGCCCTTTTTGGCCAAGTGCATCATTGTCGAAGTTGTGCCCCTCTTCCTGTGCTTTAAAGGCGATTCCAACGTACCTCTTGAAATCTGTTTCCTGCTATTCTGCCTCGCTTTCAAGTCCGCCTCGTTGCCTTCCCTCAACAGATTTTTGGACGATAGTTGTCCTTTATTACTCGGCCAGTTTGTGAATTGCTGTGCCCCTGAGCTCCATTTTTCAACTCGTTTTTGGTGAGCTGACCGCAAGTCCAAAATTTTGGTTCAGGACCTATACTGGTTCCCGGTGGGTGGCTGAGAATTTGGTTAATTCTTCTTCCTGCCGGGAAATTACAGTGATATGTGCCCGTCCAAATGCCTAACAGCTACTCTCTCATTGGTTCTCCCTCTTCCCTTTCATCCACTGCCAAATTGGCAACCTGTGCGAACCAAGAGGTTAAAGGGGCTGTCTCTCCAAGTTGGGAGGTTGATAGTAAAGCAGACGGAAAGTCAAACCGGAGCACCAGGGGAGGGACTATGCGTTGAGTTTTAGAAACCTTTCGTATTCACAGTGTGTCCGTTCTCTAGGTTTCCCGCACATGTTATAGCTGTAGTAATATTCCCTTCAACCTGGAGAGTTCGGACCCATGGAATGGGTGCCATGCATTATTGCTTTAAAGGGTCTGCATTTGCTCACCCAATCTCACCAATCGTCTCAGTCCCAAGTGTCCCTCCTTATGCCACATCCAGCTGTCGTTGTAGATAGGGTCATTCCAGCTTTCATCAGAGACCCTGAAGGAATTGTAAAGAATTTCCCAGTTTTTTTGTTTTGTTTTTGAAATTCCTTTTTATAGTGGGTTTGAGCTGATTCTCGCTGCCATGTTTATGCCAGTCTAGACACACTTGATTCCCTTACGGAGACATATCAATACATAGGTTTTAAGATTCTTACTAGTCAGATATTTTCCTCTGCGGGAAATATGGGGTTTTGAGTCCCTTTCGCTGAGGACGGTGTAGGTCTTGTCTATTCCATAGTTGGTTTTTGGAACGGTACCTGTGCTTATATCAAACTCTGGTTTTATGCATCACCCCACCTCTCCTTCCCCCTTAAGCAGGTATAAGAGTGTTTTCTAAATGTGAGACTCTGTTCTCTTTCCTAACTCAGTTCAAGTGTAGCCATGTTTACAGGATCTTCATAAGTGATATCTTATGATAAGTTTCTTTTTCTGTGTGACTTATTTCACTTAGAATCATCGTACCTGAATCCACCCATTTTGCTGCTACTGGTCTTATGACATTGATTTCATGGCTGAGGGATATTCCATCGTACGTAAGTACCACAATTTTTTGAACCATGTTTATATTTTCTGGGATACTTAAGGTGTATCCAAGTTGAGGTCCTTGTATGCAGTGCAGCCGTAAATTTTGGGGTGGCTCTGTCTTATTGATTTTCAGTTTTCCCAAGGTATATTCCCTAGACTGGTAGTGCCCTTGGCTCTGTAGCTCTGTTCTTTACTTGTTTTAGGGAACAGAATGCACTCCTCCAGAGAGGCAGTTGGCAATTTACATCCCGCCCATCAGCATAACAAGGCTCCCTGTTCTCCAGGGCCTGTCTTGCCTTTCTTGTTCTTACACATTTTGTGGATGTCCCTTTTGACCGGTGGGAAGTGATACTTCTTTGTAGTGCAGATTTGCATTGCCCGCTTGCTTGCTTGGCCAAAAAGGGCGTATGCGTTTTCTCCTGAATATATTCAGGAGAAAACGCATACGCCCTTTTTGGCCAAGTGCATCATTGTCGAAGTTGTGCCCCTCTTCCTGTGCTTTAAAGGCGATTCCAACGTACCTCTTGAAATCTGTTTCCTGCTATTCTGCCTCGCTTTCAAGTCCGCCTCGTTGCCTTCCCTCAACAGATTTTTGGACGATAGTTGTCCTTTATTACTCGGCCAGTTTGTGAATTGCTGTGCCCCTGAGCTCCATTTTTCAACTCGCTTTTGGTGAGCTGACCGCAAGTCCAAAATTTTGGTTCAGGACCTATACTGGTTCCCAGTGGGTGGCTGAGAATTTGGTTAATTCTTCTTCCTGCCGGGAAATTACAGTGATATGTGCCCGTCCAAATGCCTAACAGCTACTCTCTCATTGGTTCTCCCTCTTCCCTTTCATCCTCTGCCAAATTGGCAACCTGTGCGAACCAAGAGGTTAAAAGGGCTGTCTCTCCAAGTTGGGAGGTTGATAGTAAAGCAGACGGAAAGTCAAACCGGAGCACCAGGAGAGGGACTATGCGTTGAGTTTTAGAAACCTTTCGTATTCACAGTGTGTCCGTTCTCTAGGTTTCCCGCACATGTTATAGCTGTAGTAATATTCCCTTCAACCTGGAGAGTTCGGACCCATGGAATGGGTGCCATGCATTATTGCTTTAAAGGGTCTGCATTTGCTCACCCAATCTCACCAATCGTCTCAGTCCCAAGTGTCCCTCCTTATGCCACATCCAGCTGTCGTTGTAGATAGGGTCATTCCAGCCTTCATCAGAGACCCTGAAGGAATTGTAAAGAATTTCCCAGTTTTTTTGTTTTGTTTTTGAAATTCCTTTTTATAGTGGGTTTGAGCTGATTCTCGCTGCCATGTTTATGCCAGTCTAGACACACTTGATTCCCTTATGGAGACATATCAATACATAGGTTTTAAGATTCTTACTAGTCAGATATTTTCCTCTGCGGGAAATATGGGGTTTTGAGTCCCTTTCGCTGAGGACGGTGTAGGTCTTGTCTATTCCATAGTTGGTTTTTGGAACGGTACCTGTGCTTTTATCAAACTCTGGTTTTATTCATCACGCCACCTCTCCTTCCCCCTTAAGCAGGTATAAGAGTGTTTTCTAAATGTGAGACACTGTCCTCTTTCCTAACTCAGTTCAAGTGTAGCCATGTTTACAGGATCTTCATAAGTGATATCTTATGATAAGTTTCTTTTTCTGTGTGACTTATTTCACTTAGAATCATCGTACCTGAATCCACCCATTTTGCTGCTACTGGTCTTATGACATTGATTTCATGGCTGAGGGATATTCCATCGTACGTAAGTACCACAATTTTTTGAACCATGTTTATATTTTCTGGGATACTTAAGGTGTATCCAAGTTGAGGCCCTTGTATGCAGTGCAGCCCTAAATTTTGGGGTGGCTCTGTCTTATTGATTTTCAGTTTTCCCAAGGTATATTCCCTAGACTGGTAGTGCCCTTGGCTCTGTAGCTCTGTTCTTTACTTGTTTTAGGAAACAGAATGCACTCCTCCAGAGAGGCAGTTGGCAATTTACATCCCGCCCATCAGCATAACAAGGCTCCCTGTTCTCCAGGGCCTGTCTTGCCTTTCTTGTTCTTACACATTTTGTGGATGTCCCTTTTGACCGGTGGGAAGTGATACTTCTTTGTAGTGCAGATTTGCATTGCCCGCTTGCTTGCTTGGCCAAAAAGGGCGTATGCGTTTTCTCCTGAATATATTCAGGAGAAAACGCATACGCCCTTTTTGGCCAAGTGCATCATTGTCGAAGTTGTGCCCCTCTTCCTGTGCTTTAAAGGCGATTCCAACGTACCTCTTGAAATCTGTTTCCTGCTATTCTGCCTCGCTTTCAAGTCCGCCTCGTTGCCTTCCCTCAACAGATTTTTGGACGATAGTTGTCCTTTATTACTCGGCCAGTTTGTGAATTGCTGTGCCCCTGAGCTCCATTTTTCAACTCGCTTTTGGTGAGCTGACCGCAAGTCCAAAATTTTGGTTCAGGACCTATACTGGTTCCCGGTGGGTGGCTGAGAATTTGGTTAATTCTTCTTCCTGCCGGGAAATTACAGTGATATGTGCCCGTCCAAATGCCTAACAGCTACTCTCTCATTGGTTCTCCCTCTTCCCTTTCATCCTCTGCCAAATTGGCAACCTGTGCGAACCAAGAGGTTAAAGGGGCTGTCTCTCCAAGTTGGGAGGTTGATAGTAAAGCAGACGGAAAGTCAAACCGGAGCACCAGGAGAGGGACTATGCGTTGAGTTTTAGAAACCTTTCGTATTCACAGTGTGTCCGTTCTCTAGGTTTCCCGCACATGTTATAGCTGTAGTAATATTCCCTTCAACCTGGAGAGTTCGGACCCATGGAATGGGTGCCATGCATTATTGCTTTAAAGGGTCTGCATTTGCTCACCCAATCTCACCAATCGTCTCAGTCCCAAGTGTCCCTCCTTATGCCACATCCAGCTGTCGTTGTAGATAGGGTCATTCCAGCCTTCATCAGAGACCCTGAAGGAATTGTAAAGAATTTCCCAGTTTTTTTGTTTTGTTTTTGAAATTCCTTTTTATAGTGGGTTTGAGCTGATTCTCGCTGCCATGTTTATGCCAGTCTAGACACACTTGATTCCCTTACGGAGACATATCAATACATAGGTTTTAAGATTCTTACTAGTCAGATATTTTCCTCTGCGGGAAATATGGGGTTTTGAGTCCCTTTCGCTGAGGACGGTGTAGGTCTTGTCTATTCCATAGTTGGTTTTTGGAACGGTACCTGTGCTTATATCAAACTCTGGTTTTATGCATCACCCCACCTCTCCTTCCCCCTTAAGCAGGTATAAGAGTGTTTTCTAAATGTGAGACACTGTCCTCTTTCCTAACTCAGTTCAAGTGTAGCCATGTTTACAGGATCTTCATAAGTGATATCTTATGATAAGTTTCTTTTTCTGTGTGACTTATTTCACTTAGAATCATCGTACCTGAATCCACCCATTTTGCTGCTACTGGTCTTATGACATTGATTTCATGGCTGAGGGATATTCCATCGTACGTAAGTACCACAATTTTTTGAACCATGTTTATATTTTCTGGGATACTTAAGGTGTATCCAAGTTGAGGCCCTTGTATGCAGTGCAGCCCTAAATTTTGGGGTGGCTCTGTCTTATTGATTTTCAGTTTTTCTAAGGTATATTCCCTAGACTGGTAGTGCCCTTGGCTCTGTAGCTCTGTTCTTTACTTGTTTTAGGGAACAGAATGCACTCCTCCAGAGAGGCAGTTGTCAATTTACATCCCGCCCATCAGCATAACAAGGCTCCCTGTTCTCCAGGGCCTGTCTTGCCTTTCTTGTTCTTACACATTTTGTGGATGTCCCTTTTGACCGGTGGGAAGTGATACTTCTTTGTAGTGCAGATTTGCATTGCCCGCTTGCTTGCTTGGCCAAAAAGGGCGTATGCGTTTTCTCCTGAATATATTCAGGAGAAAACGCATACGCCCTTTTTGGCCAAGTGCATCATTGTCGAAGTTGTGCCCCTCTTCCTGTGCTTTAAAGGCGATTCCAACGTACCTCTTGAAATCTGTTTCCTGCTATTCTGCCTCGCTTTCAAGTCCGCCTCGTTGCCTTCCCTCAACAGATTTTTGGACGATAGTTGTCCTTTATTACTCGGCCAGTTTGTGAATTGCTGTGCCCCTGAGCTCCATTTTTCAACTCGTTTTTGGTGAGCTGACCGCAAGTACAAAATTTTGGTTCAGGACCTATACTGGTTCCCGGTGGGTGGCTGAGACTTTGGTTAATTCTTCTTCCTGCCGGGAAATTACAGTGATATGTGCCCGTCCAAATGCCTAACAGCTACTCTCTCATTGGTTCTCCCTCTTCCCTTTCATCCTCTGCCAAATTGACAACCTCTGCGAACCAAGAGGTTAAAGGGGCTGTCTCTCCAAGTTGGGAGGTTGATAGTAAAGCAGACGGAAAGTCAAACCGGAGCACCAGGGGAGGGACTATGCGTTGATTTTTAGAAACCTTTCGTATTCACAGTGTGTCCATTCTCTAGGTTTCCCGCACTTGTTATAGCTGTAGTAATATTCCCTTCAACCTGGAGAGTTCGGACCCATGGAATGGGTGCCATGCATTTTTGCTTTAAAGGGTCTGCATTTGCTCACCCAATCTCACCAATCGTCTCAGTCCCAAGTGTCCCTCCTTATGCCACATCCAGCTGTCGTTGTAGATAGGGTCATTCCAGCCTTCATCAGAGACCCTGAAGGAATTGTAAAGAATTTCCCAGTTTTTTTGTTTTGTTTTTGAAATTCCTTTTTATAGTGGGTTTGAGCTGATTCTCGCTGCCATGTTTATGCCAGTCTAGACACACTTGATTCCCTTATGGAGACATATCAATACATAGGTTTTAAGATTCTTACTAGTCAGATATTTTCCTCTGCGGGAAATATGGGGTTTTGAGTCCCTTTCGCTGAGGATGGTGTAGGTCTTGTCTATTCCATAGTTGGTTTTTGGAACGGTACCTGTGCTTATATCAAACTCTAGTTTTATGCATCACCCCACCTCTCCTTCCCCCTTAAGCAGGTATAAGAGTGTTTTCTAAATGTGAGACACTGTTCTCTTTCCTAACTCAGTTCAAGTGTAGCCATGTTTACAGGATCTTCATAAGTGATATCTTATGATAAGTTTCTTTTTCTGTGTGACTTATTTCACTTAGAATCATCGTACCTGAATCCACCCATTTTGCTGCTACTGGTCTTATGACATTGATTTCATGGCTGAGGGATATTCCATCGTACGTAAGTACCACAATTTTTTGAACCATGTTTATATTTTCTGGGATACTTAAGGTGTATCCAAGTTGAGGTCCTTGTATGCAGTGCAGCCCTAAATTTTGGGGTGGCTCTGTCTTATTGATTTTCAGTTTTCCCAAGGTATATTCCCTAGGCTGGTAGTGCCCTTGGCTCTGTAGCTCTGTTCTTTACTTGTTTTAGGGAAGAGAATGCACTCCTCCAGAGAGGCAGTTGGCAATTTACATCCCGCCCATCAGCATAACAAGGCTCCCTGTTCTCCAGGGCCTGTCTTGCCTTTCTTGTTCTTACACATTTTGTGGATGTCCCTTTTGACCGGTGGGAAGTGATACTTCTTTGTAGTGCAGATTTGCATTGCCCGCTTGCTTGCTTGGCCAAAAAGGGCGTATGCGTTTTCTCCTGAATATATTCAGGAGAAAACGCATACGCCCTTTTTGGCCAAGTGCATCATTGTCGAAGTTGTGCCCCTCTTCCTGTGCTTTAAAGGCGATTCCAACGTACCTCTTGAAATCTGTTTCCTGCTATTCTGCCTCGCTTTCAAGTCCGCCTCGTTGCCTTCCCTCAACAGATTTTTGGACGATAGTTGTCCTTTATTACTCGGCCAGTTTGTGAATTGCTGTGCCCCTGAGCTCCATTTTTCAACTCGTTTTTGGTGAGCTGACCGCAAGTCCAAAATTTTGGTTCAGGACCTATACTGGTTCCCGGTGGGTGGCTGAGAATTTGGTTAATTCTTCTTCCTGCCGGGAAATTACAGTGATATGTGCCCGTCCAAATGCCTAACAGCTACTCTCTCATTGGTTCTCCCTCTTCCCTTTCATCCTCTGCCAAATTGATAACCTGTGCGAACCAAGAGGTTAAAGGGGCTGTCTCTCCAAGTTGGGAGGTTGATAGTAAAGCAGACGGAAAGTCAAACCGGAGCACCAGGGGAGGGACTATGCGTTGATTTTTAGAAACCTTTCGTATTCACAGTGTGTCCGTTCTCTAGGTTTCCCGCACTTGTTATAGCTGTAGTAATATTCCCTTCAACCTGGAGAGTTCGGACCCATGGAATGGGTGCCATGCATTTTTGCTTTAAAGGGTCTGCATTTGCTCACCCAATCTCACCAATCGTCTCAGTCCCAAGTGTCCCTCCTTATGCCACATCCAGCTGTCGTTGTAGATAGGGTCATTCCAGCCTTCATCAGAGACCCTGAAGGAATTGTAAATAATTTCCCAGTTTTTTTGTTTTGTTTTTGAAATTCCTTTTTATAGTGGGTTTGAGCTGATTCTCGCTGCCATGTTTATGCCAGTCTAGACACACTTGATTCCCTTATGGAGACATATCAATACATAGGTTTTAAGATTCTTACTAGTCAGATATTTTCCTCTGCGGGAAATATGGGGTTTTGAGTCCCTTTCGCTGAGGACGGTGTAGGTCTTGTCTATTCCATAGTTGGTTTTTGGAACGGTACCTGTGCTTATATCAAACTCTGGTTTTATGCATCACCCCACCTCTCCTTCCCCCTTAAGCAGGTATAAGAGTGTTTTCTAAATGTGAGACACTGTCCTCTTTCCTAACTCAGTTCAAGTGTAGCCATGTTTACAGGATCTTCATAAGTGATATCTTATGATAAGTTTCTTTTTCTGTGTGACTTATTTCACTTAGAATCATCGTACCTGAATCCACCCATTTTGCTGCTACTGGTCTTATGACATTGATTTCATGGCTGAGGGATATTCCATCGTACGTAAGTACCACAATTTTTTGAACCATGTTTATATTTTCTGGGATACTTAAGGTGTATCCAAGTTGAGGTCCTTGTATGCAGTGCAGCCCTAAATTTTGGGGTGGCTCTGTCTTATTGATTTTCAGTTTTCCCAAGGTATATTCCCTAGGCTGGTAGTGCCCTTGGCTCTGTAGCTCTGTTCTTTACTTGTTTTAGGGAACAGAATGCACTCCTCCAGAGAGGCAGTTGGCAATTTACATCCCGCCCATCAGCATAACAAGGCTCCCTGTTCTCCAGGGCCTGTCTTGCCTTTCTTGTTCTTACACATTTTGTGGATGTCCCTTTTGACCGGTGGGAAGTGATACTTCTTTGTAGTGCAGATTTGCATTGCCCGCTTGCTTGCTTGGCCAAAAAGGGCGTATGCGTTTTCTCCTGAATATATTCAGGAGAAAACGCATACGCCCTTTTTGGCCAAGTGCATCATTGTCGAAGTTGTGCCCCTCTTCCTGTGCTTTAAAGGCGATTCCAACGTACCTCTTGAAATCTGTTTCCTGCTATTCTGCCTCGCTTTCAAGTCCGCCTCGTTGCCTTCCCTCAACAGATTTTTGGACGATAGTTGTCCTTTATTACTCGGCCAGTTTGTGAATGGCTGTGCCCCTGAGCTCCTTTTTTCAACTCGTTTTTGGTGAGCTGACCGCAAGTCCAAAATTTTGGTTCAGGACCTATACTGGTTCCCGGTGGGTGGCTGAGAATTTGGTTAATTCTTCTTCCTGCCGGGAAATTACAGTGATATGTGCCCGTCCAAATGCCTAACAGCTACTCTCTCATTGGTTCTCCCTCTTCCCTTTCATCCTCTGCCAAATTGGCAACCTGTGCGAACCAAGAGGTTAAAGGGGCTGTCTCTCCAAGTTGGGAGGTTGATAGTAAAGCAGACGGAAAGTCAAACCGGAGCACCAGGGGAGGGACTATGCGTTGATTTTTAGAAACCTTTCGTATTCACAGTGTGTCCGTTCTCTAGGTTTCCCGCACTTGTTATAGCTGTAGTAATATTCCCTTCAACCTGGAGAGTTCGGACCCATGGAATGGGTGCCATGCATTATTGCTTTAAAGGGTCTGCATTTGCTCACCCAATCTCACCAATCGTCTCAGTCCCAAGTGTCCCTCCTTATGCCACATCCAGCTGTCGTTGTAGATAGGGTCATTCCAGCCTTCATCAGAGACCCTGAAGGAATTGTAAAGAATTTCCCAGTTTTTTTGTTTTGTTTTTGAAATTCCTTTTTATAGTGGGTTTGATCTGATTCTCGCTGCCATGTTTATGCCAGTCTAGACACACTTGATTCCCTTATGGAGACATATCAATACATAGGTTTTAAGATTCTTACTAGTCAGATATTTTCCTCTGCGGGAAATATGGGGTTTTGAGTCCCTTTCGCTGAGGACGGTGTAGGTCTTGTCTATTCCATAGTTGGTTTTTGGAACGGTACCTGTGCTTATATCAAACTCTGGTTTTATGCATCACCCCACCTCTCCTTCCCCCTTAAGCAGGTATAAGAGTGTTTTCTAAATGTGAGACACTGTTCTCTTTCCTAACTCAGTTCAAGTGTAGCCATGTTTACAGGATCTTCATAAGTGATATCTTATGATAAGTTTCTTTTTCTGTGTGACTTATTTCACTTAGAATCATCGTACCTGAATCCACCCATTTTGCTGCTACTGGTCTTATGACATTGATTTCATGGCTGAGGGATATTCCATCGTACGTAAGTACCACAATTTTTTGAACCATGTTTATATTTTCTGGGATACTTAAGGTGTATCCAAGTTGAGGCCCTTGTATGCAGTGCAGCCCTAAATTTTGGGGTGGCTCTGTCTTATTGATTTTCAGTTTTCCCAAGGTATATTCCCTAGACTGGTAGTGCCCTTGGCTCTGTAGCTCTGTTCTTTACTTGTTTTAGGGAACAGAATGCACTCCTCCAGAGAGGCAGTTGTCAATTTACATCCCGCCCATCAGCATAACAAGGCTCCCTGTTCTCCAGGGCCTGTCTTGCCTTTCTTGTTCTTACACATTTTGTGGATGTCCCTTTTGACTGGTGGGAAGTGATACTTCTTTGTAGTGCAGATTTGCATTGCCCGCTTGCTTGCTTGGCCAAAAAGGGCGTATGCGTTTTCTCCTGAATATATTCAGGAGAAAACGCATACGCCCTTTTTGGCCAAGTGCATCATTGTCGAAGTTGTGCCCCTCTTCCTGTGCTTTAAAGGCGATTCCAACGTACCTCTTGAAATCTGTTTCCTGCTATTCTGCCTCGCTTTCAAGTCCGCCTCGTTGCCTTCCCTCAACAGATTTTTGGACGATAGGTGTCCTTTATTACTCGGCCAGTTTGTGAATGGCTGTGCCCCTGAGCTCCATTTTTCAACTCGTTTTTGGTGAGCTGACCGCAAGTCCAAAATTTTGGTTCAGGACCTATACTGGTTCCCGGTGGGTGGCTGAGAATTTGGTTAATTCTTCTTCCTGCCGGGAAATTACAGTGATATGTGCCCGTCCAAATGCCTAACAGCTACTCTCTCATTGGTTCTCCCTCTTCCCTTTCATCCTCTGCCAAACTGGCAACCTGTGCGAACCAAGAGGTTAAAGGGGCTGTCTCTCCAAGTTGGGAGGTTGATAGTAAAGCAGACGGAAAGTCAAACCGGAGCACCAGGAGAGGGACTATGCGTTGAGTTTTAGAAACCTTTCGTATTCACAGTGTGTCCGTTCTCTAGGTTTCCCGCACATGTTATAGCTGTAGTAATATTCCCTTCAACCTGGAGAGTTCGGACCCATGGAATGGGTGCCATGCATTATTGCTTTAAAGGGTCTGCATTTGCTCACCCAATCTCACCAATCGTCTCAGTCCCAAGTGTCCCTCCTTATGCCACATCCAGCTGTCGTTGTAGATAGGGTCATTCCAGCCTTCATCAGAGACCCTGAAGGAATTGTAAAGAATTTCCCAGTTTTTTTGTTTTGTTTTTGAAATTCCTTTTTATAGTGGGTTTGAGCTGATTCTCGCTGCCATGTTTATGCCAGTCTAGACACACTTGATTCCCTTACGGAGACATATCAATACATAGGTTTTAAGATTCTTACTAGTCAGATATTTTCCTCTGCGGGAAATATGGGGTTTTGAGTCCCTTTCACTGAGGACGGTGTAGGTCTTGTCTATTCCATAGTTGGTTTTTGGAACGGTACCTGTGCTTATATCAAACTCTGGTTTTATGCATCACCCCACCTCTCCTTCCCCCTTAAGCAGGTATAAGAGTGTTTTCTAAATGTGAGACACTGTTCTCTTTCCTAACTCAGTTCAAGTGTAGCCATGTTTACAGGATCTTCATAAGTGATATCTTATGATAAGTTTCTTTTTCTGTGTGACTTATTTCACTTAGAATCATCGTACCTGAATCCACCCATTTTGCTGCTACTGGTCTTATGACATTGATTTCATGGCTGAGGGATATTCCATCGTACGTAAGTACCACAATTTTTTGAACCATGTTTATTTTTCTGGGATACTTAAGGTGTATCCAAGTTGAGGTCCTTGTATGCAGTGCAGCCCTAAATTTTGGGGTGGCTCTGTCTTATTGATTTTCAGTTTTCCCAAGGTATATTCCCTAGGCTGGTAGTGCCCTTGGCTCTGTAGCTCTGTTCTTTACTTGTTTTAGGGAACAGAATGCACTCCTCCAGAGAGGCAGTTGGCAATTTACATCCCGCCCATCAGCATAACAAGGCTCCCTGTTCTCCAGGGCCTGTCTTGCCTTTCTTGTTCTTACACATTTTGTGGATGTCCCTTTTGACCGGTGGGAAGTGATACTTCTTTGTAGTGCAGATTTGCATTGCCCGCTTGCTTGCTTGGCCAAAAAGGGCGTATGCGTTTTCTCCTGAATATATTCAGGAGAAAACGCATACGCCCTTTTTGGCCAAGTGCATCATTGTCGAAGTTGTGCCCCTCTTCCTGTGCTTTAAAGGCGATTCCAACGTACCTCTTGAAATCTGTTTCCTGCTATTCTGCCTCGCTTTCAAGTCCGCCTCGTTGCCTTCCCTCAACAGATTTTTGGACGATAGTTGTCCTTTATTACTCGGCCAGTTTGTGAATGGCTGTGCCCATGAACTCCATTTTTCAACTCGTTTTTGGTGAGCTGACCGCAAGTCCAAAATTTTGGTTCAGGACCTATACTGGTTCCCGGTGGGTGGCTGAGAATTTGGTTAATTCTTCTTCCTGCCGGGAAATTACAGTGATATGTGCCCGTCCAAATGCCTAACAGCTACACTCTCATTGGTTCTCCCTCTTCCCTTTCATCCTCTGCCAAATTGGCAACCTGTGCGAACCAAGAGGTTAAAGGGGCTTTCTCTCCAAGTTGGGAGGTTGATAGTAAAGCAGATGGAAAGTCAAACCGGAGCACCAGGAGAGGGACTATGCGTTGAGTTTTAGAAACCTTTCGTATTCACAGTGTGTCCGTTCTCTAGGTTTCCCGCACATGTTATAGCTGTAGTAATATTCCCTTCAACCTGGAGAGTTCGGACCCATGGAATGGGTGCCATGCATTATTGCTTTAAAGGGTCTGCATTTGCTCACCCAATCTCACCAATCGTCTCAGTCCCAAGTGTCCCTCCTTATGCCACATCCAGCTGTCGTTGTAGATAGGGTCATTCCAGCCTTCATCAGAGACCCTGAAGGAATTGTAAAGAATTTCCCAGTTTTTTTGTTTTGTTTTTGAAATTCCTTTTTATAGTGGGTTTGAGCTGATTCTCGCTGCCATGTTTATGCCAGTCTAGACACACTTGATTCCCTTACGGAGACATATCAATACATAGGTTTTAAGATTCTTACTAGTCAGATATTTTCCTCTGCGGGAAATATGGGGTTTTGAGTCCCTTTCACTGAGGAAGGTGTAGGTCTTGTCTCTTCCATAGTTGGTTTTTGGAACGGTACCTGTGCTTATATCAAACTCTGGTTTTATGCATCACCCCACCTCTCCTTCCCCCTTAAGCAGGTATAAGAGTGTTTTCTAAATGTGAGACACTGTTCTCTTTCCTAACTCAGTTCAAGTGTAGCCATGTTTACAGGATCTTCATAAGTGATATCTTATGATAAGTTTCTTTTTCTGTGTGACTTATTTCACTTAGAATCATCGTACCTGAATCCACCCATTTTGCTGCTACTGGTCTTATGACATTGATTTCATGGCTGAGGGATATTCCATCGTACGTAAGTACCACAATTTTTTGAACCATGTTTATATTTTCTGGGATACTTAAGGTGTATCCAAGTTGAGGTCCTTGTATGCAGTGCAGCCCTAAATTTTGGGGTGGCTCTGTCTTATTGATTTTCAGTTTTCCCAAGGTATATTCCCTAGGCTGGTAGTGCCCTTGGCTCTGTAGCTCTGTTCTTTACTTGTTTTAGGGAACAGAATGCACTCCTCCAGAGAGGCAGTTGGCAATTTACATCCCGCCCATCAGCATAACAAGGCTCCCTGTTCTCCAGGGCCTGTCTTGCCTTTCTTGTTCTTACACATTTTGTGGATGTCCCTTTTGACCGGTGGGAAGTGATACTTCTTTGTAGTGCAGATTTGCATTGCCCGCTTGCTTGCTTGGCCAAAAAGGGCGTATGCGTTTTCTCCTGAATATATTCAGGAGAAAACGCATACGCCCTTTTTGGCCAAGTGCGTCATTGTCGAAGTTGTGCCCCTCTTCCTGTGCTTTAAAGGCGATTCCAACGTACCTCTTGAAATCTGTTTCCTGCTATTCTGCCTCGCTTTCAAGTCCGCCTCGTTGCCTTCCCTCAACAGATTTTTGGACGATAGTTGTCCTTTATTACTCGGCCAGTTTGTGAATTGCTGTGCCCCTGAGCTCCATTTTTCAACTCGTTTTTGTTGAGCTGACTGCAAGTCCAAAATTTTGGTTCAGGACCTATACTGGTTCCCGGTGGGTGGCTGAGAATTTGGTTAATTCTTCTTCCTGCCGGGAAATTACAGTGATATGTGCCCGTCCAAATGCCTAACAGCTACACTCTCATTGGTTCTCCCTCTTCCCTTTCATCCTCTGCCAAATTGGCAACCTGTGCGAACCAAGAGGTTAAAGGGGCTGTCTCTCCATGTTGGGAGGTTGATAGTAAAGCAGACGGAAAGTCAAACCGGAGCACCAGGAGAGGGACTATTCGTTGATTTTTAGAAACCTTTCGTATTCACAGTGTGTCCGTTCTCTAGGTTTCCCGCACATGTTATAGCTGTAGTAATATTCCCTTCAACCTGGAGAGTTCGGACCCATGGAATGGGTGCCATGCATTATTGCTTTAAAGGGTCTGCATTTGCTCACCCAATCTCACCAATCGTCTCAGTCCCAAGTGTCCCTCCTTATGCCACATCCAGCTGTCGTTGTAGATAGGGTCATTCCAACTTTCATCAGAGACCTCGAAGGAATTGTAAAGAATTTCCCAGTTTTTTTGTTTTGTTTTTGAAATTCCTTTTTATAGTGGGTTTGAGCTGATTCTCGCTGCCATGTTTATGCCAGTCTAGACACACTTGATTCCCTTACGGAGACATATCAATACATAGGTTTTAAGATTCTTACTAGTCAGATATTTTCCTCTGCGGGAAATATGGGGTTTTGAGTCCCTTTCGCTGAGGACGGTGTAGGTCTTGTCTATTCCATAGTTGGTTTTTGGAACGGTACCTGTGCTTATATCAAACTCTGGTTTTATGCATCACCCCACCTCTCCTTCCCCCTTAAGCAGGTATAAGAGTGTTTTCTAAATGTGAGACACTGTTCTCTTTCCTAACTCAGTTCAAGTGTAGCCATGTTTACAGGATCTTCATAAGTGATATCTTATGATAAGTTTCTTTTTCTGTGTGACTTATTTCACTTAGAATCATCGTACCTGAATCCACCCATTTTGCTGCTACTGGTCTTATGACATTGATTTCATGGCTGAGGGATATTCCATCGTACGTAAGTACCACAATTTTTTGAACCATGTTTATATTTTCTGGGATACTTAAGGTGTATCCAAGTTGAGGTCCTTGTATGCAGTGCAGCCCTAAATTTTGGGGTGGCTCTGTCTTATTGATTTTCAGTTTTCCCAAGGTATATTCCCTAGACTGGTAGTGCCCTTGGCTCTGTAGCTCTGTTCTTTACTTGTTTTAGGGAACAGAATGCACTCCTCCAGAGAGGCAGTTGGCAATTTACATCCCGCCCATCAGCATAACAAGGCTCCCTGTTCTCCAGGGCCTGTCTTGCCTTTCTGATTTTTACACATATTGTGGATGTCCCTTTTGACCGGTGGGAAGTGATACTTCTTTGTTATGCAGATTTGCATTGCCCGCTTGATTGCTTGGCCAAAAAGGGCGTATGCGTTTTCACCTGAATATATTCAGGAGAAAATGCATACGCCCTTTTTGGCCAAGTGCATCATTGTCGAAGTTGTGCCCCTCTTCCTGTGCTTTAAAGGCGATTCCAACGTACCTCTTGAAATCTGTTTCCTGCTATTCTGCCTCGCTTTCAAGTCCGCCTCGTTGCCTTCCCTCAACAGATTTTTGGACGATAGTTGTCCTTTATTACTAGGCCAGTTTGTGAATTGCTGTGCCGCTGAGCTCCATTTTTCAACTCGTTTTTGGTGAGCTGACCGCAAGTCCAAAATTTTGGTTCAGGAACTATTCTGGTTCCCGGTGGGTGGCTGAGACTTTGGTTAATTCTTCCTCCTGCTGGGAAGTTAGAGTGATATGTGCCCGTCCAAATGCCTAACAGCTACTCTCTCATTGGTTCTCCCTCTTCCCTTTCATCCTCTGCCAAATTGCAAACCTGTGCGAACCAGGAGGTTAAAGGGGCTGTCTCTCCAAGATGGGAGATTGAAAGTAAACGGATGGACAGTCAAACCGGAGCACCAGGAGAGAGACTATCCGTTGAGTTTTAGAAACCTTTCATATTCACAGTGTGTCCGTTCTCTAGATTTCTCGTACATGTTATAACTGTAGTAATATTCCCTTCAACCTGGAGAGTTGGGACCCATGGCATTGGTGCCATGCATTATTGCTTTAAAGGGTCTGCATTTGCTCACCCAATCTCACCAATCCTCTCAGTCCCAAGTGTCCAGCCTTATGCCACATCCAGCTGTCGTTGTAGATAGGGTCTTTCCAGGTTTCATCAGAGACCCTGAAGGAATTGTAAGGAATTTCCCAGTTTTTTTGTTTTGTTTTTGAAATTCCTTTTTATAGTGGGTTTGAGCGGATTCTCGCTGCCATGTTTATGCCAGTCTAGAATCACTTGATTCCCTTACGGAGACATATCAATACATAGGTTTTAAGATTCTTACTAGTCAGATATATTCTTCTGTGGGAAATATGGGGTTTTGAGTCCCTTTCACTGAGGAAGGTGTAGGTCTTGTCTATTCCATAGTTGGTTTTTGGAACGGTACCTCTGCTTATATAAAACTCTGGTTTTATGCATCACCCCTCCTCTCCTTCCCCCTTAAGCAGGCATAAGAGTGTTTTCTAAATGTGAGACACTGTTCTCTTTCCTAACTCAGTTCAAGTGTAGCCATGTTTACAGGATCTTCATAAGTGATATCTTATGATAAGTTTCTTTTTCTGTGTGACTTATTTCACTTAGAATCATCGTACCTGAATCCACCCATTTTGCTGCTACTGGTCTTATGACATTGATTTCATGGATGAGGTATATTCCATCGTACGTAAGTACCACAATTTTTTGAACCATTTTTATATTTCCTGGGATATTTAAGGTGTACCCAAGTTGAGGTCCTTTTAAGCAGTGCAGCCCTAAATTTTGGGGTGGCTCTGTCTTATTGATTTTCAGTTTACTCAAGGTATATTCCCTAGACTGGAAGTGCCCTTGGCTCTGTAGCTCTCTTCTTTTCCTTGTTTTAGGGAACGCAATGTACTCCTCCAGAGGGGCAGTTGGCAATTTACATCCTGCCCATCAGCATAACAAGGCTTCCTGTTCTCCAGGGCCTGTCTTGCCTTTCTGGTTTTTACATATTTTGTGGATGTCCCTTTTGACCGGTGGGAAGTGATACTCCTTTGTACTGCAGATTTGCATTGCCCGCTTGCCTGCTTGGCCAAAAAGGGCGTATGCGTTTTCTCCTGAATATATTCAGGATAAATCGCATACACCCTTTTTGGCCAAGTGCATCATTGTCGAAGTTGTGCCCCTCTTCCTGTGCCTTAAAGTCGATTCCAACGTACCTCTTGAAATCTGTTTCCTGCTATTCTGCCTCGCTTTCAAGTCCGCCTCGTTTCCTACCCTCAACAGATTTTTGGACGATAGTTGTCCTTTATTACTCGGTCAGTTTGTGAATTGCTGTGCCCCTGAGCTCCATTTCTCAACTCGTTTTTTGTGAGCTGACCGCAAGCCCAAAATTTTGGTTCAGGACCTATACTGGTTCCCGGTGGGTGGCTGACACCTTGGTTAATTCTTCTTCCGGCGGGGAAATTACAGTGATATGTGCCCGTGCAAACGCCTAACAGCTACTCTCTCATTGTTTCTCCCTCTTCCCTTTCATCCTCTGCCAAATTGGCAACCCGTGGAAACCAGGTGGTTAAAGGGGCTGTCTCTCCAAGTTGGGAGGTTGATAGTAAAGCATATGGAAAGTCAAACCGGGGCTCCAGGAGAGGGACTATTCGTTGAGTTTTAGAAACCTTTCATATTCACAGTGTGTCCGTTCTCTAGGTTTCCCTTACATGTTATAACTGTAGTAATATTCCCTCTAACCTGGAGAGTTGGGAACCATGGAATGGGTGCCAGGCATTTGTGCTTTAAAGGGTCTGCATTTGCTCACCCAATCTCACCAATCGTCTCAGTGTCAAGTGTCCCTCCTTATGCCACATCCAGCTGTCATTGTACATAGGGTCATTCCAGATTTCATCAGAGACCCTGAAGGAATTGTAAAGAATTTCCCAGTTTTTTCGTTTTGTTTTTGAAATTCCTTTTTATAATGGGTTTGAGCTGATTCTCGCTGCCATGTTTATGCCAGTCTAGACACACTTGATTCCCTTACGGAGACATATCAATACATAGGTTTTAAGATTCTTACTAGTCAGATATATTTCTCTGCAGGAAATATGGGGTTTTGAGACCCTTTCACTGAGGAAGGTGTAGGTCTTGTCTATTCCATAGTTGATTTTTGGAACGGTACCGGTGCTTATATCAAACTCTGGTTGTATGCATCACCCCACCTCTCCTTCCCCCTTAAGCAGGCATAAGAGTGTTTTCTAAATGTGAGACACTGTTCTCTTTCCTAACTCAGTTCAAGTGTAGCCATGTTTACAGAATCTTCATAAGTGATATCTTATGATAAGTTTCTTTCTCTGTGTGACTTATTTCACTTAGAATCATCGTACCTGAAACCACCCATTTTGCTGCTACTGGTCTTATGACATTGATTTCATGGCTGAGGGATATTCCATCGTACGTAAGTACCACAATTTTTTGAACCATTTTTATATTTCCTGGGATATTTAATGTGTACCCAAGTTGAGGTCCTTGTAAGCAGTGCAGCCCTAAATTTCGGGGTGGCTCTGTCTTATTGATTTTCAGTTTTCCCAAGGTATATTCCCTAGACTGGAAGTGCCCTTGCCTCTGTAGCTCTGTTCTTTACTTGTTTTAGGGAACACAATGTACTCCTCCAGAGAGGCAGTTGGCAATTTACATCCCGCCCATCAGCATAACAAGGCTCCCTGTTCTCCATGGCCTGTCTTGCCTTTCTAGTTTTTACACATTTTGTGGTTGTCCCTTTTGACCGGTGGGAAGTGATACATCTTTGTAGTGCAGATTTGCATTTTCCGCTTGCTTGCTTGGTCAAAAATGCCGTATGCGTTTTCTCCTGAATATATTCAGGAGAAAACGCATACGCCCTTTTTGGCCAAGTGCATCATTGTCGAAGTGTTGCCCCACTTCCTGTGCGTTAAAGGCGATTCCAACATACCTCTTGAAATCTGTTTCCTGCTATTCTGCCTCGCTTTCAAGTCCGCCTCGTTGCCTTCCCTCAACAGATTTTTGGATGATAGTTGTCCTTTATTACTCGGCCAGTTTGTGAATTGCTGTGCCCCTGAGCTCCATTTATCAACTCGTTTTTGGTGAGCTGACTGCAAGTCCAAAATTTTGGTTCAGGACCTATGCTGGTTCCCAGTGCGGGGCTGAGACTTTGGTTAATTCTTCTTCCTGTCGGGAAGTTAGAGTGATATGTGCCCGTCCAAATGTCTAACAGCTACTCTCTCATTGGTTCTCCCTCTTCCCTTTCATCCTCTGCCAAATTGGAAACCTGTGCGAACCAGGAGGTTAAAGGGGCTGTCTCTCCAAGTTGGGAGATTGATAGTAAAGCAGAAGGAAAGTCAAACCGGAGCACCATGGGAGGGTCTATTCGTTGAGTTTTAGAAACCTTTCGTATTCACAGTGTGTCCGTTCTCTAGGTTTCCCGTACATGTTATAGCTGTAGTAATATTCCCTTCAATCTGGAGATTTGGGACCCATGGAATGGGTGCCAGGCATTATTGCTTTAAAGGGACTGCATTTGCTCACCCAATCTCACCAATCCTCTCAGTCCCAAGTGTCCAGCCTTATGCCACCTCCAGCTGTCGTTGTAGAAAGGGTCATTCCAGGTTTCATCAGAGACCCTGAAGGAATTGTAAAGAATTTCCCAGTTTTTTTGTTTTGTTTTTGAAATTCCTTTTTATAGTGGGTTTGAGCTGATTCTCGCTGCCATGTTTATGCCAGTCTAGACACACTTGATTCCCTTACGGAGACATATCAATACATAGGTTTTAAGATTTTTACTAGTCAGATATATTCCTCTGCGGGAAATATGGGGTTTTGAGTCCCTTTCACTGAGGAAGGTGTAGGTCTTGACTATTCCATAGTTGGTTTTTGGAACGGTATCTGTGCTTATATCAAACTCAGGTTTTATGCATCACCCCACCTCTCCTTCCGCCTTAAGCAGGCATAAGAGTGTTTTCTAAATGTGAGACACTGTTCTCTTTCCTAACTCAGTTCAAGTGTAGCCATGTTTACAGGATCTTCATAAGTGATATCTTATGATAAGTTTCTTTTTCTGTGTGACTTATTTCACTTAGAATCATCGTACCTGAATCCAGCTATTTTGCTGCTACTGCTCTTATGCCATTGATTTCATAGCTGAGGGATATTCCATCGTACGTAAGTACCACAATTTTTTGAACCATTTTTACATTTCCCGTGATATTTAAGGCGTACCCAGCTTGAGGTCCTTGTAAGCAGTGCAGCCCTAAATTTAGGGGTGGCTCTGTTTTATTGATATTCAGTTTTCCCAAGGTATATTCCCTAGACTGGAAGTGCCCTTGGCTCTGTAGCTCTGTTCTTTACTGGTTTTAGAGAACACAATGCACTCCTCCAGAGAGGCAGTTGGCAATTTACATCCCGCCCATCAGCATAACAAGGCTCCCTGTTCTCCAGGGCCTGGCTTGCCTTTCTGGTTTTTACACATTTTGTGGATGTCCATTTTGACCGGTGGGAAGTGACACTTCTTTGTAGTGCAGATTTTCATTGCCCGCTTCCTTGCTTGGCCAAAAAGGGCGTATGCGTTTTCTCCTGAATATATTCAGGAGAAAACGCATACGCCCTTTTTGGCCAAGTGCATCATTGTCGAAGTTGTGCCCCTATACCTGTGCTTTAAAGGCGATTCCAACGTACCTCTTGAAACCTGTTTCCGGCTATTCTGCCTCATTTTCAATCTGCCTCGTTGCCTTTCCTCAACAGATTTTTGGACGATAGTTGTCCTTTATTACTCGGCCTGTTTGTGAATTGCTGTGCCCCTGAGCTCCATTTTTCAACTCGTTTTTTGTGAGCTGACCGCAAGTCCAAAATTTTGGTGCAGGACCTATACTGGTTCCCGGTGGGTGGCTGAGACTTTGGTTAATTCTTCTTCCTGCCGGGAAATTACAGTGACATGTGCCCGTCCAAATGCCTAACAGCTACTCTCTCATTGGTTCTCCCTCTTCCCTTTCATCCTCTGCCAAATTGGCAACCTGTGCGAACCAGGAGGTTAAACGGGCTGTCTCTCCAAGTTTGGAGGTTGATAGTAAAGCAGATGGAAAGTCAAACCCGAGCACCAGGATAGGGACTATTCGTTGAGTTTTAGAAATCATTCGTATTCACAGTGTGTCCGTTCTCTAGGTTTCCTGTACATGTTATAGCTGTAGTAATATTCCCTTCAACCTGGAGATTTGGGACCCATGGAATGGGTGCCAGGCATTTGTGCTTTAAAGGGTCTGCATTTGCTCACCCAATCTCAACAATCCTCTCAGTCCCAAGTTTCAAGCCTTATGCCACATCCAGCTGACGTTGTAGATATGGTCATTCCAGCATTCATCAGAGACCCTGAAGGAATTGTAAAGAATTTCCCAGTTTTTTTGTTTTGTTTTTGAAATTCCTTTTTATAGTGGGTTTGAGCTGATTCTCGCTGCCATGTTTATGCCAGTCTGACACACTTGATTCCCTTATGGAGACATATCAATACATACGTTTTAAGATTCTTACTAGTCAGATATATTCCTCTGCAGGAAATATGGGATTTTGAGTCCCTTTCCCTGAGGAACGTGTAGGTCTTGTCTATTCCATAGTTGGTTTTTGGAACGGTACCTGTGCTTATATCAAACTCTGGTTTTATGCATCACCCCACCTCTCCTTCCCCCTTAAGCAGGCATAAGAGTGTTTTCTAAATGTGAGACACTGTTCTCTTTCCTAACTCAGTTCAAGTGTAGCCATGTTTACAGGATCTTCATAAGTGATATCTTATGATAAGTTTCTTTTTCTGTGTGACTTATTTCACTTAGAATCATCGTACCTGAATCTACCCATTTTGCTGTTACTGGTCTTATGACATTGATTTCATGGCTGTGGGATATTCCATCGTACGTAAGTACCACAATTTTTTGAACCATTTTTATATTTCCTGGGATATTTAATGTGTACCCAAGTTGAGGTCCTTGTAAGCAGTGCAGCCCTAAATTTTGGAGTGGCTCTGTCTTATTGATTTTCAGTTTTCCCAAGGTATATTCCCTAGACTGGAAGTGCCCTTGGCTCTGTAGCTCTGTTGTTTACTTGTTTTATGGAACACAATGCACTCCTCCAGAGAGGCAGTTGGCAATTTACATCCCGCCCATCAGCATAACAAGGCTCCCTGTTCTCCAGGGCCTGTCTTGCCTTTCTGGTTTTTACACATTTTGTGGATGTCCCTTTTGACCGGTGGGAAGTGATACTTCTTTGTAGTGCAGATTTGCATTGCCCGCTTGCTTGCTTGGCCAAAAAGGGCCTATGCGTTTTCTCCTAAATATATTCAGGAGAAAACACATACGCCGTTTATGGCCAAGTGCATCATTGTCGAAGTTGTGCCCCTCTTCCTGTGCTTTAAAGGCGATTCCAACGTACCTCTTGAAATCTGTTTCCTACTATTCTGCATCGCTTTCAAGTCCGCCTCGTTGCCTTCCCTCAACAGATTTTTGGATGATAGTTGTCCTTTATTACTCTTCCAGTTTGTGAATTGCTGTGCCCTGAGCCCCATTTTTCAGCTCATTTTTTGTGTGCTGACCGCAAGTCCAAAATTTTGGTTCAGGGCCTCTACTTTTTACCTGTGGGAGGCTGAGACTTTGGTTAGTTCTTCTTCCTCCCGTGAAATTAGAGTGACATGTGCCCGTCTACATGCCTAACTGCCACTCTGTCATTGGTTCTCCCCCTTTCCTTTCATCCTCTGCCAAATTGGCAACGTGTGTGTATCAGGAGGTTAAAAGTGGAGTCTCTCCAAGTTGGGAGATTGATAGTAAAGCAGTTGGAAAGTCAAACCGGAACACCAGGAGAGGGACTATTCGTTGAGTTTTAGAAACCTTTTGTATTCACAGTGTGTCCATTCTCTAGGTTTCCTGTACATGTTATAGCTGTATTAATATTCCCTTCAACCCACAGAGTTCGGACCCATGGAATGGGTGCCATGCATTATTGGTTTACAAGGTCTGCATTTGCTCACCCAATCTCACCAATCCTCTCAGTCCCAAGTGTCCAGCCTTATGCCACATCCAGCTGTCGTTGTAGATAGGGTCATTCCAGGTTTCATCAGAGACCCTGAAGGAATTGTAAAGAATTTCCCTGTTTTTTTGGTTTGTTTTTGAAATTCCTTTTGATAGTGGGTTTCAGCTGATTCTCGCTGCCAAGTTTATGCCAGTCTAGACACACTTGATTCCCTTACAGAGACATATCAATACATAGGTTTTAAGATTCTTACTAGTCAGATATATTCTTCTGCGGGAAATATGGGCTTTTCAGTCCCTTTCACTGAGGAATGTGTAGGTCTTGTCTATTCCATAGTTGGTTTTCGGAACGGTAGGTGTGCTTATATGAAACTCTGGTTTTATGCATCACCCCACCTCTCCTTCCCCCTTAAGCAGGCATAAGAGTGTTTTCCAAATGTGAGACTCTGTTCTCTTTCCTAGCTAAGTTCAAGTGTAGCCATGTTTACAGGTTCTTCATAAGTGATATCTTATGATAAATTTCTTTTTCTGTGTGTCTTATTTCACTTAGAATCATCATAACAGAATCCACTCATTTTGTTGCTACTGGTCTTATGACATTGTTTTCATGGCTGAGGGATATTCCATCATACGTAAGTACCACAATTTTTTGAACCATTTTTATATTTCCTGGGATATTTAAGGTGTACCGAAGTTGAGGTTATTGTGAGCAGTTCAGCCGTAAATTTTGGGGTGCTCTGTCTTATTGATTTTCAGTTTTCCCAAGGTATATTCCCTAGACTGGTAGTGCCCTTGGCTCTGTAGCTCTGTTGTTTACTTGTTTTAGGGAACACAATGCACTCCTCCATAGAGGCAGTTGGCAATTTACATCCCGCCCATCAGCATAAAAAGGCTCCCTGTTCTCCAGGGCCTGTCTTGCCTTTCTGGTTTTTACACATTTTGCGGATGTCCCTTTTGACCGGTGGGAAGTGATACTTCTTTGTAGTGCAGATTTGCATTGCCCGCTTGCTTGCTTGGCCAAAAAGGGCGTATGCGTTTTCTCCTGAATATATTCAAGAGAAAACGCATACGCCCTTTTTGGCCAAGTGCATCATTGTCGAAGTTGTTCCACTGTTCCTGTGCTTTAAAGGCGATTCCAACGTACCTCTTGAAATCTGATTCCTGCTATTCTGCCTCGATTTCAACTCCGCCTCGTTCCCTTCCCTCAACAGATTTTTGGATGATAGTTGTCCTTTATTACTCTTCCAGTTTGTGAATTGCTGTGCCCTAGGCCCCATTTTTCAACTTATTTTTTGTGAGCTGACCGCACGTCCAAAATTTTGGTTCAGGACCTCTACTTGTTCCCCGTGGGAGGCTGAGACTTTGGTTAATTCTTCTTCCTACCGTGAAATTAGAGTGACATATGCCCGTCTAAATGCCTAACAGCTACTCTGTCATTGGTTCTCCCCCTTTCCTTTCATCCTCTGCCAAATTGGCAACGTGTGTGTACCAGGAGGTTAAAAGGGGTGTCTCTCCAATTTGGGAGATTGATAGTAAAGCAGTGGGAAAGTCAAACCGGAACACCAGGAGAGGGACTATTCGTTGAGTTTTAGAAACCTTTTGTATTCACAGTGTGTCCATTCTCTAGGTTTCCTGTACATGTTATAGCTGTATTAATATTCCCTTCAACCCACAGAGTTGGGACCCATGGAATGGGTGCCATGCATTATTGGTTTACAAGGTCTGCATTTGCTCACCCAATCTCACCAATCCTCTAAGTCCCAAGTGTCCAGCCTTATGCCACATCCAGCGGTCGTTGTAGATAGGGTCATTCCAGATTTCATCAGAGACCCTGAAGGAATTGTAAAGCATTTGCCTGTTTTTTTGTTTTGTTTGTGAAATTCCTTTTGATTGTGGATTTCAGCTGATTCTCGCTGCCATGTTTATGCCAGTCTAGACACTTGATTCCCTTACAGAGACATATCAATACATAGGTTTTAAGATTCTTACTAGTCAGATATATTCTTCTGCGGGAAATATGGGGTTTTGAGTCCCTTTCACTGTGGAAGGTGTAGGTCTTGTTTATTCCATAGTTGGTTTTTGGAACGGTACCTGTGCTTATATCAAACTCTGGTTTTATGCATCACCCCACCTCTCCTTCCCCCTTAAGCAGGCATAAGTGTGTTTTCTAAATGTGAGACACTGTTTTCATTCCTAACTCTGTTCAAGTGTAGCCATGTTTACAGGATCTTCATAAGTGATATCTTATGATAAGTTGCTTTTTCTGTGTGACTTATTTCACTTAGAATCATCGAACCTGAATCCACTCATTTTGCTGCTACTGGTCTTATGACATTGATTTCATGGCTGAGGGATATTCCATCATACGTAAGTACCACAATTTTTTGAACCATTTTTATATTTCCTGGGATATTTAAGGTGTACCCATGTTGAGGTTCTTGTAAGCAGTGCAGCCCTAAACGTTGGGGTGGCTCTGTCTTATTGATTTTCAGTTTTCCCAACGTATATTCCCTAGACTGGAAGTGCCCTTGGCTCTGTAGCTCTGTTGTTTACTTGTTTTAGGGAACACAATTCACTCCACCAGAGAGGCAGTTGGCAATTTACATCCTGCCCATCAGCATAACAATGCTCCCTGTTCTCCAGGGCCTGTCTTGCCTTTCTGGTTTTTACACATTTTGCGGATGTCCCTTTTGACCGGTGGGAAGTGATACTTCTTTGTAGTGCAGATTTGCATTGCCTGCTTGCTTGCTTGGCCAAAAAGGTCGTATGCATTTTCTCCTGAAAATATTCAGCAGAAAATGCAAACGCCCTTTTTCGCCAAGTGCATCATTGTCGAAGTTGTGCCCCACTTCTTGTCCTTTAAAGGCGATTCCAACATACCTCTTGAAATCTGTTTCCTGCTATTCTGCCTCAATTTCAACTCCGCCACGATGCCTTCCCTCAACAGATTTATGGATGATAGTTGTCCTTTATTACTCTTCCAGTTTGTGAATTGCTGTGCCCTGAGCCCCATTTTTCAACTCATTTTTTGTGAGCTGACCGCAAGTCCAAAATTTTGGTTCAGGACCTCTACTTGTTCCCCGTGGGTGGCTGAGACTTTGGTTAATTCTTCTTCCTCCCGTGAAATTAGAGTGACATGTGCCCGTCTAAATGCCTAACAGCTACTCTGTCATTGGTTCTCCCCCTTTCCTTTCATCCTCTGCCAAATTGGCAACGTGTGTGTACCAGGAGGTTAAAAGTGGTGTCTCTCCAAGTTGGGAGATTGTTAGTAAAGCAGTTGGAAAGTCAAACCGGAACACCAGGAGAGGGACTATTCGTTGAGTTTTAGAAACCTTTTGTATTCACAGTGTGTCCATTCTCTAGGTTTCCTGTATATGTTATAGCTGTATTAATATTCCCTTCAACCCGCAGAGTTGGGACCCATGGAATGGGTGCCATGCATTATTGGTTTACAAGGTCTGCATTTGCTCACCCCATATCACCAATCCTCTCAGTCCCAAGTGTCCAGCCTTATGCCACATCCAGCGGTCGTTTTAGATAGGGTCATTCCAGGTTTCATCAGAGACACTGAAGGAATTGTAAAGAATTTCCCTGTTTTCTTTGTTTTGTTTTTGAAATTCCTTTTGATAGTGGGTTTGAGCTGATTCTCGCTGCCATGTTTATGCCAGTGTAGAAACACTTGATTCCCTTACGGAGACATATCAATACATAGGTTTTAAGATTCTTACTAGTCAGATATATTCCTCTGCCGGAAATATGGGGTTTTGAGTCTGTTTCAGTGAGGAACTTGTAGGTCTTCTGTATTCCATAGTTGGTTTTTGGAACAGTACCTGTGCTTATATCAAACTCTGGTTTTATGCATCACCCCACCTCTCCTTCCAACTCTAGCAGGCATAAGTGTGTTTTCTAAATGTGAGACTCTGTTCTCTTTCCTAACTCAGTTCAAGTGTAGCCATGTTACAGGATCTTCATAAGTGATATCTTATGATAAATTTCTTTTTCTGTGTGTCTTATTTCACTTAGAATCATCATAACAGAATCCACTCATTTTGTTTCTACTGGTCTTATGACATTGATTTCATGCCTGACGGATATTCCATCATACATAAGTACCACAATATTTTGAGCCATTTTTATATTTCCTGGGATATTTAAGGTGTACCCAAGTTGAGGTTCTTGTAAGCAGTGCAGCCCTATATTTTGAGGTGGCTGTGTCTTACTGATTTTCAATTTTCCCAAGGTATATTCCCTAGACTGCAAGTGCCCTTGGCTCTGTAGATCTGTTGTTTACTTGTTTTAGGGAACCCAATGCACTCCTCCAGAGAGGCAGTTGGCAATTTACATCCCGCCCATCAGCATAACAAGGCTCCCTGTTCTCCAGGGCCTGTCTTGCCTTTCTGGTTTTTACACATTTTGTGGATGTCCCTTTTGTACCGGTGGGAAGAAATACTTCTTTGTATTGCAGATTTGCATTGTCCGCTTGCTTGCTTGGCCAAAACGGGCATATGAGTTCTCTCCTAAATATATTCAGGAGAAAATGCATACGCACTTTTTGGCCAAGTGCATCATTGTCGAAGTTGTGCCCCTTTTCCTGTGCTTTAAAGGCGATTCCAACGTACCTCTTGAAATCTGTTTCCTGCTATTCTGCCTAGCTTTCAAGTCTGCCTCGCTGCCTTCCCTCAACAGATTTTTGGATGATAGTTGTCCTTTATTACTCTGCCAGTTTGTGAATTGTTGTGCCCCTGAGCCCCATTTTGCAACTCGTTTTTTGTGAGCTGAACGCAAGACCAATATTTTGGTTCAGGACGTATATGGGTTCCCGGTGGGTGGCTGAGACTTTGGTTAATTCTTCTTCCTGCCGGGAAATTACAGTGATATGTGCCCGTCCAAATGCCTAACAGCTACTCTCTCATTGGTTCTCCCTCTTCCCTTTCATCCTGTGCCAAATTGGCAACGTGTGCCAACAAGGGGGTTAAATGTGCTGTCTCTAAGTTGGGAGATTGATAGTAAAGCAGTTGCAATGTCAAACATGAGCACCAGGAGACGGAGTATTAGTTGAGTTTTAGAAACGTTTCTTGTTCACAGTGTGTCCATTCTCTAGGTTTCCGGTACATGTTATAGTTGTAGTAATATCCCCTTCAACTTGGAGAGTTGGGACGCATGTAATGTGTGCCATGCATTATTGCTTTGAAGGGTCTGCATTTGCTCACCCAATCTCACCAATCCTCTCAGTGCCACGTGTCCAGCCTTATGTAACATCCAGCTGTCATTGTAGATAGGGTCATTCCAGGTTTCATCAGAGACGCTGAAGGAATTGGAAAGAATTTGCCTGTTTCTTTGTTTTGTTTTTGAAATTCCTTTTTATAGTGGGCTTGAGCTGATTCTCGCTGCCATGCTAATGCCAGTCTAGACACTCTTGATTCCCTTACAGAGGCATATCAATACATAGGTTTTAAGATTCTTACTTGTCAGATATATTCTTCTGCGGGAAATATGGAGTTTTGAGTCCCTTTCACTGAGGAAGGTGTAGGTCTTGTCTATTCCATAGTTGGTTTTTTGAACGGTACCTGTGCTTATATCAAACTCTGGTTTTATGCATCACCCCACCTCTCCTTCCCCCTTAAGCAGGCATAAGAGTGTTTTCTAAATGTGAGACTATGTTCTCTTTCCTAGCTCAGTTCAAGTGTAGCCATGTTTACAGGATCTTCATAAGTGATATCTTATGATAAGTTGCTTTTTCTGTGTGACTTATTTCACTTAGAATCATCGAACCTGAATCCACTCATTTTGCTGCTACTGGTCTTATGACATTGATTTCATGGCTGAGGGATATTCCATCATACGTAAGTACCACAATTTTTTGAACCATTTTTATATTTCCTGGGATATTTAAGGTGTACCCAAGTTGAGGTTCTTGTAAGCAGTGCAGCCCTAAACGTTGGGGTGGCTCTGGCTTATTGATTTTCAGTTTTCCCAAGGTATATTCCCTAGACTGGAAGTGCCCTTGGCTCTGTAGCTCTGTTGTTTACTTGTTTTAGGGAACACAATGCACTCCTCCAGAGAGGCAGTTGGCAATTTACATCCCGCCCATCAGCATAACAAGGCTCCCTGTTCTCCAGGGCCTGTCTTGCCTTTCTGGTTTTTACACATTTTGTGGATGTCCCTTTTGACCGGTGGGAAGCGATACTTCTTTGTAGTGCAGATTTGCATTGCCCGCTTGCTTGCTTGGCCAAAAAGGGCGTATGCGTTTTCTCCTGAATATATTCAGGAGAAAACGCATACGCCCTTTTTGGCCAAGTGCATCATTGTCGAAGTTGTGCCCCTCTTCCTGTGCTTTAAAGGCGATTCCAACGTACCTCTTGAAATCTGTTTCCTGCTATTCTGCCTCGATTTCAAGTCCGCCTCGTTGCCTTCCCTCAACAGATTTTTGGATGATAGTTGTCCTTTATTACTCTTCCAGTTTGTGAATTGCTGTGCCCTGAGCCCCATTTTTCAACTCATTTTTTGTGTGCTGACCGCAAGTCCAAAATTTTGGTTCAGGACCTCTACTTTTTACCCGTGGGAGGCTGAGACTTTGGTTAGTTCTTCTTCTTCCCGTGAAATTAGAGTGACATGTGCCCGTCTAAATGCCTAACAGCTACTCTGTCATTGGTTCTCCCCCTTTCCTTTCATCCTCTGCCAAATTGGCAACGTGTGTGTACCAGGAGGTTAAAAGTGGTGTCTCTCCAAGTTGGGAGATTGATAGTAAAGCAGTTGGAAAGGCAAACCGGAACACCAGGAGAGGGACTATTCGTTGAGTTTTAGAAACCTTTTGTATTCACAGTGTGTCCATTCTCTAGGTTTCCTGTATATGTTATAGCTGTATTAATATTCCCTTCAACCCGCAGAGTTGGGACCCATGGAATGGGTGCCATGCATTATTGGTTTACAAGGTCTGCATTTGCTCACCCAATCTCACCAATCCTCTCAGTCCCAAGTGTCCAGCATTATGCCACATCCAGCTGTCGTTGTAGATAGGGTCATTCCAGGTTTCATCAGAGACCCTGAAGGAATTGTAAAGAATTTTCCTGTTTTTTTGTTTTGTTTGTGAAATTCCTTTTGATAGTGGGTTTCAGCTGATTCTCACTGCCAAGTTTATGCCAGTCTAGACACACTTGATTCCCTTACAGAGACATATCAATACATAGGTTTTAAGATTCTTACTAGTCAGATATATTCTTCTGCGGGAAATATGGGCTTTTCAGTCCCTTTCACTGAGGAATGTGTAGGTCTTGTCTATTCCATAGATGGTTTTCGGAGTGGTAGGTGTGCTTATATGAAACTCTGGTTTTATGCATCACCCCACCTCTCCTTCCCCCTTAAGCAGGCATAAGAGTGTTTTCCAAATGTGAGACTCTGTTCTCTTTCCTAGCTAAGTTCAAGTGTAGCCATGTTTACAGGTTCTTCATAAGTGATATCTTATGATAAATTTCTTTTTCTGTGTGACTTATTTCACTTAGAATCATCATAACAGAATCCACACATTTTGTTGCTACTGGTCTTATGACATTGATTTCATGGCTGAGGGATATTCCATCGTACGTAAGTACCACAATTTTTTGAACCATTTTTATATTTCCTGGGATATTAAGGTGTACCGAAGTTGAGTTTATTGTGAGCAGTGCAGCCCTAAATTTTGGGGTGGCTCTGTCTTATAGATTTTCAGTTTTCCCAAGGTATATTCCCTAGACTGGTAGTGCCCTTGGCTCTGTAGCTCTGTTGTTTACTTGTTTTAGGGAACACAATGCACTCCTCCATAGAGGCAGTTGGCAATTTACATCCCGCCCATCAGCATAACAAGGCTCCCTGTTCTCCAGGGCCTGTCTTGCCTTTCTGGTTTTTACACATTTTGCGGATGTCCCTTTTGACCGGTGGAAAGTGATACTTCTTTGTAGTGCAGATTTGCATTGCCCGCTTGCTTGCTTGGCCAAAAAGGGCGTATGCGTTTTCTCCTGAATATATTCAAGAGAAAACGCATACGCCCTTTTTGGCCAAGTGCATCATTGTCGAAGTTGTTCCACTCTTCCTGTGCTTTAAAGGCGATTCCAACGTACCTCTTGAAATCTGTTTCCTGCTATTCTGCCTCGATTTCAACTCCGCCTCGTTTCCTTCCCTCAACAGATTTTTGGATGATAGTTGTCCTTTATTACTCTTCCAGTTTGTGAATTGCTGTGCCCTGAGCCCCATTTTTCAACTTATTTTTTGTGAGCTGACCGCACGTCCAAAATTTTGGTTCAGGACCTCTACTTGTTCCCCGTGGGAGGCTGAGACTTTGGTTAATTCTTCTTCCTACCGTGAAATTAGAGTGACATATGCCCGTCTAAATGCCTAACAGCTACTCTGTCATTGGTTCTCCCCCTTTCCTTTCATCCTCTGCCAAATTGGCAACGTGTGTGTACCAGGAGGTTAAAAGGGGTGTCTCTCCAATTTGGGAGATTGATAGTAAAGCAGTTGGAAAGTCAAACCGGAACACCAGGAGAGGGACTATTCGTTGAGTTTTAGAAACCTTTTGTATTCACAGTGTGTCCATTCTCTAGGTTTCCTGTACATGTTATAGCTGTATTAATATTCCCTTCAACCCGCAGAGTTGGGACCCATGGAATGGGTGCCATGCATTATTGGTTTACAAGGTCTGCATTTGCTCACCCAATCTCACCAATCCTCTAAGTCCCAAGTGTCCAGCCTTATGCCACATCCAGCGGTCGTTGTAGATAGGGTCATTCCAGATTTCATCAGAGACCCTGAAGGAATTGTAAAGCATTTGCCTGTTTTTTTGTTTTGTTTGTGAAATTCCTTTTGATAGTGGATTTCAGCTGATTCTCGCTGCCATGTTTATGCCAGTCTAGACACTTGATTCCCTTACAGAGACATATCAATACATAGGTTTTAAGATTCTTACTAGTCAGATATATTCTTCTGCAGGAAATATGGGGTTTTGAGTCCCTTTCACTGTGGAAGGTGTAGGTCTTGTCTATTCCATAGTTGGTTTTTGGAACGGTACCTGTGCTTATATCAAACTCTGGTTTTATGCATCACCCCACCTCTCCTTCCCCCTTAAGCAGGCATAAGAGTGTTTTCCAAATGTGAGACTCTGTTCTCTTTCCTAGCTAAGTTCAAGTGTAGCCATGTTTACAGGTTCTTCATAAGTGATATCTTATGATAAATTTCTTTTTCTGTGTGTCTTATTTCACTTAGAATCATCATAACAGAATCCACTCATTTTGTTGCTACTGGTCTTATGACATTGATTTCATGGCTGAGGGATATTCCATCATACGTAAGTACCACAATTTCTTTACCATTTTTGTCTTTCCTTGGATATTTAAGGTGTCCCGGATTCGAGGTTCTTGTAAGCAGTGCTGCCCTAAATTTTGGGGTGGCTGTGTCTTATTGATATTCAGTTTTCCCAAGGTATATTCCCATGACTGGAAGTGACCTAGGTTGTGAAGCTCTGTTGTTTACTTCTTTTAGAGAACACAATGCACTCCTCCAGGGTGGCTGTTGGCAATTTACATCCCACCCATGAGCATAACAAGGCTTACTGTTCTCCAGAGCCTATCTTGCCTTTCTGGTTTTTACACATTTTGCAGATGACCCTTTTGACCGGTGGGAAGTGATACTTATTTGTAGTGCAGATTTGCATTGTGCAGTTGCTTGGTTGGTCAAAATCGGCGTATGCGTTTTCTCCTGAATATATTCAGGTGAAAACGCATACGCCCTTTATGGACAATTCCATAGTTGTCGAAGTTGTGATGCTTTTCCTGTGTTTAAAGGCAATTCCAATATACTTCTTGAAATCTGTTTCGTGCAAATCTGCATCATTTTAAAGTCTGCCTCGTGGCTTTCCCTCAACAGATTTTTGGAAGAGAGTAGTCCTTTATAACTCTGCAAGTTAGTGAAATGCTGTGCCGCTGTGCTCCAGTTCTCAACTCGCGTTTTTGTGAGCTGACCGCAAATCCATAGTTTTGCTTCAGGACCTGTACAGGTTCCGGGGGGGGGGCAGGCTGAGAGTTTGGTTAATTCTTCTTCGTGACGGGAAATTAGAGTGACATGTGGCCGTCCAAATGCCTACAGCTACTCTCTCATTGGTTCTCCCTTTTCCCTTATATCCTCTGAACAATGTGCCAACTGTGCGAAACAGGTTATAGGGGTTGACTCTCCAAGTTGGGAGATTGATATTAAAGCAGTTGGAATGTCAAGTTGGAGCACAAGGAGAGAAAAAAAATTAGTAGAGTTTTAGAAACCTTTCTCCATCAGAGGGTGTCCATTCTCTAGGTTTCCCATACATGTTATAACTGTAGTGATATTCCCATCTACCTGGAGAGTTGGGAACCATGGAATGATGGGCAGGAATTATTGCTTTAGAGGGTCTGCCTTTTCTCACCCAATCTCACCAATCGTCTCAGTCCCAAGTGACCAGCCTTATGCCACATCCAGCTGTCGTTGTAGACAGGGTCATTCCAAGTTTCATCAGAACCCCTGAAGGTATTGTGTAAGAATTAAACTGTTTTTTGTTTTGTTTTGAAATTCATTTTTATAGTGGGTTTGAGCTGCTTCTCACTGCCGTGTTTATGTCGTCCTAGGCACACTTGGTTCCTTTACGGAGACATATCAATACATAGGTTTTAAGATTCTTACTAGTCAGATATATTTCTCTGCCGGGAATTAGGGTGTTGAGTCCCGTTCACTGAGGAAGGAGTAGGGCTTGTCTCTTCTGTATTTGGATTATGGAATGTTACCTGTGCTAATATCAAACTCTGGTTTTGTGTGTCTCCCCACCTCTCCTTTCCCCTTAAGCAAGCATAAGTGTGTTTTCTATATCTGAGACACTGTTCTCTTTCCTAATTCAGTTCATATGTAGCCATGTTTACATTCCCTTCATAAGTGATATCTTATGTCAGAATGCACTATGGCCCTTGTCATAATAATGCTCCATGACACCTGTCATCACAATGTTACATGCTCTTGTCATCACAATTCTCCATGCACTTGTCATTGCAATGTTCCATGCCCCCTGTCATAGCAAGCTCCAAGTGTTTGTCATCACAATGCTTCATGACCTTGTCATCAAAATTCTCAATGGCCCTTGTCATCACAATGCTCCGTGCCCTTGTCATCACAATGCTCCATGACCCCTGTCATCACAATGCTCCCTGACACCTGTCATCACAATGCTTCATGCCCCTTGTCATTACAGTGCTTCATGATGCTCGTCATCACAATTACGCAAGGTCTTCTCATCAAAATGCTCCACGGTTTTGCCATCACAATTCTCCATGCCCTGGTCATCTCAAAGCTCAATGTCCCTCGTCCTCACAATTCTCCACTTCCTTGTCATCACAATGCTCCATGGCACTTCTCATCACAATGTTATATGCTCTTGTCATCACAATACTCCATGCACTTGTCATCGCAATGCTCCATGACCCCTGTCATAGGAAGCTCCATGCGCTTGTCATCACAATGTTTCACGACCTGGACATTAAAATTATCAGTGGACCTTGTCATCTCAATGCTCCATGCCCTTGTCATCAAAATGCTCCTTTACGTTTGTCACAACAATCCTCCATGACACTTGGCATCACAATGCTCCGTGTTATTGTCATCACAATGGAACATGACATATGTCATCACAATGCTCCCTGACACCTGTCTTCACAATACTCCATGACCTTGTCATCACAATGCTTCATGCCCTTGTCATCACAATGTGCCATGCCCACTGTCATCACAATAATCCATGAAACTTGTCAGACAAATGCTCCATGACCCTTTTCATCAAAATGCTCCATGAACACTGTCATCACAATGCACCATGCCCATCATCATAATGCTTCATGCTATTGTCATCACAATGAAATCAAAATGCTCCATGACCTCTCTCATCACAATGCTCCAAACCCTTGTGATCACAATGTTCCATAACACTTGTCATCACAATGCCCCATGACGCTGGTCATCACAATTATCCATGGACTTCTCATCACAATGCCCCATGACATTTGTCATCACAATGCTCAATACACATGTCATCACAATGCTCCCTTACTCTTGCCATCGGTATGCTCCTTGAACCCTTTCATGACAAGGCTCCATGCCTTTTTCATCACAATGATCCATGCACTTTTCATCACAATGCTCCATGCCCTTGTCATCACAATGGTCCTAGACCCCTGTAATCACAATGCTCCATGCCCCTTTTCATCAGAATGCTCCATGAGACTTGGCATCACAAGGCTCCATGGACTTCTCATCACAATGCTCCAGGACGTTGTCATCAAAATGCTCCATTCCCTTATCATCACAATGCTCCATGACGCCTGTCATCACAATACTCCATGAACGTTTTCAGCCCAATGCTCCATGACCTTCTCATTACAATGCTCCTTGACCAATATCATCACAGTGCTCCATGACCACTGTCATCACAATGCTCCATGACACCTGACAACACAATGATCCGGTACTCTTGTCATCACAATGCTCCATTCCCTAGTCATCACAATGCTCCATGACCCCTGTCATCACAAAACTCCATGAACATTTTCAGCCCAATGCTCCATGACACTTGGCATCACAATGATGCATGCCCTTGTCATCCCAATGCTCCTTGACCCCTGTAAACACAATGCTCCTTGACGCTTGCCATCACAGTGCTCCTGGACACCTGTCATCTCAATGCTCCATGCCTTTGTCAGCAAAATGCTACATGACCCTGTCATTACGATGCTCTATGCGCTTGTCATCACAATACTCCATGAACCTTGGGATCACATTGCTTCCTGCCCTTGTCATCACAATGCTCCATGTTCCTTGAAATCAAAATGATCCAAGACCTCTGTCCTCACAATGCTCCAAACCCTTGTGATCACAATGTTCCATAACACTTGTCATCACAACGCTCCATGATGCCTTTCATCACAATACTCCATGCCCTTTTCATCACAATGCTCCATGACCTTTGTCATCATAATTTTCAATACACTTGTCATCACAATGCTCCCTGACACTTGTCGTCAGAATGCTCCTTGAAACCTGTCACGAAAAGGCTCCATGCCTTTTTCATCACAATGCCCCATGCCGTTTTCATCACAATGCTCCATGCCAATGTCATCAAATTACTCCACAAGCTTGTCATCAGAATGCTCCCTGACCCTTGTCATCACAATGCTCCAAGCCATTGTCATCACAATGCTCCATTACCTTTGTCATCAGAATCCTCCATGACACTTGGCAACACAATGCTCCATGCCATTGTCATCACAATGGGCCATTACATATGTCATCACAATGCTCCCTGACACCTGTCTTCACAATACTGCATGACCTGGTCATCACAGTGCTCCATGCCCTTGTCATCACAATGCGCCATTCAAACTGTCATCGCAATAATCCATGAAACTTATTAGACCAATGCTCCATGCCCTTGTCATCACAATGTTCCATGCCCTTCTTATCACAATGCTCCACGACCCCTGTCATCACAATTCTCCGTGACTCCAGTCATCACAATGCTTCATGACCTTTGTCATCACAATGGTCCATGCCCTCCTCATCTACAGTCTCTGTGACTTTTTAACCACAATGCTCCATGAACATTTCATCACAATGCTCTTTGACCCTTGTCATCACAATGCTCTATGCCTTTCTCAGCACAATGCTCCACGACCCTTGTCATCACAATGCTCCATGCGCTTGTCAGCACAATGCTCCATGACCCATGTCATCACAATGTGCCATGCGCTTGTCATCACAGTGCTCCACAATCTTGTCATCACAATGCTCCATAAACCTTGTCATCACAATGCTCCATGCACTTCTCATCAAAATGCTCTCTCACCACTGATATCACAATGTTACATCACTATTCATCACAATACTCCCTCACCCCTGTCATCACAATGTTCCATGACTCCTGTCATCACAATTCTACATGCACTTATCATCACAATGTTCGATGACCCCTGACATCACAATGTTCCATAACCCCTGTCATCAAAATGCTCCATGAACCATTTCATCAAAATGCTCAATGACCCCTGACATCACAATGTTCCATAACCCCTGTCATCAAAATGTTGCATGACCCTTTTCATCAAATTGTTCCATGACCCTGTCATCACAATGCTCCCTGCCCTTCTCATCACAATGTACCACGCCCTTGTCATCAAAATGCTCCATGACCTTTGTCATCACAAAGATCCATGACCCTTTGCATCACAATGCTCCATGTCATGGTCATCACAATGCTCCATGAACGCTCTCATCACATTGCTCCATGCCATTGTCATCACAATGCTACCTGACACATGTCATCAGAATGCTCCATGGCCTTCTCATCACAATGCTCCATGCCCTTGCCATCACAATGCTCCATTACACCTGTGATAACAATGCTCCATTACCCCTGCCATCACGATGTTCCATGGCCTTGTCATTACAAGGCTCCATGACCCTTCTCATCACAATGCTCCAAGACCCCTGTAATCACAATGCTCCATGCCCCTTTTCATCTCAATGATCCATGAACCCTGTCATCATAATGCACCATGTCCATCATCATAATGCTTCATGCTATTGTCATCACAATGAAATCAAAATGATCCATGACCTCTGTCATCACAATGCTCCAAACCCTTGTGATCACAATGTTCCATAATACTTGTCATCACAACGCCCCATGATGCTGGTCATCACAATTATCCATGGACTTCTCATCACAATGCTCCATGACCCTTGTCATCACAATTCTCAATACACTTGTCATCACAATGCTCCCTGACACCTGTCGTCAGTATGCTCATTGAACCCTGTCATGACAAGTCTCCATGCCTTTTTCATCACAGTGATCCATGCCCTTTTCATCACAATGCTCCATGCCATTGTCATCACAATACTCCACAAGCTTGTCATCAGAATGCTCCGTGACACTTGTCATCACAATGATCCATGACCCCTGTCGTCACAATGCTCCATGACACCTGTCATCACAATGCTCCATGCCCCTTGTCATTACAGTGTTCCATGATGCTCGTCATCACAATTATCCATGGTCTTCTCATCACAGTGCTCCACGGTCTTGCCATCACAATGCTCCATGCCCTGGTTATGACAATGCACCATGTCCCTTGTCATCACAATTCTCCACGTCCTTGTCATCACAGTGCTCCATGACAGTTCTCATCACTATGTTACATGCTCTTGTCATCACAATTCTCCATGCACTTGTCATCGCAATGCCCCATGACCCCTGTCATAGCAAGCTCAATGCCTTTGTTATCACAATGCTTCATGACCTTTTCATCAAAATTCTCACTGCCCGTTGTCATCACAATGCTCCATGCCCTTGTCATCACAATGATCCAAGCCCTTGTCATCACAATGCTCCATTACCTTTGTCATCACAATCCTCCATAACACTTGGCATCACAATGCTCCATGCCATTGTCATCACAATGGACCATGAAATATGTCATCACAATGCTCCCTGACACCTGTCTTCACAATACTCCATGACCTTGTCTTCACAATGCTCCATGACCTTGTCATCACAATGTGCCATGCCCACTGTCAACACAATTATCCATGAAACTTGTCAGACCAATGCCCTATGCCCCTGTCATCACAAAGCTCCATGCCCTTGTCATCACAATGCTCCATGACCCCAGTCATCACAATTCTCCGTGACTCCAGTCTTCACAAGGCTTCATGACCTGTGTCATCACAATGGTCCATGCCCTCATCATCACAAGGCTCTGTGAACTTTGTCACCACAATGCTCCATGAACTTTTCATCACAATGCTCCGTGACACTTGTCATCACAATGCTCCATGCCTTTGTCAACACAATGCTCCATGACCCTTGTCATCACAATGCTCCACAACCTTGTCATCACAATGCTCCATAAAGATTGTCATCACAATGCTCCATGCACTTCTTATAAAAAATGCTCTCTCACCACTGATATCAACATGTTCCCTCACTAGTCATCACAATACACCCACTCCCCTGTCATCACAATGGTCCTTAAACCCTGTCATGGAAATGTTCCATGACCCTTGACATCTCAATGTTCCATAACCCCTGTCATCAAAATGTTCCATGACACTTTTCATCAAATTGCTCCATGACCCTGTTATCACAATGCTCCCTGCCCTACACAACAGAATGCACCACACCTCTTGTCATCAAAATGCTCCATGACCTTTGTCATCACAAAGCTCCATGACCCTTGGCATCACAATGCTGCATGCCATTGTCATCACAATGCTCCATGAAACCTCTCATCACATTGTTCCATGCCCTTGTCATCACAGGCTACATGATGCTTTTCATCACAATGCTCGATGCCATTCTTATCACAATGCTCCATGCGCTTGTCATTACAATCCTCCATGACCCATGTATCACAGTGTTCCATGCCCTGGTCATCACAATGCTCCATGACCCCTGTCATAAAAATGCTCCATGACCACTGCCATCACAATGTTCCACGGCCTTGTCATCACAAGGCTCCATGACCCTTGTCATCACAGTGCTCCAAGACCCCTGTAATCACAATGCTCCATGCCCTTGTCATCACAAAGCTCCATGACGCATGTCATCAGAATTCTCCATGGCCTTCTCATTCACGATGCTCCATGCCCTTGTCATCACAATGCTCCAAGACTCCTGTAATCACAATGCTCCATGCCCCTTTTCATCTCAATGCTCCATGAACCCTGTCATCACAATGCAGCATGCCCATCATCATAATGCTTCAGGCTATTGTCATCACAATGAAATCAAAATGCCCCATGACCTCTGTCATCACAATGCTCCAAATCCTTGTGATCAAAATGTTCCATAACACTTATCATCACAACGCCCCATGACGCTCGTCATCACAATTATCCATCGTCTTCTCATCACAATGCTCCATGACCTTTGTCATCACAATGCTCAATACCCTTGTCATCACAATGCTCCCTGACACTTGTCGTCAGTATGCTCCTTGAACCCTGTCATGACCAGGCTCCATGCCTTTTTCATCACAATGATCCATGCCCTTTTCATCACAGTGCTCCAAGACCCCTGAAAACACAATGCTCCATGCCCTTGTCCTCACAAAGCTCCATGATGCATGTCATCAGAACGCTCCATGGCCTTCTCATCCCAATGCTCCATGTCCTTGTCACCACAATGCTCCAAGAACTCTGTAATCACAATGCTGCATGCCCCTTTTCCTCAGAATGCCCCATGAGACATGTCATCACAAGGCTCCATGGTCTTCTCATTACAATGCTCCAGTACCTTGTCATCACAATGCTCCATGACGCCTCTCGTCACAATACTCCATGAACATTTTCAGCCCAATGGTCCATGACCTTCTCATCACAATGCTCCCTGACCCCTGTCATCACAATGCTCCATGACCACTGTCATCACAACGCTCCATGAACCCTGACGACACAATGATCCGGGACTCTTGTCATCAAAATGCTCCATGAACCTTGTCATCACAATGATCCATGCTCTTGTCATCCCAATGCTCCATGACCCCTGTAATCACAATGCTCCATGACGCTTGTCATCAAAGTGCTCCATGAACCTTGTCATCACAATGCTCCTTGCCTTTGTCAGCAAAATGCTACATAATCTTGTCATCACAATGCTCCATGCGCTTGTCATCACAATCCTCCATGACCCTTGGGATCACATTGCTTCATGCCCTTGTCATCTCGCTCTTGCCTTTCTTGTTTTTACAGATATACAGATGTCCCTTTCGACCGGTGGGAAGTGACAATTCTTTGTAGTGTGGATTTGCATTGCATGCTTGCTTCATTGGCCAGAAAGGACGTATGCGTTTTCTCCTGAATATATTCAGGGGAAAAGGCATACGCCCTTTTTGGCCAAGTGCATCACCGTCCAAGTTGGGATGCTTTTTCTGTGCTTCAAAGGCGATTCCAATTTACCTCTTGAAATATGTTTTGTGCAATTCTGCCTCATTTTCAAGTCCGCTTCATTGCCTTCCCTCAACAGATTTCTGGAAGAGAGTAGTCCTTTATAACTCTGCAGGTTTTTGAATTGCTGGGCCCCTGAGCTCCAATTTTCAAATCCCATTTTTGTGAGCTGGCCACAAATCCACAATTTTGCTTCAGGACCTATACTGGTTCCAGGGGTGGCTTTATTGGTTCCCTGTGGGTGGCTGAGGCTTTGGTTAATTCTTCTTCCTGACGGGAAATTAGAGTGACATGTGCCCGTCCAAATGCCTACATCTACTCTCTGATTGGTTCTCCCTCTTCCCTTTCATCATCTGCACAAATAGCAAACTGTGCGAACCAGGAGGTTATAGGGGCTGACTCTCCTAAGTTGGGAGATTGATAGTAAAGCAGTTGGAATGCCAAAGTGGAGCACAAGGAGAGGAAAAATTAGGAGAGTTTTAGAAACCTTTCGCCATCACAGGGTGTCCATTCTCTAGGTTTCCCATACATGTTATAACTGTAGTGATATTCCCTTCTACCTGGAGATTTGGGACCCATGGAATGGTGGCATGCATTACTACTTTAAAGGTTCTGCATTTTCTCTCCCAATCTCACCAGTCCTCTCAGTCACAAGTGTCCAGCCTTATGTCTCATCCAGCTGTCTTTGCAGATAGGGTCATTCCAGGTTTCATTAGAACCCCTGAAGGAATTGTGTAAGAATTTTGCTGTTTTTTGTTTTGTTTTTGAAATTCATTTTTATTATGGGATTGAGCTGGTTTTCACTGACCTGTTTATGCCAGCCTAGACACAATTGATTTCCTTACGGAGACATATGAATACATAGGTTTTAAGATTCTTACTAGTCAGATATATTCCTCGGCGGGGAATAGGGGTGTTGAGTCCCATTCACTGAGGAAGGTGTAGGTCTTGTCTATTCTGTATTTGGTTTATGGAATGGTACCTGTGCTAATATCATACTCTGATTTTATGCATCACCCCACCTCTCCATTCCCCTGAAGCAGGCATAAGAGTTTTTTTCTAAATGTGAGACTCTGTTCTCTTTCCTAATTCAGTTCATGTGTTGTGATATTGACATTCCCTCTATAAGTGATATCTTATGATAAGATTCTTTTTCTGTGTGACTAATTTCCCTTAGAATCATCATACCTAAATCCACTCATTATGCTGCTACTGGCCTTATATACACTGATTTCACGTCTGAGTGATAATCCGTTGTACAAAATTACCACAAGTTCTTTATGCATTTCTCTTTTTCCTGGGATATTTTAGGTGTACCAAAGTTGAGGTTCTTGTATGCAGAGCAACCCTAAACATTGGGGTGCCTGTGTCTTATTGATATTTAGTCTTCCCAAGTCATATGCCCGTGAGTTGAAGTCCCCTTTGCTTGGGGGCTTTGTATTTTAGAAATTTTAGGAAACAGCATACACTTCTTCAGAGTGGCTCTTGGATATTTATACCCCACCCATCAGCGTGACTAGGCTCCCTGTTTTCCATGGCCTCTCCTGCATTTCTGGTTTGTACACATTTTTTGGATTGCCTTTCTGAGCAGTGGAAATTGAGACTCCTTTGTTGTGCAGATTTGCATTTCCCTCTTGCTTGGTTGGCCAAAAACTCTGCATGTGTTTTTTTCCTGAAGATATTCACGAAAAAAACGCATACACCCTTTTGCCCAACCGCATCATTTTAGAAATTCTGCTGCTTTTCATATGCTTTAAATGTGAGTACAATCTACCTTTTGAAATCTGTTTCCTGCAATTCTGCCTCTCATTCAGATCCTCTTCGTTGCCTTACCTGAATATATTTTTGGACGTTGGTTATCATTTATATCTTTGCAGGTCTTTGAATTGTCTGCTCCTGAGCTCCATTTTGCAACTCGCTTTTTTTGTGAGCTGGCCGCCAAACCATTGGATTGCTTCCGGCCCTATTCTGGTTCTGGGGAGGCAGGCTGAGCCTTTGGTTAATTCTTCTTCCTAATGGGAAATTAGAGTGACATGTGCCTGTCAAAACTCCTACAGCTAATCTCTCATTGGTTCCCCCTCTTCCCATTTACCCTCTGCACAAATTGCAAACTGTGGGAAACAGGAGGTTAAAGGTGCTGATTCTCCAAGTGGGGAGGTTGTTAGTAATGTGGCTGGAATGGCGAACCCCAGCAGCAGGAGATCAAAAATGAGGTGCATTTTAGACACCTTTCCTGAGCACACGGTGTACATTCATCTCGGTCTCCCAGGCATGTTTTCGCTGTCAGAAGACTCCCTTGAACCTGCAGATTTGGGACCCATGGAATGGGTACCAGGCAGTATTACTTTAAAAGGTCTGCATTTCCTCACCCAGCCTCTCTAACATCTCTTAGTGTGCATAGCTTCCAGCCTTATATAATCATCCTGCTGTGGGTCTACATGTGTTCAATCCATGTTACATCGTAGCCCTTCAACAAAAGTTGTAAGAATTTTTGTCTGTCTCACTGTTTTTATAAATAGTTTTAAATTTATTTTTATATTGGTTACAGCTGATTTTCAAAGCTCTGTTTTTTGCTGCTGTACATCCACTTGATTCATGTACTGTGAGACAACAATAACTTCTTTTTCAGATGCTTACCAGTCATATGTATTATTTTCCAGTGACTTGAGTGGGCTGAGTGCAGTTCTTTGAGGTACCGTGTAGGCCTTGTCAGTTATTCAATTTGGTACTTGGAATGGTATCTTTGCTAATTTCAACCTCCTGGATAATACCTCACCATTCCCCACCTTTCCCATTTAGCAGCCTTATGTCTATTTTCTACATATTTGACTATGTTTCTGTTTTGTAATTTATTTCATGTGTAGCCATTTTTGATTCCACCTTTAAGTGACATCTTATGATATGTGTCTTTTTCTTTCTGACATATGTCACTTAGAATGATCGTATGTAACTCCTCCAGAGTTGTTACAACTGGCCTTATTTCATTGATTTCTGGATGAGTAATATTCCACTCTACATAAGTACCCCATCTCTTTTATCCATTTTATCCTTCCAGGGACATTTAGGTTATATCCAAGTTGAGGCCCTTTTTAACAGAGAGGTGGTAAACGTTCGGGTGCCTGTTTTCTGTCGATTTTTGTTTTTCCCAAGGTACACGCCCATGAGTGCAAGTGCCCTATGCTCTGTAGCTCATTTTTTAGATGTTTTAGCAAACACAATACACTTCTCCAGAGTGGCCGTTGGCAAATTACATTTCCACTATCAGCCTCACAGGGCTCCCTTTTCTCCTCGCCCTGTCCTGCATTTCTGGTGTTTACACTTTATGTGGATGGCCCTTCTGACTGATGTGAAGTGATACATTTTGTGATATTGATTTCCAGTGCCCACCTGTTTGGTTGGATAAAAAGTGTGTATGGCCTTTACTTGAGTATATTCAGAAAAAATGCATACACCCTTTTTGGCCAACTGCATCATTGGCGATGTTCAGCCCCTTTTCTTGTGCTTTAATGGGGAGTCCTTTCTACCTCTTCAAATCTGTTTCCTGCCACTCTCCCTTGCTTACAAGTCCTTTTCTGTGACTTACCTCAAGACATTTTTCGACGATAGATATTTTCAACTCTGCAGTTTCATGAATTTTAGTGCCCCTGAGTTCCATTTTTCAACTTGTGTTTTTGGAAACTGGACACAAAACAGCGGGATTTCCTCTAGCCCTATTCTGTTTCCGTGGGCAATTCTAGCCTTTGATGAATTTGTGTTCTGGATTGGAAATTAGAGTGGCATGTGCCTGTCCGAACACCTAAGACATGTCTCTATATTTTTCTCATCCTTCCGCTACATCCTCTGGACAAATTCCAAACTGTGTGCAACAGGATGTTGACGGTGCTGATATCACCAAGTGAGGAGATTGTTAGGAAAGATGCTGGAGGGTTGAACCCGAGCACCATGCAATGAGGAGATGAGGTGCCTTTTCCAAACTCTTTCCGATCAAACGGTGTACCATCCTCTAGGTGTGACAGGCATGTTTTAGCTGTAGGAAGGGTCCCGTGCATGTAAGGAGAACACCAGGGATTTTTCCAAATCAGTGCCTCCCCGAACCCCAAACTGGGGAATTTTTAAGCTACGGCTACACGTATGTCCTTTAAGGGCCTTGGGAAATAGGCAGAGCCCAAACTTTAGATGACTGAAATCTTCAGGGTCAGAGCGCTCACCATCGGCCTTGCTTAGGTTACATTTTATCTGTCATTGATAGATGATGTCAATAAAAATATCTATTCTTTTTCAGATTATTTCCCCTTATAGGTTATTGCAAAATATTCAGTGTAGTTCCCTGTGCTATACAGTAGTTCCTTGTTGATGATCTATTTTATACATAGCAGTGTGTATGTGTTAATCCCAAACTGTTAATTTATCCCTTCTCCTACCTTTCCCCTTTGGTAATAATAAATTATAAGGTTTTATACTTCTCAGAAATGGGGGAGCTGAAAGAGAGGTATCATTTTCAATGGAAAAGCATTCAAAACAAGATTGAAGCTTCAGCCAAGAGTATTCGATGTACATCCATGAAAATAAATCACTTCATTTCTCTAATGTTGACCTGACAAATAAGACAGACGTCTTCACTGAACTTGCTTATAGGAAAGTGATGGAAATATCAAATGTAAGTCTTAGAAACATCTTATTTTACCCGAGCATTATACACTGCTCTATGTTAACTACAGTTTGGCTCACACATCTGTTCATTGAAGTTACAATGTTCTCAATTTCTGTTACTGATCCTCCAGAGTGGACCCCAACAGGAGTCCCCGTGCCCAGTGTGATTGGAGCCAACAGATCAAGACTGAGTTTGATTCAGAAGCAAAGGAAACATTATTTTGAAAACAGAATGGAGAGGTGAGAGCGTGCACTCCCCCATGGGCTGTGGGCTGGGCTGCTGTGTAGGGTCCCCGGCAGCGTCAGTGGGAGGGAGGGGATGGAGCTCTCGAGGGCTGAGTTGGCTGCAGCTCAGGCTCTATGCCGCGGAGTCTGCATGGGACCCTACTAGCTGAGGTGTCGACCCAGCCATTCTGCACTAGGAAATCGGGTCTGAAGTGCCGGGTGTGGGACCTCTGCATGCGGAACCCTAGGAGCACGTGAAATTAGACAAAGCACAAAGGAAAAACAGGTTAGACTTTATTTTATTGCCCAGATTCTCTTTTTATCTCCCAGGAATTTTTAATGAACGTTGCCGGAGACGAACACCTCCTCTGTTTTTTGTTCCGTTCCTTATTCTTGGGGTGTTGAGGGTGCAGACCCCTCTTTTGTAACTGCTTCATGCTGTGGTGGGAGCCCTGATACATGGGGGGAGGGTCAAAACGTCTCCACACCAGCCTCCTGGTGAGGTTGATTGTCCCAAGGCCTCCTGCCTCACTTCTCGTCCGCCTGAGCACCAGCATTGGAAGTGTTACAGATTCTAATGACCTTTAAGGGTCCAGGAAAGAGAGGCGCAGAGATGCTGCGGTGGCAGGTTTCACCCCACCCCACATATGTTCGGCGACCTTAGGCTGACGGTTTTTGCCAGACTAGATGCTCTGACCAGTAGTCTGTGCTTTCTTTAATTAGGTCCCTGAATTAATGTACAAACAGCACCATGTGTCAGAGCCCTGCCCGCGCAACTCCCAGACAGTCCAGGGTCAGTGGTGATCCAGGACCATGACGTCCACTGAGTCAACGGCCTTTAGAAGTAGCCAGCAGTCCAGCCGGTCATATTGGCCACCATCACCGCGGTGTCTGTAGGGTTTTCTATGGTGAAAGCGTGATATACGTTTCCCCCGCCAAGCTTATTAGCTCCCCTCTGGGTGCAGTAAGTCCTGCAAGCAGTAGTCTGCTCTTTCGGGGCACAGTCTTGTCGTTTTCTGAGAGAAACTCCAGGTCAAGTGATGGTCACACGAGTCATCTTGGGGGCCCGTTGCCCCCGTTTATCTCTCTGGAGGTTGGAGTTGGAGGGCCTCCTCACTCGAGGTCAGTGTGTCCACAGAGCGACTCCTGCAACTTCAGGGCATGATGGGTGGTTAGGATCACCACGTGGGGTCCTTTTCCCTTAGGAGGGAGCTGGCCTTGCGGACTGCTGATTTCCAGCTTTTTAGATACCCCAGTATCCTGGCCTGATGAGTCGCTGGGCAAAGCCCTTGGTGACCATAGTTTATCATACCTGAAGGGCATTCTTGTGTTGCTCCATTTCAAGTGGTCCCAGTTTTTGCACTAAGGCTCCAAGGGCGATTAACCTTTGACCGGGTATGTAAAGGTCAAAGGGTTTAGCTAAATTAGGGAGTTCCTGGGCAAGGGTCTGTATTGACTGCTCTTTCCATTCTTGAAAGGCTGCTTCTGGATTCTATTCAAAAGGATCATCATCTTTTCGTGTCAGTGTTTCATGTAGAGGCCCAGCTATGACACTGTAGTTAGGGATCCAGATGCAGAAAACCTTGGCCTCCCCAGGAACCCCTAAGCTGTCTTCTAGTTGTAGAAGAGGTAAGGCTGCAAATGGCTTCTTCCCTATCCTGGGATGCGTTTCTCCGAATATCTGTGAGAATGAAGCCCAGGCATGTCACCTTAGCCTGGGATATTTGAGCGTTTTTCTTGGACACCTTCTATCCTTTCTTGGCTAGGTAGTTCAGAGGCGTCTTTAGTAGGCCTGGCGATCAGAATGTCATCTGCATATTGAAGGAGGGTTCCCTTTTACAGAGGTTGAACTTTTAGGTCTTTAGAGGACATTTCCCCAATGATGGTGTGGGGATTTTTGAACCATTGGGGCAGGACGGCCCAGCATTATTGCTTTTGTTGCATGTTGTGTCCTGCCACTCACAAGCCAAAAATTCTTGTGACACTGAGATGAATGGAATACAGAAGAAGGCATCATTGAAGTCTAATACAGAATGCCATGGCCTGGTGGAAGGTAGAATGACCAGCAGGGAGTAGGAAATAAGAGCTACTGGATGTATATCCTCGGTGGCTTCACTGACTGTCCTGATATCCTTTACCAGGTCTCCAGCAGCCCATGGGGCTCTCGTGGTCAGGCCAATCCCAGGATATGGAGCTCACCTGGGCGGCACCCCTACCCCACAGCCCACGGGGCTCTCGTGGTCAAGTCCCTCCCAGGGTATGGAGCTCACCTCTGCAGCTACCCAGCAGCCCATGGGGCTCTCCTACTCAGGCCCTTCCCAGGATACAGAGCTCCCCTGGGCAGGTACCCCAGCAGGGCTGGACACACAGGAACTGTGCACATAGCCCACCTTGCAGAGAACCCACAGCTCACCTGTCGCTCACAGCTGACACAGAACACCTCAGAGCAGGACTTGAACTAACAAACAGCAGCTCTGACAGGTCTGTGACCATGGCTATCACTCTCTGCAGGCTCTTTCTGCCTGGTCTTCCAGACACTTCCACTGCAGCCAGGGCACCAGGCCTCTGTCTCCACCCACCATCACTCCTCTCCCTGACTCCTGGGTTCCTCTCATTAGGATAGTGTCTTCTTGAAGTTGTTTTCCACTCATGGACCAGATAAAATGATAAGAAAACAAGCCGCAGCTGCAGCCCCTTGTCTATCCTGACTCTCAAGAGCCCACACCTGTTCCTAGGGCCTGGCCCGTTTAGCAAGTTTCATTTTCTGCAACTGTGAACCCTGAGGGGTGAGGATTGGCTGATTTTGGCAGCCTGAAACTTCCTGCCGGCCCGCCACAGGTGTCCCTGGGTTGAGGGCAATATAAGCAGCACTCCAGTGAGCGACAGCCCTTGTAGCTGTGACTGACGGCATATTCTCTGCCCCGTAGGCAGTTCCGGAGCTGTGCTGGTGGGAGGGAGTGAGGGTCCGTGGCTTTGTGGGTGGCCCAGTGTGAGTGGGGCTCTGCTGGACTTTCTGCAGGAGTTGCCAGGCTGCCACCTGCTAAAGAAGAGGATGTGTCACCGATACCTGCCACTGGAATTTCTCCCCAGGCAGAGGTGAGGAAGTAAAAAAGCAGTGGGGGCCGTGGCAGGAGGGGTATCTCAGGCAGGGAAATGGAAAGCTTCCAGAAGAGCATCTGGGGACAGGACCATCCTGACTGGCCTGCAGGCACCAAGTCGGCCTGCGTGCTGTCACTGTTGTGGCTCCACAGCCCTTTCTCTAGGCTTTCAAGCCCTTGTACATATTCAGGTGTTTTACCTGGGAAGGGTGGCAAAAGTTCAACAGCAGCTGGCCTGGGGCTCAGCTCACGGTTACTCACAGATGCCTCGGCATGGCCCCCTCTTTGCAATGAGGATGCTCCTTGCGTAGGAGTGGGCTGCTGGCTCTATGGGAGATGATTCCCCACCTCTGACCAATTTCAGAATTGTTTACCGCTGGAGCAAGTGCCCTGATAGTGTTTTCCTCTGTCTAACTGGTGGGTTCAGGTTATTTTTTTTCTTTTTTTGTTCAAGTTAGATTTTATTCCTCTTTTATGTATTTATAGATATAAGCATGGAAATCATTCATTCATATAAATACATCTGTGTGAAGGGAAGAACTTTTTTCTGTTTTATTTTTAAATTTTATTTTTTAAATTTTGAAATTTAATTTTATTTATTTTTTTATACAGCAGGTTATTATTAGTTATGTATTTTATGCATATACATGTGTACAGGTCAATCCCAATCTCCCAACTCATCCCACCACCACCACCCCATGGCTTCCCACACTAGGTGTCCATACGTGTGTTCTCTACCTCTGTGTCTCTATTTCTTCCCTGCAAACCAGTTCATCTGTACCATTTTTCTAGGTTCCACATATATGCATTAATATACCATATTTGTTTTTCTCTTTCTGACTTACTTCATTCTGTATGACAGTCTCTAGATCCATCGACGTCTCTACAAATGACCCAGTTTCATTCCTTCTTATGGCTGAGTAATATTCCATTTTATATATGTACCACATCTTTATCCATTCGTCTGTCTGTGGGTATTTAGGTTGCTTCCATTACCTGGCTATTGTAAATAGTGCTGAAATGAGCATTGTGGTGAATGTGCCTTTTTGATTTATGGTTTTCTCTGGGTATATGCCCAGAAGCGGGATTGCTGGATCATATGGTAATTCTATATCTAGTTTTTTTAAGGAAACTCCATACTGTTCTCCATCGTGACTGTATCAATTTACATTTCCACCACTAGTGGAAGAGGGATCCTTTTGTCCACACCCTCCCCAGAATTTGTTGTTTGTAGATTTTCTGATGATGCCGATTCTAACAGGTGTGAGGTGATACCTCATTGTAGTTTTGATTTGCATTTCTCTAATAATTAGTGATGTTGAGCAGCTTTTCATGTGCGTCTTGGCCATCTCTGTGTCTTGTTTGAAGAAACGTCTCTTTAGATCTTCTGCCCATTTTTGTATTGGGTTGTTTGTTTTTTTAATATTAAGCTGCATGAGCTCTTTATATATATTGGAGATTAAACTTTTGTCCATTGATTCGTTTGCAAATATTTTCGCCCATTCTTAGGGAAGCTTTTTGCCATTCCCGTTTTTTTAACAAAGAAAGAAAGAAAGAAAAAGAAGCAGAACACTAATGTGTGTAAAATATGCCTTTTGAAACTGTCGTTTTGAAATATGGACATACTTTGAATTTTTTGGTCGATATATGAACCCGGTATTTGTTTTCAGGGCAGGGGTCCTTTACAGGCCTGCAATGATTTTGAATATCAACTGACCATTAGCGCTGGGATTAAAGCTGCTGTTTTGTGAAACGGCCACAAGGTGGCAGCAGTTCTCCCTTACCAAATCTGCTTACTAGAGCAACAGAGCCTCAATGGAAGTCATGTTCTAGATTGGAATTTAGAATGGAATGTGCCAGGAGAAAGCCCCTCAAGTTTGTCTCACTGCTTCTTGTTCGAGTTTTTAATGTAATTTTTTATTTTTTATTACAGCAAATATGATTACAATGTTTGGCTTGTTGTAGGTGTGGAAGATGTGGTTCTTTTACACATACACATATGTCTGTTCTTCCTGGGATCCTTTTCCCATGTACCTTATGACAGAATGTTGAGTAGTCTTCTCTTGGTATTCTGTAGGTCTTTGGTGATTATATATGTCACCTGTGTTTGTATATGTCTGTTAACCCCAATATCATAATGAAACCAATCCTCACACCTTTCCATTGGTGAACCATAAGTTTGTTGAATGAATCTGTGATTGCCCTTCTCCGTGGAAATATCTGCCCTGGTATCCATTTTTCGGTCACACCTATAAGAGATATGATACGATATGTGTCTTTAACTTTCTGACTTACTACAAGTCACGTGATTACCTCTAGACACACCTACGGTGCTGCAAATGGCATTGTGTCCTTTTATTCCTTGGCTTCTATTCTGCCTTAGCGAGGTCCATTTTCAACAATGTGATTCCCTGAGGGCTGAGGATTAGCTGACTTGGGTAGCCTGACCCTGCCGGCCGGCCCTCCCCAGGTGTGCCTGGGTTGAGTTCAATATAAACAGCGCTGCAGGCAGCAATAGCCCCTGAAGCTGTGCCTGACTCCATATTCTCTGCCCCGTCAGCAGTCTCGGGGCTGTTCTGGAGGGAGGGAGTGAGGGGCCACGGCTTTGTGGGTGGCCCGGTGTGAGTGGGTCTCTGCTGGACTTTCTGCAGGAGTTGCCAGGTTTCCACCTGTAAAGAAGAGGATGTGTCACCCATACATTCCGCTGGAATTTCTCTCCGGACAGAGGTGAGGAAGGAAAAAAGCAGTGGGTGCCGGGACAGGAGGGGTATCTCAGGCAGGGCAATGGAAAGATTCCAGAAGAGTGCCCAGGGCCAGGACCATACTGGCTGCCCTGCAGGCCCCAAGTTGGCCTGCGTGCTGTCGCTGGTGTGGCTCCACACCCCTTCCTCTAGGCTTTCAAGCCCTTGTACATATTCAGGTGCTTTACCTGGGAAGGGTGGGAAAAGTTCAACAGCAGCTGGCCTGGTGCTCAGCTCACGGTTACTCACAGATGCCTCGGGTCCCTTTCACTGAGGAAGGTGTAGGTCTTGTCTATTCCATAGTTGGTTTTTGGAACGGTACCTGTGCTTATATCAAACTCTGGTTTTATGCATCACCTCACCTCTCCTTCCCCCTTAAGCAGGCATAAGAGTGTTTTCTAAATGTGAGACACTGTTCTCTTTCCTAACTCAGTTCAAGTGTAGCCATGTTTACAGGATCTTCATAAGTGATATCTTATGATAAGTTTCTTTTTCTCTGTGACTTATTTCACTTAGAATCATCGTACCTGAATCCACCAATTTTGCTGCTACTGGTCTTATGACATTGATTTCATGGCTGAGGGATATTCCATCGTACGTAAGTACCACAATTTTTTGATCCATTTTTATATTTCCTGGGATATTTAAGGTGTACCCAAGTTGAGGTCCTTGTAAGCAGTGCAGCCCTAAATTTTGGGGTGGCTCTGTCTTATTGATTTTCAGTTTTCCCAAGGTATATGCCATAGACTGGAAGTGCCCTTGGCTCTGTAGCTCTGTTGTTTACTTGTTTTAGGGAACACAATGCACTCCTCCAGAGAGGCAGTTGGCAGTGTACATCCCGCCCATCAGGATAACAAGGCTCCCTGTTCTCCAGGGCCTGTCTTACCTTTTTGGTTTTTACACATTTTGTGGATGTCCCTTTTGACCGGTGGGAAGTGATACTTCTTTGTAATGCAGATTAGCATTGCCCGCTTGCTTGCTTGGCCAAAAAGGGTGTATGCGTTTTCTCCTGAATATATTCAGGAGAAAATGCATACGCCCTTTTTGGCCAAGTGCATCATTGTCGAAGTTGTGCCCCTCTTCCTGTGCTTTAAAGGCGATTCCAACGTACCTCTTGAAATCTATTTCCTGCTATTCTGCCTAGCTTTCAAGTCCGCCTCGTTGCCTTCCCTTAACAGATTTTTGGACGATAGCTGTCCTTTATTACTCTGCCAGTTTGTGAATTGCTCTGCCCTTGAGCTCCATTTTTCAACTCTTTTTTTTGTGAGCTGACCGCAAGTCCAAAATTTTGTTTCAGGAACTATTCTGGTTCCCGATGGGGGGCTGAGACTTTGGTTAATTCTTCATCCTGCTGGGAAGTTAGGGTGATATGTGCCCGTCCAAATGCCTAACAGCTACTCTCTCATTGGTTCTCCCTCTTCCCTTTCATCCTCTGCCAAATTGGAAACCTGTGCGAACCAGGAGGTTAAATGGGCTGTCTCTCCAAGTTGGGAGATTGATAGTAAAACAGATGGAAAGTCAAACCGGAGCACCAGGAGAGGGACTATTCGTTGAGTTTTAGAAACCTTTCGTATTCACTGTGGGTCCATTCTCTAGGTTTCCCGTACATGTTATAGCTATAGTAATATACCCTTCAACCTGGAGAGTTGGGACCCATGGAATGGTGCCAGGCATTTGTGCTTTAAAGTTTCTGCATTTGCTCACCGAATCTCACCAATCCTCTCAGTCCCAAGTGTCCAGCCTTATGCCACATCCAGCTGTCGTTGTAGATATGTTCATTCCAGGTTTCATCAGAGACCCTGAAGGAATTGTAAAGAATTTCCCAGTTTTTTTGTTTTGTTTTTAAAATTCCCTTTTATAGTGGGTTTGAGCTGATTCTCGCTGCCATGTTTATGCCATTCTAGACACACTTGATTCCCTTATGAATACATATCAATACATAGGTTTTAAGATTCTTACTAGTCAGATATATTCATCTGCGGGAAATATGGGGTTTTGAGTCCCTTTCACTGAGGAAGGTGTAGGTCTTGTCTATTCCATAGTTGGTTTTTGGAACGGTACTTGTGCTTATATCAAACTCTGATTTTATGCATACCCCACCTCTCCTTCCCCCTTAAGCAGGCATAAGAGTGTTTTCTAAATGTGAGACACTGTTCTCTTTCCTAACTCAGTTCAAATGTAGCCATGTTTACAGGATCTTCATAAATGATATCTTATGATAACTTTCTTTTTCTCTGTGACTTATTTCACTTAGAATCATCGTATCTGAATCCACCCATTTTGCTGCTACTGGTCTTATGACATTGATTTCATGGCTGAGGGATATTCCATCGTACGTAAGTACCACAATTTTTTGAACCATTTTTATATTTCCTGGGATATTTAACGTGTACCCAAGTTGTGGTCCTTGTAAGCAGTGCAGCCATAAATTTTGGGGTGGCACTGTCTTATTGATTTTCAGTTTTCCCAAGGTATATTCCCTAGACTGGAAGTGCCCTTGGCTCTGTAGCTCTGTTGTTTACTTGTTTTAGGGAACACAATGCACTCCTCCAGAGAGGCAGTTGGCAATTTACATCCCGCCCATCAGCAAAACAAGGCTCCCTGTTCTCCAGTGCCGGTCTTGCCTTTCTGGTTTTTACACATTTTGTGGATGTCCCTTTTGACTGGTGGGAAGTGATACTTCTTTGTAGTGCAGATTTGCATTGCCCGCTTGCTTGCTTGGCCAAAAAGGGCGTATGCGTTTTCTCCTGAATACATTCAGGAGAAAACGCATACGCCCTTTTTGCCAAGTGCATCATTGTCCAAGTTGTGCCCCTCTTCCTGTGCTTTAAAGGCGATTCCAACGTACCTCTTGAAATCTGTTTCCTGCTATTCTGCCTCGCTTTCAAGTCCGCCTCATTGCCTTCCCTCAACAGATTTTTGGACGATAGTTGTCCTTTATTATTCTGCCAGTTTGTGAATTGCTGTGCCCCTGAGCTCCATGTTTCAACTCGTTTTTGGTGAGCAGACCGCAAGTCCAAAATTTTGGTTCAGGACCTATACTGGTTCACGGTGGGGGCTGAGACTTTGGTTAATTCTTCTTCCTGCTGGAAAATTACAGTGATATGTGCCCGTCAATATGCCTAACAGCTATTCTCTCTTTGGTTCTCCCTCTTCCCTTTCATCCTCTGCCAAATTGGCAACATGTGCGAACCAGGTGGTTAAAGGGGCTGTCTCTCCAAGTTGGGAGGTTGATAGTAAAGCAGATGGAAAGTCAAACCGGAGCACCAGGAGAGGGACTATTCGTTGAGTTTTAGAAACCTTTCGTATTCACAGTGTGTCCGTTCTCTAGGTTTCTCGTACATGTTATAGCTGTAGTAATATTCCCTTCAACCTGGAGACTTGGGACCCATGGAATGGGTGCCAGGCATTTGTTCTTTAAAGGGTCTGCATTTGCTCACACAATCTCACCAATCGTCTCAGTCCCAAGTGTCCCTCCTTATGCCACATCCAGCTGTCATTGTAGATAGGGTCATTCCAGGTTTCATCAGAGACCCTGAAGGAATTGTAAAGAATTTCCCAGTTTTTTTGTTTTGTTTTTGAAATTCCTTTTTATAGTGGGTTTGAGCTGATTCTCGCTGCCATGTTTATGCCAGTCTAGACACACTTGATTCCGTAACGGAGACATATCAATACATAGGTTTTAATATTCTTACTAGTCAGATATATTCCTCTGCGGGAAATATGGTGTTTTGAGTCCCTTTCACTGAGGAAGGTGTAGGTCTTGTCTATTCCATAGTTGGTTTTTGGAACGGTACCTGTGCTTATATCAAACTCTGGTTTTATGCATCACCCCACCTCTCCTTCCCCCTTAAGCAGGCATAAGAGTGTTTTCTAAATGTGAGACACTGTTCTCTTTCCTAACTCAGTTCAAGTGTAGCCATGTTTACAGAATCTTCATAAGTGATATCTTATGATAAGTTTCTTTTTCTCTGTGACTTATTTCACTTAGAATCATCGTACCTGAATCCACCCATTTTGCTGCTACTGGTTTTATGACATTGATTTCCTGGCTGAGGGATATTCCATCGTACGTAAGTACCACCATTTTTTGAACCATTTTTATATTTCCTGGGATATTTAAGGTGTACCCAAGTTGAGGTCCTTGTAAGCAGTGCAGCCCTAAATTTTGGGGTGGCACTGTCTTATTGATTTCCAGTTTTCCCAAGGTATATTCCCTAGACTGGAAGTGCCCTTGGCTCTGTAGCTCTGTTCTTTACTTGTTTTAGGGAACACAATGCACTCCTCCAGGGAGGCAGTTGGCAATTTACATCCCGCCCATCAGCATAGAAAGGCTCCCTGTTCTCCACGGCCTGTCTTGCCTTTCTGGTTTTTACACATTTTGTGGATGTCCCTTTTGACCGGTGGGAAGTGATACTTCTTTGTAGTGCAGATTTGCATTGCCCGCTTGCTTGCTTGGCCAAAAAGGGCGTATGTGTTTTCTCCTGGATATATTCAGGAGGAAATTCAGACGCCCTTTTTGGCCAAGTGCATCATTGTCGAAGTTGGGCCCCTCTTCCTGTGCTTTAAAGGCGATTCCAACGTACCTGTTCAAATCTGTTTCCTGCTATTCTGCCTCGCTTTCAAGTCCGCCTCGCTGCCTTCCCTCAACAGATTTTTGGACGATAGTTGTCCTTTATTACTCGGCCAGTTTGTGAATTGCTGTGCCCCTGAGCTCCATTTTTTAACTCGTTTTTGGTGAGCTGACCGCAAGTCCAAAATTTCGGTTCAGGACCTATACTGGTTCCCGGTGGGTGGCTGAGACTTTGGTTAATTCTTCTTCCTGCCGGGAAATTACAGTGATATGTGCCCGTCCAAATGCCTAACAGCTACTCTCTCATTGGTTCTCCCTCTTCCCTTTCATCCTCTGCCAAATTGGCAACCTGTGCAAACCAGGAAGTTAAAGGGGCTGTCTCTCCAAGTTGGGAGGTTGATAGTAAAGCAGATGGAAAGTCAAACCGGAGCACAAGGAGAGGGACTATTAGTTGAGTTTTAGAAACCTTTCGTATTCACAGTGTGTCCGTTCTCTAGGTTTCCCGTGCATGTTATAACTGTAGTAATATTCCCTTCAACCTGGAGAGTTGGGACCCATGGAATGGGTGCCATGCATTATTGCTTTAAAGGGTCTGCATTTGCTCAGCCAATCTCACCAATCGTCTCAGTCCCAAGTGTCCAGCCTTATGCCACATCCAGCTGTCGTTGTAGATAGGGTCATTCCAGGTTTCATCAGAGACCCTGAAGGAATTGTAAAGAATTTCCCAGTTTTTTTGTTTTGTTTATGAAATTCCTTTTTATAGTGGGTTTGAGCTGATTCTCGCTGCCATGTTTATGCCAGTCTAGACACACTTGATTCCCTTATGGAGACATATCAATACATAGGTTTTAAGATTCTTACTAGTCAGATATATTCCTTTGCGGGAAATATGGGGTTTTGTGTCCCTTTCACTGAGGAAGGTGTAGGTCTTGTCTATTCCATAGTTGGTTTTTGGAACGGTACCTGTGCTTATATCAAACTCTGGTTTGATGCATCACCCCACCTCTCCTTCCCCCTTAAGCAGGCATAAGAGTGTTTTCTAAATGTGAGACACTGTTCTCTTTCCTAAATCAGTTCAAGTGTAGCCATGTTTACAGGATCTTCATAAGTGATATCTTATGATAAGTTTCTTTTTCTCTGTGACTTATTTCACTTAGAATCATCGTACCTGAATCCACCCATTTTGCTGCTACTGGTCTTATGTCATTGATATCATGGCTGAGGGATATTCCTTCGTACGTAAGTACCACAATTTTTTGAACCATTTTTATATTTCCTGGGATATTTAAGGTGTACCCAAGTTGAGGTCCCTGTAAGCAGTGCATCCCTAAATTTTGGGGTGGCTCTGTCTTATTGATTTTCAGTTTTCCCAAGGTATATTCCCTAGACTGGAAGTGCCCTTGGCTCTGTAGCTCTGTTGTTTACTTGTTTTAGGGAACACAATGCACTCCTTCAGAGAGGCAGTTGGCAATTTACATCCCGCCCATCAGCATAACAAGGCTCCCTGTTCTCCAGGGCCTGTCTTGCCTTTCTGGTTTTTACACATTTTGTGGATATCCCTTTTGACCAGTGGGAAGTGATACTTCTTTGTAGTGCAGATTTGCATTGCCCGCTTGCTTGCTTGGCCAATAAGGGCGTATGCGTTTTCTCCTGAATATATTCAGGAGAAAACGCATACGCCCTTTTTGGCCAAGTGCATCATTGTCGAAGTTGTGCCCCTCTTCCTGTGCTTTAAAGGTGATTCCAACGTACCTCTTGAAATCTGTTTCCTGCTATTCTGCCTCGGTTTCAAGTCCGCCTCGTTGCCTTCCCTCAACAGATTTTTGGACGATAGTTGTCCTTTATTACTCGGCCACTTTGTGAATTGCTGTGCCCCTGAGCTCCATTTATCAACTCGTTTTTGGTGAGCTGATCGCAAGTCCAAAATTTTGGTTCAGGACCTATACTGGTTCCCGGGGGGAGGCTGAGACTTTGGTTAATTCTTCTTCCTGCGGGAAATTACAGTGATATGTGCCCGTCCAAATGCCTAAGAGCTACTCTCTCATTGGTTCTCCCTCTTCCCTTTCATCCTCTGCCAAATTGGCAACTTGTGCGAACCAGGAGGTTAAAGGGCCTGTCTCTCCAAGTTGGGAGTTTGATAGTAAAGCGGGTGGAAAATCAAACCGGAGCACCAGGAGAGGGACTATTCGTTGAGTTTTAGAAACCTTTCGTATTCACAGTGTGTCCGTTCTCTAGGTTTCCCGTACATGTTATAACTGTAGTAATATTCCCTTCAACCTGGAGAGTTGGGACCCATGGAATGGGTGCCATGCATTATTGCTTTAAAGCGTCTGCATTTGCTCACCCAATCTCACCAATCCTCTCAGTCCCAAGTGTCCAGCCTTATGCCACATCCAGCTGTCGTTGTAGATAGGGTCATTCCAGGTTTCATCAGAGACCCTGAAGGAATTGTAAAGAATTTCCCAGTTTTTTTGTTTTGTTTTTGAAATTCCTTTTTATAGTGGGTTTGAGCTGATTCTCGCTGCCATGTTTATGCCAGTCTAGACACACTTGAATCCCTTACGGAGACGTATCAATACATAGGTTTTAAGATTCTTACTAGTCAGATATATTCCTCTGCGGGAAATATGGGGTTTTGAGTCCCTTTCACTGAGGAAGCTGTAGGTCTTTTGTATTCCATAGTTGGTTTTTGGAACGGTACCTATGCTTATATCAAACTCTGATTTTATGCATCACCCCACCTCTCCTTCCCCCTTAAGCAGGCATAAGAGTGTTTTCTAAATGTGAGACATTGTTCTCTTTCCTAACTCAGTTCAAGTGTAGCCATGTTTACAGGATCTTCATAAGTGATATCTTATGATAAGTTTCTTTTTCTGTGTGACTTATTTCACTTAGAATCATCGTACCTGAATCCACCCATTTTGCTGCTACTGGTCTTATGACATTGATTTCATGGCTGAGGGATATTCCATCGTACATAAGTACCACAATTTTTTGAACCATTTTTATATTTCCTGGCATATTTAAGGTGTACCCAAGTTGAGGTCCTTGTAAGCAGTGCAGCCCTAAATTTTGGGGTGGCTCTGTCTTATTGATTTTCAGTTTTCCCAAGGTATATTCCCTACACTGGAAGTGCCCTTGGCTCTGTATCTCTGTTCTTTACTTGTTTTAGGGAACACAATGTACTCCTCCAGAGAGGCAGTTGGCAATTTACATCCCGCCCATCAGCATAAAAAGGCTCCCTGTTCTCTAGGACCTGTCTGGCCTTTCTGGATTTTACACATTTTGTGGATGTCCCTTTTGACCGGTGGGAAGTGATACTTCTTTGTAGTGCAGATTTGCATTGCCCGATTGCTTGCTTGGCCAAAAAGGTCGTATGCGTTTTCTCCTGAATATATTCAGGAGAAAACGCATACACCCTATTTGGCCAAGTGCATCATTGTCGAAGTTGTGCCCCTCTTCCTGTGCTTTAAAGGCGATTCCAACGTACCTGTTGAAATCTGTTTCCTGCTATTCTGGCTCGCTTTCAAGTCCGCCTCGTTGCCTTCCCTCAACAGATTTTTGGATGATAGTTGTCCTTTATTACTCAGCCAGTTTGTGAATTGCTATGCCCCTGAGCTCCATTTTTCAACTCGTTTTTGGTGAGCTGACCGCAAGTCCAAAATTTTGGTTCAGGACCTATACTGGTTCCCGTTGGGTGGCTGAGACTTTGCTTAATTCTTCTTCCTGCCGGGAAATTACAGTGATATGTGCCCGTCCAAATGCCTAACAGCTACTCTCTCATTGGTTCTCCCTCTTCCCTTTCATCCTCTGCCAAATTGGCAACCTGTGCGAACCATGAGTTAAAGGGGCTGTCTCTCCAAGTTGGGAGGTTGATAGTAAAGCAGATGGAAAGTCAAACCGGGGCACCAGGAGAGGGACTATTCGTTGAGTTTTAGAAACCTTTCGTATTCACAGTGTGTCCGTTCTCTAGGTTTCCCGTACATGTTATTGCTGTAGTAATATTCCCTTCAGCCTGGAGAGTTGGGACCCATGGAATGGGTGCCATGCATTATTGCTTTAAAGGGTCTGCATTTGCTCACCCAATCTCACCAATCGTCTCAGTCCCAAGTGTCCAGCCTTATGCCACATCCAGCTGTCGTTGTAGATTGGGTCATTCCAGGTTTCATCAGAGACCCTGAAGGAATTTTAAAGAATTTGCCAGTTTTTTTGTTTTGTTTTTGAAATTCCTTTTTATAGTGGGTTTGAGCTGATTCTCGCTGCCATGTTTATGCCAGTCTAGACACACTTGATTCCCTGATGGAGACATATCAATACATAGGTTTTAAGATTCTTACTAGTCAGATATATTCCTCGGCGGGAAATATGGGGTTTTGAGTCCCTTTCACTGAGGAAGGTGTAGGTCTTTTCTATTCCATAGTTGGTTTTTGGAATGGTACCTGTGCTTATATCAAACTCTGGTTTTATGCATCACCCCACCTCTCCTTCCCCCTTAAGCAGGCAAAAGAGTATTTTCTAAATGTGAGACACTGTTTTCTTTCCTAACTCAGTTCAAGTGTAGCCATGTTTACAGGATCTTCATAAGTGATATCTTATGATAAGTTTCTTTTTCTCTGTGACTTATTTCACTTAGAATCATTGTACATGAATCCACCCATTTTGCTGCTACTGGTCTTATGACATTGATTTCATGGCTGAGGGATATTCCATCGTACGTAAGTACCACAATTTTTTGAACCATTTTTATATTTCCTGTGATATTTAAGGTGTACCCAAGTTGAGGTCCGTGTAAGCAGTGCAGCCCTAAATTTTGGGGTGGCTCTGTCTTATTGATTTTCAGTTTTCCAAAGGTATATTCCCTAGACTGGAAGTGCCCTTCTGCTCTGTAGCTCTGTTCTTTACTTGTTTTAGGGAACACAATGCACACCTCCAGAGAGGCAGTTGGCAATTTACATGCCGCCCATCAGCATAACAAGGCTCCTTGTTCTCTAGGACCTGTCTTGCCTTTCTGGTTTTTACACATTTTGTGGATGTGTCTTTTGACCGGTGGGAAGTGATACTTCTTTGTAGTGCAGATTTGCATTGCCCGCTTGCTTTCTTGGCCAAAAAGCGCGTATGCGTTTTCTCCTGAATATATTCAGGAGAAAACGCATACGCCCTTTTTGGCCAAGTGCATCATTGTCGAAGTTGTGCCCCTCTTCCTGTGCTTTAAAGGCGATTCCAACGTACCTCTTGAAATCTGTTTCCTGCTATTCTGCCTCGCTTTCAATTCCGCCTCGTTGCCTTCCCTCAACAGAATTTTGGACGACAGTTGTCCTTTATTACTCGGCCAGTTTGTGAATTGCTGTGCCCCTGAGCTCCATTTTTCAACTCGTTTTTGGTGAGCTGACCGCAAGTCCAAAATTTTGGTTCAGGACCTATGCTGGTTCCCGGTGGGGGGCTGAGACTTTGGTAAATTCTTCTTGCTTCCGGGGAATTACAGTGATATGTGCCCGTTCAAATGCCTAACAGCTACTCTCTCATTGGTCCTCCCTCTTCCCTTTCATCCTCTGCCAAATTGGCAACCTGTGCGAACCAGGAGGTTAAAGGGGCTGTCTCTCCAAGTTGGGAGGATGATAGTAAAGCAGGTGTAAAGTCAAACCGGAGCACCAGGAGAGGGACTATTCGTTGAGTTTTAGAAACCTTTCGTATTCACAGTGTGTCCGTTCTCTAGGTTTCCCGTACATGTTATAGCTGTAGTAATATTCCCTTCAACCTGGAGAGTTGGGACCCATGGAATGGGTGCCATGCATTATTGCTTTAAAGGGTCTGCATTTGCTCACCCAATCTCACCAATCCTGTCAGTCCCAAGTGTCCAGCCTTATGCCACATCCAGCTGTCGTTGTAGATAGGGTCATTCCAGGTTTCATCAGAGACCCTGAAGGAATTGTAAAGAATTTCCCAGTTTTTTTGTTTTGTTTTTGAAATTCCTTTTTATAGTGGGTTTGAGCTGATTCTCGCTGCCATGTTTATGCCAGTCTAGACACACTTGATTCCCTTACAGAGACATATCAATACATAGGTTTTAATATTATTACTAGTCAGATATATTCCTCTGCGGGAAATATGGAGTTTTGAGTCCCTTTCACTGAGGAAGGTGTAGGTCTTGTCTATTCCATAGTTGGTTTTTGGAACGGTACCTGTGCTTATATCAAACTCTGGTTTGATGCATCACCCCACCTCTCCTTCCCCCTTAAGCAGGCATAAGAGTGTTTTCTAAATGTGAGACCCTGTTCTCTTTCCTAACTCAGTTCAAGTGTAGCCATGTTTACAGGATCTTCATAAGTGATATCTTATGATAAGTTTCTTTTTCTCTGGGACTAATTTCACTTAGAATCATCGTACCTGAATCCACCCATTTTGCTGCTACTGGTCTTATGACATTGATTTCATGGCTGAGGGTTATTCCCTCGTACGTAAGTACCACTATTTTTTGAACCATTTTTATATTTCCTGGGATATTTAAGGTGTACCCAAGTTGAGGTCCTTGTAAGCAGTGCAGCCCTAAATTTTTTGGTCGCTCTGTCTTATTGATTTTCAGTTTTCCAAAGGTATATTCCCTATACTGGAAGTGCCCTTCTGCTCTGTAGCTCTGTTCTTTACTTGTTTTAGGGAACACAATGCACTCCTCCAGAGAGGCAGTTGGCTATTTACATGCCGCCAATCAGCATAACAAGGCTCCCTGTTCTCCAGGACCTGTCTTGCCTTTCTGGTTTTTACACATTTTGTGGATGTCCCTTTTGAACGGTGGGAAGTGATACTTCTTTGTAGTGCCGATTTGCATTGCCCGCTTGCTTGCTTGGCCAAAAAGGGCGTATGCGTTTTCTCCTGAATATATTCAGGAGAAAACGCATACGCCCTTTTTGGCCAAGTGCATCATTTTCGAAGTTGTGCCCCTCTTCCTGTGCTTTAAAGGCGATTCCAATGTACCTCTTGAAATCTCTTTCCTGCTATTCTGCCTCGCTTTCAAGTCCGCCTCGTTGCCTTCCCTCAACAGATTTTTGGACGATAGTTGTCGTTTATTACTCGGCCAGTTTGTGAATTGCTGTGCCCCTGAGCTCCATTTTTCAACTCGTTTTTGGTGAGCTGACCGCAAGTCCAAAATTTTGGTTCAGGACCCATACTGGTTCCCGGTGGGTGTCTGAGACTTTGGTTAATTCTTCTTCCTGCCGGGAAAGTACAGTGATATGTGCCCGTCCAAATGCCTAACAGCTACTCTCTCATTGGTTCTCCCTCTTCCCTTTCATCCTCTGCCAAATTGGCAACCTGTGCGAACCAGGAGGTTAAAGGGGCTGTCTCTCCAAGTTGGGAGGTTGATAGTAAAGCAGATGGAAAGTCAAACCGGAGCACAAGGAGAGGGACTATTAGTTGAGTTTTAGAAACCTTTCGTATTCACAGTGTGTCCGTTCTCTAGGTTTCCCGTACATGTTATAACTGTAGTAATATTCCCTTCAACCTGGAGAGTTCGGACCCATGGAATGGGTGCCATGCATTATTGCTTTAAAGGGTCTGCATTTGCTCACCCACTCTCACGAATCCTCTCAGTCCCAAGTGTCCAGCCTTATGCCGCATCCAGCTGTCGTTGTAAATAGGGTCATTCCAGGTTTCATCAGAGACCCTGAAGGAATTGTAAAGAATTTCCCAGTTTTTTTGTTTTGTTTTTGAAATTCCTTTTTATAGTGGGTTTGAGCTGATTCTCGCTGCCATGTTTATGCCAGTCTAGACACACTTGATTCCCTTACGGAGACATATCAATACATAGGTTTTAAGATTCTTACTAGTCAGATATATTCCTCTGCGGGAAATATGGGGTTTTGAGTCCCTTTCACTGAAGAAGGTGTAGGTCTTGTCTATTCCATAGTTGGTTTTTGGAACGGTACCTGTGGCTATATCAAACTCTGGTTTTATGCATCACCCTACCTCTCCTTCCCCCTTAAGCAGGCATAAGAGTGTTTTCTAAATGTGAGACACTGTTCTCTTTCCTAACTCAGTTCAAGTGTAGCCATGTTTACAGGAACTTCATAAGTGATATCTTATGATAAGTTTCTTTTTCTCTGTGACTTATTTCACTTAGAATCATCGTACCTGAATCCACCCATTTTGCTGCTACTGGTCTTATGTCATTGATTTCATGGCTGAGGGATATTCCATCGTACGTAAGTACCACAATTTTTGATCCATTTTTATATTTCCTGGGATATTTAAGGTGTACCCAAGTTGAGGTCCTTGTAAGCAGTGCAGCCCTAAATTTTGGGGTGGCTCTGTCTTATTGATTTTCAGTTTTCCAAAGGTATATTCCCTAGACTGGAAGTGCCCTTCTGCTGTGTAGCTCTGTTCTTTACTTGTTTTAGGGAACACAATGTACTCCTCCAGAGAGGCAGTTGGCAATTTACATCCCGCCCATCAGCATAACAAGGCTCCCTGTTCTCCAGGGCCTGTCTTGCCTTTCTTGTTCTTACACATTTTGTGGATGTCCCTTTTGACCGGTGGGAAGTGATGCTTCTTTGTAGTGCAGATTTGCATTGCCCGCTTGCTTGCTTGGCCAATAAGGGCGTATGCGTTTTCTCCTGAATATATTCAGGAGAAAACGCATACGCCCTTATTGGCAAAGTGCATCATTGTCGAAGTTGTGCCCCTCTTCCTGTGCTTTTAAGGCGATTCCAACGTACCTCTTGAAATCTGTTTCCTGCTATTCTGCCTGGCTTTCAAGTCCGCCTCGTTGCCTTCCCTCAACAGATTTTTGGACGATAGTTGACCTTTATTACTCGGCCAGTTTGTTAATTGCTGTGCCCCTGAGCTCCATTTTTCAACTCGTTTTCTGTGAGCGGACCGCAAGTGCAAAATTTTGGTTCAGGACCTATACTGGTTCCCGGGGAGTGGCTGAGACTTTGGTTAATTCTTCTTCCTGCCTGGAAATTAGAGTGATATGTGCCCGTCCAAATGCCTAACAGCTACTCTCTCATTGGTTCTCCCTCTTCCCTTTCATCCTCTGCCAAATTGGCAACCTTTGCGAACCAGGAGGTTAAAGGGGCTGTCTCTCCCAGTTGGGAGGTTGATAGTAAAGCAGATGGAAAGACAAACACGAGCACCAGGAGAGGGACTATTTGTTGAGTTTTAGAAACCTTTCGTGTTCACAGTGTGTCCTTTCTCTAGGTTTCCCGTACATGTTATAGCTGTAGTAATATTCCCTTTAACCTGGAGAGTTAGTACCCATGGAGTGGGTGCCAGGCATTTGTGCTTTAAAGGGTCTGCATTTGCTCAACCAATCCCACCAATCCTCTCAGTCCCAAGTGTCCAGCCTTATGCCTCATCCAGCTGTCCTTGTACATAGGGTCATTCCAGGTTTCATCAGAGACCCTGAAGGAATTGTAAAGAATTTCCCAGTTTTTTTGTTTTGTTTTTGAAATTCCTTTTTATAGTGGGTTTGAGCTGATTCTCGCTGCCATGTTTATGCCAGTCTAGACACACTTGATTCCCTTACGGAGACATATCAATACATAGGTTTTAAGATTCTTACTAGTCAGATATATTCCTCTGCGGGAAATATGGGGTTTTGAGTCCCTTTCACTGAGGACGGTGTAGGTCTTGTCTATTCCATAGTTGGTTTTTGGAACGGTACCTGTGCTTATATCAAACTCTGGTTTTATGCATCACCCCACCTCTCCTTCCCCCTTAAGAAGGCATAAGAGCGTTTTCTAAATGTGAGACACTGTTCTCTTTCCTAACTCAGTTCAAGTGTAGCCATGTTTACAGGACCTTCATAAGTGATATCTTATGATAAGTTTCTTTTTCTCTGTGACTTATTTCACTTAGAATCATCGTACCTGAATACACCCATTTTGCTGTTACTGGTCTTATGATATTGATTTCATGGCTGAGGGATATTCCATCGTACGTAAGTACCACAATTTTTTGAACCATTTTTATATTTCCTGGGATATTTCAGGTGGACCCAAGTTGAGGTCCTTGTAAGCAGTGCAGCCCTAAATTTTGGGGTGGCTCTGTCTTATTGATTTTCAGTTTTCCCAAGGTATATTCCCTAGACTGGAAGTGTCCTTGGCTCTGTAGCTCTGTGGTTTACTTGTTTTAGGGAACACAATGCACTCCTCCAGAGAAGCAGTTGGCAATTTACATCCCGCCCATCAGCATAACAAGGATCCCTGTTCTCCAGGGCCTGTCTTGCCTTTCTGGTTTTTACACATTTTGTGGATGTCCCTTTTGACCGGTGGGAAGTGATACTTCTTTGTAGTGCAGATTTGCATTGCCCGCTTGCTTGCTTGGCCAAAAAGGGCGTATGCGTTTTTCCTGAATATATTCAGGAGAAAACGCATACGCCCTTTTTGGCCAAGTGCATCATTGTCGAAGTTGTGCCCCTCTTCCTGTGCTTTAAAGGCGATTCCAACGTACCTCTTGAAATCTGTTTCCTGCTATTCTGCCTCGCTTTCAAGTCCGCCTCGTTGCCTTCCCTCAACAGATTTTTGGACGATAGTTGTCCCTTATTACTCGGCCAGTTTGTGAATTGCTGTGCCCCTGAGCTCCAGTTTTCAACTCGTTTTTGGTGAGCTGACCCCAAGTCCAAAATTTTGGTTCAGGACCTATACTGTTTCCCGGTGGGTGGCTGAGACTTTGGTTAATTATTCTTCCTGCCGTGAAATTACAGTGATATGTGCCCGTCCAAACGCCTAACAGCTACTCTCTCATTGGTTCTCCCTCTTCCCTTTCATCCTCTGCCAAATTGGAAACATGTGAGAACCAGGAGGTTAAAGGGGCTGTCTCTCCAAGTTGGGAGGTTGATAGTAAAGCAGATGGAAAGTCAAACCAGAGCACCAGGAGAGGGACTATTTGTTGAGTTTTAGAAACCTTTCGTATTCACAGTGTGTCCATTCTCTAGGTTTCCCGTATATGTTATAACTGTAGGAATATTCCCTTCAACCTGGAGAGTTGGGACCCATGGAATGGGTGCCATGCATTATTGCTTTAAAGGGTCTGCATTTGCTCACCCAATCTCACCAATCCTCTCAGTCTCAAGTGTCCAGCCTTATGCCACATCCAGCTGTCGTTGTAGATAGGGTCATTCCAGGTTTCATCAGAGACCCTGAAGGAATTGTAAAGAATTTCCCAGTTTTTTTGTTTTGTTTTTGAAATTCATTTTTATCGTGGGTTTGAGCTGATTCTCGCTGCCATGTTTATGCCAGTCTAGACACACTTGATTCCCTTACGGAGACATATCAATACATAGGTTTTAAGATTCTTACTAGTCAGATATATTCCTCTGCAGGAAATATGGGGTTTTGAGTCCCTTTCACTGAGGAAGGTGTAGGTCTTGTCTATTCCATAGTTGGTTTTTGGAACGGTACCTATGCTTATATCAAACTCTGGTTTTATGCATCACCCCACCTCTCCTTCCCCCTTAAGCAGGCATAAGAGTGTTTTCTACATGTGAGACACTGTTCCCTTTCCTAACTCAGTTCAAGTGTAGCCATGTTTACAGGATCTTCATAAGTGATATCTTATGATAAGTTTCTTTTTCTCTGTGACTTATTTCACTTAGAATCATCGTACCTGAATCCACCCATTTTGCTGCTACTGGTCTTATCAGATTGATTTCATGGCTGAGGGATATTCCATCGTACGTAAGTACCACAATTTTTTGATCCATTTTTATATTTCCTGGGATATTTAAGGTGTACCCAAGTTGAGGTCCTTGTAAGCAGTGCAGCCCTATATATTGTGGTGGCTCTGTCTCATTGATTTTCAGTTTTCCCAAGGTATATGCCCTAGACTGGAAGTGCCCTTGGCTCTGCAGCTCTGTTCTTTACTTGTTTTAGGGAACACAATGTACTCCTCCAGAGAGGCAGTTGGCAATTTACATCCCGTCCATCAGCATAACAAGGCTCCCTGTTCTCCAGGGCCTGTCTTGCCTTTCTGGTTTTTACACATTTTGTGGATGTCCCTTTTGACCGGTGGGAAGTGATACTTCTTTGTATTGCAGATTTCCATTCCCTGCTTGCTTGCTTGGCCAAAAAGGGCGTATGCGTTTTCTCCTGAATATATTCAGGAGAAAACGCATACGCCCTTTTTGGCCAAGTGCATCATTGTCGAAGTTGTGCCCCTCTTCCTGTGCTTTAAAGGCGATTCCAACGTACCTCTTGAAATCTGTTTCCTGCTATTCTGGCTCGCTTTCAAGTCCGCCTCGTTGCCTTCCCTCAACAGATTTTTGGATGATAGTTGTCCTTTATTACTCAGCCAGTTTGTGAATTGCTATGCCCCTGAGCACCATTTTTCAACTCGTTTTTGGTGAGCTGACCGCAAGTCCAAAATTTTGGTTCAGGATTTATACTGGTTCCCTGTGGGTGGCTGAGACTTTGCTTAATTCTTCTTCCTGCCGGGAAATTACAGTGATATGTGCCCGTCCAAATGCCTAACAGGTACTCTCTCATTGGTTCTCCCTATTCCCTTTCATCCTCTGCCAAATTGGCAACCTGTGCGAACCAGGAGGTTAAAGGGGCTGTCTCTCCAAGTTGGGAGGTTGATAGTAAAGCTGATGGAAAGTCAAACCGGAGCACCAGGAGAGGGACTATTCATTGAGTTTTAGAACCCTTTCGTATTCACAGAGTGTCCGTTCTCTAGGTTTCCCGTACATGTTATATCTGTAGTAATATTCCCTTCAACCTGGAGAGTTGGGACCCATGGAATGTGTGCCATGCATTATTGCTTTAAAGGGTCTGCATTTGCTCACCCAATCTCTCCAATCCTCTCAGTCCCAAGTGTCCTGACTTATGCCACATCCAGCTGTCGTTGTAGATAGGGTCATTCCAGGTTTCATCAGAGACCCTGAAGGAATTTTAAAGAATTTGCCAGTTTTTTGGTTTTGTTTTTGAAATTCCTTTTTATAGTGGGTTTGAGCTGATTCTCGCTGCCATGTTTATGCCAGTCTAGACACACTTGATTCCCTTACGGAGACATATCAATACATAGGTTTTAAGATTCTTACTAGTCAGATATATTCCTCTGCGGGAAATATGGGGTTTTGAGTCCCTTTCACTGAGGAAGGTGTAGGTCTTGTCTATTCCATAGATGGTTTTTGGAACGGTACCTGTGCTTATATCAAACTCTGGTTTTATGCATCACCCCACCTCTCCTTCCCCCTTAAGTAGGCATAAGAGCGTTTTCTAAATGTGAGACACTGTTCGCTTTCCTAACTCAGTTCAAGTGTAGCCATGTTTACAGGATCTTCATAAGTGATAACTTATGATAAGTTTCTTTTTCTCTGTGACTTATTTCACTTAGAATCATCGTACCTGAATACACCCATTTTGCTGCTACTGGTCTTATGATATTGATTTCATGGCTGTGGCATATTCCATCGTACGTAAGTACCACAATTTTTTGAACCATTTTTATATTTCCTAGGATATTTAAGGTGTACCCAAGTTGAGGTCCTTGTAAGCAGTGCAGCCCTAAATTTTGGGGTGGCTCTGTCTTATTGATTTTCAGTTTTCCCAAGGTATATTCCCTAGACTGGAAGTGTCCTTGGCTCTGTAGCTCTGTGGTTTACTTGTTTTAGGGAACACAATGCACTCCTCCAGAGAAGCAGTTGGCAATTTACATCCCGCCCATCAGCATAACAAGGATCCCTGTTCTCCAGGGCCTGTCTTGCCTTTCTGGTTTTTACACATTTTGTGGATGTCCCTTTTGACCGGTGGGAAGTGATACTTCTTTGTAGTGCAGATTTGCATTGCCCGCTTGCTTGCTTGGCCAAAAAGGGCGTATGCGTTTTCTCCTGAATATATTCAGGAGAAAACGCATACACCCTTTTTGGCCAAGTGCATCATTGTCGAAGTTGTGCCCCTCTTCCTGTGCTTTAAAGGCGATTCCAACGTACCTCTTGAAATCTGTTTCCTGCTATTCTGCCTCGCTTTCAAGTCCGCCTCGTTGCCTTCCCTCAACAGATTTTTGGACGATAGTTCTCCTTTATTACTCCGCCAGTTTGTGAATTGCTGTGCCCCTGAGCTCCATTATTCAACTCGTTTTTTGTGAGCTGACCGCAAGACCAAAATTTTGGTTCAGGACCTATACTGGTTCCCGGTGGGTGGCTGAGACTTTGGTTAATTCTTCTTCCTGCCGGGAAATTACAGTGATATGTGCCCGTCCAAATGCCTAACAGCTACTCTCTCATTGGTTCTCCCTCTTCCCTTTCATCCTCTGCTAAATTGGCAACCTGTGCGAACCAGGAGTTAAAGGGGCTGTCTCTCCAAGTTGGGAGGTTGATAGTAAAGCAGATGGAAAGTCAAACCGGAGCACCAGGAGAGGGACTATTCGTTGAGTTTTAGAAACCTTTCGTATTCACAGTGTGTCCGTTCTCTAGGTTTCCCGTACATGTTATTGCTGTAGTAACATTCCCTTCAGCCTGGAGAGTTGGGAACCATGGAATGTGTGCCATGCATTGTTGCTTTAAAGGGTCTGCATTTGCTCATCCAATCTCACCAATCGTCTCAGTCCCAAGTGTCCAGCCTTATGCTAAATCCAGCTGTCGTTGTAGATTGGGTCTTTCCAGGTTTCATCAGAGACCCTGAAGGAATTGTAAAGAATTTCCCAGTTTTTTTGTTTTGTTTTTGAAATTCATTTTTATAGTGTGTTTGAGCTGATTCTCGCTGCCATGTTTATGCCAGTCTAGACACACTTGATTCCCTTACAGAGACATATCAATACATAGGTTTTAATATTATTACTAGTCAGATATATTCCTCTGCGGGAAATATGGAGTTTTGAGTCCCTTTCACTGAGGAAGGTGTAGGTCTTGTCTATTCCATAGTTGCTTTTTGGAACGGTACCTGTGCTTATATCAAACTCTGGTTTGATGCATCACCCCACCTCTCCTTCCCCCTTAAGCAGGCATAAGAGTGTTTTCTAAATGTGAGACCCTGTTCTCTTTCCTAACTCAGTTCAAGTGTAGCCATGTTTACAGGATCTTCATAAGTGATATCTTATGATAAGTTTCTTTTTCTCTGTGACTAATTTCACTTAGAATCATCGTACCTGAATCCACCCATTTTGCTGCTACTGGTCTTATGACATTGATTTCATGGCTGAGGGATATTCCCTCGTACGTAAGTACCACTATTTTTTGAACCATTTTTATATTTCCTGGGATATTTAAGGTGTACCCAAGTTGAGGTCCTTGTAAGCAGTGCAGCCCTAAATTTTTTGGTGGCTCTGTCTTATTGATTTTCAGTTTTCCAAATGTATATTCCCTAGACTGGAAGTGCCCTTCTGCTCTGTAACTCTGTTCTTTACTTGTTTTAGGGAACACAATGCACTCCTCCAGAGAGGCAGTTGGCAATTTACATGCCGCCAATCAGCATAACAAGGCTCCCTGTTCTCCAGGACCTGTCTTGCCTTTCTGGTTTTTACACATTTTGTGGATGTCCCTTTTGACCGGTGGGAAGTGATACTTCTTTGTAGTGCCGATTTGCATTGCCCGCTTGCTTGCTTGGCCAAAAAGGGCGTATGTGTTTTCTCCTGAATATATTCAGGAGAAAACGCATACGCCCTTTTTGGCCAAGTGCATCATTGTCGAAGTTGTGCCCCTCTTCCTGTGCTTTAAAGGCGATTCCAATGTACCTCTTGAAATCTCTTTCCTGCTATTCTGCCTCGCTTTCAAGTCCGCCTCGTTGCCTTCCCTCAACAGATTTTTGGACGATAGTTGTCGTTTATTACTCGGCCAGTTTGTGAATTGCTGTGCCCCTGAGCTCCATTTTTCAACTCGTTTTTGGTGAGCTGACCGCAAGTGCAAAATTTTGGTTCAGGACCCATACTGGTTCCCGGTGGGTGTCTGAGACTTTGGTTAATTCTTCTTCCTGCCGGGAAATTACAGTGATATGTGCCCGTCCAAATGCCTAACAGCTACTCTCTCATTGGTTCTCCCTCTTCCCTTTCATCCTCTGCCAAATTGGCAACCTGTGCGAACCAGGAGGTTAAAGGGGCTGTCTCTCCAAGTTGGGAGGTTGATAGTAAAGCAGATGGAAAGTCAAACCGGAGCACAAGGAGAGGGACTATTAGTTGAGTTTTAGAAACCTTTCGTATTCACAGTGTGTCCGTTCTCTAGGTTTCCCGTACATGTTATAACTGTAGTAATATTCCCTTCAACCTGGAGAGTTCGGACCCATGGAATGTGTGCCATGCATTATTGCTTTAAAGGGTCTGCATTTGCTCACCCAATCTCACCAATCGTCTCAGTCCCAAGTGTCCAGCCTTATGCCACATCCAGCTGTCATTGTAGATAGGGTCATTCCAGGTTTCATCAGAGACCCTGAAGGAATTGTAAAGAATTTCCCAGTTTTTTTGTTTTGTTTTTGAAATTCATTTTTATAGTGGGTTTGAGCTGATTCTCGCTGCCATGTTTATGCCAGTCTAGACACACTTGATTCCCTTACGGAGACATATCAATACATAGGTTTTAATATTATTACTAGTCAGATATATTCCTCTGCGTGAAATATGGAGTTTTGAGTCCCTTTCACTGAGGAAGGTGTAGGTCTTGTCTATTCCATAGTTGGTTTTTGGAACGGTACCTGTGCTTATATCAAACTCTGGTTTGATGCATCACCCCACCTCTCCTTCCCCCTTAAGCAGGCATAAGAGTGTTTTCTAAATGTGAGACACTGTTCTCTTTCCTAACTCAGTTCAAGTGTAGCCATGTTTACAGGATCTTCATAAGTGATATCTTATGATAAGTTTCTTTTTCTCTGTGACTAATTTCACTTAGAATCATCGTACCTGAATCCACCCATTTTGCTGCTACTGGTCTTATGACATTGATTTCATGGCTGAGGGATATTCCCTCGTACGTAAGTACCACTATTTTTTGAACCATTTTTATATTTCCTGGGATATTTAAGGTGTACCCAAGTTGAGGTCCTTGTAAGCAGTGCAGCCCTAAATTTTTTGGTGGCTCTGTCTTATTGATTTTCAGTTTTCCAAAGGTATATTCCCTAGACTGGAAGTGCCCTTCTGCTCTGTAGCTCTGTTCTTTACTTGTTTTAGGGAACACAATGCACTCCTCCAGAGAGGCAGTTGGCAATTTACATGCCGCCAATCAGCATAACAAGGCTCCCTGTTCTCCAGGACCTGTCTTGCCTTTCTGGTTTTTACACATTTTGTGGATGTCCCTTTTGACCGGTGGGAAGTGATACTTCTTTGTAGTGCCGATTTGCATTGCCCGCTTGCTTGCTTGGCCAAAAAGGGCGTATGCGTTTTCTCCTGAATATATTCAGGAGAAAACGCATACGCCCTTTTTGGCCAAGTGCATCATTGTCGAAGTTGTGCCCCTCTTCCTGCGCTTTAAAGGCGATTCCAACGTACCTCTTGAAATCTGTTTCCTGCTATTCTGCCTCGCTTTCAAGTCCGCCTCGTTGCCTTCCCTCAACAGATTTTTGGACGACAGTTTTCCTTTATTACTCGGCCAGTTTGTGAATTGCTGTGCCCCTGAGCTCCATTTTTCCACTCGTTTTTGGTGAGGTGACCGCAAGTCCAAAATTTTGGTTCAGGACCTATGCTGGTTCCCGGTGGGTGTCTGAGACTTTGGTTAATTCTTCTTGCTCCCGGGGAATTACAGTGATATGTGCCCTTTCAAATGCCTAACAGCTAGTGTCTCATTGGTCCTCCCTCTTCCCTTTCATCCTCTGCCAAATTGGCAACCTGTGCGAACCAGGAGGTTAAAGGGGCTGTCTCTCCAAGTTGGGAGGATGATAGTAAAGCAGGTGTAAAGTCAAACCGGAGCACCAGGAGAGGGACTATTCATTGAGTTTTAGAAACCTTTCGTATTCACAGTGTGTCCGTTCTCTAGGTTTCCCGTACATGTTATAGCTGTAGTAATATTCCCTTCAACCTGGAGAGTTGGGACCCATGGAATGGGTGCCATGCATTATTGCTTTAAAGGGTCTGCATTTGCTCACCCAATCTCACCAATCCTGTCAGTCCCAAGTGTCCAGGCTTATGCCACATCCAGCTGTCGTTGTAGATAGGGTCATTCCAGGTTTCATCAGAGACCCTGAAGGAATTGTAAAGAATTTCCCAGTTTTTTTGTTTTGTTTTTGAAATTCATTTTTATAGTGGGTTTGAGCTGATTCTCGCTGCCATGTTTATGCCAGTCTAGACACACTTGATTCCCTTACAGAGACATATCAATACATAGGTTTTAATATTATTATTAGTCAGATATATTCCTCGGCGGGAAATATGGGGTTTTGAGTCCCTTTCACTGAGGAAGGTGTAGGTCTTGTCTATTCCATAGTTGGTTTTTGGAACGGTACCTGTGCTTATATCAAACTCTGGTTTGATGCATCACCCCACCTCTCCTTCCCCCTTAAGCAGGCATAAGAGTGTTTTCTAAATGTGAGACCCTGTTCTCTTTCCTAACTCAGTTCAAGTGTAGCCATGTTTACAGGATCTTCATAAGTGATATCTTATGATAAGTTTCTTTTTCTCTGGGACTAATTTCACTTAGAATCATCGTACCTGAATCCACCCATTTTGCTGCTACTGGTCTTATGACATTGATTTCATGGCTGAGGGATATTCCCTCGTACGTAAGTACCACTATTTTTTGAACCATTTTTATATTTCCTGGGATATTTAAGGTGTACCCAAGTTGAGGTCCTTGTAAGCAGTGCAGCCCTAAATTTTTTGGTGGCTCTGTCTTATTGATTTTCAGTTTTCCAAAGGTATATTCCCTAGACTGGAAGTGCCCTTCTGCTCTGTAGCTCTGTTCTTTACTTGTTTTAGGGAACACAATGCACTCCTCCAGAGAGGCAGTTGGCAATTTACATGCCGCCAATCAGCATAACAAGGCTCCCTGTTCTCCAGGACCTGTCTTGCCTTTCTGGTTTTTACACATTTTGTGGATGTCCCTTTTGACCGGTGGGAAGTGATACTTCTTTGTAGTGCCGATTTGCATTGCCCGCTTGCTTGCTTGGCCAAAAAGGGCGTATGCGTTTTCTCCTGAATATATTCAGGAGAAAACGCATACGCCCTTTTTGGCCAAGTGCATCATTGTCGAAGTTGTGCCCCTCTTCCTGCGCTTTAAAGGCGATTCCAACGTACCTCTTGAAATCTGTTTCCTGCTATTCTGCCTCGCTTTCAAGTCCGCCTCGTTGCCTTCCCTCAACAGATTTTTGGACGACAGTTTTCCTTTATTACTCGGCCAGTTTGTGAATTGCTGTGCCCCTGAGCTCCATTTTTCCACTCGTTTTTGGTGAGGTGACCGCAAGTCCAAAATTTTGGTTCAGGACCTATGCTGGTTCCCGGTGGGTGTCTGAGACTTTGGTTAATTCTTCTTGCTCCCGGGGAATTACAGTGATATGTGCCCTTTCAAATGCCTAACAGCTAGTGTCTCATTGGTCCTCCCTCTTCCCTTTCATCCTCTGCCAAATTGGCAACCTGTGCGAACCAGGAGGTTAAAGGGGCTGTCTCTCCAAGTTGGGAGGATGATAGTAAAGCAGGTGTAAAGTCAAACCGGAGCACCAGGAGAGGGACTATTCATTGAGTTTTAGAAACCTTTCGTATTCACAGTGTGTCCGTTCTCTAGGTTTCCCGTACATGTTATAGCTGTAGTAATATTCCCTTCAACCTGGAGAGTTGGGACCCATGGAATGGGTGCCATGCATTATTGCTTTAAAGGGTCTGCATTTGCTCACCCAATCTCACCAATCCTGTCAGTCCCAAGTGTCCAGGCTTATGCCACATCCAGCTGTCGTTGTAGATAGGGTCATTCCAGGTTTCATCAGAGACCCTGAAGGAATTGTAAAGAATTTCCCAGTTTTTTTGTTTTGTTTTTGAAATTCATTTTTATAGTGGGTTTGAGCTGATTCTCGCTGCCATGTTTATGCCAGTCTAGACACACTTGATTCCCTTACAGAGACATATCAATACATAGGTTTTAATATTATTATTAGTCAGATATATTCCTCGGCGGGAAATATGGGGTTTTGAGTCCCTTTCACTGAGGAAGGTGTAGGTCTTGTCTATTCCATAGTTGGTTTTTGGAACGGTACCTGTGCTTATATCAAACTCTGGTTTGATGCATCACCCCACCTCTCCTTCCCCCTTAAGCAGGCATAAGAGTGTTTTCTAAATGTGAGACCCTGTTCTCTTTCCTAACTCAGTTCAAGTGTAGCCATGTTTACAGGATCTTCATAAGTGATATCTTATGATAAGTTTCTTTTTCTCTGGGACTAATTTCACTTAGAATCATCGTACCTGAATCCACCCATTTTGCTGCTACTGGTCTTATGACATTGATTTCATGGCTGAGGGATATTCCCTCGTACGTAAGTACCACTATTTTTTGAACCATTTTTATATTTCCTGGGATATTTAAGGTGTACCCAAGTTGAGGTCCTTGTAAGCAGTGCAGCCCTAAATTTTTTGGTGGCTCTGTCTTATTGATTTTCAGTTTTCCCAAGGTATATTCCCTAGACTGGAAGTGCCCTTCTGCTCTGTAGCTCTGTTCTTTACTTGTTTTAGGGAACACAATGCACTCCTCCAGAGAGGCAGTTGGCAATTTACATGCCGCCAATCAGCATAACAAGGCTCCCTGTTCTCCAGGACCTGTCTTGCCTTTCTGGTTTTTACACATTATGTGGATGTACCTTTTGACCGGTGGGAAGTGATACTTCTTTGTAGTGCCGATTTGCATTGCCCGCTTGCTTGCTTGGCCAAAATGGGCGTATGCGTTTTCTCCTGAATATATTCAGGAGAAAACGCATACGCCCTTTTTGGCCAAGTGAATCATTGTCGAAGTTGTGCCCCTCTTCCTGTGCTTTAAAGGCGATTCCAATGTACCTCTTGAAATCTCTTTCCTGCTATTCTGCCTCGCTTTCAAGTCCGCCTCGTTGCCTTCCCTCAATAGATTTTTGGACGATAGTTGTCCTTTATTACTCGGCCAGTTTGTGAATTGCTGTGCCCCTGAGCTCCATTTTTTAACTCGTTTTTGGTGAGCTGACCGCAAGTCCAAAATTTTGGTTCAGGACCCATACTGGTTCCCGGTGGGTGGCTGAGACTTTGGTTAATTCTTCTTCCTGCCGGGAAAGTACTGTGATATGTGCCCGTCCAAATGCCTAACAGCTACTCTCTCATTGCTTCTCCCTCTTCCCTTTCATCCTCTGCCAAATTGGCAACCTGTGCGAACCAGGAGGTTAAAGGGGCTGTCTCTCCAAGTTGGGAGGTTGATAGTAAAGCAGATGCAAAGTCAAACCGTAGCACCAAGAGAGGGACTATTAGTTGAGTTTTAGAAACCTTTCGTATTCACAGTGTGTCCGTTCTCTAGGTTTCCCGTACTTGTTATAACTGTAGTAGTATTCCCTTCAACCTGGAGAGTTGGGACCAATGGAATGGGTGCCATGCATTGTTGCTTTAAAGGGTCTGCATTTGCTCACCCAATCTCACCAATCGTCTCAGTCCCAAGTGTCTAGCCTTATGCCACATCCAGCTGTCGTTGTAGATAGGGTCATTCCAGGTTTCATCAGAGACCCTGAAGGAATTGTAAAGAATTTCCCAGTTTTTTTGTTTTGTTTTTGAAATTCCTTTTGATAGTGGGTTTGAGCTGATTCACGCTGCCATGTTTATGCCAGTCTAGACACACTTGATTCCCTTACGGAGACATATCAATACATAGGTTTTAAGATTCTTACTAGTCAGATATATTCCTCTGCGGGAAATATGGGGTTTTGAGTCCCTTTCACTGAAGAAGGTGTAGGTCTTGTCTATTCCATAGTTGGTTTTTGGAACGGTACCTGTGCTTATATCAAACTCTGGTTTGATGCATCACCCCACCTCTCCTTCCCCCTTAAGCAGGCATAAGAGTGTTTTCTAAATGTGAGACACTGTTCTCTTTCCTAACTCAGTTCAAGTGTAGCCATGTGTACAGGATCTTCATAAGTGATATCTTATGATAAGTTTCTTTTTCTCTGTGACTTATTTCACTTAGAATCATCGTACCTGAATCCACCCATTTTGCTGCTACTGGTCTTATGACATTGATTTCATGGCTGAAGGATATTCCATCGTAAGTAAGTACCACAATTTTTTGAACCATTTTTATATTTCCTGGGATATTTAAGGTGTACCCAAGTTGAGGTCCTTGTAAGCAGTGCAGCCCTAAATTTTGGGGTGGCTCTGTCTTATTGATTTTCAGTTTTCCAAAGGTATATTCCCTAGACTGGAAGTGCCCTTCTGCTGTGTAGCTCTGTTCTTTACTTGTTTTAGGGAACACAATGTACTCCTCCAGAGAGGCAGTTGGCAATTTACATCCCGCCCATCAGCATAACAAGGCTCCCTGTTCTCCAGGGCCTGTCTTGCCTTTCTTGTTCTTACACATTTTGTGGATGTCCCTTTTGACCGGTGGGAAGTGATGCTTCTTTGTAGTGCAGATTTGCATTGCCCGCTTGCTTGCTTGGCCAATAAGGGCGTATGCGTTTTCTCCTGAATATATTCAGGAGAAAACGCATACGCCCTTATTGGCAAAGTGCATCATTGTCGAAGTTGTGCCCCTCTTCCTGTGCTTTTAAGGCGATTCCAACGTACCTCTTGAAATCTGTTTCCTGCTATTCTGCCTCGCTTTCAAGTCCGCCTCGTTGCCTTCCCTCAACAGATTTTTGGACGATAGTTGACCTTTATTACTCGGCCAGTTTGTTAATTGCGGTGCCCCTGAGCTCCATTTTTCAACTCGTTTTCTGTGAGCGGACCGCAAGTGCAAAATTTTGGTTCAGGACCTATACTGGTTCCCGGGGAGTGGCTGAGACTTTGGTTAATTCTTCTTCCTGCCTGGAAATTAGAGTGATATGTGCCCGTCCAAATGCCTAACAGCTACTCTCTCATTGGTTCTCCCTCTTCCCTTTCATCGTCTGCCAAATTGGCAACCTTTGCGAACCAGGAGGTTAAAGGGGCTGTCTCTCCCAGTTGGGAGGTTGATAGTAAAGCAGATGGAAAGACAAACACGAGCACCAGGTGAGGGACTATTCGTTGAGTTTTAGAAACCTTTCGTGTTCACAGTGTGTCCGTTCTCTAGGTTTCCCGTACATGTTATAGCTGTAGTAATATTCCCTTTAACCTGGAGAGTTAGGACCCATGGAGTGGGTGCCAGGCATTTGTGCTTTAAAGGGTCTGCATTTGCTCACCCAATCCCACCAATCCTCTCAGTCCCAAGTGTCCAGCCTTATGCCTCATCCAGCTGTCGTTGTACATAGTGTCATTCCAGGTTTCATCAGAGACCCTGAAGGAATTGTAAAGAATTTCCCAGTTTTTTTGTTTTGTTTTTGAAATTCCTTTTTATAGTGGGTTTGAGCTGATTCTCGCTGCCATGTTTATGCCAGTCTAGACACACTTGATTCCCTTACGGAGACATATCAATACATAGGTTTTAAGATTCTTACTAGTCAGATATATTCCTCTGCGGGAAATATGGGGTTTTGAGTCCCTTTCACTGAGGAAGGTGTAGGTCTTGTCTATTCCATAGTTGGTTTTTGGAACGGTACCTGTGCTTATATCAAACTCTGGTTTTATGCATCACCCCACCTCTCCTTCCCCCTTAAGTAGGCATAAGAGCGTTTTCTAAATGTGAGACACTGTTCTCTTTCCTAACTCAGTTCAAGTGTAGCCATGTTTACAGGATCTTCATAAGTGATATCTTATGATAAGTTTCTTTTTCTCTGTGACTTATTTCACTTAGAATCATCGTACCTGAATACACCCATTTTGCTGCTACTGGTCTTATGATATTGATTTCATGGCTGAGGGATATTCCATCGTACGTAAGTACCACAATTTTTTGAACCATTTTTATATTTCCTGGGATATTTAAGGTGGACCCAAGTTGAGGTCCTTGTAAACAGTGCAGCCCTAAATTTTGGGGTGGCTATGTCTTATTGATTTTCAGTTTTCCCAAGGTATATTCCCTAGACTGGAAGTGTCCTTGGCTCTGTAGCTCTGTGGTTTACTTGTTTTAGGGAACACAATGCACTCCTCCAGAGAAGCAGTTGGCAATTTACATCCCGCCCATCAGCATAACAAGGATCCCTGTTCTCCAGGGCCTGTCTTGCCTTTCTGGTTTTTACACATTTTGTGGATGTCCCTTTTGACCGGTGGGAAGTGATACTTCTTTGTAGTGCCGATTTGCATTGCCCGCTTGCTTGCTTGGCCAAAAAGGGCGTATGCGTTTTCTGCTGAATATATTCAGGAGAAAACGCATACACCCTTTTTGGCCAAGTGCATCATTGTCGAAGTTGTGCCCCTCTTCCTGTGCTTTAAAGGCGATTCCAACGTACCTCTTGAAATCTGTTTCCTGCTATTCTGCCTCGCTTTCAAGTCCGCCTCGTTGCCTTCCCTCAACAGATTTTTGGACGATAGTTGTCCCTTATTACTCGGCCAGTTTGTGAATTGCTATGCCCCTGAGCTCCAGTTTTCAACTCGTTTTTTGTGAGCTGACCGCAAGTCCAAAATTTTGGTTCAGGACCTATACTGGTTCCCGGTGGGTGGTTGAGACTTTGGTTAATTCTTCTTCCTGCCGGGAAATTACAGTGATATGTGCCCGTCCAAATGCCTAACAGCTACTCTCTCATTGGTTCTCCCTCTTCCCTTTCATCCTCTGCTAAATTGGCAACCTGTGCGAACCAGGAGTTAAAGGGGCTGTCTCTCCAAGTTGGGAGGTTGATAGTAAAGCAGATGGAAAGTCAAACCGGAGCACCAGGAGAGGGACTATTCGTTGAGTTTTAGAAACCTTTCGTATTCACAGTGTGTCCGTTCTCTAGGTTTCCCGTACATGTTATTGCTGTAGTAACATTCCCTTCAGCCTGGAGAGTTGGGAACCATGGAATGTGTGCCATGCATTATTGCTTTAAAGGGTCTGCATTTGCTCATCCAATCTCACCAATCGTCTCAGTCCCAAGTGTCCAGCCTTATGCCAAATCCAGCTGTCGTTGTAGATTGGGTCTTTCCAGGTTTCATCAGAGACCCTGAAGGAATTGTAAAGAATTTCCCAGTTTTTTTGTTTTGTTTTTGAAATTCCTTTTTATAGTGGGTTTGAGCTGATTCTCGCTGCCATGTTTATGCCAGTCTAGACACACTTGATTCCCTTACGGAGACATATCAATACATAGGTTTTAAGATTCTTACTAGTCAGATATATTCCTCGGTGGGAAATATGGGGTTTTGAGTCCCTTTCACTGAGGAAGGTGTAGGTCTTTTCTCTTCCATTGTTGGTTTTTGGAATGGTACCTGTGCTTATATCAAACTCTGGTTTTATGCATCACCTCACCTCTCCTTCCCCCTTAAGCAGGCAAAAGAGTATTTTCTAAATGTGAGACACTGTTCTCTTTCCTAACTCAGTTCAAGTGTAGCCATGTTTACAGGATCTTCATAAGTGATATCTTATGATAAGTTTCTTTTTCTCTGTGACTTATTTCACTTAGAATCATCGTACCTGAATCCACCCATTTTGCTGCTACTGGTCTTATGACATTGATTTCATGGCTGAGGGATATTCCATCGTACGTAAGTACCACAATTTTTTGAACCATTTTTATATTTCCTAGGATATTTAAGGTATACCCAAGTTGAGGTCCTTGTAAGCAGTGCAGCCCTAAATTTTGGGGTGGCTCTGTCTTATTGATTTTCAGTTTTCCAAAGGTATATTGCCTAGACTGGAAGTGCCCTTCTGCTCTGCAGCTCTGTTCTTTACTTCTTTTAGGGAACTCAATGCACTCCTCCAGAGAGGCAGTTGGCAATTTACATGCCGCCCATCAGCATAACAAGGCTCCCTGTTCTCTAGGACCTGTCTTGACTTTCTGGTTTTTACACATTTTGTGGATGTGTCTTTTGACCGGTGGGAAGTGATACTTCTTTGTAGTGCAGATTTGCATTGCCCGCTTGCTTTCTTGGCCAAAAAGGGCGTATGCGTTTTCTCCTGAATATATTCAGGAGAAAATGCATACGCCCTTTTTGGCCAAGTGCATCATTGTCGAAGTTGTGCCCCTCTTCCTGTGCTTTAAAGGCGATTCCAACGTACCTCTGGAAATCTGTTTCCTGCTATTCTGCCTCACTTTCAAGTCCGCCTCGTTGCCTTCCCTCAACAGATTTTTGGACGACAGTTGTCCTTTATTACTCGGCCAGTTTGTGAATTGCTGTGCCCCTGAGCTCCATTTTTCCACTCGTTTTTGGTGAGGTGACCGCAAGTCCAAAATTTTGGTTCAGGACCTATGCTGGTTCCCGGTGGGTGTCTGAGACTTTGGTTAATTCTTCTTGCTGCCGGGGAATTACAGTGATATGTGCCCTTTCAAATGCCTAACAGCTACTCTCTCATTGGTCTTCCCTCTTCCCTTTCATCCTCTGCCAAATTGGCAACCTGTGCGAACCAGGAGGTTAAAGGGGCTGTCTCTCCAAGTTGGGAGGATGATAGTAAAGCAGGTGTAAAGTCAAACCGGAGCACCAGGAGAGGGACTATTCATTGAGTTTCAGAAACCTTTCGTATTCACAGTGTGTCCGTTCTCTAGGTTTCCCGTACATGTTATAGCTGTAGTAATATTCCCTTCAACCTGGAGAGTTGGGACCCATGGAATGGGTGCCATGCATTATTGCTTTAAAGGGTCTGCATTTGCTCACCCAATCTCACCAATCCTGTCAGTCCCAAGTGTCCAGCCTTATGCCACATCCAGCTGTCGTTGTAGATAGGGTCATTCCAGGTTTCATCAGAGACCCTGAAGGAATTGTAAAGAATTTCCCAGTTTTTTTGTTTTGTTTTTGAAATTCCTTTTTATAGTGGGTTTGAGCTGATTCTCGCTGCCATGTTTATGCCAGTCTAGACACACTTGATTCCCTTACGGAGACATATCTATACATAGGTTTTAAGATTCTTACTAGTCAGATATATTCCACGGAGGGAAATATGGGGTTTTGAGTCCCTTTCACTGAGGAAGGTTTAGGTCTTTTCTATTCCATAGTTGGTTTTTGGAATGGTACCTGTGCTTATATCAAACTCTGGTTTTATGCATCACCCCACCTCTCCTTCCCCCTTAAGCAGGCAAAAGAGTATTTTCTAAATGTGAGACACTGTTCTCTTTCCTAACTCAGTTCAAGTGTAGCCATGTTTACAGGATCTTCATAAGTGATATCTTATGATAAGTTTCTTTTTCTCTGTGACTTATTTCACTTAGAATCATTGTACATGAATCCACCCATTTTGCTGCTACTGGTCTTATGACATTGATTTCATGGCTGAGGGATATTCCATCGTACGTAAGTACCACTATTTTTTGAACCATTTTTATATTTCCTAGGATATTTAAGGTGTACCCAAGTTGAGGTCCTTGTAAGCAGTGCAGCCCTAAATTTTGGGGTGGCTCTGTCTTATTGATTTTCAGTTTTCCAAAGGTATATTCCCTAGACTGGAAGTGCCCTTCTGCTCTGTAGCTCTGTTCTTTACTTGTTTTAGGGAACACAATGCACTCCTCCAGAGAGGCAGTTGGCAATTTACATGCCGCCCATCAGCATAACAAGGCTCCCTGTTCTCTAGGACCTGTCTTGCCTTTCTGGTTTTTACACATTTTGTGGATGTGTCTTTTGACCGGTGGGAAGTGATACTTCTTTGTAGTGCAGATTTGCATTGCCCGCTTGCTTTCTTGGCCAAAAAGGGCGTATGCGTTTTCTCCTGAATATATTCAGGAGAAAACGCATACACCCTTTTTGGCCAAGTGCATCATTGTCGAAGTTGTGCCCCTCTTCCTGTGCTTTAAAGGCGATTCCAACGTACCTCTTGAAATCTGTTTCCTGCTATTCTGCCTCACTTTCAAGTCCGCCTCGTTGCCTTCCCTCAACAGATTTTTGGACGACAGTTGTCCTTTATTACTCGGCCAGTTTGTGAATTGCTGTGCCCCTGAGCTCCATTTTTCAACTCGTTTTTGGTGAGGTGACCGCAAGTCCAAAATTTTGGTTCAGGACCTATGCTGGTTCCCGGTGGGGGGCTGAGACTTTGGTTAATTCTTCTTGCTGCCGGGGAATTACAGTGATATGTGCCCGTTCAAATGCCTAACAGCTACTCTCTCATTGGTCCTCCCTCTTCCCTTTCATCCTCTGCCAAATTGGCAACCTGTGCGAACCAGGAGGTTAAAGGGGCTGTCTCTCCAAGTGGGGAGGATGATAGTAAAGCAGGTGTAAAGTCAAACCGGAGCACCAGGAGAGGTACTATTCGTTGAGTTTTAGAAACCTTTCGTATTCACAGTGTGTCCGTTCTCTAGGTTTCCCATACATGTTATAGCTGTAGTAATATTCCCTTCAACCTGGAGAGTTGGGACCCATGGAATGGGTGCCATGCATTATTGCTTTAAAGGGTCTGCATTTGCTCACCCAATCTCACCAATCCTGTCAGTCCCAAGTGTCCAGCCTTATGCCACATCCAGCTGTCGTTGTAGATAGGGTCATTCCAGGTTTCATCAGAGACCCTGAAGGAATTGTAAAGAATTTCCCAGTTTTTTTGTTTTGTTTTTGAAATTCCTTTTTATAGTGGGTTTGAGCTGATTCTCGCTGCCATGTTTATGCCAGTCTAGACACACTTGATTCCCTTACAGAGACATATCAATACATAGGTTTTAATATTATTACTAGTCAGATATATTCCTCTGCGGGAAATATGGAGTTTTGAGTCCCTTTCACTGAGGAAGGTGTAGGTCTTGTCTATTCCATAGTTGGTTTTTGGAACGGTACCTGTGCTTATATCAAACTCTGGTTTGATGCATCACCCCACCTCTCCTTCCCCCTTAAGCAGGCATAAGAGTGTTTTCTAAATGTGAGACCCTGTTCTCTTTCCTAACTCAGTTCAAGTGTAGCCATGTTTACAGGATCTTCATAAGTGATATCTTATGATAAGTTTCTTTTTCTCTGTGACTAATTTCACTTAGAATCATCGTACCTGAATCCACCCATTTTGCTGCTACTGGTCTTATGACATTGATTTCATGGCTGAGGGATATTCCCTCGTACGTAAGTACCACTATTTTTTGAACCATTTTTATATTTCCTGGGATATTTAAGGTGTACCCAAGTTGAGGTCCTTGTAAGCAGTGCAGCCCTAAATTTTGGGGTGGCTCTGTCTTATTGATTTTCAGTTTTCCAAAGGTATATTCCTAGACTGGAAGTGCCCTTCTGCTCTGTAGCTCTGTTCTTTACTTGTTTTAGGGAACACAATGCACTCCTCCAGAGAGGCAGTTGGCAATTTACATGCCGCCAATCAGCATAACAAGGCTCCCTGTTCTCCAGGACCTGTCTTGCCTTTCTGGTTTTTACACATTTTGTGGATGTCCCTTTTGACCGGTGGGAAGTGATACTTCTTTGTAGTGCCGATTTGCATTGCCCGCTTGCTTGCTTGGCCAAAAAGGGCGTATGTGTTTTCTCCTGAATATATTCAGGAGAAAACGCATACGCCCTTTTTGGCCAAGTGCATCATTGTCGAAGTTGTGCCCCTCTTCCTGTGCTTTAAAGGCGATTCCAATGTACCTCTTGAAATCTCTTTCCTGCTATTCTGCCTCGCTTTCAAGTCCGCCTCGTTGCCTTCCCTCAACAGATTTTTGGACGATAGTTGTCGTTTATTACTCGGCCAGTTTGTGAATTGCTGTGCCCCTGAGCTCCATTTTTCAACTCGTTTTTGGTGAGCTGACCGCAAGTCCAAAATTTTGGTTCAGGACCCATACTGGTTCCCAGTGGGTGTCTGAGACTTTGGTTAATTCTTCTTCCTGCCGGGAAATTACAGTGATATGTGCCCGTCCAAATGCCTAACAGCTACTCTCTCATTGGTTCTCCCTCTTCCCTTTCATCCTCTGCCAAATTGGCAACCTGTGCGAACCAGGAGGTTAAAGGGGCTGTCTCTCCAAGTTGGGAGGTTGATAGTAAAGCAGATGGAAAGTCAAACCGGAGCACAAGGAGAGGGACTATTAGTTGAGTTTTAGAAACCTTTCGTATTCACAGTGTGTCCATTCTCTAGGTTTCCCGTACATGTTATAACTGTAGTAATATTCCCTTCAACCTGGAGAGTTCGGACCCATGGAATGGGTGCCATGCATTATTGCTTTAAAGGGTCTGCATTTGCTCACCCAATCTCACCAATCGTCTCAGTCCCAAGTGTCCAGCCTTATGCCACATCCAGCTGTCATTGTAGATAGGGTCATTCCAGGTTTCATCAGAGACCCTGAAGGAATTGTAAAGAATTTCCCAGTTTTTTTGTTTTGTTTTTGAAATTCATTTTTATAGTGGGTTTGAGCTGATTCTCGCTGCCATGTTTATGCCAGTCTAGACACACTTGATTCCCTTACGGAGACATATCAATACATAGGTTTTAATATTATTACTAGTCAGATATATTCCTCTGCGGGAAATATGGAGTTTTGAGTCCCTTTCACTGAGGAAGGTGTAGGTCTTGTCTATTCCATAGTTGGTTTTTGGAACTGTACCTGTGCTTATATCAAACTCTGGTTTGATGCATCACCCCACCTCTCCTTCCCCCTTAAGCAGGCATAAGAGTGTTTTCTAAATGTGAGACCCTGTTCTCTTTCCTAACTCAGTTCAAGTGTAACCATGTTTACAGGATCTTCATAAGTGATATCTTATGATAAGTTTCTTTTTCTCTGTGACTAATTTCACTTAGAATCATCGTACCTGAATCCACCCATTTTGCTGCTACTGGTCTTATGACATTGATTTCATGGCTGAGGGATATTCCCTCGTACGTAAGTACCACTATTTTTTGAACCATTTTTATATTTCCTGGGATATTTAAGGTGTACCCAAGTTGAGGTCCTTGTAAGCAGTGCAGCCCTAAATTTTTTGGTGGCTCTGTCTTATTGATTTTCAGTTTTCCAAAGGTATATTCCCTAGACTGGAAGTGCCCTTCTGCTCTGTAGCTCTGTTCTTTACTTGTTTTAGGGAACACAATGCACTCCTCCAGAGAGGCAGTTGGCAATTTACATGCCGCCAATCAGCATAACAAGGCTCCCTGTTCTCCAGGACCTGTCTTGCCTTTCTGGTTTTTACACATTTTGTGGATGTCCCTTTTGACCGGTGGGAAGTGATACTTCTTTGTAGTGCCAATTTGCATTGCCCGCTTGCTTGCTTGGCCAAAAAGGGCGTATGCGTTTTCTCCTGAATATATTCAGGAGAAAATGCATACGCCCTTTTTGGCCAAGTGCATCATTGTCGAAGTTGTGCCCCTCTTCCTGTGCTTTAAAGGCGATTCCAATGTACCTCTTGAAATCTCTTTCCTGCTATTCTGCCTCGCTTTCAAGTCCGCCTCGTTGCCTTCCCTCAACAGATTTTTGGACGATAGTTGTCGTTTATTACTCGGCCAGTTTGTGAATTGCTGTGCCCCTGAGCTCCATTTTTCAACTCGTTTTTGGTGAGCTGACCGCAAGTCCAAAATTTTGGTTCAGGACCTATGCTGGTTCCCGGTGGGTGTCTGAGACTTTGGTTAATTCTTCTTCCTGCCGGGAAATTACAGTGATATGTGCCCGTCCAAATGCCTAACAGCTACTCTCTCATTGGTTCTCCCTCTTCCCTTTCATCCTCTGCCAAATTGGCAACCTGTGCGAACCAGGAGGTTAAAGGGACTGTCTCTCCAAGTTGTGAGGTTGATAGTAAAGCAGATGGAAAGTCAAACCGGAGCACAAGGAGAGGGACTATTAGTTGAGTTTTAGAAACCTTTCGTATTCACAGTGTGTCCGTTCTCTAGGTTTCCCGTACATGTTATAACTGTAGTAATATGCCCTTCAACCTGGAGAGTTCGGACCCATGGAATGGGTGCCATGCATTATTGCTTTAAAGGGTCTGCATTTGCTCACCCACTCTCACGAGTCCTCTCAGTCCCAAGTGTCCAGCCTTATGCCACATCCAGCTGTCGTTGTAGATAGGGTCATTCCAGGTTTCATCAGAGACCCTGAAGGAATTGTAAAGAATTTCCCTTTTTTTTTGTTTTGTTTTTGAAATTCCTTTTTATAGTGGGTTTGAGCTGATTCTCGCTGCCATGTTTATGCCAGTCTAGACACACTTGATTCCCTTACGGAAACATATCAATACATAGGTTTTAAGATTCTTACTAGTCAGATATATTCCTCGGCGGGAAATATGGGGTTTTGAGTCCCTTTCACTGAGGAAGGTGTAGGTCTTGTCTATTCCATAGTTTGTTTTTGGAACGGTACCTGTGCCTATATCAAACTCTGGTTTTATGCATCACCCCACCTCTCCTTCCCCCTTAAGCAGGCATAAGAGTGTTTTCTAAATGTGAGACACTGTTCTCTTTCCTAACTCAGTTCAAGTGTAGCCATGTTTACAGGATCTTCATAAGTGATATCTTATGATAAGTTTCTTTTTCTCTGTGACTAATTTCACTTAGAATCATCGTACATGAATCCACCCATTTTGCTGCTACTGGTCTTATGACATTGATTTAATGGCTGAGGGATATTCCCTCGTACGTAAGTACCACTATTTTTTGAACCATTTTTATATTTCCTGGGATATTTAAGGTGTACCCAAGTTGAGGTCCTTGTAAGCAGTGCAGCCCTAAATTTTTTGGTGGCTCTGTCTTATTGATTTTCAGTTTTCCAAAGGTATATTCCCTAGACTGGAAGTGCCCTTCTGCTCTGTAGCTCTGTTCTTTACTTGTTTTAGGGAACACAATGCACTCCTCCAGAGAGGCAGTTGGCAATTTACATGCCGCCAATCAGCATAACAAGGCTCCCTGTTCTCCAGGACCTGTCTTGCCTTTCTGGTTTTTACACATTTTGTGGATGTCCCTTTTGACCGGTGGGAAGTGATACTTCTTGTAGTGCCGATTTGCATTGCCCGCTTGCTTGCTTGGCCAAAAAGGGCGTATGCGTTTTCTCCTGAATATATTCAGGAGAAAACGCATACGCCCTTTTTGGCCAAGTGCATCATTGTCGAAGTTGTGTCCCTCTTCCTCTGCTTTAAAGGCGATTCCAACGTACCTCTTGAAATCTGTTTCCTGCTATTCTGCCTCGCTTTCAAGTCCGCCTCGTTGCCTTCCCTCAACAGATTTTTGGACGATAGTTGTCCTTTATTACTCGGCCAGTTTGTGAATTGCTGTGCCCCTGAGCTCCATTTTTCAACTCGTTTTTGGTGAGCTGACCGCAAGTCCAAAATTTTGGTTCAGGATCTATACTGATTCCCGGTGGGTGGCTGAGACTTTGGTTAATTCTTCTTCCTGCCGGGAAATTACAGTGATATGTGCCCGTCCAAATGCCTAACAGCTACTCTCTCATTGGTTCTCCCTCTTCCCTTTCATCCTCTGCCAAATTGGCAACCTGTGCGAACCAGGAGGTTAAAGGGGCTGTCTCTCCAAGTTGGGAGGTTGATAATAAAGCAGATGGAAAGTCAAACCGGAGCACCAGGAGAGGGACTATTCGTTGAGTTTTAGAAACCTTTCGTATTCACAGTGTGTCCGTTCTCTAGGATTCCCGAACATGTTATATCTGTAGTAATATTCCCTTCAACCTGGAGAGTTCGGACCCATGGAATGGGTGCCATGCATTATTGCTTTAAAGGGTCTGCATTTGCTCACCCAATCTCACCAATCGTCTCAGTCCCAAGTGTCCAGCCTTATGCCACATCCAGCTGTCATTGTAGATAGGGTCATTCCAGGTTTCATCAGAGACCCTGAAGGAATTGTAAAGAATTTCCCAGTTTTTTTGTTTTGTTTTTGAAATTCCTTTTTATAGTGGGTTTGAGCTGATTCTCGCTGCCATGTTTATGCCAGTCTAGACACACTTGATTCCCTTACGGAGACATATCAATACATAGGTTTTAAGATTCTTACTAGTCAGATATATTCCTCTGCGGGAAATATGGAGTTTTGAGTCCCTTTCACTGAGGAAGGTGTAGGTGTTGTCTATTCCATAGTTGGTTTTTGGAACGGTACCTGTGCTTATATCAAACTCTGGATTTATGCATCACCCCACCTCTCCTTCCCCCTTAAGCAGGCATAAGAGTGTTTTCTAAATGTGAGACACTGTTCTCTTTCCTAACTCAGTTCAAGTGTAGCCATGTTTACAGGATCTTCATAAGTGATATCTTATGATAAGTTTCTTTTTCTCTGTGACTAATTTCACTTAGAATCATCGTACCTGAATCCACCCATTTTGCTGCTACTGGTCTTATGACATTGATTTAATGGCTGAGGGATATTCCCTCGTACGTAAGTACCACTATTTTTTGAACCATTTTTATATTTCCTGGGATATTTAAGGTGTACCCAAGTTGAGGTCCTTGTAAGCAGTGCAGCCCTAAATTTTTTGGTGGCTCTGTCTTATTGATTTTCAGTTTTCCAAAGGTATATTCCCTAGACTGGAAGTGCCCTTCTGCTCTGTAGCTCTGTTCTTTACTTGTTTTAGGGAACACAATGCACTCCTCCAGAGAGGCAGTTGGCAATTTACATGCCGCCAATCAGCATAACAAGGCTCCCTGTTCTCCAGGACCTGTCTTGCCTTTCTGGTTTTTACACATTTTGTGGATGTCCCTTTTGACCGGTGGGAAGTGATACTTCTTTGTAGTGCCGATTTGCATTGCCCGCTTGCTTGCTTGGCCAAAAAGGGCGTATGCGTTTTCTCCTGAATATATTCAGGAGAAAACGCATACGCCCTTTTTGGCCAAGTGCATCATTGTCGAAGTTGTGCCCCTCTTCCTCTGCTTTAAAGGCGATTCCAACGTACCTCTTGAAATCTGTTTCCTGCTATTCTGCCTCGCTTTCAAGTCCGCCTCGTTGCCTTCCCTCAACAGATTTTTGGACGACAGTTGTCCTTTATTACTCGGCCAGTTTGTGAATTGCTGTGCCCCTGAGCTCCATTTTTCAACTCGTTTTTGGTGAGGTGACCGCAAGTCCAAAATTTTGGTTCAGGACCTATGCTGGTTCCCGGTGGGGGGCTGAGACTTTGGTTAATTCTTCTTGCTGCCGGGGAATTACAGTGATATGTGCCCGTTCAAATGCCTAACAGCTACTCTCTCATTGGTCCTCCCTCTTCCCTTTCATCCTCTGCCAAATTGGCAACCTGTGCGAACCAGGAGGTTAAAGGGGCTGTCTCTCCAAGTTGGGAGGATGATAGTAAAGCAGATGGAAAGTCAAACCGGAGCACCAGGAGAGGGACTATTCGTTGAGTTTTAGAAACCTTTCGTATTCACAGTGTGTCCGTTCTCTAGGATTCCCGTACATGTTATATCTGTAGTAATATTCCCTTCAACCTGGAGAGTTGGGACCCATGGAATGTGTGCCATGCATTATTGCTTTAAAGGGTCTGCATTTGCTCACCCAATCTCACTAATCCTCTCAGTCCCAAGTGTCCAGCCTTATGCCACATCCAGCTGTCATTGTAGATAGGGTCATTTCAGGTTTCATCAGAGACCCTGAAGGAATTGTAAAGAATTTCCCAGTTTTTTTGTTTTATTTTTGAAATTCCTTTTTATAGTGGGTTTGAGCTGATTCTCGCTGCCATATTTATCCCAGTCTAGACACACTTGATTCCCTTACGGAGACATATCAATACATAGGTTTTAAGATTCTTACTAGTCAGATATATTCCTCTGCGGGAAATATGGGGTTTTGAGTCCCTTTCACTGAGGAGGGTGTAGGTCTTGTCTATTCCATAGTTGGTTTTTGGAACGGTACCTGTGCTTATATCAAACTCTGGTTTTATGCACCACCCCACCTCTCCTTCCCCCTTAAGCAGGCATAAGAGTGTTTTCTAAATGTGAGACACTGTTCTCTTTCCTAACTCATTTCAAGTGTAGCCATGTTTACAGGATCTTCATAAGTGTTATCTTATGATAAGTTTCTTTTTCTGTGTGACTTATTTCACTTAGAATCATCGCACCTGAATCCACCCATTTTGCTGCTACTGGTCTTATGACATTGATTTCATGGCTGAGGGATATTCCATCGTACGTAAGTACCACAATTTTTTGAACCATTTTTATATTTCCTGGGATATTTAAGGTGTACCCAAGTTGAGGTCCTTGTAAGCAGTGCAGCCCTAAATTTTGGGGTGGCTGTGTCTTTTTGATTTTCAGTTTTCCCAAGGTATATTCCCTAGACTGGAAGTGCCCTTGGCTCTGTAGCTCTGTTGTTTACTTGTTTTAGGGAACACAATGCACTCCTCCAGAGAGGCAGTTGGCAATTTACATCCCGCCCATCAGCATAACAAGGCTCCCTGTTCTCCAGGGCCTGTCTTGCCTTTCTGGTTTTTACACATTTTGTGGATGTCCCTTTTGACCGGTGGGAAGTGATACTTCTTTGTAGTGCCGATTTGCATTGCCCGCTTGCTTGCTTGGCCAAAAAGGGCGTATGCGTTTTCTCCTGAATATATTCAGGAGAAAACGCATACGCCCTTTTTGGCCAAGTGCATCATTGTCGAAGTTGTGCCCCTCTTCCTCTGCTTTAAAGGCGATTCCAACGTACCTCTTGAAATCTGTTTCCTGCTATTCTGCCTCGCTTTCAAGTCCGCCTCGTTGCCTTCCCTCAACAGATTTTTGGACGACAGTTGTCCTTTATTACTCGGCCAGTTTGTGAATTGCTGTGCCCCTGAGCTCCATTTTTCAACTCGTTTTTGGTGAGGTGACCGCAAGTCCAAAATTTTGGTTCAGGACCTATGCTGGTTCCCGGTGGGGGGCTGAGACTTTGGTTAATTCTTCTTGCTGCCGGGGAATTACAGTGATATGTGCCCGTTCAAATGCCTAACAGCTACTCTCTCATTGGTCCTCCCTCTTCCCTTTCATCCTCTGCCAAATTGGCAACCTGTGCGAACCAGGAGGTTAAAGGGGCTGTCTCTCCAAGTTGGGAGGATGATAGTAAAGCAGATGGAAAGTCAAACCGGAGCACCAGGAGAGGGACTATTCGTTGAGTTTTAGAAACCTTTCGTATTCACAGTGTGTCCGTTCTCTAGGATTCCCGTACATGTTATATCTGTAGTAATATTCCCTTCAACCTGGAGAGTTGGGACCCATGGAATGTGTGCCATGCATTATTGCTTTAAAGGGTCTGCATTTGCTCACCCAATCTCACTAATCCTCTCAGTCCCAAGTGTCCAGCCTTATGCCACATCCAGCTGTCATTGTAGATAGGGTCATTTCAGGTTTCATCAGAGACCCTGAAGGAATTGTAAAGAATTTCCCAGTTTTTTTGTTTTATTTTTGAAATTCCTTTTTATAGTGGGTTTGAGCTGATTCTCGCTGCCATATTTATCCCAGTCTAGACACACTTGATTCCCTTACGGAGACATATCAATACATAGGTTTTAAGATTCTTACTAGTCAGATATATTCCTCTGCGGGAAATATGGGGTTTTGAGTCCCTTTCACTGAGGAGGGTGTAGGTCTTGTCTATTCCATAGTTGGTTTTTGGAACGGTACCTGTGCTTATATCAAACTCTGGTTTTATGCACCACCCCACCTCTCCTTCCCCCTTAAGCAGGCATAAGAGTGTTTTCTAAATGTGAGACACTGTTCTCTTTCCTAACTCATTTCAAGTGTAGCCATGTTTACAGGATCTTCATAAGTGTTATCTTATGATAAGTTTCTTTTTCTGTGTGACTTATTTCACTTAGAATCATCGCACCTGAATCCACCCATTTTGCTGCTACTGGTCTTATGACATTGATTTCATGGCTGAGGGATATTCCATCGTACGTAAGTACCACAATTTTTTGAACCATTTTTATATTTCCTGGGATATTTAAGGTGTACCCAAGTTGAGGTCCTTGTAAGCAGTGCAGCCCTAAATTTTGGGGTGGCTGTGTCTTTTTGATTTTCAGTTTTCCCAAGGTATATTCCCTAGACTGGAAGTGCCCTTGGCTCTGTAGCTCTGTTGTTTACTTGTTTTAGGGAACACAATGCACTCCTCCAGAGAGGCAGTTGGCAATTTACATCCCGCCCATCAGCATAACAAGGCTCCCTGTTCTCCAGGGCCTGTCTTGCCTTTCTGGTTTTTACACATTTTGTGGATGTCCCTTTTGACCGGTGGGAAGTGATACTTCTTTGTAGTGCAGATTTGCATTGCCCGCTTGCTTGCTTGGCCAAAAAGGGCGTATGCGTTTTCTCCTGAATATATTCAGGACAAAACGCATACGCCCTTTTTGGCCAAGTGCATCATTGTCGAAGTTGTGCCCCTCTTCCTGTGCTTTAAAGGCGATTCCAACGTACCTCTTGAAATCTGTTTCCTGCTCTTCTGCCTCGCTTTCAAGTCCGCCTCGTTGCCTTCCCTCAACAGATTTTTGGACGATAGTTGTCCTTTATTACTCGGCCAGTTTGTGAATTGCTGTGCCCCTGAGCTCCATTTTTCAACTCGTTTTTGGTGAGCTGACCGCAAGTCCAAAATTTTGGTTCAGGATCTATACTGATTCCCGGTGGGTGGCTGAGACTTTGGTTAATTCTTCTTCCTGCCGGGAAATTACAGTGATATGTGCCCGTCCAAATGCCTAACAGCTACTCTCTCATTGGTTCTCCCTCTTCCCTTTCATCCTCTGCCAAATTGGCAACCTGTGCGAACCAGGAGGTTAAAGGGGCTGTCTCTCCAAGTTGGGAGGTTGATAATAAAGCAGATGGAAAGTCAAACCGGAGCACCAGGAGAGGGACTATTCGTTGAGTTTTAGAAACCTTTCGTATTCACAGTGTGTCCGTTCTCTAGGATTCCCGAACATGTTATATCTGTAGTAATATTCCCTTCAACCTGGAGAGTTGGGACCCATGGAATGTGTGCCATGCATTATTGCTTTAAAGGGTCTGCATTTGCTCACCCAATCTCACCAATCCTCTCAGTCCCAAGTGTCCAGCCTTATGCCACATCCAGCTGTCATTGTAGATAGGGTCATTTCAGGTTTCATCAGAGACCCTGAACGAATTGTAAAGAATTTCCCAGTTTTTTTGTTTTATTTTTGAAATTCCTTTTTATAGTGGGTTTGAGCTGATTCTCGCTGCCATATTTATCCCAGTCTAGACACACTTGATTCCCTTACGGAGACATATCAATACATAGGTTTTAAGATTCTTACTAGTCAGATATATTCCTCTGCGGGAAATATGGGGTTTTGAGTCCCTTTCACTGAGGAAGGTGTAGGTCTTGTCTATTCCATAGTTGGTTTTTGGAACGGTACCTGTGCTTATATCAAACTCTGGTTTTATGCATCACCCCACCTCTCCTTCCCCCTTAAGCAGGCATAAGAGTGTTTTCTAAATGTGAGACACTGTTCTCTTTCCTAACTCAGTTCAAGTGTAGCCATGTTTACAGGATCTTCATAAGTGATATCTTATGATAAGTTTCTTTTTCTGTGTGACTTATTTCACTTAGAATCATCGTACCTGAATCCACCCATTTTGCTGCTACTGGTCTTATGACATTGATTTCATCGCTGAGGGATATTCCATCGTACATAAGTACCACAATTTTTTGAACCATTTTTATATTTCCTGGGATATTTAAGGTGTACCCAAGTTGAGGTCCTTGTAAGCAGTGCAGCCCTAAATTTTGGGGTGGCTGTGTCTTTTTGATTTTCAGTTTTCCCAAGGTATATTCCCTAGACTGGAAGTGCCCTTGGCTCTGTAGCTCTGTTGTTTACTTGTTTTAGGGAACACAATGCACTCCTCCAGAGAGGCAGTTGGCAATTTACATCCCGCCCATCAGCATAACAAGGCTCCCTGTTCTCCAGGGCCTGTCTTGCCTTTCTGGTTTTTACACATTTTGTGGATGTCCCTTTTGACCGGTGGGAAGTGATACTTCTTTGTAGTGCAGATTTGCATTGCCCGCTTGCTTGCTTGGCCAAAAAGGGCGTATGCGTTTTCTCCTGAATATATTCAGGAGAAAACGCATACGCCCTTTTTGGCCAAGTGCATCATTGTCGAAGTTGTGCCCCTCTTCCTGTGCTTTAAAGGCGATTCCAACGTACCTCTTGAAATCTGTTTCCTGCTATTCTGCCTCGCTTTCAAGTCCGCCTCGTTGCCTTCCCTCAACAGATTTTTGGACGATAGTTGTCCTTTATTACTCGGCCAGTTTGTGAATTGCTGTGCCCCTGAGCTCCATTTTTCAACTCGTTTTTGGTGAGCTGACCGCAAGTCCAAAATTTTGGTTCAGGATCTATACTGATTCCCGGTGGGTGGCTGAGACTTTGGTTAATTCTTCTTCCTGCCGGTAAATTACAGTGATATGTGCCCGTCCAAATGCCTAACAGCTACTCTCTCATTGGTTCTCCCTCTTCCCTTTCATCCTCTGCCAAATTGGCAACCTGTGCGAACCAGGAGGTTAAAGGGGCTGTCTCTCCAAGTTGGGAGGTTGATAGTAAAGCAGATGGAAAGTCAAACCGGAGCACAAGGAGAGGGACTATTAGTTGAGTTTTAGAAACCTTTCGTATTCACAGTGTGTCCGTTCTCTAGGTTTCCCGTACATGTTATAACTGTAGTAATATTCCCTTCAACCTGGAGAGTTCGGACCCATGGAATGGGTGCCATGCATTATTGCTTTAAAGGGTCTGCATTTGCTCACCCAATCTCACCAATCGTCTCAGTCCCAAGTGTCCAGCCTTATGCCACATCCAGCTGTCATTGTAGATAGGGTCATTCCAGGTTTCATCAGAGACCCTGAAGGAATTGTAAAGAATTTCCCAGTTTTTTTGTTTTGTTTTTGAAATTCATTTTTATAGTGGGTTTGAGCTGATTCTCGCTGCCATGTTTATGCCAGTCTAGACACACTTGATTCCCTTACGGAGACATATCAATACATAGGTTTTAAGATTCTTACTAGTCAGATATATTCCTCTGCGGGAAATATGGAGTTTTGAGTCCCTTTCACTGAGGAAGGTGTAGGTGTTGTCTATTCCATAGTTGGTTTTTGGAACGGTACCTGTGCTTATATCAAACTCTGGATTTATGCATCACCCCACCTCTCCTTCCCCCTTAAGCAGGCATAAGAGTGTTTTCTAAATGTGAGACACTGTTCTCTTTCCTAACTCAGTTCAAGTGTAGCCATGTTTACAGGATCTTCATAAGTGATATCTTATGATAAGTTTCTTTTTCTCTGTGACTAATTTCACTTAGAATCATCGTACCTGAATCCACCCATTTTGCTGCTACTGGTCTTATGACATTGATTTAATGGCTGAGGGATATTCCCTCGTACGTAAGTACCACTATTTTTTGAACCATTTTTATATTTCCTGGGATATTTAAGGTGTACCCAAGTTGAGGTCCTTGTAAGCAGTGCAGCCCTAAATTTTTTGGTGGCTCTGTCTTATTGATTTTCAGTTTTCCAAAGGTATATTCCCTAGACTGGAAGTGCCCTTCTGCTCTGTAGCTCTGTTCTTTACTTGTTTTAGGGAACACAATGCACTCCTCCAGAGAGGCAGTTGGCAATTTACATGCCGCCAATCAGCATAACAAGGCTCCCTGTTCTCCAGGACCTGTCTTGCCTTTCTGGTTTTTACACATTTTGTGGATGTCCCTTTTGACCGGTGGGAAGTGATACTTCTTTGTAGTGCCGATTTGCATTGCCCGCTTGCTTGCTTGGCCAAAAAGGGCGTATGCGTTTTCTCCTGAATATATTCAGGAGAAAACGCATACGCCCTTTTTGGCCAAGTGCATCATTGTCGAAGTTGTGCCCCTCTTCCTCTGCTTTAAAGGCGATTCCAACGTACCTCTTGAAATCTGTTTCCTGCTATTCTGCCTCGCTTTCAAGTCCGCCTCGTTGCCTTCCCTCAACAGATTTTTGGACGACAGTTGTCCTTTATTACTCGGCCAGTTTGTGAATTGCTGTGCCCCTGAGCTCCATTTTTCAACTCGTTTTTGGTGAGGTGACCGCAAGTCCAAAATTTTGGTTCAGGACCTATGCTGGTTCCCGGTGGGGGGCTGAGACTTTGGTTAATTCTTCTTGCTGCCGGGGAATTACAGTGATATGTGCCCGTTCAAATGCCTAACAGCTACTCTCTCATTGGTCCTCCCTCTTCCCTTTCATCCTCTGCCAAATTGGCAACCTGTGCGAACCAGGAGGTTAAAGGGGCTGTCTCTCCAAGTTGGGAGGATGATAGTAAAGCAGATGGAAAGTCAAACCGGAGCACCAGGAGAGGGACTATTCGTTGAGTTTTAGAAACCTTTCGTATTCACAGTGTGTCCGTTCTCTAGGATTCCCGTACATGTTATATCTGTAGTAATATTCCCTTCAACCTGGAGAGTTGGGACCCATGGAATGTGTGCCATGCATTATTGCTTTAAAGGGTCTGCATTTGCTCACCCAATCTCACTAATCCTCTCAGTCCCAAGTGTCCAGCCTTATGCCACATCCAGCTGTCATTGTAGATAGGGTCATTTCAGGTTTCATCAGAGACCCTGAAGGAATTGTAAAGAATTTCGCAGTTTTTTTGTTTTATTTTTGAAATTCCTTTTTATAGTGGGTTTGAGCTGATTCTCGCTGCCATATTTATCCCAGTCTAGACACACTTGATTCCCTTACGGAGACATATCAATACATAGGTTTTAAGATTCTTACTAGTCAGATATATTCCTCTGCGGGAAATATGGGGTTTTGAGTCCCTTTCACTGAGGAAGGTGTAGGTCTTGTCTATTCCATAGTTGGTTTTTGGAACGGTACCTGTGCTTATATCAAACTCTGGTTTTATGCACCACCCCACCTCTCCTTCCCCCTTAAGCAGGCATAAGAGTGTTTTCTAAATGTGAGACACTGTTCTCTTTCCTAACTCATTTCAAGTGTAGCCATGTTTACAGGATCTTCATAAGTGATATCTTATGATAAGTTTCTTTTTCTGTGTGACTTATTTCACTTAGAATCATCGCACCTGAATCCACCCATTTTGCTGCTACTGGTCTTATGACATTGATTTCATGGCTGAGGGATATTCCATCGTACGTAAGTACCACAATTTTTTGAACCATTTTTATATTTCCTGGGATATTTAAGGTGTACCCAAGTTGAGGTCCTTGTAAGCAGTGCAGCCCTAAATTTTGGGGTGGCTGTGTCTTTTTGATTTTCAGTTTTCCCAAGGTATATTCCCTAGACTGGAAGTGCCCTTGGCTCTGTAGCTCTGTTGTTTACTTGTTTTAGGGAACACAATGCACTCCTCCAGAGAGGCAGTTGGCAATTTACATCCCGCCCATCAGCATAACAAGGCTCCCTGTTCTCCAGGGCCTGTCTTGCCTTTCTGGTTTTTACACATTTTGTGGATGTCCCTTTTGACCGGTGGGAAGTGATACTTCTTTGTAGTGCAGATTTGCATTGCCCGCTTGCTTGCTTGGCCAAAAAGGGCGTATGCGTTTTCTCCTGAATATATTCAGGAGAAAACGCATACGCCCTTTTTGGCCAAGTGCATCATTGTCGAAGTTGTGCCCCTCTTCCTGTGCTTTAAAGGCGATTCCAACGTACCTCTTGAAATCTGTTTCCTGCTCTTCTGCCTCGCTTTCAAGTCCGCCTCGTTGCCTTCCCTCAACAGATTTTTGGACGATAGTTGTCCTTTATTACTCGGCCAGTTTGTGAATTGCTGTGCCCCTGAGCTCCATTTTTCAACTCGTTTTTGGTGAGCTGACCGCAAGTCCAAAATTTTGGTTCAGGATCTATACTGATTCCCGGTGGGTGGCTGAGACTTTGGTTAATTCTTCTTCCTGCCGGGAAATTACAGTGATATGTGCCCGTCCAAATGCCTAACAGCTACTCTCTCATTGGTTCTCCCTCTTCCCTTTCATCCTCTGCCAAATTGGCAACCTGTGCGAACCAGGAGGTTAAAGGGGCTGTCTCTCCAAGTTGGGAGGTTGATAATAAAGCAGATGGAAAGTCAAACCGGAGCACCAGGAGAGGGACTATTCGTTGAGTTTTAGAAACCTTTCGTATTCACAGTGTGTCCGTTCTCTAGGATTCCCGAACATGTTATATCTGTAGTAATATTCCCTTCAACCTGGAGAGTTGGGACCCATGGAATGTGTGCCATGCATTATTGCTTTAAAGGGTCTGCATTTGCTCACCCAATCTCACCAATCCTCTCAGTCCCAAGTGTCCAGCCTTATGCCACATCCAGCTGTCATTGTAGATAGGGTCATTTCAGGTTTCATCAGAGACCCTGAAGGAATTGTAAAGAATTTCCCAGTTTTTTTGTTTTATTTTTGAAATTCCTTTTTATAGTGGGTTTGAGCTGATTCTCGCTGCCATATTTATCCCAGTCTAGACACACTTGATTCCCTTACGGAGACATATCAATACATAGGTTTTAAGATTCTTACTAGTCAGATATATTCCTCTGCGGGAAATATGGGGTTTTGAGTCCCTTTCACTGAGGAAGGTGTAGGTCTTGTCTATTCCATAGTTGGTTTTTGGAACGGTACCTGTGCTTATATCAAACTCTGGTTTTATGCATCACCCCACCTCTCCTTCCCCCTTAAGCAGGCATAAGAGTGTTTTCTAAATGTGAGACACTGTTCTCTTTCCTAACTCAGTTCAAGTGTAGCCATGTTTACAGGATCTTCATAAGTGATATCTTATGATAAGTTTCTTTTTCTGTGTGACTTATTTCACTTAGAATCATCGTACCTGAATCCACCCATTTTGCTGCTACTGGTCTTATGACATTGATTTCATGGCTGAGGGATATTCCATCGTACGTAAGTACCACAATTTTTTGAACCATTTTTATATTTCCTGGGATATTTAAGGTGTACCCAAGTTGAGGTCCTTGTAAGCAGTGCAGCCCTAAATTTTGGGGTGGCTGTGTCTTTTTGATTTTCAGTTTTCCCAAGGTATATTCCCTAGACTGGAAGTGCCCTTGGCTCTGTAGCTCTGTTGTTTACTTGTTTTAGGGAACACAATGCACTCCTCCAGAGAGGCAGTTGGCAATTTACATCCCGCCCATCAGCATAACAAGGCTCCCTGTTCTCCAGGGCCTGTCTTGCCTTTCTGGTTTTTACACATTTTGTGGATGTCCCTTTTGACCGGTGGGAAGTGATACTTCTTTGTAGTGCAGATTTGCATTGCCCGCTTGCTTGCTTGGCCAAAAAGGGCGTATGCGTTTTCTCCTGAATATATTCAGGAGAAAACGCATACGCCCTTTTTGGCCAAGTGCATCATTGTCGAAGTTGTGCCCCTCTTCCTGTGCTTTAAAGGCGATTCCAACGTACCTCTTGAAATCTGTTTCCTGCTATTCTGCCTCGCTTTCAAGTCCGCCTCGTTGCCTTCCCTCAACAGATTTTTGGACGATAGTTGTCCTTTATTACTCGGCCAGTTTGTGAATTGCTGTGCCCCTGAGCTCCATTTTTCAACTCGTTTTTGGTGAGCTGACCGCAAGTCCAAAGTTTTGGTTCAGGATCTGTACTGATTCCCGGTGGGTGGCTGAGACTTTGGTTAATTCTTCTTCCTGCCGGGAAATTACAGTGATATGTGCCCGTCCAAATGCCTAACAGCTACTCTCTCATTGGTTCTCCCTCTTCCCTTTCATCCTCTGCCAAATTGGCAACCTGTGCGAACCAGGAGGTTAAAGGGGCTGTCTCTCCAAGTTGGGAGGTTGATAATAAAGCAGATGGAAAGTCAAACCGGAGCACCAGGAGAGGGACTATTCGTTGAGTTTTAGAAACCTTTCGTATTCACAGTGTGTCCGTTCTCTAGGATTCCCGTACATGTTATATCTGTAGTAATATTCCCTTCAACCTGGAGAGTTGGGACCCATGGATTGTGTGCCATGCATTATTGCTTTAAAGGGTCTGCATTTGCTCACCCAATCTCACCAATCCTCTCAGTCCCAAGTGTCCAGCCTTATGCCACATCCAGCTGTCATTGTAGATAGGGTCATTTCAGGTTTCATCAGAGACCCTGAAGGAATTGTAAAGAATTTCCCAGTTTTTTTGTTTTATTTTTGAAATTCCTTTTTATAGTGGGTTTGAGCTGATTCTCGCTGCCATATTTATCCCAGTCTAGACACACTTGATTCCCTTACGGAGACATATCAATACATAGGTTTTAAGATTCTTACTAGTCAGATATGTTCCTCTGCGGGAAATATGGGGTTTTGAGTCCCTTTCACTGAGGAAGGTGTAGGTCTTGTCTATTCCATAGTTGGTTTTTGGAACGGTACCTGTGCTTATATCAAACTCTGGTTTTATGCATCACCCCACCTCTCCTTCCCCCTTAAGCAGGCATAAGAGTGTTTTCTAAATGTGAGACACTGTTCTCTTTCCTAACTCAGTTCAAGTGTAGCCATGTTTACAGGATCTTCATAAGTGATATCTTATGATAAGTTTCTTTTTCTGTGTGACTTATTTCACTTAGAATCATCGTACCTGAATCCACCCATTTTGCTGCTACTGGTCTTATGACATTGATTTCATGGCTGAGGGATATTCCATCATACGTAAGTACCACAATTTTTTGAACCATTTTTATATTTCCTGGGATATTTAAGGTGTACCCAAGTTGAGGTCCTTGTAAGCAGTGCAGCCCTAAATTTTGGGGTGGCTGTGTCTTTTTGATTTTCAGTTTTCCCAAGGTATATTCCCTAGACTGGAAGTGCCCTTGGCTCTGTAGCTCTGTTCTTTACTTGTTTTAGGGAACACAATGCACTCCTCCAGAGAGGCAGTTGGCAATTTACATCCCACCCATTAGCATAACAAGGCTCCCTGTTCTCCAGGGCCTGTCTTGCCTTTCTGGTTTTTACACATTTTGTGGATGTCCCTTTTGACCGGTGGGAAGTGATACTTCTTTGTAGTGCAGATTTGCATTGCCCGCTTGCTTGCTTGGCCAAAAAGGGCGTATGCGTTTTCTCCTGAATATATTCAGGAGAAAACGCATACGCCCTTTTTGGCCAAGTGCATCATTGTCGAAGTTGTGCCCCTCTTCCTGTGCTTTAAAGGCGATTCCAACGTACCTCTGGAAATCTGTTTCCTGCTATTCTGCCTCGCTTTCAAGTCCGCCTCGTTGCCTTCCCTCAACAGATTTTTGGACGATAGTTGTCCTCTTATTACTCGGCCAGTTTGTGAATTGCTGTGCCCCTGAGCTCCATTTTTCAACTCGTTTTTGGTGAGCTGACCGCAAGTCCAAAATTTTGGTTCAGGACCTATACTGGTTCCCGGTGGGTGGCTGAGACTTTGGTTAATTCTTCTTCCTGCTGGGAAATTACAGTGATATGTGCCCGTCCAAATGCCTAACAGCTACTCTCTCATTGGTTCTCCCTCTTCCCTTTCATCCTCTGCCAAATTGGCAACCTGTGCAAACCAGGAAGTTAAAGGGGCTGTCTCTCCAAGTTGGGAGGTTGATAATAAAGCAGATGGAAAGTCAAACCGGAGCACCAGGAGAGGGACTATTCATTGAGTTTTAGAAACCTTTCGTATTCACAGTGTGTCCGTTCTCTAGGATTCCCGTACATGTTATATCTGTAGTAATATTCCCTTCAACCTGGAGAGTTGGGACCCATGGAATGTGTGCCATGCATTATTGCTTTAAAGGGTCTGCATTTGCTCACCCAATCTCACCAATCCTCTCAGTCCCAAGTGTCCAGCCTTATGCCACATCCAGCTGTCATTGTAGATAGGGTCATTTCAGGTTTCATCAGAGACCCTGATGAAGGAATTGTAAAGAATTTCCCAGTTTTTTTTGTTTTGTTTTTGAAATTCCTTTTTATAGTGGGTTTGAGCTGATTCTCGCTGCCATATTTATCCCAGTCTAGACACACTTGATTCCCTTACGGAGACATATCAATACATAGGTTTTAAGATTCTTACTAGTCAGATATATTCCTCTGCGGGAAATATGGGGATTTGAGTCCCTTTCACTGAGGAAGGTGTACGTCTTGTCTATTCCATAGTTGGTTTTGAGTATAAGCACGCTTATATCAAACTCTGGTTTTATGCATCACCCCACCTCTCCTTCCCCCTTAAGCAGGCATAAGAGTGTTTTCTAAATGTGAGACACTGTTCTCTTTCCTAACTCAGTTCAAGTGTAGCCATGTTTACAGGATCTTCATAAGTGATGTCTTATGATAAGTTTCTTTTTCTCTGTGACTTATTTCACTTAGAATCATCGTACCTGAATCCACCCATTTTGCTGCTACTGGTCTTATGACATTGATTTCATGGCTGAGGGATATTCCATCGTACGTAAGTACCACAATTTTTTGAACCATTTTTATATTTCCTGGGATATTTAAGGTGTACCCAAGTTGAGGTCCTTGTAAGCAGTGCAGCCCTAAATTTTGGGGTGGCTGTGTCTTTTTGATTTTCAGTTTTCCCAAGGTATATTCCCGAGACTGGAAGTGCCCTTGGCTCTGTAGCTCTGTTGTTTACTTGTTTTAGGGAACACAATGCACTCCTCCAGAGAGGCAGTTGGCAATTTACATCCCGCCCATCAGCATAACAAGGCTCCCTGTTCTCCAGGGCCTGTCTTGCCTTTCTGGTTTTTACACATTTTGTGGATGTCCCTTTTGACCGGTGGGAAGTGATACTTCTTTGTAGTGCAGATTTGCATTGCCCGCTTGCTTGCTTGGCCAAAAAGGGCGTATGCGTTTTCTCCTGAATATATTCAGGAGAAAACGCATACGCCCTTTTTGGCCAAGTGCATCATTGTCGAAGTTGTGCCCCTCTTCCTGTGCTTTAAAGGCGATTCCAACGTACCTCTTGAAATCTGTTTCCTGCTATTCTGCCTCGCTTTCAAGTCCGCCTCGTTGCCTTCCCTCAACAGATTTTTGGACGATAGTTGTCCTTTATTACTCGGCCAGTTTGTGAATTGCTGTGCCCCTGAGCTCCATTTTTCAACTCGTTTTTGGTGAGCTGACCGCAAGTCCAAAATTTTGGTTCAGGACCTATACTGATTCCCGGTGGGTGGCTGAGACTTTGGTTAATTCTTCTTCCTGCCGGGAAATTACAGTGATATGTGCCCGTCCAAATGCCTAACAGCTACTCTCTCATTGGTTCTCCCTCTTCCCTTTCATCCTCTGCCAAATTGGCAACCTGTGAGAACCAGGAGGTTAAAGGGGCTGTCTCTCCAAGTTGGGAGGTTGATAATAAAGCAGATGGAAAGTCAAACCGGAGCACCAGGAGAGGGACTATTCGTTGAGTTTTAGAAACCTTTCGTATTCACAGTGTGTCCGTTCTCTAGGATTCCCGTACATGTTATATCTGTAGTAATATTCCCTTCAACCTGGAGAGTTGGGACCCATGGAATGTGTGCCATGCATTATTGCTTTAAAGGGTCTGCATTTGCTCACCCAATCTCACCAATCCTCTCAGTCCCAAGTGTCCAGCCTTATGCCACATCCAGCTGTCATTGTAGATAGGGTCATTTCAGGTTTCATCAGAGACCCTGAAGGAATTGTAAAGAATTTCCCAGTTTTTTTGTTTTATTTTTGAAATTCCTTTTTATAGTGGGTTTGAGCTGATTCTCGCTGCCATATTTATCCCAGTCTAGACACACTTGATTCCCTTACGGAGACATATCAATACATAGGTTTTAAGATTCTTACTAGTCAGATATATTCCTCTGCGGGAAATATGGGGTTTTGAGTCCCTTTCACTGAGGAAGGTGTAGGTCTTGTCTATTCCATAGTTGGTTTTTGGAACGGTACCTGTGCTTATATCAAACTCTGGTTTTATGCACCACCCCACCTCTCCTTCCCCCTTAAGCAGGCATAAGAGTGTTTTCTAAATGTGAGACACTGTTCTCTTTCCTAACTCATTTCAAGTGTAGCCATGTTTACAGGATCTTCATAAGTGATATCTTATGATAAGTTTCTTTTTCTGTGTGACTTATTTCACTTAGAATCATCGCACCTGAATCCACCCATTTTGCTGCTACTGGTCTTATGACATTGATTTCATGGCTGAGGGATATTCCATCGTACGTAAGTACCACAATTTTTTGAACCATTTTTATATTTCCTGGGATATTTAAGGTGTACCCAAGTTGAGGTCCTTGTAAGCAGTGCAGCCCTAAATTTTGGGGTGGCTGTGTCTTTTTGATTTTCAGTTTTCCCAAGGTATATTCCCTAGACTGGAAGTGCCCTTGGCTCTGTAGCTCTGTTGTTTACTTGTTTTAGGGAACAAAATGCACTCCTCCAGAGAGGCAGTTGGCAATTTACATCCCGCCCATCAGCATAACAAGGCTCCCTGTTCTCCAGGGCCTGTCTTGCCTTTCTGGTTTTTACACATTTTGTGGATGTCCCTTTTGACCGGTGGGAAGTGATACTTCTTTGTAGTGCAGATTTGCATTGCCCGCTTGCTTGCTTGGCCAAAAAGGGCATATGCGTTTTCTCCTGAATATATTCAGGAGAAAACGCATATGCCCTTTTTGGCCAAGTGCATCATTGTCGAAGTTGTGCCCCTCTTCCTGTGCTTTAAAGGCGATTCCAACGTACCTCTTGAAATCTGTTTCCTGCTATTCTGCCTCGCTTTCAAGTCCGCCTCGTTGCCTTCCCTCAACAGATTTTTGGACGATAGTTGTCCTTTATTACTCGGCCAGTTTGTGAATTGCTGTGCCCCTGAGCTCCATTTTTCAACTCGTTTTTGGTGAGCTGACCGCAAGTCCAAAATTTTGGTTCAGGATCTATACTGATTCCCGGTGGGTGGCTGAGACTTTGGTTAATTCTTCTTCCTGCCGGGAAATTACAGTGATATGTGCCCGTCCAAATGCCTAACAGCTACTCTCTCATTGGTTCTCCCTCTTCCCTTTCATCCTCTGCCAAATTGGCAACCTGTGCGAACCAGGAGGTTAAAGGGGCTGTCTCTCCAAGTTGGGAGGTTGATAATAAAGCAGATGGAAAGTCAAACCGGAGCACCAGGAGAGGGACTATTCATTGAGTTTTAGAAACCTTTCGTATTCACAGTGTGTCCGTTCTCTAGGATTCTCGTACATGTTATATCTGTAGTAATATTCCCTTCAACCTGGAGAGTTGGGACCCATGGAATGTGTGCCATGCATTATTGCTTTAAAGGGTCTGCATTTGCTCACCCAATCTCACTAATCCTCTCAGTCCCAAGTGTCCAGCCTTATGCCACATCCAGCTGTCATTGTAGATAGGGTCATTTCAGGTTTCATCAGAGACCCTGAAGGAATTGTAAAGAATTTCCCAGTTTTTTTGTTTTATTTTTGAAATTCCTTTTTATAGTGGGTTTGAGCTGATTCTCGCTGCCATATTTATCCCAGTCTAGACACACTTGATTCCCTTACGGAGACATATCAATACATAGGTTTTAAGATTCTTACTAGTCAGATATATTCCTCTGCGGGAAATATGGGGTTTTGAGTCCCTTTCACTGAGGAAGGTGTAGGTCTTGTCTATTCCATAGTTGGTTTTTGGAACGGTACCTGTGCTTATATCAAACTCTGGTTTTATGCATCACCCCACCTCTCCTTCCCCCTTAAGCAGGCATAAGAGTGTTTTCTAAATGTGAGACACTGTTCTCTTTCCTAACTCATTTCAAGTGTAGCCATGTTTACAGGATCTTCATAAGTGATATCTTATGATAAGTTTCTTTTTCTGTGTGACTTATTTCACTTAGAATCATCGCACCTGAATCCACCCATTTTGCTGCTACTGGTCTTATGACATTGATTTCATGGCTGAGGGATATTCCATCGTACGTAAGTACCACAATTCTTTGAACCATTTTTATATTTCCTGGGATATTTAAGGTGTACCCAAGTGGAGGTCCTTGTAAGCAGTGCAGCCCTAAATTTTGGGGTGGCTGTGTCTTTTTGATTTTCAGTTTTCCCAAGGTATATTCCCGAGACTGGAAGTGCCCTTGGCTCTGTAGCTCTGTTGTTTACTTGTTTTAGGGAACACAATGCACTCCTCCAGAGAGGCAGTTGGCAATTTACATCCCGCCCATCAGCATAACAAGGCTCCCTGTTCTCCAGGGCCTGTCTTGCCTTTCTGGTTTTTACACATTTTGTGGATGTCCCTTTTGACCGGTGGGAAGTGATACTTCTTTGTAGTGCAGATTTGCATTGCCCGCTTGCTTGCTTGGCCAAAAAGGGCGTATGCGTTTTCTCCTGAATATATTCAGGAGAAAACGCATACGCCCTTTTTGGCCAAGTGCATCATTGTCGAAGTTGTGCCCCTCTTCCTGTGCTTTAAAGGCGATTCCAACGTACCTCTTGAAATCTGTTTCCTGCTATTCTGCCTCGCTTTCAAGTCCGCCTCGTTGCCTTCCCTCAACAGATTTTTGGACGATAGTTGTCCTTTATTACTCGGCCAGTTTGTGAATTGCTGTGCCCCTGAGCTCCATTTTTCAACTCGTTTTTGGTGAGCTGACCGCAAGTCCAAAATTTTGGTTCAGGACCTATACTGATTCCCGGTGGGTGGCTGAGACTTTGGTTAATTCTTCTTCCTGCCGGGAAATTACAGTGATATGTGCCCGTCCAAATGCCTAACAGCTACTCTCTCATTGGTTCTCCCTCTTCCCTTTCATCCTCTGCCAAATTGGCAACCTGTGAGAACCAGGAGGTTAAAGGGGCTGTCTCTCCAAGTTGGGAGGTTGATAATAAAGCAGATGGAAAGTCAAACCGGAGCACCAGGAGAGGGACTATTCGTTGAGTTTTAGAAACCTTTCGTATTCACAGTGTGTCCGTTCTCTAGGATTCCCGTACATGTTATATCTGTAGTAATATTCCCTTCAACCTGGAGAGTTGGGACCCATGGAATGTGTGCCATGCATTATTGCTTTAAAGGGTCTGCATTTGCTCACCCAATCTCACCAATCCTCTCAGTCCCAAGTGTCCAGCCTTATGCCACATCCAGCTGTCATTGTAGATAGGGTCATTTCAGGTTTCATCAGAGACCCTGAAGGAATTGTAAAGAATTTCCCAGTTTTTTTGTTTTATTTTTGAAATTCCTTTTTATAGTGGGTTTGAGCTGATTCTCGCTGCCATATTTATCCCAGTCTAGACACACTTGATTCCCTTACGGAGACATATCAATACATAGGTTTTAAGATTCTTACTAGTCAGATATATTCCTCTGCGGGAAATATGGGGTTTTGAGTCCCTTTCACTGAGGAAGGTGTAGGTCTTGTCTATTCCATAGTTGGTTTTTGGAACGGTACCTGTGCTTATATCAAACTCTGGTTTTATGCACCACCCCACCTCTCCTTCCCCCTTAAGCAGGCATAAGAGTGTTTTCTAAATGTGAGACACTGTTCTCTTTCCTAACTCATTTCAAGTGTAGCCATGTTTACAGGATCTTCATAAGTGATATCTTATGATAAGTTTCTTTTTCTGTGTGACTTATTTCACTTAGAATCATCGCACCTGAATCCACCCATTTTGCTGCTACTGGTCTTATGACATTGATTTCATGGCTGAGGGATATTCCATCGTACGTAAGTACCACAATTTTTTGAACCATTTTTATATTTCCTGGGATATTTAAGGTGTACCCAAGTTGAGGTCCTTGTAAGCAGTGCAGCCCTAAATTTTGGGGTGGCTGTGTCTTTTTGATTTTCAGTTTTCCCAAGGTATATTCCCTAGACTGGAAGTGCCCTTGGCTCTGTAGCTCTGTTGTTTACTTGTTTTAGGGAACAAAATGCACTCCTCCAGAGAGGCAGTTGGCAATTTACATCCCGCCCATCAGCATAACAAGGCTCCCTGTTCTCCAGGGCCTGTCTTGCCTTTCTGGTTTTTACACATTTTGTGGATGTCCCTTTTGACCGGTGGGAAGTGATACTTCTTTGTAGTGCAGATTTGCATTGCCCGCTTGCTTGCTTGGCCAAAAAGGGCATATGCGTTTTCTCCTGAATATATTCAGGAGAAAACGCATATGCCCTTTTTGGCCAAGTGCATCATTGTCGAAGTTGTGCCCCTCTTCCTGTGCTTTAAAGGCGATTCCAACGTACCTCTTGAAATCTGTTTCCTGCTATTCTGCCTCGCTTTCAAGTCCGCCTCGTTGCCTTCCCTCAACAGATTTTTGGACGATAGTTGTCCTTTATTACTCGGCCAGTTTGTGAATTGCTGTGCCCCTGAGCTCCATTTTTCAACTCGTTTTTGGTGAGCTGACCGCAAGTCCAAAATTTTGGTTCAGGATCTATACTGATTCCCGGTGGGTGGCTGAGACTTTGGTTAATTCTTCTTCCTGCCGGGAAATTACAGTGATATGTGCCCGTCCAAATGCCTAACAGCTACTCTCTCATTGGTTCTCCCTCTTCCCTTTCATCCTCTGCCAAATTGGCAACCTGTGCGAACCAGGAGGTTAAAGGGGCTGTCTCTCCAAGTTGGGAGGTTGATAATAAAGCAGATGGAAAGTCAAACCGGAGCACCAGGAGAGGGACTATTCATTGAGTTTTAGAAACCTTTCGTATTCACAGTGTGTCCGTTCTCTAGGATTCTCGTACATGTTATATCTGTAGTAATATTCCCTTCAACCTGGAGAGTTGGGACCCATGGAATGTGTGCCATGCATTATTGCTTTAAAGGGTCTGCATTTGCTCACCCAATCTCACTAATCCTCTCAGTCCCAAGTGTCCAGCCTTATGCCACATCCAGCTGTCATTGTAGATAGGGTCATTTCAGGTTTCATCAGAGACCCTGAAGGAATTGTAAAGAATTTCCCAGTTTTTTTGTTTTATTTTTGAAATTCCTTTTTATAGTGGGTTTGAGCTGATTCTCGCTGCCATATTTATCCCAGTCTAGACACACTTGATTCCCTTACGGAGACATATCAATACATAGGTTTTAAGATTCTTACTAGTCAGATATATTCCTCTGCGGGAAATATGGGGTTTTGAGTCCCTTTCACTGAGGAAGGTGTAGGTCTTGTCTATTCCATAGTTGGTTTTTGGAACGGTACCTGTGCTTATATCAAACTCTGGTTTTATGCATCACCCCACCTCTCCTTCCCCCTTAAGCAGGCATAAGAGTGTTTTCTAAATGTGAGACACTGTTCTCTTTCCTAACTCATTTCAAGTGTAGCCATGTTTACAGGATCTTCATAAGTGATATCTTATGATAAGTTTCTTTTTCTGTGTGACTTATTTCACTTAGAATCATCGCACCTGAATCCACCCATTTTGCTGCTACTGGTCTTATGACATTGATTTCATGGCTGAGGGATATTCCATCGTACGTAAGTACCACAATTCTTTGAACCATTTTTATATTTCCTGGGATATTTAAGGTGTACCCAAGTGGAGGTCCTTGTAAGCAGTGCAGCCCTAAATTTTGGGGTGGCTGTGTCTTTTTGATTTTCAGTTTTCCCAAGGTATATTCCCTAGACTGGAAGTGCCCTTGGCTCTGTAGCTCTGTTGTTTACTTGTTTTAGGGAACACAATGCACTCCTCCAGAGAGGCAGTTGGCAATTTACATCCCGCCCATCAGCATAACAAGGCTCCCTGTTCTCCAGGGCCTGTCTTGCCTTTCTGGTTTTTACACATTTTGTGGATGTCCCTTTTGACCGGTGGGAAGTGATACTTCTTTGTAGTGCAGATTTGCATTGCCCGCTTGCTTGCTTGGCCAAAAAGGGCGTATGCGTTTTCTCCTGAATATATTCAGGAGAAAACGCATACGCCCTTTTTGGCCAAGTGCATCATTGTCGAAGTTGTGCCCCTCTTCCTGTGCTTTAAAGGCGATTCCAACGTACCTCTTGAAATCTGTTTCCTGCTATTCTGCCTCGCTTTCAAGTCCGCCTCGTTGCCTTCCCTCAACAGATTTTTGGACGATAGTTGTCCTTTATTACTCGGCCAGTTTGTGAATTGCTGTGCCCCTGAGCTCCATTTTTCAACTCGTTTTTGGTGAGCTGACCGCAAGTCCAAAATTTTGGTTCAGGATCTATACTGATTCCCGGTGGGTGGCTGAGACTTTGGTTAATTCTTCTTCCTGCCGGGAAATTACAGTGATATGTGCCCATCCAAATGCCTAACAGCTACTCTCTCATTGGTTCTCCCTCTTCCCTTTCATCCTCTGCCAAATTGGCAACCTGTGCGAACCAGGAGGTTAAAGGGGCTGTCTCTCCAAGTTGGGAGGTTGATAATAAAGCAGATGGAAAGTCAAACCGGAGCACCAGGAGAGGGACTATTCGTTGAGTTTTAGAAACCTTTCGTATTCACAGTGTGTCCGTTCTCTAGGATTCCCGAACATGTTATATCTGTAGTAATATTCCCTTCAACCTGGAGAGTTGGGACCCATGGAATGTGTGCCATGCATTATTGCTTTAAAGGGTCTGCATTTGCTCACCCAATCTCACCAATCCTCTCAGTCCCAAGTGTCCAGCCTTATGCCACATCCAGCTGTCATTGTAGATAGGGTCATTTCAGGTTTCATCAGAGACCCTGAAGGAATTGTAAAGAATTTCCCAGTTTTTTTGTTTTATTTTTGAAATTCCTTTTTATAGTGGGTTTGAGCTGATTCTCGCTGCCATATTTATCCCAGTCTAGACACACTTGATTCCCTTACGGAGACATATCAATACATAGGTTTTAAGATTCTTACTAGTCAGATATATTCCTCTGCGGGAAATATGGGGTTTTGAGTCCCTTTCACTGAGGAAGGTGTAGGTCTTGTCTATTCCATAGTTGGTTTTTGGAACGGTACCTGTGCTTATATCAAACTCTGGTTTTATGCATCACCCCACCTCTCCTTCCCCCTTAAGCAGGCATAAGAGTGTTTTCTAAATGTGAGACACTGTTCTCTTTCCTAACTCATTTCAAGTGTAGCCATGTTTACAGGATCTTCATAAGTGATATCTTATGATAAGTTTCTTTTTCTGTGTGACTTATTTCACTTAGAATCATCGCACCTGAATCCACCCATTTTGCTGCTACTGGTCTTATGACATTGATTTCATGGCTGAGGGATATTCCATCGTACGTAAGTACCACAATTCTTTGAACCATTTTTATATTTCCTGGGATATTTAAGGTGTACCCAAGTGGAGGTCCTTGTAAGCAGTGCAGCCCTAAATTTTGGGGTGGCTGTGTCTTTTTGATTTTCAGTTTTCCCAAGGTATATTCCCTAGACTGGAAGTGCCCTTGGCTCTGTAGCTCTGTTGTTTACTTGTTTTAGGGAACACAATGCACTCCTCCAGAGAGGCAGTTGGCAATTTACATCCCGCCCATCAGCATAACAAGGCTCCCTGTTCTCCAGGGCCTGTCTTGCCTTTCTGGTTTTTACACATTTTGTGGATGTCCCTTTTGACCGGTGGGAAGTGATACTTCTTTGTAGTGCAGATTTGCATTGCCCGCTTGCTTGCTTGGCCAAAAAGGGCGTATGCGTTTTCTCCTGAATATATTCAGGAGAAAACGCATACGCCCTTTTTGGCCAAGTGCATCATTGTCGAAGTTGTGCCCCTCTTCCTGTGCTTTAAAGGCGATTCCAACGTACCTCTTGAAATCTGTTTCCTGCTATTCTGCCTCGCTTTCAAGTCCGCCTCGTTGCCTTCCCTCAACAGATTTTTGGACGATAGTTGTCCTTTATTACTCGGCCAGTTTGTGAATTGCTGTGCCCCTGAGCTCCATTTTTCAACTCGTTTTTGGTGAGCTGACCGCAAGTCCAAAATTTTGGTTCAGGATCTATACTGATTCCCGGTGGGTGGCTGAGACTTTGGTTAATTCTTCTTCCTGCCGGGAAATTACAGTGATATGTGCCCATCCAAATGCCTAACAGCTACTCTCTCATTGGTTCTCCCTCTTCCCTTTCATCCTCTGCCAAATTGGCAACCTGTGCGAACCAGGAGGTTAAAGGGGCTGTCTCTCCAAGTTGGGAGGTTGATAATAAAGCAGATGGAAAGTCAAACCGGAGCACCAGGAGAGGGACTATTCGTTGAGTTTTAGAAACCTTTCGTATTCACAGTGTGTCCGTTCTCTAGGATTCCCGAACATGTTATATCTGTAGTAATATTCCCTTCAACCTGGAGAGTTGGGACCCATGGAATGTGTGCCATGCATTATTGCTTTAAAGGGTCTGCATTTGCTCACCCAATCTCACCAATCCTCTCAGTCCCAAGTGTCCAGCCTTATGCCACATCCAGCTGTCATTGTAGATAGGGTCATTTCAGGTTTCATCAGAGACCCTGAAGGAATTGTAAAGAATTTCCCAGTTTTTTTGTTTTATTTTTGAAATTCCTTTTTATAGTGGGTTTGAGCTGATTCTCGCTGCCATATTTATCCCAGTCTAGACACACTTGATTCCCTTACGGAGACATATCAATACATAGGTTTTAAGATTCTTACTAGTCAGATATATTCCTCTGCGGGAAATATGGGGTTTTGAGTCCCTTTCACTGAGGAAGGTGTAGGTCTTGTCTATTCCATAGTTGGTTTTTGGAACGGTACCTGTGCTTATATCAAACTCTGGTTTTATGCATCACCCCACCTCTCCTTCCCCCTTAAGCAGGCATAAGAGTGTTTTCTAAATGTGAGACACTGTTCTCTTTCCTAACTCAGTTCAAGTGTAGCCATGTTTACAGGATCTTCATAAGTGATATCTTATGATAAGTTTCTTTTTCTGTGTGACTTATTTCACTTAGAATCATCGTACCTGAATCCACCCATTTTGCTGCTAATGGTCTTATGACATTGATTTCATGGCTGAGGGATATTCCATCGTACGTAAGTACCACAATTTTTTGAACCATTTTTATATTTCCTGGGATATTTAAGGTGTACCCAAGTTGAGGTCCTTGTAAGCAGTGCAGCCCTAAATTTTGGGGTGGCTGTGTCTTTTTGATTTTCAGTTTTCCCAAGGTATATTCCCTAGACTGGAAGTGCCCTTGGCTCTGTAGCTCTGTTGTTTACTTGTTTTAGGGAACACAATGCACTCCTCCAGAGAGGCAGTTGGCAATTTACATCCGGCCCATCAGCATAACAAGGCTCCCTGTTCTCCAGGGCCTGTCTTGCCTTTCTGGTTTTTACACATTTTGTGGATGTCCCTTTTGACCGGTGGGAAGTGATACTTCTTTGTAGTGCAGATTTGCATTGCCCGCTTGCTTGCTTGGCCAAAAAGGGCGTATGCGTTTTCTCCTGAATATATTCAGGAGAAAACGCATACGCCCTTTTTGGCCAAGTGCATCATTGTCGAAGTTGTGCCCCTCTTCCTGTGCTTTAAAGGCGATTCCAACGTACCTCTTGAAATCTGTTTCCTGCTATTCTGCCTCGCTTTCAAGTCCGCCTCGTTGCCTTCCCTCAACAGATTTTTGGACGATAGTTGTCCTTTATTACTCGGCCAGTTTGTGAATTGCTGTGCCCCTGAGCTCCATTTTTCAACTCGTTTTTGGTGAGCTGACCGCAAGTCCAAAATTTTGGTTCAGGATCTATACTGATTCCTGGTGGGTGGCTGAGACTTTGGTTAATTCTTCTTCCTGCCGGGAAATTACAGTGATATGTGCCCGTCCAAATGCCTAACAGCTACTCTCTCATTGGTTCTCCCTCTTCCCTTTCATCCTCTGCCAAATTGGCAACCTGTGCGAACCAGGAGGTTAAAGGGGCTGTCTCTCCAAGTTGGGAGGTTGATAATAAAGCAGATGGAAAGTCAAACCGGAGCACCAGGAGAGGGACTATTCGTTGAGTTTTAGAAACCTTTCGTATTCACAGTGTGTCCGTTCTCTAGGATTCCCGAACATGTTATATCTGTAGTAATATTCCCTTCAACCTGGAGAGTTGGGACCCATGGAATGTGTGCCATGCATTATTGCTTTAAAGGGTCTGCATTTGCTCACCCAATCTCACCAATCCTCTCAGTCCCAAGTGTCCAGCCTTATGCCACATCCAGCTGTCATTGTAGATAGGGTCATTTCAGGTTTCATCAGAGACCCTGAAGGAATTGTAAAGAATTTCCCAGTTTTTTTGTTTTATTTTTGAAATTCCTTTTTATAGTGGGTTTGAGCTGATTCTCGCTGCCATATTTATCCCAGTCTAGACACACTTGATTCCCTTACGGAGACATATCAATACATAGGTTTTAAGATTCTTACTAGTCAGATATATTCCTCTGCGGGAAATATGGGGTTTTGACTCCCTTTCACTGAGGAAGGTGTAGGTCTTGTCTATTCCATAGTTGGTTTTTGGAACGGTACCTGTGCTTATATCAAACTCTGGTTTTATGCATCACCCCACCTCTCCTTCCCCCTTAAGCAGGCATAAGAGTGTTTTCTAAATGTGAGACACTGTTCTCTTTCCTAACTCAGTTCAAGTGTAGCCATGTTTACAGGATCTTCATAAGTGATGTCTTATGATAAGTTTCTTTTTCTCTGTGACTTATTTCACTTAGAATCATCGTACCTGAATCCACCCATTTTGCTGCTACTGGTCTTATGACATTGATTTCATGGCTGAGGGATATTCCATCGTACGTAAGTACCACAATTTTTTGAACCATTTTTATATTTCCTGGGATATTTAAGGTGTACCCAAGTTGAGGTCCTTGTAAGCAGTGCAGCCCTAAATTTTGGGGTGGCTGTGTCTTTTTGATTTTCAGTTTTCCGAAGGTATATTCCCTAGACTGGAAGTGCCCTTGGCTCTGTAGCTCTGTTGTTTACTTGTTTTAGGGAACACAATGCACTCCTCCAGAGAGGCAGTTGGCAATTTACATCCCGCCCATCAGCATAACAAGGCTCCCTGTTCTCCAGGGCCTGTCTTGCCTTTCTGGTTTTTACACATTTTGTGGATGTCCCTTTTGACCGGTGGGAAGTGATACTTCTTTGTAGTGCAGATTTGCATTGCCCGCTTGCTTGCTTGGCCAAAAAGGGCGTATGCGTTTTCTCCTGAATATATTCAGGAGAAAACGCATACGCCCTTTTTGGCCAAGTGCATCATTGTCGAAGTTGTGCCCCTCTTCCTGTGCTTTAAAGGCGATTCCAACGTACCTCTTGAAATCTGTTTCCTGCTATTCTGCCTTGCTTTCAAGTCCGCCTCGTTGCCTTCCCTCAACAGATTTTTGGACGATAGTTGTCCTTTATTACTCGGCCAGTTTGTGAATTGCTGTGCCCCTGAGCTCCATTTTTCAACTCGTTTTTGGTGAGCTGACCGCAAGTCCAAAATTTTGGTTCAGGATCTATACTGATTCCCGGTGGGTGGCTGAGACTTTGGTTAATTCTTCTTCCTGCCGGGAAATTACAGTGATATGTGCCCGTCCAAATGCCTAACAGCTACTCTCTCATTGGTTCTCCCTCTTCCCTTTCATCCTCTGCCAAATTGGCAACCTGTGCGAACCAGGAGGTTAAAGGGGCTGTCTCTCCAAGTTGGGAGGTTGATAATAAAGCAGATGGAAAGTCAAACCGGAGCACCAGGAGAGGGACTATTCGTTGAGTTTTAGAAACCTTTCGTATTCACAGTGTGTCCGTTCTCTAGGATTCCCGTACATGTTATATCTGTAGTAATATTCCCTTCAACCTGGAGAGTTGGGACCCATGGAATGTGTGCCATGCATTATTGCTTTAAAGGGTCTGCATTTGCTCACCCAATCTCACCAATCCTCTCAGTCCCAAGTGTCCAGCCTTATGCCACATCCAGCTGTCATTGTAGATAGGGTCATTTCAGGTTTCATCAGAGACCCTGAAGGAATTGTAAAGAATTTCCCAGTTTTTTTGTTTTATTTTTGAAATTCCTTTTTATAGTGGGTTTGAGCTGATTCTCGCTGCCATATTTATCCCAGTCTAGACACACTTGATTCCCTTACGGAGACATATCAATACATAGGTTTTAAGATTCTTACTAGTCAGATATATTCCTCTGCGGGAAATATGGGGTTTTGAGTCCCTTTCACTGAGGAAGGTGTAGGTCTTGTCTATTCCATAGTTGGTTTTTGGAACGGTACCTGTGCTTATATCAAACTCTGGTTTTATGCATCACCCCACCTCTCCTTCCCCCTTAAGCAGGCATAAGAGTGTTTTCTAAATGTGAGACACTGTTCTCTTTCCTAACTCAGTTCAAGTGTAGCCATGTTTACAGGATCTTCATAAGTGATGTCTTATGATAAGTTTCTTTTTCTCTGTGACTTATTTCACTTAGAATCATCGTACCTGAATCCACCCATTTTGCTGCTACTGGTCTTATGACATTGATTTCATGGCTGAGGGATATTCCATCGTACGTAAGTACCACAATTTTTTGAACCATTTTTATATTTCCTGGGATATTTAAGGTGTACCCAAGTTGAGGTCCTTGTAAGCAGTGCAGCCCTAAATTTTGGGGTGGCTGTGTCTTTTTGATTTTCAGTTTTCCGAAGGTATATTCCCTAGACTGGAAGTGCCCTTGGCTCTGTAGCTCTGTTGTTTACTTGTTTTAGGGAACACAATGCACTCCTCCAGAGAGGCAGTTGGCAATTTACATCCCGCCCATCAGCATAACAAGGCTCCCTGTTCTCCAGGGCCTGTCTTGCCTTTCTGGTTTTTACACATTTTGTGGATGTCCCTTTTGACCGGTGGGAAGTGATACTTCTTTGTAGTGCAGATTTGCATTGCCCGCTTGCTTGCTTGGCCAAAAAGGGCGTATGCGTTTTCTCCTGAATATATTCAGGAGAAAACGCATACGCCCTTTTTGGCCAAGTGCATCATTGTCGAAGTTGTGCCCCTCTTCCTGTGCTTTAAAGGCGATTCCAACGTACCTCTTGAAATCTGTTTCCTGCTATTCTGCCTCGCTTTCAAGTCCGCCTCGTTGCCTTCCCTCAACAGATTTTTGGACGATAGTTGTCCTTTATTACTCGGCCAGTTTGTGAATTGCTGTGCCCCTGAGCTCCATTTTTCAACTCGTTTTTGGTGAGCTGACCGCAAGTCCAAAATTTTGGTTCAGGATCTATACTGATTCCCGGTGGGTGGCTGAGACTTTGGTTAATTCTTCTTCCTGCCGGGAAATTACAGTGATATGTGCCCGTCCAAATGCCTAACAGCTACTCTCTCATTGGTTCTCCCTCTTCCCTTTCATCCTCTGCCAAATTGGCAACCTGTGCGAACCAGGAGGTTAAAGGGGCTGTCTCTCCAAGTTGGGAGGTTGATAATAAAGCAGATGGAAAGTCAAACCGGAGCACCAGGAGAGGGACTATTCGTTGAGTTTTAGAAACCTTTCGTATTCACAGTGTGTCCGTTCTCTAGGATTCCCGTACATGTTATATCTGTAGTAATATTCCCTTCAACCTGGAGAGTTGGGACCCATGGAATGTGTGCCATGCATTATTGCTTTAAAGGGTCTGCATTTGCTCACCCAATCTCACCAATCCTCTCAGTCCCAAGTGTCCAGCCTTATGCCACATCCAGCTGTCATTGTAGATAGGGTCATTTCAGGTTTCATCAGAGACCCTGAAGGAATTGTAAAGAATTTCCCAGTTTTTTTGTTTTATTTTTGAAATTCCTTTTTATAGTGGGTTTGAGCTGATTCTCGCTGCCATATTTATCCCAGTCTAGACACACTTGATTCCCTTACGGAGACATATCAATACATAGGTTTTAAGATTCTTACTAGTCAGATATATTCCTCTGCGGGAAATATGGGGTTTTGAGTCCCTTTCACTGAGGAAGGTGTAGGTCTTGTCTATTCCATAGTTGGTTTTTGGAACGGTACCTGTGCTTATATCAAACTCTGGTTTTATGCACCACCCCACCTCTCCTTCCCCCTTAAGCAGGCATAAGAGTGTTTTCTAAATGTGAGACACTGTTCTCTTTCCTAACTCATTTCAAGTGTAGCCATGTTTACAGGATCTTCATAAGTGATATCTTATGATAAGTTTCTTTTTCTGTGTGACTTATTTCACTTAGAATCATCGCACCTGAATCCACCCATTTTGCTGCTACTGGTCTTATGACATTGATTTCATGGCTGAGGGATATTCCATCGTACGTAAGTACCACAATTTTTTGAACCATTTTTATATTTCCTGGGATATTTAAGGTGTACCCAAGTTGAGGTCCTTGTAAGCAGTGCAGCCCTAAATTTTGGGGTGGCTGTGTCTTTTTGATTTTCAGTTTTCCCAAGGTATATTCCCTAGACTGGAAGTGCCCTTGGCTCTGTAGCTCTGTTGTTTACTTGTTTTAGGGAACAAAATGCACTCCTCCAGAGAGGCAGTTGGCAATTTACATCCCGCCCATCAGCATAACAAGGCTCCCTGTTCTCCAGGGCCTGTCTTGCCTTTCTGGTTTTTACACATTTTGTGGATGTCCCTTTTGACCGGTGGGAAGTGATACTTCTTTGTAGTGCAGATTTGCATTGCCCGCTTGCTTGCTTGGCCAAAAAGGGCGTATGCGTTTTCTCCTGAATATATTCAGGAGAAAACGCATACGCCCTTTTTGGCCAAGTGCATCATTGTCGAAGTTGTGCCCCTCTTCCTGTGCTTTAAAGGCGATTCCAACGTACCTCTTGAAATCTGTTTCCTGCTATTCTGCCTTGCTTTCAAGTCCGCCTCGTTGCCTTCCCTCAACAGATTTTTGGACGATAGTTGTCCTTTATTACTCGGCCAGTTTGTGAATTGCTGTGCCCCTGAGCTCCATTTTTCAACTCGTTTTTGGTGAGCTGACCGCAAGTCCAAAATTTTGGTTCAGGATCTATACTGATTCCCGGTGGGTGGCTGAGACTTTGGTTAATTCTTCTTCCTGCCGGGAAATTACAGTGATATGTGCCCGTCCAAATGCCTAACAGCTACTCTCTCATTGGTTCTCCCTCTTCCCTTTCATCCTCTGCCAAATTGGCAACCTGTGCGAACCAGGAGGTTAAAGGGGCTGTCTCTCCAAGTTGGGAGGTTGATAATAAAGCAGATGGAAAGTCAAACCGGAGCACCAGGAGAGGGACTATTCATTGAGTTTTAGAAACCTTTCGTATTCACAGTGTGTCCGTTCTCTAGGATTCCCGTACATGTTATATCTGTAGTAATATTCCCTTCAACCTGGAGAGTTGGGACCCATGGAATGTGTGCCATGCATTATTGCTTTAAAGGGTCTGCATTTGCTCACCCAATCTCACTAATCCTCTCAGTCCCAAGTGTCCAGCCTTATGCCACATCCAGCTGTCATTGTAGATAGGGTCATTTCAGGTTTCATCAGAGACCCTGAAGGAATTGTAAAGAATTTCCCAGTTTTTTTGTTTTATTTTTGAAATTCCTTTTTATAGTGGGTTTGAGCTGATTCTCGCTGCCATATTTATCCCAGTCTAGACACACTTGATTCCCTTAAGGAGACATATCAATACATAGGTTTTAAGATTCTTACTAGTCAGATATATTCCTCTGCGGGAAATATGGGGTTTTGAGTCCCTTTCACTGAGGAAGGTGTAGGTCTTGTCTATTCCATAGTTGGTTTTTGGAACGGTACCTGTGCTTATATCAAACTCTGGTTTTATGCATCACCCCACCTCTCCTTCCCCCTTAAGCAGGCATAAGAGTGTTTTCTAAATGTGAGACACTGTTCTCTTTCCTAACTCATTTCAAGTGTAGCCATGTTTACAGGATCTTCATAAGTGATATCTTATGATAAGTTTCTTTTTCTGTGTGACTTATTTCACTTAGAATCATCGCACCTGAATCCACCCATTTTGCTGCTACTGGTCTTATGACATTGATTTCATGGCTGAGGGATATTCCATCGTACGTAAGTACCACAATTCTTTGAACCATTTTTATATTTCCTGGGATATTTAAGGTGTACCCAAGTGGAGGTCCTTGTAAGCAGTGCAGCCCTAAATTTTGGGGTGGCTGTGTCTTTTTGATTTTCAGTTTTCCCAAGGTATATTCCCTAGACTGGAAGTGCCCTTGGCTCTGTAGCTCTGTTGTTTACTTGTTTTAGGGAACACAATGCACTCCTCCAGAGAGGCAGTTGGCAATTTACATCCCGCCCATCAGCATAACAAGGCTCCCTGTTCTCCAGGGCCTGTCTTGCCTTTCTGGTTTTTACACATTTTGTGGATGTCCCTTTTGACCGGTGGGAAGTGATACCTCTTTGTAGTGCAGATTTGCATTGCCCGCTTGCTTGCTTGGCCAAAAAGGGCGTATGCGTTTTCTCCTGAATATATTCAGGAGAAAACGCATACGCCCTTTTTGGCCAAGTGCATCATTGTCGAAGTTGTGCGCCTCTTCCTGTGCTTTAAAGGCGATTCCAACGTACCTCTTGAAATCTGTTTCCTGCTATTCTGCCTCGCTTTCAAGTCCGCCTCGTTGCCTTCCCTCAACAGATTTTTGGACGATAGTTGTCCTTTATTACTCGGCCAGTTTGTGAATTGCTGTGCCCCTGAGCTCCATTTTTCAACTCGTTTTTGGTGAGCTGACCGCAAGTCCAAAATTTTGGTTCAGGATCTATACTGATTCCCGGTGGGTGGCTGAGACTTTGGTTAATTCTTCTTCCTGCCGGGAAATTACAGTGATATGTGCCCGTCCAAATGCCTAACAGCTACTCTCTCATTGGTTCTCCCTCTTCCCTTTCATCCTCTGCCAAATTGGCAACCTGTGCGAACCAGGAGGTTAAAGGGGCTGTCTCTCCAAGTTGGGAGGTTGATAATAAAGCAGATGGAAAGTCAAACCGGAGCACCAGGAGAGGGACTATTCGTTGAGTTTTAGAAACCTTTCGTATTCACAGTGTGTCCGTTCTCTAGGATTCCCGAACATGTTATATCTGTAGTAATATTCCCTTCAACCTGGAGAGTTGGGACCCATGGAATGTGTGCCATGCATTATTGCTTTAAAGGGTCTGCATTTGCTCACCCAATCTCACCAATCCTCTCAGTCCCAAGTGTCCAGCCTTATGCCACATCCAGCTGTCATTGTAGATAGGGTCATTTCAGGTTTCATCAGAGACCCTGAAGGAATTGTAAAGAATTTCCCAGTTTTTTTGTTTTATTTTTGAAATTCCTTTTTATAGTGGGTTTGAGCTGATTCTCGCTGCCATATTTATCCCAGTCTAGACACACTTGATTCCCTTAAGGAGACATATCAATACATAGGTTTTAAGATTCTTACTAGTCAGATATATTCCTCTGCGGGAAATATGGGGTTTTGAGTCCCTTTCACTGAGGAAGGTGTAGGTCTTGTCTATTCCATAGTTGGTTTTTGGAACGGTACCTGTGCTTATATCAAACTCTGGTTTTATGCATCACCCCACCTCTCCTTCCCCCTTAAGCAGGCATAAGAGTGTTTTCTAAATGTGAGACACTGTTCTCTTTCCTAACTCAGTTCAAGTGTAGCCATGTTTACAGGATCTTCATAAGTGATATCTTATGATAAGTTTCTTTTTCTGTGTGACTTATTTCACTTAGAATCATCGTACCTGAATCCACCCATTTTGCTGCTACTGGTCTTATGACATTGATTTCATGGCTGAGGGATATTCCATCGTACGTAAGTACCACAATTTTTTGAACCATTTTTATATTTCCTGGGATATTTAAGGTGTACCCAAGTTGAGGTCCTTGTAAGCAGTGCAGCCCTAAATTTTGGGGTGGCTGTGTCTTTTTGATTTTCAGTTTTCCCAAGGTATATTCCCTAGACTGGAAGTGCCCTTGGCTCTGTAGCTCTGTTGTTTACTTGTTTTAGGGAACACAATGCACTCCTCCAGAGAGGCAGTTGGCAATTTACATCCCGCCCATCAGCATAACAAGGCTCCCTGTTCTCCAGGGCCTGTCTTGCCTTTCTGGTTTTTACACATTTTGTGGATGTCCCTTTTGACCGGTGGGAAGTGATACTTCTTTGTAGTGCAGATTTGCATTGCCCGCTTGCTTGCTTGGCCAAAAAGGGCGTATGCGTTTTCTCCTGAATATATTCAGGAGAAAACGCATACGCCCTTTTTGGCCAAGTGCATCATTGTCGAAGTTGTGCCCCTCTTCCTGTGCTTTAAAGGCGATTCCAACGTACCTCTTGAAATCTGTTTCCTGCTATTCTGCCTCGCTTTCAAGTCCGCCTCGTTGCCTTCCCTCAACAGATTTTTGGACGATAGTTGTCCTTTATTACTCGGCCAGTTTGTGAATTGCTGTGCCCCTGAGCTCCATTTTTCAACTCGTTTTTGGTGAGCTGACCGCAAGTCCAAAATTTTGGTTCAGGATCTATACTGATTCCCGGTGGGTGGCTGAGACTTTGGTTAATTCTTCTTCCTGCCGGGAAATTACAGTGATATGTGCCTGTCCAAATGCCTAACAGCTACTCTCTCATTGGTTCTCCCTCTTCCCTTTCATCCTCTGCCAAATTGGCAACCTGTGCGAACCAGGAGGTTAAAGGGGCTGTCTCTCCAAGTTGGGAGGTTGATAATAAAGCAGATGGAAAGTCAAACCGGAGCACCAGGAGAGGGACTATTCGTTGAGTTTTAGAAACCTTTCGTATTCACAGTGTGTCCGTTCTCTAGGATTCCCGTACATGTTATATCTGTAGTAATATTCCCTTCAACCTGGAGAGTTGGGACCCATGGAATGTGTGCCATGCATTATTGCTTTAAAGGGTCTGCATTTGCTCACCCAATCTCACCAATCCTCTCAGTCCCAAGTGTCCAGCCTTATGCCACATCCAGCTGTCATTGTAGATAGGGTCATTTCAGGTTTCATCAGAGACCCTGAAGGAATTGTAAAGAATTTCCCAGTTTTTTTGTTTTATTTTTGAAATTCCTTTTTATAGTGGGTTTGAGCTGATTCTCGCTGCCATATTTATCCCAGTCTAGACACACTTGATTCCCTTACGGAGACATATCAATACATAGGTTTTAAGATTCTTACTTTACTAGTCAGATATATTCCTCTGCGGGAAATATGGGGTTTTGAGTCCCTTTCACTGAGGAAGGTGTAGGTCTTGTCTATTCCATAGTTGGTTTTTGGAACGGTACCTGTGCTTATATCAAACTCTGGTTTTATGCATCACCCCACCTCTCCTTCCCCCTTAAGCAGGCATAAGAGTGTTTTCTAAATGTGAGACACTGTTCTCTTTCCTAACTCAGTTCAAGTGTAGCCATGTTTACAGGATCTTCATAAGTGATGTCTTATGATAAGTTTCTTTTTCTCTGTGACTTATTTCACTTAGAATCATCGTACCTGAATCCACCCATTTTGCTGCTACTGGTCTTATGACATTGATTTCATGGCTGAGGGATATTCCATCGTACGTAAGTACCACAATTTTTTGAACCATTTTTATATTTCCTGGGATATTTAAGGTGTACCCAAGTTGAGGTCCTTGTAAGCAGTGCAGCCCTAAATTTTGGGGTGGCTGTGTCTTTTTGATTTTCAGTTTTCCCAAGGTATATTCCCTAGACTGGAAGTGCCCTTGGCTCTGTAGCTCTGTTGTTTACTTGTTTTAGGGAACACAATGCACTCCTCCAGAGAGGCAGTTGGCAATTTACATCCCGCCCATCAGCATAACAAGGCACCCTGTTCTCCAGGGCCTGTCTTGCCTTTCTGGTTTTTACACATTTTGTGGATGTCCCTTTTGACCGGTGGGAAGTGATACTTCTTTGTAGTGCAGATTTGCATTGCCCGCTTGCTTGCTTGGCCAAAAAGGGTGTATGCGTTTTCTCCTGAATATATTCAGGAGAAAACGCATACGCCCTTTTTGTCCAAGTGCATCATTGTCGAAGTTGTGCCCCTCTTCCTGTGCTTTAAAGGCGATTCCAACGTACCTCTTGAAATCTGTTTCCTGCTATTCTGCCTCGCTTTCAAGTCCGCCTCGTTGCCTTCCCTCAACAGATTTTTGGACGATAGTTGTCCTTTATTACTCGGCCAGTTTGTGAATTGCTGTGCCCCTGAGCTCCATTTTTCAACTCGTTTTTGGTGAGCTGACCGCAAGTCCAAAATTTTGGTTCAGGATCTATACTGATTCCCGGTGGGTGGCTGAGACTTTGGTTAATTCTTCTTCCTGCCGGGAAATTACAGTGATATGTGCCCGTCCAAATGCCTAACAGCTACTCTCTCATTGGTTCTCCCTCTTCCCTTTCATCCTCTGCCAAATTGGCAACCTGTGCGAACCAGGAGGTTAAAGGGGCTGTCTCTCCAAGTTGGGAGGTTGATAATAAAGCAGATGGAAAGTCAAACCGGAGCACCAGGAGAGGGACTATTCGTTGAGTTTTAGAAACCTTTCGTATTCACAGTGTGTCCGTTCTCTAGGATTCCCGTACATGGTATATCTGTAGTAATATTCCCTTCAACCTGGAGAGTTGGGACCCATGGAATGTGTGCCATGCATTATTGCTTTAAAGGGTCTGCATTTGCTCACCCAATCTCACTAATCCTCTCAGTCCCAAGTGTCCAGCCTTATGCCACATCCAGCTGTCATTGTAGATAGGGTCATTTCAGGTTTCATCAGAGACCCTGAAGGAATTGTAAAGAATTTCCCAGTTTTTTTGTTTTGTTTTTGAAATTCCTTTTTATAGTGGGTTTGAGCTGATTCTCGCGGCCATATTTATCCCAGTCTAGACACACTTGATTCCCTTACGGAGACATATCAATACATAGGTTTTAAGATTCTTACTAGTCAGATATATTCCTCTGCGGGAAATATGGGGATTTGAGTCCCTTTCACTGAGGAAGGTGTACGTCTTGTCTATTCCATAGTTGGTTTTTGGAACGGTACCTGTGCTTATATCAAACTCTGGTTTTATGCATCACCCCACCTCTCCTTCCCCCTTAAGCAGGCATAAGAGTGTTTTCTAAATGTGAGACACTGTTCTCTTTCCTAACTCATTTCAAGTGTAGCCATGTTTACAGGATCTTCATAAGTGATATCTTATGATAAGTTTCTTTTTCTGTGTGACTTATTTCACTTAGAATCATCGTACCTGAATCCACCCATTTTGCTGCTACTGGTCTTATGACATTGATTTCATGGCTGAGGGATATTCCATCGTACGTAAGTACCACAATTTTTTGAACCATTTTTATATTTCCTGGGATATTTAAGGTGTACCCAAGTGGAGGTCCTTGTAAGCAGTGCAGCCCTAAATTTTGGGGTGGCTGTGTCTTTTTGATTTTCAGTTTTCCCAAGGTATATTCCCTAGACTGGAAGTGCCCTTGGCTCTGTAGCTCTGTTGTTTACTTGTTTTAGGGAACACAATGCACTCCTCCAGAGAGGCAGTTGGCAATTTACATCCCGCCCATCAGCATAACAAGGCTCCCTGTTCTCCAGGGCCTGTCTTGCCTTTCTGGTTTTTACACATTTTGTGGATGTCCCTTTTGACCGGTGGGAAGTGATACTTCTTTGTAGTGCAGATTTGCATTGCCCGCTTGCTTGCTTGGCCAAAAAGGGCGTATGCGTTTTCTCCTGAATATATTCAGGAGAAAACGCATACGCCCTTTTTGGCCAAGTGCATCATTGTCGAAGTTGTGCCCCTCTTCCTGTGCTTTAAAGGCGATTCCAACGTACCTCTTGAAATCTGTTTCCTGCTATTCTGCCTCGCTTTCAAGTCCGCCTCGTTGCCTTCCCTCCACAGATTTTTGGACGATAGTTGTCCTTTATTACTCGGCCAGTTTGTGAATTGCTGTGCCCCTGAGCTCCATTTTTCAACTCGTTTTTGGTGAGCTGACCGCAAGTCCAAAATTTTGGTTCAGGATCTATACTGATTCCCGGTGGGTGGCTGAGACTTTGGTTAATTCTTCTTCCTGCCGGGAAATTACAGTGATATGTGCCCGTCCAAATGCCTAACAGCTACTCTCTCATTGGTTCTCCCTCTTCCCTTTCATCCTCTGCCAAATTGGCAACCTGTGCGAACCAGGAGGTTAAAGGGGCTGTCTCTCCAAGTTGGGAGGTTGATAATAAAGCAGATGGAAAGTCAAACCGGAGCACCAGGAGAGGGACTATTCGTTGAGTTTTAGAAACCTTTCGTATTCACAGTGTGTCCGTTCTCTAGGATTCCCGTACATGTTATATCTGTAGTAATATTCCCTTCAACCTGGAGAGTTGGGACCCATGGAATGTGTGCCATGCATTATTGCTTTAAAGGGTCTGCATTTGCTCACCCAATCTCACCAATCCTCTCAGTCCCAAGTGTCCAGCCTTATGCCACATCCAGCTGTCATTGTAGATAGGGTCATTTCAGGTTTCATCAGAGACCCTGAAGGAATTGTAAAGAATTTCCCAGTTTTTTTGTTTTATTTTTGAAATTCCTTTTTATAGTGGGTTTGAGCTGATTCTCGCTGCCATATTTATCCCAGTCTAGACACACTTGATTCCCTTACGGAGACATATCAATACATAGGTTTTAAGATTTTTACTAGTCAGATATATTCCTCTGCGGGAAATATGGGGTTTTGAGTCCCTTTCACTGAGGAAGGTGTAGGTCTTGTCTATTCCATAGTTGGTTTTTGGAACGGTACCTGTGCTTATATCAAACTCTGGTTTTATGCATCACCCCACCTCTCCTTCCCCCTTAAGCAGGCATAAGAGTGTTTTCTAAATGTGAGACACTGTTCTCTTTCCTAACTCAGTTCAAGTGTAGCCATGTTTACAGGATCTTCATAAGTGATATCTTATGATAAGTTTCTTTTTCTGTGTGACTTATTTCACTTAGAATCATCGTACCTGAATCCACCCATTTTGCTGCTACTGGTCTTATGACATTGATTTCATGGCTGAGGGATATTCCATCGTACGTAAGTACCACAATTTTTTGAACCATTTTTATATTTCCTGGGATATTTAAGGTGTACCCAAGTGGAGATCCTTGTAAGCAGTGCAGCCCTAAATTTTGGGGTGGCTGTGTCTTTTTGATTTTCAGTTTTCCCAAGGTATATTCCCTAGACTGGAAGTGCCCTTGGCTCTGTAGCTCTGTTGTTTACTTGTTTTAGGGAACACAATGCACTCCTCCAGAGAGGCAGTTGGCAATTTACATCCCGCCCATCAGCATAACAAGGCACCCTGTTCTCCAGGGCCTGTCTTGCCTTTCTGGTTTTTACACATTTTGTGGATGTCCCTTTTGACCGGTGGGAAGTGATACTTCTTTGTAGTGCAGATTTGCATTGCCCGCTTGCTTGCTTGGCCAAAAAGGGCGTATGCGTTTTCTCCTGAATATATTCAGGAGAAAACGCATACGCCCTTTTTGGCCAAGTGCATCATTGTCGAAGTTGTGCCCCTCTTCCTGTGCTTTAAAGGCGATTCCAACTTACCTCTTGAAATCTGTTTCCTGCTATTCTGCCACGCTTTCAAGTCCGCCTCGTTGCCTTCCCTCAACAGATTTTTGGACGATAGTTGTCCTTTATTACTCGGCCAGTTTGTGAATTGCTGTGCCCCTGAGCTCCATTTTTCAACTCGTTTTTGGTGAGCTGACCGCAAGTCCAAAATTTTGGTTCAGGATCTATACTGATTCCCGGTGGGTGGCTGAGACTTTGGTTAATTCTTCTTCCTGCCGGGAAATTACAGTGATATGTGCCCGTCCAAATGCCTAACAGCTACTCTCTCATTGGTTCTCCCTCTTCCCTTTCATCCTCTGCCAAATTGGCAACCTGTGCGAACCAGGAGGTTAAAGGGGCTGTCTCTCCAAGTTGGGAGGTTGATAATAAAGCAGATGGAAAGTCAAACCGGAGCACCAGGAGAGGGACTATTCGTTGAGTTTTAGAAACCTTTCGTATTCACAGTGTGTCCATTCTCTAGGATTCCCGTACATGTTATATCTGTAGTAATATTCCCTTCAACCTGGAGAGTTGGGACACATGGAATGTGTGCCATGCATTATTGCTTTAAAGGGTCTGCATTTGCTCACCCAATCTCACCAATCCTCTCAGTCCCAAGTGTCCAGCCTTATGCCACATCCAGCTGTCATTGTAGATAGGGTCATTTCAGGTTTCATCAGAGACCCTGAAGGAATTGTAAAGAATTTCCCAGTTTTTTTTGTTTTGTTTTTGAAATTCCTTTTTATAGTGGGTTTGAGCTGATTCTCGCTGCCATGTTTGTGCCAGTCTAGACACACTTGATTCCCTTACGGAGACATATCAATACATAGGTTTTAAGATTCTTACTAGTCAGATATATTCCTCTGCGGGAAGTATGGGGTTTTGAGTCCCTTTCACTGAGGAAGGTGTAGGTCTTGTCTATTCCATAGTTGGTTTTTGGAACGGTACCTGTGCTTATATCAAACTCTGGTTTTATGCATCACCCCACCTCTCCTTCCCCCTTAAGCAGGCATAAGAGTGTTTTCTAAATGTGAGACACTGTTCTCTTTCCTAACTCAGTTCAAGTGTAGCCATGTTTACAGGATCTTCATAAGTGATATCTTATGATAAGTTTCTTTTTCTGTGTGACTTATTTCACTTAGAATCATCGTACCTGAATCCACCCATTTTGCTGCTACTGGTCTTATGACATTGATTTCATGGCTGAGGGATATTCCATCGTACGTAAGTACCACAATTTTTTGAACCATTTTTATATTTCCTGGGATATTTAAGGTGTACCCAAGTGGAGGTCCTTGTAAGCAGTGCAGCCCTAAATTTTGGGGTGGCTGTGTCTTTTTGATTTTCAGTTTTCCCAAGGTATATTCCCTAGACTGGAAGTGCCCTTGGCTCTGTAGCTCTGTTGTTTACTTGTTTTAGGGAACACAGTGCACTCCTCCAGAGAGGCAGTTGGCAATTTACATCCCGCCCATCAGCATAACAATGCTCCCTGTTCTCCAGGGCCTGTCTTGCCTTTCTGGTTTTTACACATTTTGTGGATGTCCCTTTTGACCGGAGGGAAGTGATACTTCTTTGTAGTGCAGAATTGCATTGCCCGCTTGCTTGCTTGGCCAAAAAGGGCGTATGCGTTTTCTCCTGAATATATTCAGGAGAAAACGCATACGCCCTTTTTGGCCAAGTGCATCATTGTCGAAGTTGTGCCCCTCTTCCTGTGCTTTAAAGGCGATTCCAACGTACCTCTTGAAATCTGTTTCCTGCTATTCTGCCTCGCTTTCAAGTCCACCTTGTTGCCTTCCCTCAACAGATTTTTGGACGATAGTTGTCCTTTATTACTCGGCCAGTTTGTGAATTGCTGTGCCCCTGAGCTCCATTTTTCAACTCGTTTTTGGTGAGCTGACCGCAAGTCCAAAATTTTGGTTCAGGATCTATACTGATTCCCGGTGGGTGGCTGAGACTTTGGTTAATTCTTCTTCCTGCCGGGAAATTACAGTGATATGTGCCCGTCCAAATGCCTAACAGCTACTCTCTCATTGGTTCTCCCTCTTCCCTTTCATCCTCTGCCAAATTGGCAACCTGTGCGAACCAGGAGGTTAAAGGGGCTGTCTCTCCAAGTTGGGAGGTTGATAATAAAGCAGATGGAAAGTCAAACCGGAGCACCAGGAGAGGGACTATTCGTTGAGTTTTAGAAACCTTTCGTATTCACAGTGTGTCCGTTCTCTAGGATTCCCGTACATGTTATATCTGTAGTAATATTCCCTTCAACCTGGAGAGTTGGGACCCATGGAATGTGTGCCATGCATTATTGCTTTAAAGGGTCTGCATTTGCTCACCCAATCTCACCAATCCTCTCAGTCCCAAGTGTCCAGCCTTATGCCACATCCAGCTGTCATTGTAGATAGGGTCATTTCAGGTTTCATCAGAGACCCTGAAGGAATTGTAAAGAATTTCCCAGTTTTTTTGTTTTATTTTTGAAATTCCTTTTTATAGTGGGTTTGAGCTGATTCTCGCTGCCATATTTATCCCAGTCTAGACACACTTGATTCCCTTACGGAGACATATCAATACATAGGTTTTAAGATTCTTACTTTACTAGTCAGATATATTCCTCTGCGGGAAATATGGTGTTTTGAGTCCCTTTCACTGAGGAAGGTGTAGGTCTTGTCTATTCCATAGTTGGTTTTTGGAACGGTACCTGTGCTTATATCAAACTCTGGTTTTATGCATCACCCCACCTCTCCTTCCCCCTTAAGCAGGCATAAGAGTGTTTTCTAAATGTGAGACACTGTTCTCTTTCCTAACTCAGTTCAAGTGTAGCGATGTTTACAGGATCTTCATAAGTGATAACTTATGATAAGTTTCTTTTTCTGTGTGACTTATTTCACTTAGAATCATCGTACCTGAATCCACCCATTTTGCTGCTACTGGTCTTATGACATTGATTTCATGGCTGAGGGATATTCCATCGTACGTAAGTAGCACAATTTTTTGAACCAATTTTATATTTCCTGGGATATTTAAGGTGTACCCAAGTTGAGGTCCTTGTAAGCAGTGCAGCCCTAAATTTTGGGGTGGCTCTGTCTTATTGATTTTCAGTTTTTCCCAGGTATATTCCCTAGACTGGAAGTGCCCTTGGCTCTGTAGCTCTGTTGTTTACTTGTTTTAGGGAACACAATGCACTCCTCCAGAGAGGCAGTTGGCAATTTACATCCCGCCCATCAGCATAACAAGGCTCCCTGTTCTCCAGGGCCTGTCTTGCCTTTCTGGTTTTTACACATTTTGTGGATGTCCCTTTTGACCGGTGGGAAGTGATACTTCTTTGTAGTGCAGATTTGCATTGCCCGCTTGCTTGCTTGGCCAAAAAGGGCGTATGCGTTTTCTCCTGAATATATTCAGGAGAAAACGCATACGCCCTTTTTGGCCAAGTTCATCATTGTCGAAGTTGTGCCCCTCTTCCTGTGCTTTAAAGGCGATTCCAACGTACCTCTTGAAATCTGTTTCCTGCTATTCTGCCTCGCTTTCAAGTCCGCCTCGTTGCCTTCCCTCAACAGATTTTTGGACGATAGTTGTCCTTTATTACTCGGCCAGTTTGTGAACTGCTGTGCCCCTGAGCTCCATTTTTCAACTCGTTTTTGGTGAGCTGACCGCAAGTCCAAAATTTTGGTTCCGGATCTATACTGATTCCCGGTGGGTGGCTGAGACTTTGGTTAATTCTTCTTCCTGCCGGGAAATTACAGTGATATGTGCCTGTCCAAATGCCTAACAACTACTCTCTCATTGGTTCTCCCTCTTCCCTTTCATCCTCTGCCAAATTGGCAACCTGTGCGAACCAGGAGGTTAAAGGCGCTGTCTCTCCAAGTTGGGAGGTTGATAATAAAGCAGATGGAAAGTCAAACCAGAGCACCAGGAGAGGGACTATTCGTTGAGTTTTAGAAACCTTTCGTATTCACAGTGTGTCCGTTCTCTAGGATTCCCGTACATGTTATATCTGTAGTAATATTCCCTTCAACCTGGAGAGTTGGGACCCATGGAATGTGTGCCATGCATTATTGCTTTAAAGGGTCTGCATTTGCTCACCCAATCTCACCAATCCTCTCAGTCCCAAGTGTCCAGCCTTATGCCACATCCAGCTGTCATTGTAGATAGGGTCATTTCAGGTTTCATCAGAGTCCCTGAAGGAATTGTAAAGAATTTCCCAGTTTTTTTATTTTATTTTTGAAATTCCTTTTTATAGTGGGTTTGAGCTGATTCTCGCTGCCATATTTATCCCAGTCTAGACACACTTGATTCCCTTACGGAGAGATATCAATACATAGGTTTTAAGATTCTTACTAGTCAGATATATTCCTCTGCGGGAAATATGGGGTTTTGAGTCCCTTTCACTGAGGAAGGTGTAGGTCTTGTCTATTCCATAGTTGGTTTTTGGAACGGTACCTGTGCTTATATCAAACTCTGGTTTTATGCATCACCCCACCTCTCCTTCCCCCTTAAGCAGGCATAAGAGTGTTTTCTAAATGTGAGACACTGTTCTCTTTCCTAACTCAGTTCAAGTGTAGCCATGTTTACAGGATCTTCATAAGTGATATCTTATGATAAGTTTCTTTTTCTGTGTGACTTATTTCACTTAGAATCATCGTACCTGAATCCACCCATTTTGCTGCTACTGGTCTTATGACATTGATTTCATGGCTGAGGGATATTCCATCGTACGTAAGTACCACAATTTTTTGAACCATTTTTATATTTCCTGGGATATTTAAGGTGTACCCAAGTTGAGGTCCTTGTAAGCAGTGCAGCCCTAAATTTTGGGGTGGCTGTGTCTTTTTGATTTTCAGTTTTCCCAAGGTATATTCCCTAGACTGGAAGTGCCCTTGGCTCTGTAGCTCTGTTGTTTACTTGTTTTAGGGAACACAATGCACTCCTCCAGAGAGGCAGTTGGCAATTTACATCCCGCCCATCAGCATAACAAGGCTCCCTGTTCTCCAGGGCCTGTCTTGCCTTTCTGGTTTTTACACATTTTGTGGATGTCCCTTTTGACCGGTGGGAAGTGATACTTCTTTGTAGTGCAGAATTGCATTGCCCGCTTGCTTGCTTGGCCAAAAAGGGCGTATGCGTTTTCTCCTGAATATATTCAGGAGAAAACGCATACGCCCTTTTTGGCCAAGTGCATCATTGTCGAAGTTGTGCCCCTCTTCCTGTGCTTTAAAGGCGATTCCAACGTACCTCTTGAAATCTGTTTCCTGCTATTCTGCCTCGCTTTCAAGTCCACCTCGTTGCCTTCCCTCAACAGATTTTTGGACGATAGTTGTCCTTTATTACTCGGCCAGTTTGTGAATTGCTGTGCCCCTGAGCTCCATTTTTCAACTCGTTTTTGGTGAGCTGACCGCAAGTCCAAAATTTTGGTTCAGGATCTATACTGATTCCCGGTGGGTGGCTGAGACTTTGGTTAATTCTTCTTCCTGCCGGGAAATTACAGTGATATGTGCCCGTCCAAATGCCTAACAGCTACTCTCTCATTGGTTCTCCCTCTTCCCTTTCATCCTCTGCCAAATTGGCAACCTGTGCGAACCAGGAGGTTAAAGGGGCTGTCTCTCCAAGTTGGGAGGTTGATAATAAAGCAGATGGAAAGTCAAACCGGAGCACCAGGAGAGGGACTATTCGTTGAGTTTTAGAAACCTTTCGTATTCACATTGTGTCCGTTCTCTAGGATTCCCGTACATGTTATATCTGTAGTAATATTCCCTTCAACCTGGAGAGTTGGGACCCATGGAATGTGTGCCATGCATTATTGCTTTAAAGGGTCTGCATTTGCTCACCCAATCTCACCAATCCTCTCAGTCCCAAGTGTCCAGCCTTATGCCACATCCAGCTGTCATTGTAGATAGGGTCATTTCAGGTTTCATCAGAGACCCTGAAGGAATTGTAAAGAATTTCCCAGTTTTTTTGTTTTATTTTTGAAATTCCTTTTTATAGTGGGTTTGAGCTGATTCTCGCTGCCATATTTATCCCAGTCTAGACACACTTGATTCCCTTACGGAGACATATCAATACATAGGTTTTAAGATTCCTACTTTACTAGTCAGATATATTCCTCTGCGGGAAATATGGGGTTTTGAGTCCCTTTCACTGAGGAAGGTGTAGGTCTTGTCTATTCCATAGTTGGTTTTTGGAACGGTACCTGTGCTTATATCAAACTCTGGTTTTATGCATCACCCCACCTCTCCTTCCCCCTTAAGCAGGCATAAGAGTGTTTTCTAAATGTGAGACACTGTTCTCTTTCCTAACTGAGTTCAAGTGTAGCCATGTTTACAGGATCTTCATAAGTGATATCTTATGATAAGTTTCTTTTTCTGTGTGACTTATTTCACTTAGAATCATCGTACCTGAATCCACCCATTTTGCTGCTACTGGTCTTATGACATTGATTTCATGGCTGAGGGATATTCCATCGTACGTAAGTACCACAATTTTTTGAACCATTTTTATATTTCCTGGGATATTTAAGGTGTACCCAAGTTGAGGTCCTTGTAAGCAGTGCAGCCCTAAATTTTGGGGTGGCTGTGCCTTTTTGATTTTCAGTTTTCCGAAGGTATATTCCCTAGACTGGAAGTGCCCTTGGCTCTGTAGCTCTGTTGTTTACTTGTTTTAGGGAACACAATGCACTCCTCCAGAGAGGCAGTTGGCAATTTACATCCCGCCCATCAGCATAACAAGGCTCCCTGTTCTCCAGGGCCTGTCTTGCCTTTCTGGTTTTTACACATTTTGTGGATGTCCCTTTTGACTGGTGGGAAGTGATACTTCTTTGTAGTGCAGATTTGCATTGCCCGCTTGCTTGCTTGGCCAAAAAGGGCGTATGCGTTTTCTCCTGAATATATTCAGGAGAAAACACATACGCCCTTTTTGGCCAAGTGCATCATTGTCGAAGTTGTGCCCCTCTTCCTGTGCTTTAAAGGCGATTCCAACGTACCTCTTGAAATCTGTTTCCTGCTATTCTGCCACGCTTTGAAGTCCGCCTCGTTGCCTTCCCTCAACAGATTTTTGGACGATAGTTGTCCTTTATTACTCGGCCAGTTTGTGAATTGCTGTGCCCCTGAGCTCCATTTTTCAACTCGTTTTTGGTGAGCTGACCGCAAGTCCAAAATTTTGGTTCAGGATCTATACTGATTCCCGGTGGGTGGCTGAGACTTTGGTTAATTCTTCTTCCTGCCGGGAAATTACAGTGATATGTGCCCGTCCAAATGCCTAACAGCTACTCTCTCATTGGTTCTCCCTCTTCCCTTTCATCCTCTGCCAAATTGGCAACCTGTGCGAACCAGGAGGTTAAAGGGGCTGTCTCTCCAAGTTGGGAGGTTGATAATAAAGCAGATGGAAAGTCAAACCGGAGCACAAGGAGAGGGACTATTCGTTGAGTTTTAGAAACCTTTCATATTCACAGTGTGTCCGTTCTCTAGGATTCCCGTACATGTTATATCTGTAGTAATATTCCCTTCAACCTGGAGAGTTGGGACCCATGGAATGTGTGCCATGCATTATTGCTTTAAAGGGTCTGCATTTGCTCACCCAATCTCACTAATCCTCTCAGTCCCAAGTGTCCAGCCTTATGCCACATCCAGCTGTCATTGTAGATAGGGTCATTTCAGGTTTCATCAGAGACCCTGAAGGAATTGTAAAGAATTTCCCAGTTTTTTTGTTTTATTTTTGAAATTCCTTTTTATAGTGGGTTTGAGCTGATTCTCGCTGCCATATTTATCCCAGTCTAGACACACTTGATTCCCTTACGGAGACATATCAATACATAGGTTTTAAGATTCTTACTTTACTAGTCAGATATATTCCTCTGCGGGAAATATGGGGTTTTGAGTCCCTTTCACTGAGGAAGGTGTAGGTCTTGTCTATTCCATAGTTGGTTTTTGGAACGGTACCTGTGCTTATATCAAACTCTGGTTTTATGCATCACCCCACCTCTCCTTCCCCCTTAAGCAGGCATAAGAGTGTTTTCTAAATGTGAGACACTGTTCTCTTTCCTAACTCAGTTCAAGTGTAGCCATGTTTACAGGATCTTCATAAGTGATGTCTTATGATAAGTTTCTTTTTCTCTGTGACTTATTTCACTTAGAATCATCGTACCTGAATCCACCCATTTTGCTGCTACTGGTCTTATGACATTGATTTCATGGCTGAGGGATATTCCATCGTACGTAAGTACCACAATTTTTTGAACCATTTTTATATTTCCTGGGATATTTAAGGTGTACCCAAGTTGAGGTCCTTGTAAGCAGTGCAGCCCTAAATTTTGGGGTGGCTGTGTCTTTTTGATTTTCAGTTTTCCCAAGGTATATTCCCGAGACTGGAAGTGCCCTTGGCTCTGTAGCTCTGTTGTTTACTTGTTTTAGGGAACACAATGCACTCCTCCAGAGAGGCAGTTGTCAATTTACATCCCGCCCATCAGCATAACAAGGCTCCCTGTTCTCCAGGGCCTGTCTTGCCTTTCTGGTTTTTACACATTTTGTGGATGTCCCTTTTGACCGGTGGGAAGTGATACTTCTTTGTAGTGCAGATTTGCATTGCCCGCTTGCTTGCTTGGCCAAAAAGGGCGTATGCGTTTTCTCCTGAATATATTCAGGAGAAAACGCATACGCCCTTTTTGGCCAAGTGCATCATTGTCGAAGTTGTGCCCCTCTTCCTGTGCTTTAAAGGCGATTCCAACGTACCTCTTGAAATCTGTTTCCTGCTATTCTGCCTCGCTTTCAAGTCCGCCTCGTTGCCTTCCCTCAACAGATTTTTGGACGATAGTTGTCCTTTATTACTCGGCCAGTTTGTGAATTGCTGTGCCCCTGAGCTCCATTTTTCAACTCGTTTTTGGTGAGCTGACCGCAAGTCCAAAATTTTGGTTCAGGACCTATACTGATTCCCGGTGGGTGGCTGAGACTTTGGTTAATTCTTCTTCCTGCCGGGAAATTACAGTGATATGTGCCCGTCCAAATGCCTAACAGCTACTCTCTCATTGGTTCTCCCTCTTCCCTTTCATCCTCTGCCAAATTGGCAACCTGTGAGAACCAGGAGGTTAAAGGGGCTGTCTCTCCAAGTTGGGAGGTTGATAATAAAGCAGATGGAAAGTCAAACCGGAGCACCAGGAGAGGGACTATTCGTTGAGTTTTAGAAACCTTTCGTATTCACAGTGTGTCCGTTCTCTAGGATTCCCGTACATGTTATATCTGTAGTAATATTCCCTTCAACCTGGAGAGTTGGGACCCATGGAATGTGTGCCATGCATTATTGCTTTAAAGGGTCTGCATTTGCTCACCCAATCTCACCAATCCTCTCAGTCCCAAGTGTCCAGCCTTATGCCACATCCAGCTGTCATTGTAGATAGGGTCATTTCAGGTTTCATCAGAGACCCTGAAGGAATTGTAAAGAATTTCCCAGTTTTTTTGTTTTATTTTTGAAATTCCTTTTTATAGTGGGTTTGAGCTGATTCTCGCTGCCATATTTATCCCAGTCTAGACACACTTGATTCCCTTACGGAGACATATCAATACATAGGTTTTAAGATTCTTACTTTACTTGTCAGATATATTCCTCTGCGGGAAATATGGGGTTTTGAGTCCCTTTCACTGAGGAAGGTGTAGGTCTTGTCTATTCCATAGTTGGTTTTTGGAACGGTACCTGTGCTTATATCAAACTCTGGTTTTATGCATCACCCCACCTCTCCTTCCCCCTTAAGCAGGCATAAGAGTGTTTTCTAAATGTGAGACACTGTTCTCTTTCCTAACTCAGTTCAAGTGTAGCCATGTTTACAGGATCTTCATAAGTGATATCTTATGATAAGTTTCTTTTTCTCTGTGACTTATTTCACTTAGAATCATCGTACCTGAATCCACCCATTTTGCTGCTACTGGTCTTATGACATTGATTTCATGGCTGAGGGATATTCCATCGTACGTAAGTACCACAATTTTTTGAACCATTTTTATATTTCCTGGGATATTTAAGGTGTACCCAAGTTGAGGTCCTTGTAAGCAGTGCAGCCCTAAATTTTGGGGTGGCTGTGTCTTTTTGATTTTCAGTTTTCCCAAGGTATATTCCCTAGACTGGAAGTGCCCTTGGCTCTGTAGCTCTGTTGTTTACTTGTTTTAGGGAACACAATGCACTCCTCCAGAGAGGCAGTTGGCAATTTACATCCCGCCCATCAGCCTAACAAGGCACCCTGTTCTCCAGGGCCTGTCTTGCCTTTCTGGTTTTTACACATTTTGTGGATGTCCCTTTTGACTGGTGGGAAGTGATACTTCTTTGTAGTGCAGATTTGCATTGCCCGCTTGCTTGCTTGGCCAAAAAGGGCGTATGCGTTTTCTCCTGAATATATTCAGGAGAAAACGCATACGCCCTTTTTGGCCAAGTGCATCATTGTCGAAGTTGTGCCCCTCTTCCTGTGCTTTAAAGGCAATTCCAACGTACCTCTTGAAATCTGTTTCCTGCTATTCTGCCACGCTTTGAAGTCCGCCTCGTTGCCTTCCCTCAACAGATTTTTGGACGATAGTTGTCCTTTATTACTCGGCCAGTTTGTGAATTGCTGTGCCCCTGAGCTCCATTTTTCAACTCGTTTTTGGTGAGCTGACCGCAAGTCCAAAATTTTGGTTCAGGATCTATACTGATTCCCGGTGGGTGGCTGAGACTTTGGTTAATTCTTCTTCCTGCCGGGAAATTACAGTGATATGTGCCCGTCCAAATGCCTAACAGCTACTCTCTCATTGGTTCTCCCTCTTCCCTTTCATCCTCTGTCAAATTGGCAACCTGTGCGAACCAGGAGGTTAAAGGGGCTGTCTCTCCAAGTTGGGAGGTTGATAATAAAGCAGATGGAAAGTCAAACCGGAGCACCAGGAGAGGGACTATTCGTTGAGTTTTAGAAACCTTTCGTATTCACAGTGTGTCCGTTCTCTAGGATTCCCGTACATGTTATATCTGTAGTAATATTCCCTTCAACCTGGAGAGTTGGGACCCATGGAATGTGTGCCATGCATTATTGCTTTAAAGGGTCTGCATTTGCTCACCCAATCTCACTAATCCTCTCAGTCCCAAGTGTCCAGCCTTATGCCACATCCAGCTGTCATTGTAGATAGGGTCATTTCAGGTTTCATCAGAGACCCTGAAGGAATTGTAAAGAATTTCCCAGGTTTTTGTTTTATTTTTGAAATTCCTTTTTATAGTGGTTTTGAGCTGATTCTCGCTGCCATATTTATCCCAGTCTAGACACACTTGATTCCCTTACGGAGACATATCAATACATAGGTTTTAAGATTCTTACTAGTCAGATATATTCCTCTGCGGGAAATATGGGGTTTTGAGTCCCTTTCACTGAGGAAGGTGTAGGTCTTGTCTATTCCATAGTTGGTTTTTGGAACGGTACCTGTGCTTATATCAAACTCTGGTTTTATGCATCACCCCACCTCTCCTTCCCCCTTAAGCAGGCATAAGAGTGTTTTCTAAATGTGAGACACTGTTCTCTTTCCTAACTCAGTTCAAGTGTAGCCATGTTTACAGGATCTTCATAAGTGATATCTTATGATAAGTTTCTTTTTCTGTGTGACTTATTTCACTTAGAATCATCGTACCTGAATCCACCCATTTTGCTGCTACTGGTCTTATGACATTGATTTCATGGCTGAGGGATATTCCATCGTACGTAAGTACCACAATTTTTTGAACCATTTTTATATTTCCTGGGATATTTAAGGTGTACCCAAGTTGAGGTCCTTGTAAGCAGTGCAGCCCTAAATTTTGGGGTGTCTGTGTCTTTTTGATTTTCAGTTTTCCCAAGGTATATTCCCTAGACTGGAAGTGCCCTTGGCTCTGTAGCTCTGTTGTTTACTTGTTTTAGGGAACACAATGCACTCCTCCAGAGAGGCAGTTGGCAATTTACATCCCGCCCATCAGCATAACAAGGCTCCCTGTTCTCCAGGGCCTGTCTTGCCTTTCTGGTTTTTACACATTTTGTGGATGTCCCTTTTGACCGGTGGGAAGTGATACTTCTTTGTAGTGCAGATTTGCATTGCCCGCTTGCTTGCTTGGCCAAAAAGGGCGTATGCGTTTTCTCCTGAATATATTCAGGAGAAAACGCATACGCCCTTTTTGGCCAAGTTCATCATTGTCGAAGTTGTGCCCCTCTTCCTGTGCTTTAAAGGCGATTCCAACGTACCTCTTGAAATCTGTTTCCTGCTATTCTGCCTCGCTTTCAAGTCCGCCTTGTTGCCTTCCCTCAACAGATTTTTGGACGATAGTTGTCCTTTATTACTCGGCCAGTTTGTGAACTGCTGTGCCCCTGAGCTCCATTTTTCAACTCGTTTTTGGTGAGCTGACCGCAAGTCCAAAATTTTGGTTCCGGACCTATACTGATTCCCGGTGGGTGGCTGGGACTTTGGTTAATTCTTCTTCCTGCCGGGAAATTACAGTGATATGTGCCTGTCCAAATGCCTAACAGCTACTCTCTCATTGGTTCTCCCTCTTCCCTTTCATCCTCTGCCAAATTGGCAACCTGTGCGAACCAGGAGGTTAAAGGCGCTGTCTCTCCAAGTTGGGAGGTTGATAATAAAGCAGATGGAAAGTCAAACCAGAGCACCAGGAGAGGGACTATTCGTTGAGTTTTAGAAACCTTTCGTATTCACAGTGTGTCGGTTCTCTAGGATTCCCGTACATGTTATATCTGTAGTAATATTCCCTTCAACCTGGAGAGTTGGGACCCATGGAATGTGTGCCATGCATTATTGCTTTAAAGGGTCTGCATTTGCTCACCCAATCTCACCAATCCTCTCAGTCCCAAGTGTCCAGCCCTATGCCACATCCAGCTGTCATTGTAGATAGGGTCATTTCAGGTTTCATCAGAGACCCTGAAGGAATTGTAAAGAATTTCCCAGTTTTTTTGTTTTATTTTTGAAATTCCTTTTTATAGTGGGTTTGAGCTGATTCTCGCTGCCATATTTATCCCAGTCTAGACACACTTGATTCCCTTACGGAGACATATCAATACATAGGTTTTAAGATTCTTACTAGTCACATATATTCCTCTGCGGGAAATATGGGGTTTTGAGTCCCTTTCACTGAGGAAGGTGTAGGTCTTGTCTATTCCATAGTTGGTTTTTGGAACGGTACCTGTGCTTATATCAAACTCTGGTTTTATGCATCACCCCACCTCTCCTTCCCCCTTAAGCAGGCATAAGAGTGTTTTCTAAATGTGAGACACTCTTCTCTTTCCTAACTCAGTTCAAGTGTAGCCATGTTTACAGGATCTTCATAAGTGATATCTTATGATAAGTTTCTTTTTCTGTGTGACTTATTTCACTTAGAATCATCGTACCTGAATCCACCCATTTTGCTGCTACTGGTCTTATGACATTGATTTCATGGCTGAGGGATATTCCATCGTACGTAAGTACCACAATTTTTTGAACCATTTTTATATTTCCTGGGATATTTAAGGTGTACCCAAGTGGAGGTCCTTGTAAGCAGTGCAGCCCTAAATTTTGGGGTGGCTGTGTCTTTTTGATTTTCAGTTTTCCCAAGGTATATTCCCTAGACTGGAAGTGCCCTTGGCTCTGTAGCTCTGTTGTTTACTTGTTTTAGGGAACACAATGCACTCCTCCAGAGAGGCAGTTGGCAATTTACATCCCGCCCATCAGCATAACAAGGCTCCCTGTTCTCCAGGGCCTGTCTTGCCTTTCTGGTTTTTACACATTTTGTGGATGTCCCTTTTGACCGGTGGGAAGTGATACTTCTTTGTAGTGCAGATTTGCATTGCCCGCTTGCTTGCTTGGCCAAAAAGGGCGTATGCGTTTTCTCCTGAATATATTCAGGAGAAAACGCATACGCCCTTTTTGGCCAAGTGCATCATTGTCGAAGTTGTGCCCCTCTTCCTGTGCTTTAAAGGCGATTCCAACGTACCTCTTGAAATCTGTTTCCTGCTATTCTGCCACGCTTTCAAGTCCGCCTCATTGCCTTCCCTCAACAGATTTTTGGACGATAGTTGTCCTTTATTACTCGGCCAGTTTGTGAATTGCTGTGCCCCTGAGCTCCATTTTTCAACTCGTTTTTGGTGAGCTGACCGCAAGTCCAAAATTTTGGTTCAGGATCTATACTGATTCCCGGTGGGTGGCTGAGACTTTGGTTAATTCTTCTTCCTGCCGGGAAATTACAGTGATATGTGCCCGTCCAAATGCCTAACAGCTACTCTCTCATTGGTTCTCCCTCTTCCCTTTCATCCTCTGCCAAATTGGCAACCTGTGCGAACCAGGAGGTTAAAGGGGCTGTCTCTCCAAGTTGGGAGGTTGATAATAAAGCAGATGGAAAGTCAAACCGGAGCACCAGGAGAGGGACTATTCGTTGAGTTTTAGAAACCTTTCGTATTCACAGTGTGTCCGTTCTCTAGGATTCCCGTACATGTTATATCTGTAGTAATATTCCCTTCAACCTGGACAGTTGGGACCCATGGAATGTGTGCCATGCATTATTGCTTTAAAGGGTCTGCATTTGCTCACCCAATCTCACCAATCCTCTCAGTCCCAAGTGTCCAGCCTTATGCCACATCCAGCTGTCATTGTAGATAGGGTCATTTCAGGTTTCATCAGAGACCCTGAAGGAATTGTAAAGAATTTCCCAGTTTTTTTTGTTTTGTTTTTGAAATTCCTTTTTATAGTGGGTTTGAGCTGATTCTCACTGCCATATTTATCCCAGTCTAGACACACTTGATTCCCTTACGGAGACATATCAATACATAGGTTTTAAGATTCTTACTAGTCAGATATATTCCTCTGCGGGAAATATGGTGTTTTGAGTCCCTTTCACTGAGGAAGGTGTAGGTCTTGTCTATTCCATAGTTGGTTTTTGGAACGGTACCTGTGCTTATATCAAACTCTGGTTTTATGCATCACCCCACCTCTCCTTCCCCCTTAAGCAGGCATAAGAGTGTTTTCTAAATGTGAGACACTGTTCTCTTTCCTAACTCAGTTCAAGTGTAGCCATGTTTACAGGATCTTCATAAGTGATAAATTATGATAAGTTTCTTTTTCTGTGTGACTTATTTCACTTAGAATCATCGTACCTGAATCCACCCATTTTGCTGCTACTGGTCTTATGACATTGATTTCATGGCTGAGGGATATTCCATCGTACGTAAGTAGAACAATTTTTTGAACCAATTTTATATTTCCTGGGATATTTAAGGTGTACCCAAGTTGAGGTCCTTGTAAGCAGTGCAGCCCTAAATTTTGGGGTGGCTCTGTCTTATTGATTTTCAGTTTTTCCCAGGTATATTCCCTAGACTGGAAGTGCCCTTGGCTCTGTAGCTCTGTTGTTTACTTGTTTTAGGGAACACAATGCACTCCTCCAGAGAGGCAGTTGGCAATTTACATCCCGCCCATCAGCATAACAAGGCTCCCTGTTCTCCAGGGCCTGTCTTGCCTTTCTGGTTTTTACACATTTTGTGGATGTCCCTTTTGACCGGTGGGAAGTGATACTTCTTTGTAGTGCAGATTGGCATTGCCCGCTTGCTTGCTTGGCCAAAAAGGGCGTATGCGTTTTCTCCTGAATATATTCAGGAGAAAACGCATACGCCCTTTTTGGCCAAGTGCATCATTGTCGAAGTTGTGCCCCTCTTCCTGTGCTTTAAAGGCGATTCCAACGTACCTCTTGAAATCTGTTTCCTGCTATTCTGCCTCGCTTTCAAGTCCGCCTCGTTGCCTTCCCTCAACAGATTTTTGGACGATAGTTGTCCTTTATTACTCGGCCAGTTTGTGAATTGCTGTGCCCCTGAGCTCCATTTTTCAACTTGTTTTTGGTGAGCTGACCGCAAGTCCAAAATTTTGGTTCAGGATCTATACTGATTCCCGGTGGGTGGCTGAGACTTTGGTTAATTCTTCTTCCTGCCGGGAAATTACAGTGATATGTGCCCGTCCAAATGCCTAACAGCTACTCTCTCATTGGTTCTCCCTCTTCCCTTTCATCCTCTGCCAAATTGGCAACCTGTGCGAACCAGGAGGTTAAAGGGGCTGTCTCTCCAAGTTGGGAGGTTGATAATAAAGCAGATGGAAAGTCAAACCGGAGCACCAGGAGAGGGACTATTCGTTGAGTTTTAGAAACCTTTCGTATTCACAGTGTGTCCGTTCTCTAGGATTCCCGTACATGTTATATCTGTAGTAATATTCCCTTCAACCTGGAGAGTTGGTACCCATGGAATGTGTGTCATGCATTATTGCTTTAAATGTTCTGCATTTGTTCACCCAATCTCACCAATCCTCTCAGTCCAAAGTGTCCAGCCTTAAGCCACATCCAGCTGTCGTTGTAGATAGGGTCATTCCAGGTTTCATCAGAGACCCTGAAGGAATTGTAAAGAATTTCCCAGTTTTTTTGTTTTGTTTTTGAAATTCCTTTTTATAGTGGGTTTGAGCTGATTCTCGCTGCCATGTTTATGCCAGTCTAGACACACTTGATTCCCTTACGGAGACATATCAATACATAGGTTTTAAGATTCTTACTAGTCAGATATATTCCTCTGCGGGAAATATGGGGTTTTGAGTCCCTTTCACTGAGGAAGGTGTAGGTCTTGTCTATTCCATAGTTGGTTTTTGGAACGGTACCTGTGCTTATATCAAACTCTGGTTTTATGCATCACCCCACCTCTCCTTCCCCCTTAAGCAGGCATAAGAGTGTTTTCTAAATGTGAGACGCTGTTCTCTTTCCTAACTCAGTTCAAGTGTAGCCATGTTTACAGGATCTTCATAAGTGATATCTTATGATAAGTTTCTTTTTCTGTGTGACTTATTTCACTTAGAATCATCGTATCTGAATCCACCCATTTTGCTGCTACTGGTCTTATGACATTGATTTCATGGCTGAGGGATATTCCATCGTACGTAAGTACCACAATTTTTTGAACCATTTTTATATTTCCTGGGATATTTAAGGTGTACCCAAGTTGAGGTCCTTGTAAGCAGTGCAGCCCTAAATTTTGGGGTGGCTGTGTCTTTTTGATATTCAGTTTTCCAAAGGTATATTCCTTAGACTGGAAGTGCCCTTGGCTCTGTAGCTCTGTTCTTTACTTGTTTTAGGGAACACAATGTACTCCTCCAGAGAGGCAGTTGGCAATTTACATACGCCCATCATCATAACAAGGCTCCCTGTTCTCCAGTGCCTGTCTTGCCTTTCTGGTTTTTACACATTTTGTGGATGTCCCTTTTGACCGTTGGTAAGTGATACTTCTTTGTAATGCAGATTTGCATTGCCCGATTGCTTGCTTGGCGAAAAAGGGCGTATGCGTTTTCTCCTGAATATATTCAGGAGAATACGCATACGCCCTTTTTGGCCACGTGCATCATTGCCGAAGTTGTGCCCCTCATCCGGTGCTTTAAAGGTGATTCCAACGTACCTCTTGAAATGTGTTTCCTGCTATTCTGATTCGCTTTCAAGTCCACCTCGTTGCCTTCCCTCAACAGATTTTTGGACGATAGTTGTCCTTTATTACTCGGCCAGTTTGTGAATTGCTGTGCCCCTGAGCTCCATTTTTCAACTCGTTTTTGGTGAGCTGACCGCAGGTCCAAAATTTTGGTTCAGGATCTATGCTGGTTCCCGGTGGGGGGCTGAGACTTTGGTTAATTCTTCTTCCTGCCGGGAAATTACAGTGATATGTGCCCGTCCAAATGCCTAACAGCTACTCTCTCATTGGTTCTCCCTCTTCCCTTTCATCCTCTGCCAAATTGGCAACCTGTGCGAACCAGGAGGTTAAAGGGGCTGTCTCTCCAAGTTGGGAGGTTGATAGTAAAGCAGGTGGAAAGTCAAACCGGAGCACCAGGAGAGGGACTATTCGTTGAGTTTTAGAAACGTTTCGTATTCACAGTGTGTCCGTTCTCTAGGTTTCCCGTACATGTTATAACTGTAGTAATATTCCCTTCAACCTGGAGAGTTGGGACCCAAGGAATGGGTGCCATGCATTAATGCTTTAAAGGTTCTGCATTTGTTCACCCAATCTCACCAATCCTCTCAGTCCAAGTGTCCCGCCTTATGCCACATCCAGCTGTCGTTTTAGATAGGGTCAGTCCAGGTTTCATCAGAGACTCTGAAGGAATTGTAAAGAATTTCCCAGGTTTTTGTTTTGTTTTTGAAATTCCTTTTTATAGTGGGTTTGATCTGATTCTCGCTGCCATGTTTATGCCAGTCTAGACACACTTGGTTCCCTTACGGAGACATATCAATACATAGGTTTTAAGATTCTTACTAGTCAGATATATTCCTCTGTGGGAAATATGGGGTTTTGAGTCCCTTTCACTGAGGAAGGTGTAGGTCTTGTCTATTCCATAGTTGGTTTTTGGAACGGTACCTCTGCTTATATCAAACTCTGGTTTTATGCATCACCCCACCTCTCCTTCCCCCTTAAGCAGGCATAAGAGTGTTTTCTAAATGTGAGACACTGTTCTCTTTCCTAACTCAGTTCAAGTGTAGCCATGTTTACAGGATCTTCATAAGTGATATCTTATGATAAGTTTCTTTTTCTCTGTGACATATTTCACTTAGAATCATCGTACCTGAATCCACCCATTTTGCTGCTACTGGTCTTATGACATTGATTTCATGGCTGAGGGATATTCCATCGTATGTAAGTACCAAAATTTTTTGAACCATTTTTATATTTCCTGGGATATTTAAGGTGTACCCAAGTTGAGGTCCTTGTAAGCAGTGCAGCCCTAAATTTTGGGGTGTCTGTGTCTTTTTGATTTTCAGTTTTCCCAAGGTATATTCCCTAGACTGGAAGTGCCCTTGGCTCTGTAGCTCTGTTGTTTACTTGTTTTAGGGAACACAATGCACTCCTCCAGAGAGGCAGTTGGCAATTTACATCCCGCCCATCAGCATAACAAGGCTCCCTGTTCTCCAGGGCCTGTCTTGCCTTTCTGGTTTTTACACATTTTGTGGATGTCCCTTTTGACCGGTGGGAAGTGATACTTCTTTGTAGTGCAGATTTGCATTGCCCGCTTGCTTGCTTGGCCAAAAAGGGCGTATGCGTTTTCTCCTGAATATATTCAGGAGAAAACGCATACGCCCTTTTTGGCCAAGTTCATCATTGTCGAAGTTGTGCCCCTCTTCCTGTGCTTTAAAGGCAATTCCAACGTACCTCTTGAAATCTGTTTCCTGCTATTCTGCCGAGCTTTCAAGTCCGCCTCGTTGCCTTCCCTCAACAGATTTTTGGACGATAGTTGTCCTTTATTACTTTGCCAGTTTGTGAATTGCTGTGCCCCTGAGCTCCATTTTTCAACTCGTTTTTGGTGAGCTGACCGCAAGTCCAAAATTTTGGTTCAGGATCTATACTGATTCCCGGTGGGTGGCTGAGACTTTGGTTAATTCTTCTTCCTGCCGGGAAATTACAGTGATATGTGCCCGTCCAAATGCCTAACAGCTACTCTCTCATTGGTTCTCCCTCTTCCCTTTCATCCTCTGCCAAATTGGCAACCTGTGCGAACCAGGAGGTTAAAGGGGCTGTCTCTCCAAGTTGGGAGGTTGATAATAAAGCAGATGGAAAGTCAAACCGGAGCACCAGGAGAGGGACTATTCGTTGAGTTTTAGAAACCTTTCGTATTCACAGTGTGTCCGTTCTCTAGGATTCCCGTACATGTTATATCTGTAGTAATATTCCCTTCAACCTGGAGAGTTGGGACCCATGGAATGTGTGCCATGCATTATTGCTTTAAAGGGTCTGCATTTGCTCACCCAATCTCACTAATCCTCTCAGTCCCAAGTGTCCAGCCTTATGCCACATCCAGCTGTCATTGTAGATAGGGTCATTTCAGGTTTCATCAGAGACCCTGAAGGAATTGTAAAGAATTTCCCAGTTTTTTTGTTTTATTTTTGAAATTCCTTTTTATAGTGGGTTTGAGCTGATTCTCGCTGCCATATTTATCCCAGTCTAGACACACTTGATTCCCTTACGGAGACATATCAATACATAGGTTTTAAGATTCTTACTAGTCAGATATATTCCTCTGCGGGAAATATGGGGTTTTGAGTCCCTTTCACTGAGGAAGGTGTAGGTCTTGTCTATTCCATAGTTGGTTTTTGGAACGGTACCTGTGCTTATATCAAACTCTGGTTTTATGCATCACCCCACCTCTCCTTCCCCCTTAAGCAGGCATAAGAGTGTTTTCTAAATGTGAGACACTGTTCTCTTTCCTAACTCAGTTCAAGTGTAGCCATGTTTACAGGATCTTCATAAGTGATATCTTATGATAAGTTTCTTTTTCTGTGTGACTTATTTCACTTAGAATCATCGTACCTGAATCCACCCATTTTGCTGCTACTGGTCTTATGACATTGATTTCATGGCTGAGGGATATTCCATCATACGTAAGTACCACAATTTTTTGAACCATTTTTATATTTCCTGGGATATTTAAGGTGTACCCAAGTTGAGGTCCTTGTAAGCAGTGCAGCCCTAAATTTTGGGGTGGCTGTGTCTTTTTGATTTTCAGTTTTCCCAAGGTATATTCCCTAGACTGGAAGTGCCCTTGGCTCTGTAGCTCTGTTGTTTACTTGTTTTAGGGAACACAATGCACTCCTCCAGAGGGGCAGTTGACAATTTACATCCCGCCCATCAGCATAACAAGGCTCCCTGTTCTCCAGGGCCTGTCTTGCCTTTCTGGTTTTTACACATTTTGTGGATGTCCCTTTTGACCGGTGGGAAGTGATACTTCTTTGTAGTGCAGATTTGCATTGCCCGCTTGCTTGCTTGGCCAAAAAGGGCGTATGCGTTTTCTCCTGAATATATTCAGGAGAAAACGCATACGCCCTTTTTGGCCAAGTGCATCATTGTCGAAGTTGTGCCCCTCTTCCTGTGCTTTAAAGGCGATTCCAACGTACCTCTTGAAATCTGTTTCCTGCTATTCTGCCTCGCTTTCAAGTCCGCCTCGTTGCCTTCCCTCAACAGATTTTTGGACGATAGTTGTCCTTTATTACTCGGCCAGTTTGTGAATTGCTGTGCCCCTGAGCTCCATTTTTCAACTCGTTTTTGGTGAGCTGACCGCAAGTCCAAAATTTTGGTTCAGGATCTATACTGATTCCCGGTGGGTGGCTGAGACTTTGGTTAATTCTTCTTCCTGCCGGGAAATTACAGTGATATGTGCCCGTCCAAATGCCTTACAGCTACACTCTCATTGGTTCTCCCTCTTCCCTTTCATCCTCTGCCAAATTGGCAACCTGTGCGAACCAGGAGGTTAAAGGGGCTGTCTCTCCAAGTTGGGAGGTTGATAATAAAGCAGATGAAAGTCAAACCGGAGCACCAGGAGAGGGACTATTCGTTGAGTTTTAGAAACCTTTCGTATTCACAGTGTGTCCGTTCTCTAGGATTCCCGTACATGTTATAACTGTAGTAATATTCCCTTCAACCTGGAGAGTTGGGACCCATGGAATGTGTGCCATGCATTATTGCTTTAAAGGGTCTGCATTTGCTCACCCAATCTCACCAATCCTCTCAGTCCCAAGTGCCCAGCCTTATGCCACATCCAGCTGTCATTGTAGATAGGGTCATTTCAGGTTTCATCAGAGACCCTGAAGGAATTGTAAAGAATTTCCCAGTTTTTTTGTTTTATTTTTGAAATTCCTTTTTATAGTGGGTTTGAGCTGATTCTCGCTTCCATATTTATCCCAGTCTAGACACACTTCATTCCCTCACGGAGACATATCAATACAGAGGTTTTAAGATTCTTACTAGTCAGATATATTCCTCTGCGGGAAATATGGGGTTTTGAGTCCCTTTCACTGAGGAAGTTGTAGGTCTTGTCTATTCCATAGTTGGTTTTTGGAACGGTACCTGTGCTTATATCAAACTCTGGTTTTATGCATCACCCCACCTCTCCTTCCCCCTTAAGCAGGCATAAGAGTGTTTTCTAAATGTGAGACACTGTTCTCTTTCCTAACTCAGTTCAAGTGTAGCCATGTTTACAGGATCTTCATAAGTGATATCTTATGATAAGTTTCTTTTTCTGTGTGACTTATTTCACTTAGAATCATCGTACCTGAATCCACCCATTTTGCTGCTACTGGTCTTATGACATTGATTTCATGGCTGAGGGATATTCCATCGTACGTAAGTACCACAATTTTTTGAACCATTTTTATATTTCCTGGGATATTTAAGGTGTACCCAAGTTGAGGTCCTTGTAAGCAGTGCAGCCCTAAATTTTGGGGTGGCTGTGTCTTTTTGATTTTCAGTTTTCCCAAGGTATATTCCCTAGACTGGAAGTGCCCTTGGCTCTGTAGCTCTGTTGTTTACTTGTTTTAGGGAACACAATGCACTCCCCCGAGAGGCAGTTGACAATTTACATCCCGCCCATCAGCATAACAAGGCTCCCTGTTCTCCAGGGCCTGTCTTGCCTTTCTGGTTTTTACACATTTTGTGGATGTCCCTTTTGACCGGTGGGAAGTGATACTTCTTTGTAGTGCAGATTTGCATTGCCCGCTTGCTTGCTTGGCCAAAAAGGGCGTATGCGTTTTCTCCTGAATATATTCAGGAGAAAACGCATACGCCCTTTTTGGCCAAGTGCATCATTGTCGAAGTTGTGCCCCTCTTCCTGTGCTTTAAAGGCGATTCCAACGTACCTCTTGAAATCTGTTTCCTGCTATTCTGCCTCGCTTTCAAGTCCGCCTCGTTGCCTTCCCTCAACAGATTTTTGGACGATAGTTGTCCTTTATTACTCGGCCAGTTTGTGAATTGCTGTGCCCCTGAGCTCCATTTTTCAACTCGTTTTTGGTGAGCTGACCGCAAGTCCAAAATTTTGGTTCAGGATCTATACTGATTCCCGGTGGGTGGCTGAGACTTTGGTTAATTCTTCTTCCTGCCGGGAAATTACAGTGATATGTGCCCGTCCATATGCCTTACAGCTACACTCTCATTGGTTCTCCCTCTTCCCTTTCATCCTCTGCCAAATTGGCAACCTGTGCGAACCAGGAGGTTAAAGGGGCTGTCTCTCCAAGTTGGGAGGTTGATAATAAAGCAGATGAAAGTCAAACCGGAGCACCAGGAGAGGGACTATTCGTTGAGTTTTAGAAACCTTTCGTATTCACAGTGTGTCCGTTCTCTAGGATTCCCGTACATGTTATAACTGTAGTAATATTCCCTTCAACCTGGAGAGTTGGGACCCATGGAATGTGTGCCATGCATTATTGCTTTAAAGGGTCTGCATTTGCTCACCCAATCTCACCAATCCTCTCAGTCCCAAGTGCCCAGCCTTATGCCACATCCAGCTGTCATTGTAGATAGGGTCATTTCAGGTTTCATCAGAGACCCTGAAGGAATTGTAAAGAATTTCCCAGTTTTTTTGTTTTATTTTTGAAATTCCTTTTTATAGTGGGTTTGAGCTGATTCTCGCTGCCATATTTATCCCAGTCTAGACACACTTGATTCCCTCACGGAGACATATCAATACAGAGGTTTTAAGATTCTTACTAGTCAGATATATTCCTCTGCGGGAAATATGGGGTTTTGAGTCCCTTTCACTGAGGAAGGTGTAGGTCTTGTCTATTCCATAGTTGGTTTTTGGAACGGTACCTGTGCTTATATCAAACTCTGGTTTTATGCATCACCCCACCTCTCCTTCCCCCTTAAGCAGGCATAAGAGTGTTTTCTAAATGTGAGACACTGTTCTCTTTCCTAACTCAGTTCAAGTGTAGCCATGTTTACAGGATCTTCATAAGTGACATCTTATGATAAGTTTCTTTTTCTGTGTGACTTATTTCACTTAGAATCATCGTACCTGAATCCACCCATTTTGCTGCTACTGGTCTTATGACATTGATTTCATGGCTGAGGGATATTCCATCGTACGTAAGTACCACAATTTTTTGAACCATTTTTATATTTCCTGGGATATTTAAGGTGTACCCAAGTTGAGGTCCTTGTAAGCAGTGCAGCCCTAAATTTTGGGGTGGCTGTGTCTTTTTGATTTTCAGTTTTCCCAAGGTATATTCCCTAGACTGGAAGTGCCCTTGGCTCTGTAGCTCTGTTGTTTACTTGTTTTAGGGAACACAATGCACTCCTCCAGAGAGGCAGTTGGCAATTTACATCCCGCCCATCAGCATAACAAGGCTCCCTGTTCTCCAGGGCCTGTCTTGCCTTTCTGGGTTTTACACATTTTGTGGATGTCCCTTTTGACCGGTGGGAAGTGATACTTCTTTGTAGTGCAGATTTGCATTGCCCGCTTGCTTGCTTGGCCAAAAAGGGCGTATGCGTTTTCTCCTGAATATATTCAGGAGAAAACGCATACGCCCTTTTTGGCCAAGTGCATCATTGTCGAAGTTGTGCCCCTCTTCCTGTGCTTTAAAGGCGATTCCAACGTACCTCTTGAAATCTGTTTCCTGCTATTCTGCCTCGCTTTCAAGTCCGCCTCGTTGCCTTCCCTCAACAGATATTTGGACGATAGTTGTCCTTTATTACTCGGCCAGTTTGTGAATTGCTGTGCCCCTGAGCTCCATTTTTCAACTCGTTTTTGGTGAGCTGACCGCAAGACCAAAATTTTGGTTCAGGATCTATACTGATTCCCGGTGGGTGGCTGAGACTTTGGTTAATTCTTCTTCCTGCTGGGAAATTACAGTGATATGTGCCTGTCCAAATGCCTAACAGCTACTCTCTCATTGGTTCTCCCTCTTCCCTTTCATCCTCTGCCAAATTGGCAACCTGTGCGAACCAGGAGGTTAAAGGGGATGTCTCTCCAAGTTGGGAGGTTGATAATAAAGCAGATGGAAAGTCAAACCGGAGCACCAGGAGAGGGACTATTCGTTGAGTTTTAGAAACCTTTCATATTCACAGTGTGTCCGTTCTCTAGGATTCCCATACATGTTATATCTGTAGTAATATTCCCTTCAACCTGGAATGTTGGGACCCATGGAATGTGTGCCATGCATTATTGCTTTAAAGGGTCTGCATTTGCTCACCCAATCTCACCAATCCTCGCAGTCCCAAGTGTCCAGCCTTATGCCACATCCAGCTGTCATTGTAGATAGGGTCATTTCAGGTTTCATCAGCGACCCTGAAGGAATTGTAAAGAATTTCCCAGTTTTTTTGTTTTATTTTTGAAATTCCTTTTTATAGTGGGTTTGAGCTGATTCTCGCTGCCATATTTATCCCAGTCTAGACACACTTGATTCCCTTACGGACACATATCAATACATAGGTTTTAAGATTCTTACTAGTCAGATATATTCCTCTGCGGGAAATATGGGGTTTTGAGTCCCTTTCACTGAGGAAGGTGTAGGTCTTGTCTATTCCATAGTTGGTTTTTGGAACGCTACCTGTGCTTATATCAAACTCTGGTTTTATGCATCACCCCACCTCTCCTTCCCCCTTAAGCAGGCATAAGAGTGTTTTCTAAATGTGAGACACTGTTCTCTTTCCTAACTCAGTTCAAGTGTAGCCATGTTTACAGGATCTTCATAAGTGACATCTTATGATAAGTTTCTTTTTCTGTGTGACTTATTTCACTTAGAATCATCGTACCTGAATCCACCCATTTTGCTGCTACTGGTCTTATGACATTGATTTCATGGCTGAGGGATATTCCATCGTACGTAAGTACCACAATTTTTTGAACCATTTTTATATTTCCTGGGATATTTAAGGTGTAACCAAGTTGAGGTCCTTGTAAGCAGTGCAGCCCTAAATTTTGGGGTGGCTGTGTCTTTTTGATTTTCAGTTTTCCCAAGGTATATTCCCTAGACTGGAAGTGCCCTTGGCTCTGTAGCTCTGTTGTTTACTTGTTTTAGGGAACACAATGCACTCCTCCAGAGAGGCAGTTGGCAATTTACATCCCGCCCATCAGCATAACAAGGCTCCCTGTTCTCCAGGGCCTGTCTTGCCTTTCTGGTTTTTACACATTTTGTGGATGTCCCTTTTGACCGGTGGGAAGTGATACTTCTTTGTAGTGCAGATTTGCATTGCCCGCTTGCTTGCTTGGCCAAAAAGGGCGTATGCGTTTTCTCCTGAATATATTCAGGAGAAAACGCATACGCCCTTTTTGGCCAAGTGCATCATTGTCGAAGTTGTGCCCCTCTTCCTGTGCTTTAAAGGCGATTCCAACGTACCTCTTGAAATCTGTTTCCTGCTATTCTGCCTCGCTTTCAAGTCCGCCTCATTGCCTTCCCTCAACAGATTTTTGGACGATAGTTGTCCTTTATTACTCGGCCAGTTTGTGAATTGCTGTGCCCCTGAGCTCCATTTTTCAACTCGTTTTTGGTGAGCTGACCGCAAGTCCAAAATTTTGGTTCAGGATCTATACTGATTCCCGGTGGGTGGCTGAGACTTTGGTTAATTCTTCTTCCTGCCGGGAAATTACAGTGATATGTGCCCGTCCAAATGCCTAACAGCTACTCTCTCATTGGTTCTCCCTCTTCCCTTTCATCCTCTGCCAAATTGGCAACCTGTGCGAACCAGGAGGTTAAAGGGGCTGTCTCTCCAAGTTGGGAGGTTGATAATAAAGCAGATGGAAAGTCAAACCGGAGCACCAGGAGAGGGACTATTCGTTGAGTTTTAGAAACCTTTCGTATTCACAGTGTGTCCGTTCTCTAGGATTCCCGTACATGTTATATCTGTAGTAATATTCCCTTCAACCTGGAGAGTTGGTACCCATGGAATGTGTGTCATGCATTATTGCTTTAAATGGTCTGCATTTGTTCACCCAATCTCACCAATCCTCTCAGTCCAAAGTGTCCAGCCTTAAGCCACATCCAGCTGTCGATGTAGATAGGGTCATTCCAGGTTTCATCAGAGACCCTGAAGGAATTGTAAAGAATTTCCCAGTTTTTTTGTTTTGTTTTTGAAATTCCTTTTTATAGTGGGTTTGAGCTGATTCTCGCTGCCATGTTTATGCCAGTCTAGACACACTTGATTCCCTTACGGAGACATATCAATACATAGGTTTTAAGATTCTTACTAGTCAGATATATTCCTCTGCGCGAAATATGGGGTTTTGAGTCCCTTTCACTGAGGAAGGTGTAGGTCTTGTCTATTCCATAGTTGGTTTTTGGAACGGTACCTGTGCTTATATCAAACTCTGGTTTTATGCATCACCCCACCTCTCCTTCCCCCTTAAGCAGGCATAAGAGTGTTTTCTAAATGTGAGACGCTGTTCTCTTTCCTAACTCAGTTCAAGTGTAGCCATGTTTACAGGATCTTCATAAGTGATATCTTATGATAAGTTTCTTTTTCTGTGTGACTTATTTCACTTAGAATCATCGTACCTGAATCCACCCATTTTGCTGCTACTGGTCTTATGACATTGATTTCATGGCTGAGGGATATTCCATCGTACGTAAGTACCACAATTTTTTGAACCATTTTTATATTTCCTGGGATATTTAAGGTGTACCCAAGTTGAGGTCCTTGTAAGCAGTGCAGCCCTAAATTTTGGGGTGGCTGTGTCTTTTTGATATTCAGTTTTCCAAAGGTATATTCCTTAGACTGGAAGTGCCCTTGGCTCTGTAGCTCTGTTCTTTACTTGTTTTATGGAACACAATGTACTCCTCCAGAGAGGCAGTTGGCAATTTACATACGCCCATCAGCATAACAAGGCTCCCTGTTCTCCAGTGCCTGTCTTGCCTTTCTGGTTTTTACACATTTTGTGGATGTCCCTTTTGACCGGTGGGAAGTGATACTTCTTTGTAGTGCAGATTTGCATTGCCCGATTGCTTGCTTGGCCAAAAAGGGCGTATGCGTTTTCTCCTGAATATATTCAGGAGAAAACGCATACGCCCTTTTTGGCCACGTGCATCATTGCCGAAGTTGTGCCCCTCATCCGGTGCTTTAAAGGTGATTCCAACGTACCTCTTGAAATCTGTTTCCTGCTATTCTGCTTCGCTTTCAAGTCCACCTCGTTGCCTTCCCTCAACAGATTTTTGGACGATAGTTGTCCTTTATTACTCGGCCAGTTTGTGAATTGCTGTGCCCCTGAGCTCCATTTTTCAACTCGTTTTTGGTGAGCTGACCGCAGGTCCAAAATTTTGGTTCAGTATCTATGCTGGTTCCCGGTGGGGGGCTGAGACTTTGGTTAATTCTTCTTCCTGCCGGGAAATTACAGTGATATGTGCCCGTCCAAATGCCTAACAGCTACTCTCTCATTGGTTCTCCCTCTTCCCTTTCATCCTCTGCCAAATTGGCAACCTGTGCGAACCAGGAGGTTAAAGGGGCTGTCTCTCCAAGTTGGGAGGTTGATAGTAAAGCAGGTGGAAAGTCAAACCGGAGCACCAGGAGAGGGACTATTCGTTGAGTTTTAGAAACGTTTCGTATTCACAGTGTGTCCGTTCTCTAGGTTTCCCGTACATGTTATAACTGTAGTAATATTCCCTTCAACCTGGAGAGTTGGGACCCATGGAATGGGTGCCATGCATTAATGCTTTAAAGGTTCTGCATTTGTTCACCCAATCTCACCAATCCTCTCAGTCCAAGTGTCCCGCCTTATGCCACATCCAGCTGTCGTTGTAGATAGGGTCAGTCCAGGTTTCATCAGAGACTCTGAAGGAATTGTAAAGAATTTCCCAGGTTTTTGTTTTGTTTTTGAAATTCCTTTTTATAGTGGGTTTGAGCTGATTCTCGCTGCCATGTTTATGCCAGTCTAGACACACTTGGTTCCCTTACGGAGACATATCAATACATAGGTTTTAAGATTCTTACTAGTCAGATATATTCCTCTGCGGGAAATATGGGGTTTTGAGTCCCTTTCACTGAGGAAGGTGTAGGTCTTGCCTATTCCATAGTTGGTTTTTGGAACGGTACCTGTGCTTATATCAAACTCTGGTTTTATGCATCACCCCACCTCTCCTTCCCCCTTAAGCAGGCATAAGAGTGTTTTCTAAATGTGAGACACTGTTCTCTTTCCTAACTCAGTTCAAGTGTAGCCATGTTTACAGGATCTTCATAAGTGATATCTTATGATAAGTTTCTTTTTCTCTGTGACTTATTTCACTTAGAATCATCGTACCTGAATCCACCCATTTTGCTGCTACTGGTCTTATGACATTGATTTCATGGCTGAGGGATATTCCATCGTATGTAAGTACCAAAATTTTTTGAACCATTTTTATATTTCCTGGGATATTTAAGGTGTACCCAAGTTGAGGTCCTTGTAAGCAGTGCAGCCCTAAATTTTGGGGTGGCTGTGTCTTTTTGATTTTCAGTTTTCCCAAGGTATATTCCCTAGACTGGAAGTGCCCTTGGCTCTGTAGCTCTGTTGTTTACTTGTTTTAGGGAACACAATGCACTCCTCCAGAGAGGCAGTTGGCAATTTACATCCCGCCCATCAGCATAACAAGGCTCCCTGTTCTCCAGGGCCTGTCTTGCCTTTCTGGTTTTTACACATTTTGTGGATGTCCCTTTTGACCGGTGGGAAGTGATACTTCTTTGTAGTGCAGATTTGCATTGCCCGCTTGCTTGCTTGGCCAAAAGGGGCGTATGCGTTTTCTCCTGAATATATTCAGGAGAAAACGCATACGCCCTTTTTGGCCAAGTGCATCATTGTCGAAGTTGTGCCCCTCTTCCTGTGCTTTAAAGGCGATTCCAACGTACCTCTTGAAATCTGTTTCCTGCTATTCTGCCTCGCTTTCAAGTCCGCCTCGTTGCCTTCCCTCAACAGATATTTGGACGATAGTTGTCCTTTATTACTCGGCCAGTTTGTGAATTGCTGTGCCCCTGAGCTCCATTTTTCAACTCGTTTTTGGTGAGCTGACCGCAAGTCCAAAATTTTGGTTCAGGACCTATACTGGTTCCCGGAGGGTGGCTGAGACTTTGGTTAATTCTTCTTCCTGCCGGGAAATTACAGTGATATGTGCCCGTCCAAATGCCTAACAGCTACTCTCTCATTGGTTCTCCCTCTTCCCTTTCATCCTCTGCCAAATTGGCAACCTGTGCGAACCAGGAGGTTAAAGGGGCTGTCTCTCCAAGTTGGGAGGTTGATAGTAAAGCAGATGGAAAGTCAAACCGGAGCACCAGGAGAGGGACTATTCGTTGAGTTTTAGAAACCTTTCGTATTCACAGTGTGTCCATTCTCTAGGTTTCCCGTACATGTTATAACTGTAGTAATATTCCCTACAACCTGGAGAGTTGGGACCCATGGAATGTGTGCCATGCATTATTGCTTTAAATGGTCTGCATTTGTTCACCCAATCTCACCAATCCTCTCAGTCCAAAGTGTCCAGCCTTATGCCACATCCAGCTGTCGTTGTAGATAGGGTCATTCCAGGATTCATCAGAGACCCTGAAGGAATTGTAAAGAATTTCCCAGTTTTTTTGTTTTGTTTTTGAAATTCCTTTTTATAGTGGGTTTGAGCTGATTCTCGCTGCCATGTTTATGCCATTCTAGACACACTTGATTCCCTTACGGAGACATATCAATACATAGGTTTTAAGATTCTTAGTAGTCAGATATATTCCTCTGCGGGAAATATGGGGTTTTGAGTCCCTTTCACTGAGGAAGGTGTTGGTCTTGTCTATTCAATAGTTGGTTTTTGGAACGGTACCTGTGCTTATATCAAACTCTGGTTTTATGCATCACCCCACCTCTCCTTCCCCCTTAAGCAGGCATAAGAGTGTTTTCTAAATGTGAGGCACTGTTCTCTTTCCTAACTCAGTTCAAGTGTAGCCATGTTTACAGGATCTTCATAAGTGATAACTTATGATAAGTTTCTTTTTCTCTGTGACTTATTTCACTTAGAATCATCGTACCTGAATCCACCCATTTTGCTGCTACTGGTGTTATGACATTGATTTCATGGCTGAGGGATATTCCATCGTACGTAAGTACCACAATTTTTTGAACCATTTTTATATTTCCTGGGATATTTAAGGTGTACCCAAGTTGAGGTCCTTGTAAGCAGTGCAGCCCAAAATTTTGGGGTGGCTCTGTCTTATTGATTTTCAGTTTTTCCCAGGTATATTCCCTAGACTGGAAGTGCCCTTGGCTCTGTAGCTCTGTTGTTTACTTGTTTTAGGGAACAAAATGCACTCCTCCAGAGAGGCAGTTGGCAATTTACATCCCGTCCATCAGCATAACAAGGCTCCCTGTTCTCCAGGACCAGTCTTGCCTTTCTGGTTTTTACACATTTTGTGGATGTCCCTTTTGACCGGTGGGAAGTGATACTTCTTTGTAGTGGAGATTTGCATTGCCCGCTTGCTTGCTTGGCCAAAAAGGGCGTATGCGTTTTCTCCTGAATATATTCAGGAGAAAACGCATACGCCCTTTTTGTCCAAGTGCATCATTGTCGAAGTTGTGCCCCTCTTCCTGTGCTTTAAAGGCGATTCCAACGTACCTCTTGAAATCTGTTTCCTGCTATTCTGCCGAGCTTTCAAGTCCGCCTCGTTGCCTTCCCTCAACAGATTTTTGGACGATAGTTGTCCTTTATTACTTGGCCAGTTTGTGAATTGCTGTGCCCCTGAGCTCCATTTTTCAACTCGTTTTTGGTGAGCTGACCGCAAGTCCAAAATTTTGGTTCAGGATCTATACTGATTCCCGGTGGGTGGCTGAGACTTTGGTTAATTCTTCTTCCTGCCGGGAAATTACAGTGATATGTGCCCGTCCAAATGCCTTACAGCTACTCTCTCATTGGTTCTCCCTCTTCCCTTTCATCCTCTGCCAAATTGGCAACCTGTGCGAACCAGGAGGTTAAAGGGGCTGTCTCTCCAAGTTGGGAGGTTGATAATAAAGCAGATGGAAAGTCAAACCGGAGCACCAGGAGAGGGACTATTCGTTGAGTTTTAGAAACCTTTCGTATTCACAGTGTGTCCGTTCTCTAGGATTCCCGTACATGTTATATCTGTAGTAATATTCCCTTCAACCTGGAGAGTTGGGACCCATGGAATGTGTGCCATGCATTATTGCTTTAAAGGGTCTGCATTTGCTCACCCAATCTCAACAATCCTCTCAGTCCCAAGTGTCCAGCCTTATGACACATCCAGCTGTCATTGTAGATAGGGTCATTTCAGGTTTCATCAGATACCCTGAAGGAATTGTAAAGAATTTCCCAGGTTTTTGTTTTATTTTTGAAATTCCTTTTTATAGTGGGTTTGAGCTGATTCTCGCTGCCATATTTATCCCAGTCTAGACACACTTGATTCCCTCACGGAGACATATCAATACAGAGGTTTTAAGATTCTTACTAGTCAGATATATTCCTCTGCGGGAAATATGGGGTTTTGAGTCCCTTTCACTGAGGAAGGTGTAGGTCTTGTCTATTCCATAGTTGGTTTTTGGAACGGTACCTGTGCTTATATCAAACTCTGGTTTTATGCATCACCCCACCTCTCCTTCCCCCTTAAGCAGGCATAAGAGTGTTTTCTAAATGTGAGACACTGTTCTCTTTCCTAACTCAGTTCAAGTGTAGCCATGTTTACAGGATCTTCATAAGTGATATCTTATGATAAGTTTCTTTTTCTGTGTGACTTATTTCACTTAGAATCATCGTACCTGAATCCACCCATTTTGCTGCTACTGGTCTTATGACATTGATTTCATGGCTGAGGGATATTCCATCATACGTAAGTACCACAATTTTTTGAACCATTTTTATATTTCCTGGTATATTTAAGGTGTACCCAAGTTGAGGTCCTTGTAAGCAGTGCAGCCCTAAATTTTGGGTTGGCTGTGTCTTTTTGATTTTCAGTTTTCCCAAGGTATATTCCCTAGACTGGAAGTGCCCTTGGCTCTGTAGCTCTGTTGTTTACTTGTTTTAGGGAACACAATGCACTCCTCCAGAGAGGCAGTTGGCAATTTACATCCCACCCATCAGCATAACAAGGCTCCCTGTTCTCCAGGGCCTGTCTTGCCTTTCTGGTTTTTACACATTTTGTGGATGTCCCTTTTGACCGGTGGGAAGTGATACTTCTTTGTAGTGCAGATTTGCATTGCCCGCTTGCTTGCTTGGCCAAAAAGGGCGTATGCGTTTTCTCCTGAATATATTCAGGAGAAAACGCATACGCCCTTTTTGGCCAAGTGCATCATTGTCGAAGTTGTGCCCCTCTTCCTGTGCTTTAAAGGCGATTCCAACGTACCTCTGGAAATCTGTTTCCTGCTATTCTGCCTCGCTTTCAAGTCCGCCTCGTTGCCTTCCCTCAACAGATTTTTGGACGATAGTTGTCCTCTTATTACTCGGCCAGTTTGTGAATTGCTGTGCCCCTGAGCTCCATTTTTCAACTCGTTTTTGGTGAGCTGACCGCAAGTCCAAAATTTTGGTTCAGGATCTATACTGATTCCCGGTGGGTGGCTGAGACATTGGTTAATTCTTCTTCCTGCCGGGAAATTACAGTGATATGTGCCCGTCCAAATGCCTAACAGCTACTCTCTCATTGGTTCTCCCTCTTCCCTTTCATCCTCTGCCAAATTGGCAACCTGTGCGAACCAGGAGGTTAAAGGGGCTGTCTCTCCAAGTTGGGAGGTTGATAATAAAGCAGATGGAAAGTCAAACCGGAGCACCAGGAGAGGGACTATTCATTGAGTTTTAGAAACCTTTCGTATTCACAGTGTGTCCGTTCTCTAGGATTCCCGTACATGTTATATCTGTAGTAATATTCCCTTCAACCTGGAGAGTTGGGACCCATGGAATGTGTGCCATGCATTATTGCTTTAAAGGGTCTGCATTTGCTCACCCAATCTCACCAATCCTCTCAGTCCCAAGTGTCCAGCCTTATGCCACATCCAGCTGTCATTGTAGATAGGGTCATTTCAGGTTTCATCAGAGACCCTGAAGGAATTGTAAAGAATTTCCCAGTTTTTTTGTTTTATTTTTGAAATTCCTTTTTATAGTGGGTTTGAGCTGATTCTCGCTGCCATATTTATCCCAGTCTAGACACACTTGATTCCCTTACGGAGACATATCAATACATAGGTTTTAAGATTCTTACTAGTCAGATATATTCCTCTGCGGGAAATATGGGGTTTTGAGTCCCTTTCACTGAGGAAGGTGTAGGTCTTGTCTATTCCATAGTTGGTTTTTGGAACGGTACCTGTGCTTATATCAAACTCTGGTTTTATGCATCACCCCACCTCTCCTTCCCCCTTAAGCAGGCATAAGAGTGCTTTCTAAATGTGAGACACTGTTCTCTTTCCTAACTCAGTTCAAGTGTAGCCATGTTTACAGGATCTTCATAAGTGACATCTTATGATAAGTTTCTTTTTCTGTGTGACTTATTTCACTTAGAATCATCGTACCTGAATCCACCCATTTTGCTGCTACTGGTGTTATGACATTGATTTCATGGCTGAGGGATATTCCATCGTACGTAAGTACCACAATTTTTTGAACCATTTTTATATTTCCTGGGATATTTAAGGTGTACCCAAGTTGAGGTCCTTGTAAGCAGTGCAGCCCAAAATTTTGGGGTGGCTCTGTCTTATTGATTTTCAGTTTTTCCCAGGTATATTCCCTAGACTGGAAGTGCCCTTGGCTCTGTAGCTCTGTTGTTTACTTGTTTTAGGGAACAAAATGCACTCCTCCAGAGAGGCAGTTGGCAATTTACATCCCGTCCATCAGCATAACAAGGCTCCCTGTTCTCCAGGACCAGTCTTGCCTTTCTGGTTTTTACACATTTTGTGGATGTCCCTTTTGACCGGTGGGAAGTGATACTTCTTTGTAGTGGAGATTTGCATTGCCCGCTTGCTTGCTTGGCCAAAAAGGGCGTATGCGTTTTCTCCTGAATATATTCAGGAGAAAACGCATACGCCCTTTTTGGCCAAGTGCATCATTGTCGAAGTTGTGCCCCTCTTCCTGTGCTTTAAAGGCGATTCCAACGTACCTCTTGAAATCTGTTTCCTGCTATTCTGCCGAGCTTTCAAGTCCGCCTCGTTGCCTTCCCTCAACAGATTTTTGGACGATAGTTGTCCTTTATTACTTGGCCAGTTTGTGAATTGCTGTGCCCCTGAGCTCCATTTTTCAACTCGTTTTTGGTGAGCTGACCGCAAGTCCAAAATTTTGGTTCAGGATCTATACTGATTCCCGGTGGGTGGCTGAGACTTTGGTTAATTCTTCTTCCTGCCGGGAAATTACAGTGATATGTGCCCGTCCAAATGCCTAACAGCTACTCTCTCATTGGTTCTCCCTCTTCCCTTTCATCCTCTGCCAAATTGGCAACCTGTGCGAACCAGGAGGTTAAAGGGGCTGTCTCTCCAAGTTGGGAGGTTGATAATAAAGCAGATGGAAAGTCAAACCGGAGCACCAGGAGAGGGACTATTCGTTGAGTTTTAGAAACCTTTCGTATTCACAGTGTGTCCGTTCTCTAGGATTCCCGTACATGTTATATCTGTAGTAATATTCCCTTCAACCTGGAGAGTTGGGACCCATGGAATGTGTGCCATGCATTATTGCTTTAAAGGGTCTGCATTTGCTCACCCAATCTCACCAATCCTCTCAGTCCCAAGTGTCCAGCCTTATGCCACATCCAGCTGTCATTGTAGATAGGGTCATTTCAGGTTTCATCAGAGACCCTGAAGGAATTGTAAAGAATTTCCCAGTTTTTTTGTTTTATTTTTGAAATTCCTTTTTATAGTGGGTTTGAGCTGATTCTCGCTGCCATATTTATCCCAGTCTAGACACACTTGATTCCCTTACGGAGACATATCAATACATAGGTTTTAAGATTCTTACTAGTCAGATATATTCCTCTGCGGGAAATATGGGGTTTTGAGTCCCTTTCACTGAGGAAGGTGTAGGTCTTGTCTATTCCATAGTTGGTTTTTGGAACGGTACCTGTGCTTATATCAAACTCTGGTTTTATGCATCACCCCACCTCTCCTTCCCCCTTAAGCAGGCATAAGAGTGTTTTCTAAATGTGAGACACTGTTCTCTTTCCTAACTCAGTTCAAGTGTAGCCATGTTTACAGGATCTTCATAAGTGATATCTTATGATAAGTTTCTTTTTCTGTGTGACTTATTTCACTTAGAATCATCGTACCTGAATCCACCCATTTTGCTGCTACTGGTCTTATGACATTGATTTCATGGCTGAGGGATATTCCATCGTACGTAAGTACCACAATTTTTTGAACCATTTTTATATTTCCTGGGATATTTAAGGTGTACCCAAGTTGAGGTCCTTGTAAGCAGTGCAGCCCTAAATTTTGGGGTGGCTGTGTCTTTTTGATTTTCAGTTTTCCCAAGGTATATTCCCTAGACTGGAAGTGCCCTTGGCTCTGTAGCTCTGTTGTTTACTTGTTTTAGGGAACACAATGCACTCCTCCAGAGAGGCAGTTGGCAATTTACATCCCGCCCATCAGCATAACAAGGCTCCCTATTCTCCAGGGCCTGTCTTGCCTTTCTGGTTTTTACACATTTTGTGGATGTCCCTTTTGACCGGTGGGAAGTGATACTTCTTTGTAGTGCAGATTTGCATTGCCCGCTTGCTTGCTTGGCCAAAAAGGGCGTATGTGTTTTCTCCTGAATATATTCAGGAGAAAACGCATACGCCCTTTTTGGCCAAGTGCATCATTGTCGAAGTTGTGCCCCTCTTCCTGTGCTTTAAAGGCGATTCCAACTTACCTCTTGAAATCTGTTTCCTGCTATTCTGCCTCGCTTTCAAGTCCGCCTCGTTGCCTTCCCTCAACAGATTTTTGGACGATAGTTGTCCTTTATTACTCGGCCAGTTTGTGAATTGCTGTGCCCCTGAGCTCCATTTTTCAACTCGTTTTTGGTGAGCTGACCGCAAGTCCAAAATTTTGGTTCAGGATCTATACTGATTCCCGGTGGGTGGCTGAGACTTTGGTTAATTCTTCTTCCTGCCGGGAAATTACAGTGATATGTGCCCGTCCAAATGCCTTACAGCTACTCTCTCATTGGTTCTCCCTCTTCCCTTTCATCCTCTGCCAAATTGGCAACCTGTGCGAACCAGGAGGTTAAAGGGGCTGTCTCTCCAAGTTGGGAGGTTGATAATAAAGCAGATGGAAAGTCAAACCGGAGCACCAGGAGAGGGACTATTCGTTGAGTTTTAGAAACCTTTCGTATTCACAGTGTGTCCGTTCTCTAGGATTCCCGTACATGTTATATCTGTAGTAATATTCCCTTCAACCTGGAGAGTTGGGACCCATGGAATGTGTGCCATGCATTATTGCTTTAAAGGGTCTGCATTTGCTCACCCAATCTCACCAATCCTCTCAGTCCCAAGTGTCCAGCCTTATGCCACATCCAGCTGTCATTGTAGATAGGGTCATTTCAGGTTTCATCAGAGACCCTGAAGGAATTGTAAAGAATTTCCCAGTTTTTTTGTTTTATTTTTGAAATTCCTTTTTATAGTGGGTTTGAGCTGATTCTCGCTGCCATATTTATCCCAGTCTAGACACACTTGATTCCCTTACGGAGACATATCAATACATAGGTTTTAAGATTCTTACTAGTCAGATATATTCCTCTGCGGGAAATATGGGGTTTTGAGTCCCTTTCACTGAGGAAGGTGTAGGTCTTGTCTATTCCATAGTTGGTTTTTGGAACGGTACCTGTGCTTATATCAAACTCTGGTTTTATGCATCACCCCACCTCTCCTTCCCCCTTAAGCAGGCATAAGAGTGTTTTCTAAATGTGAGACACTGTTCTCTTTCCTAACTCAGTTCAAGTGTAGCCATGTTTACAGGATCTTCATAAGTGACATCTTATGATAAGTTTCTTTTTCTGTGTGACTTATTTCACTTAGAATCATCGTACCTGAATCCACCCATTTTGCTGCTACTGGTGTTATGACATTGATTTCATGGCTGAGGGATATTCCATCGTACGTAAGTACCACAATTTTTTGAACCATTTTTATATTTCCTGGGATATTTAAGGTGTACCCAAGTTGAGGTCCTTGTAAGCAGTGCAGCCCAAAATTTTGGGGTGGCTCTGTCTTATTGATTTTCAGTTTTTCCCAGGTATATTCCCTAGACTGGAAGTGCCCTTGGCTCTGTAGCTCTGTTGTTTACTTGTTTTAGGGAACAAAATGCACTCCTCCAGAGAGGCAGTTGGCAATTTACATCCCGTCCATCAGCATAACAAGGCTCCCTGTTCTCCAGGACCAGTCTTGCCTTTCTGGTTTTTACACATTTTGTGGATGTCCCTTTTGACCGGTGGGAAGTGATACTTCTTTGTAGTGGAGATTTGCATTGCCCGCTTGCTTGCTTGGCCAAAAAGGGCGTATGCGTTTTCTCCTGAATATATTCATGAGAAAACGCATACGCCCTTTTTGGCCAAGTGCATCATTGTCGAAGTTGTGCCCCTCTTCCTGTGCTTTAAAGGCGATTCCAACGTACCTCTTGAAATCTGTTTCCTGCTATTCTGCCGAGCTTTCAAGTCCGCCTCGTTGCCTTCCCTCAACAGATTTTTGGACGATAGTTGTCCTTTATTACTTGGCCAGTTTGTGAATTGCTGTGCCCCTGAGCTCCATTTTTCAACTCGTTTTTGGTGAGCTGACCGCAAGTCCAAAATTTTGGTTCCGGATCTATACTGATTCCCGGTGGGTGGCTGAGACTTTGGTTAATTCTTCTTCCTGCCGGGAAATTACAGTGATATGTGCCCGTCCAAATGCCTAACAGCTACTCTCTCATTGGTTCTCCCTCTTCCCTTTCATCCTCTGCCAAATTGGCAACCTGTGCGAACCAGGAGGTTAAAGGGGCTGTCTCTCCAAGTTGGGAGGTTGATAATAAAGCAGATGGAAAGTCAAACCGGAGCACCAGGAGAGGGACTATTCGTTGAGTTTTAGAAACCTTTCGTATTCACAGTGTGTCCGTTCTCTAGGATTCCCGTACATGTTATATCTGTAGTAATATTCCCTTCAACCTGGAGAGTTGGGACCCGTGGAATGTGTGCCATGCATTATTGCTTTAAAGGGTCTGCATTTGCTCACCCAATCTCACCAATCCTCTCAGTCCCAAGTGTCCAGCCTTATGCCACATCCAGCTGTCATTGTAGATAGGGTCATTTCAGGTTTCATCAGAGACCCTGAAGGAATTGTAAAGAATTTCCCAGTTTTTTTGTTTTATTTTTGAAATTCCTTTTTATAGTGGGTTTGAGCTGATTCTCGCTGCCATATTTATCCCAGTCTAGACACACTTGATTCCCTTACGGAGACATATCAATACATAGGTTTTAAGATTCTTACTAGTCAGATATATTCCTCTGCGGGAAATATGGGGTTTTGAGTCCCTTTCACTGAGGAAGGTGTAGGTCTTGTCTATTCCATAGTTGGTTTTTGGAACGGTACCTGTGCTTATATCAAACTCTGGTTTTATGCATCACCCCACCTCTCCTTCCCCCTTAAGCAGGCATAAGAGTGTTTTCTAAATGTGAGACACTGTTCTCTTTCCTAACTCAGTTCAAGTGTAGCCATGTTTACAGGATCTTCATAAGTGATATCTTATGATAAGTTTCTTTTTCTGTGTGACTTATTTCACTTAGAATCATCGTACCTGAATCCACCCATTTTGCTGCTACTGGTCTTATGACATTGATTTCATGGCTGAGGGATATTCCATCGTACGTAAGTACCACAATTTTTTGAACCATTTTTATATTTCCTGGGATATTTAAGGTGTACCCAAGTTGAGGTCCTTGGAAGCAGTGCAGCCCTAAATTTTGGGGTGGCTGTGTCTTATTGATTTTCAGTTTTCCAAATGTATATTCCCTAGACTGGAAGTGCCCTTCTGCTCTGTAGCTCTGTTCTTTACTTGTTTTAGGGAACACAATGCACTCCTCCAGAGAGGCAGTTGGCAATTTACATCCCGCCCATCAGCATAACAAGGCTCCCTGTTCTCTAGGACCTGTCTTGACTTTCTGGTTTTTACACATTTTGTGGATGTCCCTTTTGACCGGTGGGAAGTGATACTTCTTTGTAGTGCAGATTTGCATTGCCCGCTTGCTTTCTTGGCCAAAAAGGGCGTATGCGTTTTCTCCTGAATATATTCAGGAGAAAACGCATACGCCCTTTTTGGCCAAGTGCATCATTGTCGAAGTTGTGCCCCTCTTCCTGTGCTTTAAAGGCGATTCCAACGTACCTCTTGAAATCTGTTTCCTGCTATTCTGCCTCGCTTTCAAGTCCGCCTCGTTGCCTTCCCTCAACAGATTTTTGCACGGCAGTTGTCCTTTATTACTCGGCCAGTTTGTGAATTGCTGTGCCCCTGAGCTCCATTTTTAAACTCGTTTTTGGTGAGGTGACCGCAAGTCCAAAATTTTGGTTCAGGACCTATGCTGGTTCCCGGTGGGTGTCTGAGACTTTGGTTAATTCTTCTTGCTGTCGGGGAATTACAGTGATATGTGCCCGTTCAAATGCCTAACAGCTACTCTCTCATTGGTCCTCCCTCTTCCCTTTCATCCTCTGCCAAACTGGCAACCTGTGCGAACCTGCAGGTTAAACGGGCTGTCTCTCCAAGTTGGGAGGATGATAGTAAAGCAGGTGTAAAGTCAAACCGGAGCACCAGGAGAGGGACTATTCGTTGAGTTTTAGAAACCTTTCGTATTCACAGTGTGTCCGTTCTCTAGGTTTCCCGTACATGTTATAGCTGTAGTAATATTCCCTTCAACCTGGAGAGTTGGGACCCATGGAATGGGTGCCATGCATTATTGCTTTAAAGGGTCTGCATTTGCTCACCCAATCTCACCAATCGTCTCAGTCCCAAGTGTCCCTCCTTATGCCACATCCAGCTGTCGTTGTAGATAGGGTCATTTCAGGTTTCATCAGAGACCCTGAAGGAATTGTAAAGAATTTCCCAGTTTTTTTGTTTTGTTTTTGAAATTCCTTTTTATAGTGGGTTTGAGCTGATTCTCGCTGCCATGTTTATGCCAGTCTAGACACACTTGATTCCCTTACGGAGACATATCAATACATAGGTTTTAAGATTCTTACTAGTCAGATATATTCCTAGGCGGGAAATATGGGGTTTGAGTCCCTTTCACTGAGGAAGGTGTAGGTCTTTTCTATTCCATAGTTGGTTTTTGGAATGGTACCTGTGCTTATATCAAACTCTAGTTTTATGCATCACCCCACCTCTCCTTCCCCCTTAAGCAGGCAAAAGAGTATTTTCTAAATGTGAGACACTGTTCTCTTTCCTAACTCAGTTCAAGTGTAGCCATGTTTACAGGATCTTCATAAGTGATATCTTATGATAAGTTTCTTTTTCTGTGTGACTTATTTCACTTAGAATCATCGTACCTGAATCCACCCATTTTGCTGCTACTGGTCTTATGACATTGATTTCATGGCTGAGGGATATTCCCTCGTACGTAAGTACCACTATTTTTTGAACCATTTTTATATTTCCTGGGATATTTAAGGTGTACCCAAGTTGAGGTCCTTGTAAGCAGTGCAACCCTAAATTTTTTGGTGGCTCTGTCTTATTGATTATCAGTTTTCCAAAGGTATATTCCCTAGACAGGAAGTGCCCTTCTGCTCTGTAGCTCTGTTCTTTACTTGTTTTAGGGAACACAATGCACTCCTCCAGAGAGGCAGTTGGCACTTTACATGCCGCCAATCAGCATAACAAGGCTCCCTGTTCTCCAGGACCTGTCTTGCCTTTCTGGTTTTTACACATTTTGTGGATGTCCCTTTTGACCGGTGGGAAGTGATACTTCTTTGTATTGCAGATTTGCATTGCCTGCTTGCTTGCTTGGCCAAAAAGGGCGTATGCGTTTTCTCCTGAATATATTCAGGAGAAAATGCATACGCCCTTTTTCGCCAAGTGCATCATTGTCGAAGTTTTGCCCCTCCTCCTGTGCTTTAAAGGCGATTCCAACGTACCTCTTGAAATCTGTTTCCTGCTATTCTGGCTCGCTTTCAAGTCCGCCTCGTTGCCTTCCCTCAACAGATTTTTGGACGATAGATGTCTTTTATTACTCGGCCAGTTTGTGAATTGCTGTGCCCCTGAGCTCCATTTTTGAACTCGATTTTGGTGAGCTGACCGCAAGTCCAAAATTTTGGTTCAGGACCTATACTGGTTCCCGGTGGGTGGCTGAGACTTTGGTTAATTCTTCTTCCTGCCGGGAAATTACAGTGATATGTGCCCGTCCAAATGCCTAACAGCTACTCTCTCATTGCTTCTCCCTCTTCCCTTTCATCCTCTGCCAAATTGGCAACCTGTGCAAACCAGGAGGTTAAAGGGGCTGTCTCTCCAAGTTGGGAGGTTGATAGTAAAGCAGATGCAAAGTCAAACCGGAGCACCAGGAGAGGGACTATTCGTTGAGTTTTAGAAACCTTTCATATTCACAGTGTGTCCGTTCTCTAGGTTTCCCGTACATGTTATAACTGTAGTAATATTCCCTTCAACCTGGAGAGTTGGGACCCATGGAATGGGTGCCATGCATTATTGCTTTAAAGGGTCTGCATTTGCTCAGCCAATCTCATCCATCGTCTCAGTCCCAAGTGTCAAGCCTTATGCCACATCCAGCTGTCGTTGTAGATAGGGTCATTCCAGGTTTCATCAGAGACCCTGAAGGAATTGTAAAGAATTTCCCAGTTTTTTTGTTTTGTTTTTGAAATTCCTTTTTATAGTGGGTTTGAGCTGATTCTCGCTGCCATATTTATCCCAGTCTAGACACACTTGATTCCCTTACGGAGACATATCAATACATAGGTTTTAAAATTCTTACTAGTCAGATATATTCCTCTGCGGGAAATACGGGGTTATGAGTCCCTTTCACTGAGGAAGGTGTAGGTCTTGGCTATTCCATAGTTGGTTTTTGGAACGGTACCTGTGCTTATATCAAACTCTGGTTTTATGCATCACCCCACCTCTCCTTCCCCCTTAAGCAGGCATAAGAGTGTTTTGTAAATGTGAGACACTGTTCTCTTTCCTAACTCAGTTCAAGTGTAGCCATGTTTACAGGATCTTCATAAGTGATATCTTATGATAAGTTTCTTTTTCTGTGTGACTTATTTCACTAGGAATCATCGTACCTGAATCCACCCATTTTGCTGCTACTGGTCTTATGACATTGATTTCATGGCTGAGGAATATTCCATCGTACGTAAGTACCACAATTTTTTGAACCATTTTTATATTTCCTGGGATATTTAAGGTGTACCCAAGTTGAGGTCCTTGTAAGCAGTGCAGCCCTATATTTTGGGGTGGCTCTGTCTTATTGAATTGCAGTTTTCCCAAGGAATATTCCCTAGACTTGAAGTGCCCTTGGCTTTGTAGCTCTGTTGTTTACTTGTTTTATGGAACACAATGCACTCCTCCAGAGAGGCAGTTGGCAATTTACATCCCACCCATCAGCATAACAAGGCTCCAGGTTCTCCAGAGCCTGTCTTGCCTTTCTGGTTTTTACACATTTTATGGATGTCCCTTTTGACCGCTAGGAAGTGATACTTCTTTGTAGTGCAGATTTGCATTGCCCGCTTGCTTGCTTGGCCAAAAAGGGCGTATGCGTTTTCTCCTGAATATATTCAGGAGAAAACGCATACGCCCTTTTTGGCCAAGTGCATCATTGTCGAAGTTGTACCCCTCTTCCTGTGCTTTAAAGGCGATTCCAACGTACCTCTTGAAATCTGTTTCCTGCTATTCTGCCTCGCTTTCAAGTCCGCCTGGTTGCCTTCCCTCAACAGATTTTTGGACGATAGTTGTCTTTTATTACTCGGCCAGTTTGTGAATTGCTGTGCCCCTGAGCTCCATTTTTCAACTCGTTTTTGGTGAGGTGACCGCAAGTCTGAAATTTTGGTTCAGGACCTATGCTGGTTCCCGGTGGGGGGCTGAGACTTTGGTTAATTCTTCTTCCTGCCGGGAAATTACAGTGATATGTGCCCATTCAAATGCCTAACAGCTACTCTCTCATTGGTTCTCCCTCTTCCCTTTCATCCTCTGCCAATTTGGCAACCTGTGCGAACCAGGAGGCTAAAGGGGCTGTCTCTCCAAGTTGGGAGGATGATAGTAAAGCAGGTGTAAAGTCAAACTGGAGCACCAGGAGAGGGACTATTCGTTGAGTTTTAGAAATCTTTCGTATTCACTGTGTGTCAATTCTCTAGGTTTCCCGTACATGTTATAGCTGTAGTAATATTCCCTTCAACCTGGAGAGTTGGGACCCATGGAATGGGTGCTATGCATTATTGCTTTAAAGGGTCTGCATTTGCTCACCCAATCTCACCAATCATCTCAGTCCCAAGTGTCCAGCCTTATGCCATATCCTGCTGTCGTTGTAGATAGGGTCATTCCAGGTTTCATCAGAGACCCTGAAGGAATTGTAAAGAATTTCCCAGGTTTTTGTTTTGTTTTTGAAATTCCTTTTTATAGTGGGTTTGAGCTGATTCTCGCTGCCATGTTTATGCCAGTCTAGACACACTTGATTCCCTTTCGGAGACATATCAATACATAGGTTTTAAGATTCTTACTAGTCAGATATATTCCTCTGCGGGAAATATGGGGTTTTGAGTCCCTTTCACTGAGGAAGGTATAGGTCTTGTCTATTCCATAGTTGGTTTTTGGAACGGTACCTGTGCTTATATCAAACTCTGGTTTTATGCATCACCCCACCTCTCCTTCCCCCTTAAGAAGGCATAAGAGTGTTTTCTAAATGTGAGACACTGTTCTCTTTCCTAACTCAGTTCAAGTGTAGCCATGTTTACAGGATCTTCATAAGTGATATCTTATGATAAGTTTCGTTTACTGTGTGACTTATTTCACTTAGAATCATCGTACCTGAATCCACCCATTTTGCTGCTACTGGTCTTATGACATTGATTTCATGGCTGAGGGATATTCCATCGTACGTAAGTACCACAATTTTTTGAACCATTTTTATATTTCCTGGGATATTTAAGGTGTACCCAAGTTGAGGTCCTTGTAAGCAGTGCAGCCCTAAATTTTGGGGTTGCTCTGTCTTATTGATTTTCAGTTTTCCCAAGGTATATTCCCTAGACTGGAAGTGCCCTTGGCTCTGTAGCTCTGTTCTTTACTTGTTTTAGGGAACACAGTGCACTCCTCCAGAGAGGCAGTTGGCAATTTACATCCCGCCCATCAGCATAACAAGGCTCCCTGTTCTCCAGGGCCTGTCTGGCCTTTCTGGTTTTTACACATTTTGTGGATGTCCCTTTTGACCGGTGGGAAGTGATACTTCTTTGTAGTGCAGATTTGCATTGCCCGCTTGCTTGCTTGGCCAAAAAGGGCGTATGCGTTTTCTCCTGGATATATTCAGGAGAAAACGCATACAGCCTTTTTGGCCAAGTGCATCATTGTCGAAGTTGTGCCCCTCTTCCTGTGCTTTAAAGGCGATTCCAACGTAACTCTTGAAATCTGTTTCCTGCTATTCTGCCTCGCTTTCAAGTCCGCCTCGTTGCCTTCCATCAACAGATTTTTGGACGATAGTTGTCCTTTATTACTCGGCCAGTTTGTGAATTGCTGTGCCCCTGAGATGCATTTTTCAACTCGTTTTTGGTGAGCTGACCGCAAGTCCAAAATTTTGGTTCAGGACCTATACTGGTTCCCGGTGGGTGGCTGAGACATTGGTTAATTCTTCTTCCTGCCGGGAAATTACAGTGATATGTGCCCGTCCAAATGCCTAACAGCTACTCTCTCATTGGTTCTCCCTCTTCCCTTTCATCCTCTGCCAAATTGGCAACCTGTGCGAACCGGGAGGTTAAAGGGGCTGTCTCTCCAAGTTGGGAGGTTGATAGTAAAGCAGATGGAAAGTCAAACCGGAGCACCAGGACAGGGATTATTCGTTGAGTTTTAGAAACCTTTCGTATTCACAGTGTGTCCGTTCTGTAGGTTTCCCGTACATGTTATAGCTGGAGTAATATTCCCTTCAACCTGGAGAGTTGGGACCCATGGAATGGGTGCCAGGCCTTTGTGCTTTAAAGGGTCTGCATTTGCTCACCCAATCTCACCAATCGTCTCAGTCCCAAGTGTCCCTCCTTATGCCACATCCAGCTGTCATTGTAGATAGGGTCATTCCAGGTTTCATCAGAGACCCTGAAGGAATTGTAAGGAATTTCCCAGTTTTTTTGTTTTGTTTTTGAAATTCCTTTTTATAGTGGGTTTGAGCTGATTCTCGCTGCCATGTTTATGCCAGTCTAGACACACTTGATTCCCTTACGGAGACATATCAATACATAGGTTTTAAGATTCTTTCTAGTCAGATATATTCCTCTCCTGGAAATATGGGATTTTGAGTCCCTTTCACTGAGGAAGCTGTATGTCTTGTCTATTCCATAGTTGGTTTTTGGAACGCTACCTGTGCTTATATCAAACTCTGGTTTTATGCATCACCCCACCTCTCCTTCCCCCTTAAGCAGGCATAGGAGTGTTTTCTAAATGTGAGAAACTGTTCTCTTTCCTAACTCAGTTCAAGTGTAGCCATGTTTACAGGATCTTCATAAGTGATATCTTATGATAAGTTGCTTTTTCTGTGTGACTTATTTCACTTAGAATCATCGTACCTGAATCCACCCATTTTGCTGCTACTGGTCTTATGACATTGATTTCATGGCTGAGGGATATTCCATCGTACGTGAGTACCACAATTTTTTGAACCATTTTTATATTTCCTGGGATATTTAAGCTGTACCCAAGTTGAGGTCCTTGTAAGCAGTGCAGCCGTAAATTTTGGGGTTGCTCTGTCTTATTGATTTTCAGTTTTCCCAAGGTATATTCCCTAGACTGGAAGTGCCCTTGGCTCTGTAGCTCTGTTCTTTAATTGTTTTAGGGAACACAATGCACTCCTCCAGAGAGGCAGTTGGCAATTTACATCCCGCCCATCAGCATAACAAGGCTTCCTGTTCTCCAGGGCCTGTCTTGCCTTTCTGGTTTTTACATATTTTGTGGATGTCCCTTTTGACCGGTGGGAAGTGATACTTCTTTGTAGTGCAGATTTGCATTGCCCTCTTGCTTGCTTGGCCAAAAAGGGCGTATGCGTTTTCTCCTGAATATATTCAGGAGAAAACGCATACGCCCTTTTTGGCCAAGTGCATCATTGTCGAAGTTGTGCCCCTCTTCCTGTGATTTAAAGGCTATACCAAAGTACCTCTTGAAATCTGTTTCCTGCTATTCTGCCTCGCTTTCAAGTCCGCCTCGTTGCCTTCCCTCAACAGATTTTTGGACGATAGTTGTCCTTTATTACTCGGCTTGTTTGTGAATTGCTGTGCCCCTGAGCTCCATTTTTCAACTCATTTTTTGTGAGCTGACCGCATTCCAAAATTTTGGTTCAGGAGTTATACTGGTTCCCGGTGAGTGGCTGAGACTTTGCTTAATTCTTCTTCCTGCCAGGAAATTAGAGTGATATGTGCCCGTCCAAATGCCTAACAGCTATTCCCTCATTGGTTCTCCCTCTTCCCTTTCATCCTCTGCCAAATTGGCAACCTGTGCGAACCAGGAGGTTAAAGGGGATGTCTCTCCAAGTTGGGAGTTTGATAGTAAAGGAGATGGAAAGTCAAAACGGAGCACCAGGAGAGGGACTATTCGTTGAGTTTTAGAAACCTTTCGTATTCACAGTGTGTCCGTTCCCTAGGTTTCCCGTACATGTTATATCTGTAGTAATATTCCCTTCAACCTGGAGAGTTGGTACACATGGAATGGGTGCCAGGCATTTGTGCTTTAAAGGGTCTGCATTTCCTCACCCAATCTCACCAATCGTCTCAGTCCCAAGTGTCCCTCCTTATGCCACATCCAGCTGTCGTTGTAGATACGGTCATTCCAGGTTTCATCAGAGACCCTGAAGGAATTGTAAAGAATTTCCCAGTTTTTTTGTTTTGTTTTTGAAATTCCTTTTTATAGTGGGTTTGAGCTGATTCTTGCTGCCATGTTTATGCCAGTCTAGACACACTTGATTCCCTTACAGAGACATATCAATACATAGGTTTTAAGATTCTTACTAGTCAGATATATTCCTCTACGGGAAATATGGGGTTTTGAGTCCCTTTTACTGAGGAAGGTGTAGGTCTTGTCTATTCCATAGTTGGTTTTTGGAACGGTACCTGTGCTTTTATCAAACTCTGGTTTTATGCATCACCCCACCTCTCCTTCCCCCTTAAGCAGGCATAAGCGTGTTTTCTAAATGTGAGACACTGTTCTCTTTCCTAACTCAGTTAAAATGTAGCCATGTTTACAGGATCTTCATAAGTGATATCTTATGATAAGTTTCTTTTTCTCTGTGACTTATTTCACTTAGAATCATCGTACCTGAATCCACCCATTTTGCTGCTACTGGTCTTATGACATTGATTTCATGGCTGAGGGATATTCCATCGTACGTAAGTACCACAATTTTTTGAACCATTTTTATATTTCCTGGGATATTTAAGGTGTACACAAGTTGAGGTCCTTGTAAGCAGTGCAGCCCTGAATTTTGGGGTGGCTCTGTCTTATCGATTTTCAGTTTTCCCAAGGTATATTCCCTACACTTGAAGTGCCCTTGGCCTGTAGCTCTGTTGTTTATTTGTTTTAGGGAACACAATGCACTCCTCCAGAGAGGCAGTTGGCAGTTTACATCCCGCCCATCAGCATAACAAGGCTCCGTGTTCTCCAGGGCCTGTATTGCATTTCTGGATTTTACACATTTTGTGGATGTCCCTTTTGACCGGTGGGAAGTGATACTTCTTTGTAGTGCAGATTTGCATTGCCCGCTTGCTTGCTTGGCCAAAAAGGGCGTATGCGTTTTCTCCTGAATATATTCAGGAGAAAACGCATACGCCCTTTTTGGCCAACTGCATCATTGTCGAAGTTGTGCCCCTCTTCCTGTGCTTTAAAGGCAATTCCAACGTACCTCTTGAAATCTGTTTCCTGCTATTCTGCCTCGCTTTCAAGTCCGCCTCATTGCCTTCCCTCAACAGATTTTTGGATGATAGTTGTCCTTTATTACTCAGCCAGTTTGTGAATTGCTGTGCCCCTGAGCTACATTTTTCAACTCGTTTTTTGTGAGCTGACCGCATTCCAAAATTTTGGTTCAGTATCTATACTGATTCCCGGTGGATGGCTGAGACTTTGGTTAATTCTTCTTCCTGCCGGGAAATTAGAGTGATATGTGCCCGTCCAAATGCGTAACAGCTACTCTCTCATTGGTTCTCCCTCTTCCCTTTCATCCTCTGCCAAATTGGAAACCTGTGCGAACCAGGAGGTTAAAGGGGCTGTCTCTCCAAGTTGGGAGGTTGATAGTAAAGCAGATGGAAAGTCAAACCCGAGCACCAGGAGAGGGACTATTCGTTGAGTTTCAGAAAACTTTTGTATTCACAGTGTGTCCGTTCTCTAGGTTTCCCTTACATGTTATAGCTGTAGTAATATTCCCTTTAATCTGGAGAGTTGGGACCCATGGAATGGGTGCCATGCATTATTGCTTTAAAGGGTCTGCATTTGCTCACACAATCTCACCAATCCTCTAAGTCCCAAGTGTCCAGGCTTATGCCACATCCAGCTGTCGTTGTACATAGGGTCATTCCACGTTTCATCAGAGACCCTGAAGGAATTGTAAAGAATTTCCCAGATTTTTGTTTTGTTTTTGAAATTTCTTTTTATACTGGTTTGAGCTGATTCTCGCTGCCATGATTATGCCAGTCTAGACACAATTTATTCCCTTACGGAGACATATCAATACATAGGTTTTAAGATTCTTTCTAGTCATATATATTCCTCTTCGGGAAATATGGGGTTTTGAGTCCCTTTCACTGAGGAAGGTGTAGGTCTTGTCTATTCCATAGTTGGTTTTTGGAACGGTACCTGTGCTTATATCAAACTCTGGTTTTATGCATCACCCCACCTCTCCTTCCCCCTTAAGCAGGCATAAGAGTGTTTTGTAAATGTGAGACACTGTTCTCTTTCCTAACTCAGTTCAAGTGTAGCCATGTTTACAGGATCTTCATAAGTGATATCTTATGATAAGGTTCTTTTTCTGTGTGACTTATTTCACTTAGAATCATCGTACCTGAATCCACCCATTTTGCTGCTACTGGTCTTATGACATTGATTTCATGGCTGAGGGATATTCCATCGTACGTAAGTACCGCAATTTTCTGAACCATTTTTATATTTCCTGGGATATTTAAGGTGTACCCAAGTTGAGGTCCTTGTAAGCAGTGCAGCCCTAAATTTTGGGGTGGCTCTGTCTTATTGATTTTCAGTTTTCCCAAGGAATATTCCCTAGACTGGAAGTGCCCTTGGCTCTGTAGCTCTGTTGTTTACTTGTTTTAGGGAACACAATGCACTCCTCCAGAGAGGCAGTTGGCAATTTACATCCCGCCCATCAGCATAACAAGGCTCCCTGTTCTCCAGGGCCTGTCTTGCCTTTCTGGATTTTTCACATTTTGTGGATGTCCCTTTTACCGGTGGTAAGTGATACGTCTTTGTAGTGCAGATTTGCATTGCTCGCTTGCTTTCTTGGCCAAAAAGGGCGTATGTGTTTTCTCCTGAATATATTCAGGAGAAAACGCATACGCCCTTTTGGCCAAGTGCATCATTGTCGAAGTTGTGCCCCTCTTCCTGTGCTTTAAAGGTGATTTCAACGTACCTCTTGAAATCTGTTTCCTGCTATTCTGCCTCGCTTTCAAGTCCGCCTCGTTGCCTTCCCTCAACAGATTTTTAGACTATAGTTGTCCTTTATTACTCGGCCAGTTTGTGAATTGCTGTGCCCCTGAGCTCCATTTTTCAACTCGTTATTGGTGAGCTGACCACAAGTCCAAAATTTTGGTTCAGGACCTATGCTGTTTCCCGGTGGGGGGCTGAGACTTTGGTTAATTCTTCTTCCTGCCGGGAAATTACAGTGATATGTGCCCGTCCAAATGCCTAACAGCTACTCTCTCATTGGTTCTCCCTCTTCTCTTTCATCCTCTGCCAAATTGGCAACCTGTGCGAACCAGGAGGTTAAAGGGGCTGTCTCTCCAAGTTGGGAGGTTGATAGTAAAGCAGATGGAAAGTCAAACCAGAGCACCAGGACAAGGACTATTCGTTGAGTTTTAGAAACCTTTCGTATTCACAGTGTGTCTGTTCTCTAGGTTTCCCGTACATGTTATAGCTGTGGTAATATTCCTTTCAACCTGGAGAGTTGGGACCCATGGAATGGGTGCCAGGCATTTGTGCTTTAAAGGGTCTGCATTTGCTCACCCAATCTCACCAATCATCTCAGTCCCAAGTGTCCCTCGTTATGCCACATCCAGCTGTCACTGTAGATAGGGTCATTCCAGGTTTCATCAGAGACCCTGAAGGAATTGTAAAGAATTTCCCAGTTTTTTGTTTTTTTTTTAAACTCCTTTTTATAGTGGGTTTGAGCTGATTCTCGCTGCCATGTTTATGCCAGTCTAGACACACTTGATTCCCTTACGGAGACATATCAATATATAGGTTTTAAGATTCTTACTAGTCAGATATATTCCTCTGCGGGAAATATGGGGTTTTGAGTCCCTTTCACTGAGGAAGGTGTAGGTCTTGTCTCTTCCATAGTTGGTTTTTGGAACAGTACCTGTGCTTATATTAAACTCTGGTTTTATGCAGCACCCCAACTCTCCTTCCCCCTTAAGCAGGCATAAGAGTGTTTTCTAAATGTGAGACACTGTTCTCTTTCCTAACTCAGTTCAAGTGTAGGCATGTTTACAGGATCTTCATAAGTGATATCTTATGATAAGTTTCTTTTTCTGTGTGACTTATTTCACTTAGAATCATCGTACCTGAATCCACCCATTTTGCTGCTACTGGTCTTATGACATTGATTTCATGGCTGAGGGATATTCCATCGTACGTAAGTACCACAATTTTCTGAAACATTTTTATATTTCCTGGGATATTTAAGGTGTACCCAAGTTGAGGTCCTTGTAAGCAGTGCAGCCCTAAATTTTGGGGTGGCTCTGTCTTATTGATTTTCAGTTTTCCCAAGGTATATTCCCTAGACTGGAAGTGCCCTTCTGCTCTGTAGCTCCGTTGTTTACTTGTTTTAGGTAACACAATGCACTCCTCCAGAGAGGCAGTTGGCAATTTATATACCGCCCATCAGCATAACAAGGCTCCCTGTTCTCCAGGGCCCGGCTTGCCTTTCTGGTTTTTACACATTTTGTGGACGTCCCTTTTGACAGGTGGGAAGTGATACTTCTTTGTAGTGCAGATTTGCATTGCCCGCTTGCTTGCTTGGCCAAAAAGGGCGTATGCGTTTTCTCCTGAATATATTCAGGAGAAAACGCATACGCCCTTTTTGGCCAAGTGCATCATTGTCGAATTTGGGCACCTCTTCCTGTGCTTTAAAGGCGATTCCAACGTACCTCTTGAAATCTGTTTCCTGCTATTCTGCCTCGCATTCAAGTCCACCTCGTTGCCTTCCCTCAACAGATATTTGGACGATAGTTGTCCTTTATTACTCGGCCAGTTTGTGAATTGCTGTGCCCCTGAGCTCCATTTTTCAACTCGTTTTTGGTGAGCTGACCGCAAGTCCAACATTTTGGTTCAGGACCTATACTGGTTCCCGGTGGGTGGCTGAGACTTTGGTTAATTCTTCTTCCTGCCGGGAAATTACAGTGATATGTGACCGTCCAAATGCCTAACAGCTAATCTCTCATTGGTTCTCCTTCTTCCCTTTCATCCTCTGCCAAATTGGCAACCTGTGCGAACCAGGAGGTTAAAGGGGCTGTCTCTCCAAGTTGGGAGGTTGATAGTAAAGCAGATGGAAAGTCAAACCGGAGCACCAGGAGAGGGACTGTTCATTGAGATTTAGAAACCTTTCGATTTCACAGTGTGTCCGTTCTCTAGGTTTCCCGTACATGTTATAGCTGTAGTAATATTCCCTTCAACCTGGAGAGTTGGGACCCATGGAATGGGTGCCAGGCATTTGTGCTTTAAAGGGTCTTCATTTGCTCACCCAATCTCACCAATCGTCTCAGTCCCAAGTGTCCCTCCTTATGCCACATCCAGCTGTCATTGTAGATAAGGTCATTCCAGGTTTCATCAGAGACCCTGAAGGAATTGTAAAGAATTTCCTAGTTTTTTTGTTTTGTTTTTGAAATTCCTTTTTATAGTGGGTTTGAGCTGATTCTCGCTGCCATGTTTATGCCAGTCTAGACACACTTGATTCCCTTACGGAGACATATCAATACATAGGTTTTAAGATTCTTACTAGTCAGATATATTCCTCTGAGGGAAATATGGGGTTTTGAGTCCCTTTCACTGAGGAAGGTGTAGGTCTTGTCTATTCCATAGATGGTTTTTGGAACGGTACCTGTCCTTATATCACACTCTGGATTTATGCATCACCCCACCTCTCCTTCCCCCTTAAGCAGGCATAAGAGTGTTTTCTAAATGTGAGACACTGTTCTCTTTCCTAACTCAGTTCAAGTGTAGCCAAGTTTACAGGATCTTCATAAGTGATATCTTATGATAAGTTTCTTTTTCTGTGTGACTTATTTCACTTAGAATCATCGTACCTGAATCCACCCATTTTGCTGCTACTGGTCTTATGACATTGATTTCATGGCTGAGGGATATTCCATCGTACGTAAGTACCGCAATTTTCTGAACCATTTTTATATTTCCTGGGATATTTAATGTGTACACAAGTTGAGGTCCTTGTAAGCAGTGCAGCCCTAAATTTTGCAGTGGCTCTGTCTTATTGATTTTCAGTTTTCCCAAGGAATATTCCCTAGACTGGAAGTGCCCTTGGCTCTGTAGCTCTGTTGTTTACTTGTTTTAGGGAACACAATGCACTCCTCCAGAGAGGCAGTTGGCAATTTACATCCCGCCCATCAGCATAACAAGGCTCCATGTTCTCCAGGGCCTGTCTTGCCTTTCTGGATTTTACACATTTTTTGGATGTCCCTTTTACCGGTGGTAAGTGATACGTCTTTGTAGTGCAGATTTGCATTGCCCGCTTGCTTGCTTGGCCAAAAAGGGCGTATGCGTTTTCTCCTGGAGAAAACGCATACGCCCTTTTTGGCCAAGTGCATCATTGTCGAAGTTGTGCCCCTCTTCCTGTGCTTTAAAGGCGATTCCAACGTACCTCTTGAAATCTGTTTCCTGCTTTTCTGCCTCGCTTTCAAGTCCGCCTCGTTGCCTTCCCTCAACAGATTTTTGGACGATAGTTGTGCTTTATTACTCGGCCAGTTTGTGAATTGCTGTGCCCCTGAGCTCCATTTTTCAACTCGTTTTTGGTGAGCTGACCGCAAGTCCAAAATTTTGGTTCAGGACCTATGCTTGTTCCCGGTGGGGGGCTGAGACTTTGGTTAATTCTTCTTCCTTCTGGGAAATTACAGTGATATGTCCCCGTCCAAGTGCCTAACAGCTACTCTCTCATTGGTTCTCCCTCTTCTCTTTCATCCTCTGCCAAATTGGCAACCTGTGCGAACCAGGAGGTTAAAGGGGCTGTCTCTCCAAGTTGGGAGGTTGATAGTAAAGCAGATGGAAAGTCAAACCGGAGCACCAGGAGAGGGACTATTCGTTGAGTTTTAGAAACTTTCGTATTCACAGTGTGTCCGTTCTCTAGGTTTCCCGTACATGTTATAGCTGTAGTAATATTCCCTTCAACCTGGAGAGTTGGGACCCATGGAATGGGTGCCAGGCATTTGTTCTTTAAAGGGTCTTCATTTGCTCACCCAATCTCACCAATACTGTCAGTCCCAAGTGTCCAGCCTTATGCCACATCCAGCTGTCGTTGTAGATAGGGTCATTCCAGGTTTCATCAGAGACCCTGAAGGAATTGTAAAGAATTTCCCAGTTTTATTGTTTTGTTTTTGAAATTCCTTTTTATAGTGGGTTTGAGCTGACTCTCGCTGCCATGTTTATGCCAGTCTAGACACACTTGATTCCCTTACGGAGACATATCAATACATAGGTTTTAAGATTCTTACTAGTCAGATATATTCCTCTGCGGGAAATATGGTGTTTTAAGTCCCTTTCACTGAGGAAGGTGTTGGTCATGTCTATTCCATAGTTGGTTTTAGAACGGTACCTGTGCTTATATCAAACTCTGGTTTTATGCATCACCCCACCTCTCCTTCCCCCTTAAGCAGGCATAAGAGTGTTTTCTAAATGCGAGACACTGTTCTCTTTCCTAACTCAGTTCAAGTGTAGCCATGTTTACAGGATCTTCATAAGTGATATCTTATGATAAGTTTCTTTTTTTCTGTGACTTATTTCACTTAGAATCATCGTACCTGAATCCACCCATTTTGCTGCTACTTGTCTTATGACATTGATTTCATGGCTGAGGGATATTCCATCGTACGTAAGTACCACAATTTTTTGAACCATTTTTATATTTCCTGGGATATTTAAGGTGTACCCAAGTTGTGGTCCTTGTAAGCAGTGCAGCCCTAAATTTTGGGGTGGCTCTGTCTTATTGATTTTCAGTTTTCCCAAGGTATATTCCCTATACTGGAAGTGCCCTTGGCTCTGTAGCTCTGTTGTTTACTTGTTTTAGGGAACACAATGCACTCCTCCAGAGAGGCAGTTGGCAATTTACATCCCACCCATCAGCATAACAAGGCTCCCTGTTCTCCAGGGCCTGTCTTACCTTTCTAGTTTTTACACATTTTGTGGATGTCCCTTTTGACCGGTGGGAAGTGATACTTCTTTGTAGTGCAGATTTGCATTGCCCGCTTGCTTGCTTGGCCAAAAAGGGCGTATGCGTTTTCTCCTGAATATATTCAGGAGAAAACGCATACGCCCATTTTGGCCAAGTGCATCATTGTCGAAGTTGTGCCCCTCTTCCTGTGCTTTAAAGGCGATTCCTACGTACCTCTTGAAATCTGTTTCCTGCTATTCTGCCTCGCTTTCAAGTCCGTCTCGTTGCCTTCAATCAACAGATTTTTGTACGATAGTTGTCCTTTATTACTCGGCCAGTTTGTGAATTGTTGTGCCCCTGAGCTCAATTTTTCAACTCGTTTTTGGTGAGCGGACCGCAAGTCCAAAATTTTGGTTCGGGACCTATACTGGTTCCCGGTGGGTGGCTGAGACTTTGCTTAATTCTTCTTCCTGCCAGGAAATTCCAGTGATATGTGCCCGTCCAAATGCCTAACAGCTACTCTCTCATTGGTTCTCCCTCTTCCCTTTCATCCTCTGCTAAATCGGCAACCTGTGCGAACCAGGAGGTTAAAGGGGCTGTCTCTCCAAGTTGGGAGGTTGATAGTAAAGCAGATGGAAAGTCAAACCAGAGCACCAGGACAGGGACTATTCGTTGAGTTTTAGAAACCTTTCGTATTCACAGTGTGTCTGTTCTCTAGGTTTCCCGTACATGTTATAGCTGTAGTAATATTCCCTTCAACCTGGACAGTTGGGACCCATGGAGTGGGTGCCAACCATTTCTGCTTTAAAGGGTCTGCATTTGCTCACCCAATCTCACCAATCGTCTCAGTCCCAAGTGTCCCTCCTTATGCCACATCCAGCTGTCATTGTAGATATGGTCATTCCAGGTTTCATCAGAGACCCTGAAGGAATTGTAAAGAATTTCCCAGTTTTTTGTTTTGTTTTTGAAACTCCTTTTTATAGTGGGTTTGAGCTGATTCTCGCTGCCATGTTTATGCCAGTCTAGACACACTTGATTCCCTTACGGAGACATATCAATATATAGGTTTTAAGATTATTACTAGTCAGATATAATCCTCTGCGGGAAATATGGTGTTTTGAGTCCCTTTCACTGACGAAGGTGTAGCTCTTGTCTATTCCATAGTTGGTTTTTGGAACAGTACCTGTGCTTATATTAAACTCTGGTTTTATGCAGCACCCCAACTCTCCTTCCCCCTTAAGCAGGCATAAGAGTGTTTTCTGAATGTGAGACAGTGTTCTCTTTCCTAACTCAGTTCAAGTGTAGCCATGTTTACAGGACCTTCATAAGTGATATCTTATGATAAGTTTCTTTTTCTGTGTGACTTATTTCACTTAGGATCATCGTACCTGAATCCACCCATTTGGCTGCTACTGGTCTTATGACATTGATTTCATGGCTGAGGGATATTCCATCGTACGTAAGTACCACAATTTTCTGAACCATTTTTATATTTCCTGGGATATTTAAGGTGTACCCAAGTTGAGGTCCTTGTAAGCAGTGCAGCCCTAAATTTTGGGGTGGCTCTGTCTTATTGATTTTCAGTTTTCCCAAGGTATATTCCCTAGACTGGAAGTGCCCTTGGCTCTGTAGCTCCGTTGTTTACTTGTTTTAGGTAACACAATGCACTCCTCCAGAGAGGCAGTTGGCAATTTACATCCCGCCCATCAGCATAACAAGGCTCCCTGTTCTCCAGGGCCTGTCTTGCCTTTCTGGTTTTTACACATTTTGTGGATGTCCCTTTTGACCGGTGGGAAGTGATACTTCTTTGTAGTGCAGATTTGCATTGCCCGCTTGCTTGCTTGGCCAAAAAGGGCGTATGCGTTTTCTCCTGAATATATTCAGGAGAAAACGCATACGCCCTTTTTGGCCAAGTGCATCATTGTCGAAGTTGGGCCCCTCTTCCTGTGCTTTAAAGGCGATTCCAACGTACCTCTTGAAATCTGTTTCCTGCTATTCTGCCTCGCTTTCAGGTCCGCCTCGTTGCCTTCCCTCAACAGATTTTTGGACGATAGTTGTCCGTTATTACTCGGCCAGTTTGTGAATTGCTGTGCCCCTGAGCTCCATTATTCAACTCGTGTTTGGTGAGCTGACCGCAAGTCCAAAATTTTAGTTCAGGACCTATACTGGTTCCCGGTGGGTGGCTGAGACTTTGCTTAATTCTTCTTCCTGCCGGTAAATTCCAGTGATATGTGCCCGTCCAAATGCCTAACAGCTACTCTCTCATTGGTTCTCCCTCTTCCCTTTCATCCTCTGCCAAATTGGCAACCTGTGCGAACCAGGAGGTTAAAGGGGCTGTCTCTCCAAGTTGGGAGGTTGATAGTAAAGCAGATGGAAAGTCAAACCAGAGCACCAGGACAGGGACTATTCGTTGAGTTTTAGAAAACTTTTGTATTCACAGTGTGTCCGTTCTCTAGGTTTCCCGTACATGTTATAGCTGTAGTAATATTCCCTTCAACCTGGAGAGTTGGGACCCATGGAATGGGTGCCAGGCATTTGTGCTTTAAAGGGTCTGCATATGCTCATCCAATCTCACCAATCGTCTCAGTCCCAAGTGTCCCTCGTTATGCCACATCCAGCTGTCATTGTAGATAGGGTCATTCCAGGTTTCATCAGAGACCCTGAAGGAATTGTAAAGAATTTCCCAGTTTTTTGTTTTGTTTTTGAAACTCCTTTTTATAGTGGGTTTGAGCTGATTCTCGCTGCCATGTTTATGCCAGTCTAGACACACTTGATTCCCTTACGGAGACATATCAATACATAGGTTTTAAGATTCTTACTAGTCAGATATATTCCTCTGAGGGAAATATGGGGTTTTGAGTCCCTTTCACTGAGGAAGGTGTAGGTCTTGTCTATTCAATAGTTGGTTTTTGGAACGGTACCTGTGCTTATATCAAACTCTGGTTTTATGCATCACCCCACCTCTCCTTCCCCCTTAAGCAGGCATAAGAATGTTTTCTAAATGTGAGACACTGTTCTCTTTCCTAACTCAGTTCAATTGTAGCCATGTTTACAGAATCTTCATAAGTGATATCTTATGATAAGTTTCTTTTTCTGTGTGACTTATTTCACTTAGAATCATCGTACCTGAATCCACCCATTTTGCTGCTACTGGTCTTATGACATTGATTTCATGGCTGAGGGATATTCCATCTTACGTAAGTACCACAATTTTTTGAACCATTTTTATATTTCCTGGGATATTTAAGGTGTACCCAAGTTGAGGTCCTTGTAAGCAGTGCAGCCCTAAACTTTGGGGTGGCTCTGTCTTATTGATTTTCAGTTTTCCCAAGGTATATTCCCTAGACTGGAAGTGCCCTTGGCTCTGTAGCTCTGTTGTTTACTTCTTTTAGGGAACACAATGCACTCCTCCATAGAGGCAGTTGGCAATTTACATCCCGCCCATCAGCATAACAAGGCTCCCTGTTCTCCAGGGCCTGTCTTGCCTTTCTGGTTTTTACACATTTTGTGGATGTCGCTTTAGACCGGTGGGAAGTGATACTTCTTTGTAGTGCAGATTTGCATTGCCCGCTTGCTTGCTTGGCCAAAAAGGGCGTATGCGTTTTCTCCTGAATATATTCAGGAGAAAACGCATACGCCCTTTTTGGCCAAGTGCATCATTGTCGAAGTTGTGCCCCTCTTCCTGTGCTTTAAAGGCGATTCCAACGTACCTCTTGAAATCTGTTTCCTGCTATTCTGCCTCGCATTCAAGTCCGCCTCGTTGCCTTCCCTCAACAGATTTTTGGACGATAGTTGTCCTTTATTACTCGGCCAGTTTGTGAATTGCTGTGCCCCTGAGCTCCATTTTTCAACTCGTTTTTGGAGAGCTGACCGCAAGTCCAAAATTTTGGTTCAGGACCTATACTGGTTCCCAGTGGGTGGCTGAGACTTTATTTAATTCTTCTTCCTGCCGGGAAATTACAGTGATATGTGCCCGTCCAAATGCCTAACAGCTACTCTCTCATTGGTTCTCCCTCTTCCCTTTCATCCTCTGCCAAATTGGCAACCTGTGCGAACCACGAGGTTAAAGGGGCTGTCTCTCCAAGTTGGGAGGTTGATAGTAAAGCAGATGGAAAGTCAAACCGGAGCACCAGGAGAGGGACTATTCGTTGAGTTTAGAAACCTTTCATATTCACAGTGTGTCCGTTCTCTAGGTTTCCCGTACATGTTATAGCTGTAGTAATATTGCCTTCAACCTGGAGAGTTGGGACCCATGTAATGGGTGCCAGGAATTTGTGCTTTAAAGGGTCTGCATTTGCTCACCCAATCTCACCAATCGTCTCAATCCCAAGTGTCCCTCCTTATGCCACATCCAGCTGTCATTGTAGATAGGGTCATTCCAGGTTTCATCAGAGACCCTGAAGGAATTGTAAAGAATTTCCCAGTTTTTTTGTTTTGTTTTTGAAATTCCTTTTTATAGTGGGTTTGAGCTGATTCTCGCTGCCATGTTTATGTCAGTCTAGACACACTTGATTCCCTTACGGAGACATATCAATACATAGGTTTTAAGATTCTTACTAGTCATATATATTCCTCTGCGGGAAATATGGTGTTTTGAGTCCCTTTCACTGAGAAAGGTGTAGGTCTTGTCTATTCCATAGTTGGTTTTTGGAACGGTACGTGTGCTTATATCAAACACAGGTTTTATGCATCACCCCACCTCTCCTTCCCCCTTAAGCAGGCATAAGAGTGTTTTCTAAATGTGAGACACTGTTCTCTTTCCTAACTCAGTTCAAGTGTAGCCATGTTTACTGGATCTTCATAAGTGATATCTTATGATAAGTTTCTTTTTCTGTGTGACTTATTTCACTTAGAATCATCGTACCTGAATCCACCCATTTTGCTGCTACTGGTCTTATGACATTGATTTCATGGCTGAGGGATATTCCATCGTACGTAAGTACCACAATTTTTTGAACCATTTTTATATTTCCTGGGATATTTAAGGTGTACCCAAGTTGAGGTCCTTGTAAGCAGTGCAGCCCTAAATTTTGGGGTGGATCTGTCTTATTGTTTTTCAGTTTTCCCAAGGTATATTCCCTAGACTGGAAGTGCCCTTGGCTCTGTAGCTCTGTTCTTTACTTGTTTTAAGGAACACAATGCACTCCTCCAGAGAGGCAGTTGGCAATTTACATCCCGCCCATCAGCAAAACAAGGCTCCCTGTTCTCCAGGGCCTGTCTTGCCTTTCTGGTTTTTACACATTTGTGGATGTCCCTTTTGACCGGTGGGAAGTGATACTTCTTTGTAGGGCAGTTTTGCATTGCCCGCTTGCTTGCTTAGCCAAAAAGGGCGTATGCGTTTTCTCCTGAATATATTCAGGAGAAAACTCATACGCCCTTTTTGGCCAAGTGCATCATTGTCGTAGTTGTGCCCCTCTTCCTGTGCTTTAAAGGCGATTCCAACGTACCTCTTGAAATCTGTTTCCTGCTATTCTGCCTCTCTTTCAAGTCCGCCTCGTTGCGTTCCCTCAACAGATTTTTGGATGATACTTGTCCTTTATTACTCTGCCAGTTTGTGAATTGCTGTGCCCCTGAGCTCCATTTTTCAACTCGTTTTTGGAGAGCTGACCGCAAGTCCAAAATTTTGGTTCAGGACCTATACTGGTTCCCAGTGGGTGGCTGAGACTTTATTTAATTCTTCTTCCTGCCGGGACATTACAGTGATATGTGCCCGTCCAAATGCCTAACAGCTACTCTCTCATTGGTTCTCTCTCTTCCCTTTCATCCTCTGCCAAATTGGCAACCTGTGCGAACCACGAGGTTAAAGGGGCTGTCTCTCCAAGTTGGAAGGTTGATAGTAAAGCAGATGGAAAGTCAAACCGGAGCACCAGGAGAGGGACTATTCGTTGAGTTTTAGAAACCTTTCGTATTCGCAGTGTGTCCGTTCTCTAGGTTTCCCGTACATGTTATAACTGTAGTAATATTCCCTTCAACCTGGAGAGTTGGGACCCATGGAATGGGTGCCTTGCATTTGTGCTTTAAAGGGTCTGCATTTGCTCACCCAAACTCACCAATCGTCTCAGTCCCAAGTGTCCCTCCTTATGCCACATCCAGCTGTCGTTGTAGATAGGGTCATTCCAGGTTTCATCAGAGACCCTGAAGGAATTGTAAAGAATTTCCCAGTTTTTTTGTTTTGTTTTTGAAATTCCTTTTTATAGTGGGTTTGAGCTGATTCTCGCTGCCATGTTTATGTCAGTCTAGACACACTTGATTCCCTTACGGAGACATATCAATACATAGGTTTTAAGATTCTTACTAGTCAGATATATTCCTCTGCGGGAAATATGGGGTTTTGAGTCCCTTTCACTGAGGAAGGTGTAGGTCTTGTCTATTCCATAGTTGGTTTTTGGAACGGTACCTGTGCTTATATCAAACTATGGTTTTATGCATCACCCCACCTCTCCTTCCCCCTTAAGCAGGCATAAGAGTGTTTTCTAAATATGAGACACTGTTCTCTTTCCTAACTCAGTTCAAGTGTAGCCATGTTTATAGGATCTTCTTAAGTGATATCTTATGAAAAGTTTCTTTTTCTCTGTGACTTATTTCACTTAGAATCATCGTACCTGAATCCACCCATTTTGCTGCTACTGGTCTTATGACATTGATTTCATGGCTGAGGGATATTCCATCGTATGTAAGTACCACAATTTTTTGAACCATTTTTATATTTCCTGGGATACTTAAGGTGTATCCAAGTTGAGGTCCTTGTAAGCAGTGCAGCCGTAAATTTTGGGGTGGCTCTGTCTTATTGATTTTCAGTTTTCCCAAGGTATATTCCCTAGATTGGAAGTGCCCTTGGCTCTGTAGCTCTGTTCTTTACTTGTTTTAGGGAACACAATGCACTCCTCCAGAGAGGCAGTTGACAATTTACATCCCGCCCATCAACATATCAAGGCTGCATGTTCTCCAGGGCCTGACTTGCCTTTCTGGTTTTTACACATTTTGTGGATGTCCCTTTTGAACGGTGGGAAGTGATACTTATTTTTAATGCAGATTTGCATTGCCCGTTTGCTTGCTTGGCCAAAAAGGGCGTATGCATTTTCTCCTGAATATATTTAGGAGAAAACGCATACGCCCTTTTTGGCCAAGTGCATCATTGTCGAAGTTGTGCCCCTCTTCCTGTGCTTTAAAGGCGATTCCAACGTACCTCTTGAAATCTGTTTCCTGCTGTTCTGCCTCGCTTTCAAATCCGCCTCGTTGCCTTCCCTCAACAGAGTTTTGGACGATAGCTGTCCTTTATTACTCGGCCAGTTTGTGAATTGCTGTGCCCCTGAGCTCCATTTTTCAACTCGTTTTTGGTGAGCTGACCGCAAGTCCAACATTTTTGTTCAGGACCTATGCTGGTTCCCGGTGGGTGGCTTAGACTTTGGTTAATTCGTCTTCCTGCTGGGAAGTTAGAGTGATATGTGCCCGTCCAAATGCCTAACAGCTACTCTCTCATTGGTTCTCCCTCTTCCATTTCATCCTCTGCCAAATTGGCAACCTGTGAGAACCAGGAGGTTAAAGGGGCTGTCTCTCCAAGTTGGGAGGTTGATAGTAAAGCAGATGGAAAGTCAAACCGGAGCACCAGGAGAGGGACTATTCGTTGAGTTTTAGAAACCTTTCGTATTCACAGTGTGTCCGTTCTCTAGGTTTCCCGTACATGTTATAGCTGTAGTAATATTCCCTTCAACCTGGAGAGTTGGGACTCATGGAATGGGTGCAAGTCATTTGTGCTTTAAAGGGTCTGCATTTGCTCACGAATCTCACCAATCCTCTCAGTCCCAAGTGTTCCTCCTTATGCCACATCCAGCTGTCATTGTAGATGGGGTCATTCCAGGTGTCATCAGAGACCCTGAAGTAATTGTACAGAATTTCCCAGTTTTTTTGTTTTGTTTTTGAAATTCCTTTTTATAGTGGGTTTGAGCTGATTCCCGCTGCCATGTTTATGCCAGTCTAGACACACTTGATTCCCTTATGGAGACATATGAATACATAGGTTTTACGATTCTTACTAGTCAGATATATTCCTCTGCGGGAAATATGGGGTTTTGAGTCCCTTTCACTGAGGAAGGTGTAGGTCTTGTCTATTCCGTAGTTGGTTTTTGGAACGGTACCTGTGCTTATATCAAACTCTGGTTTTATGCATCACCCCACCTCTCCTTCCCCCTTAAGCAGGCATAAGAGTGTTTTCTAAATGTGAGACACTGTTCTCTTTCCTAACTCAGTTCAAGTGTAGCCATGTTTACAGGATCTTCATAAGTGATATCTTATGATAAGTTTCTTTTTCTGTGTGACTTATTTCACTTAGAATCATCGTACCTGAATCCACCCATTTTGCTGCTACTGGTCTTATGACATTGATTTCATGGCTGAGGGATATTCCATCGTACGTAAGTACCACAATTTTTTGAACCATTTTTATATTTCCTGGGATATTTAAGGTGTACCCAAGTTGAGGTCCTTGTAAGCAGTGCAGCCCTAAATTTTGGGGTGGCTCTGTCTTATTGATTTTCGCTTTACCCATGGTATATTCCCTAGACTGGAAGTGCACTTGGCTCTGTATCTCTGTTCTTTACTTGTTTTAGGGAACACAATGTACTCCTCCAGAGAGGCAGTTGGCAATTTCCATCCCGCCCATCAGCATAACAAGGCTCCCTGTTCTCCAGGGCCTGTCTTGTCTCTCTGGTTTTTACACATTTTGTGGATGTCCCTTTTGATGGGTGGGAAGTGATACTTCTTTGTAGTGCAGATTTGCATTGCCCGCTTGCTTGCTTGGCCAAAAAGGGCGTATGCGTTTTCTCCTGAATATATTCAGGAGAAAATGCATACGCCCTTTTTGGCCATGTGCATCATTGTCGATGTTGTGCGCCTCTTCCTGTGCTTTAAAACCGATGCCAACGTACCTCTTGAAATCTGTTTTTTCTTATTCTGCCTCGCTTTCAAGTCCGGTTCTTTGTCCTCCCTCAAAAGATTTTTGAACGATAGTTGTCCTTTATTACTCGGCCAGTTTGTGATTTGCTGTGCCCCTGAGCTCCATTTTTCAACTCGTTTTTTGTTAGCTGACTGAAAGTCCAAAATTTTGGCTCAGAACCTATACTGGTTCCTGGTGGCTGGCTGAACTTTGGTTAATTCTTCTTCCTGCCTGGAAATTAGAGTGACATGTGCCCGTCCAAATGCCTAACAGCTACTCTCTCATTGGTTCTCCCTCTTCCCTTTCATCCTCTGCCAAATTGCAAACCTGTGCGAACCAGGAGGTTAAATGGGCTGTCTCTCCAAGTTGGGAGATTAATAGTAAAGCATATGGAAAGTCAAACCGAAGCAACAGGAGAGGGACTATTCGTTGAATTTTAGAAACTTTTCGTATTCACAGTGTGTCCGTTCTCTAGGTTTCCCGTACATGTCATAGCTGTAGATATATTCCCTTCAACCTGGAGAGTTGGGACCCATGGAATGGGTGCCATGCATTATCGCTTTAAAGGGTCTGCATTTGCTCACCCAATCTCACCAATCGTCTCAGTCCAAAGTGTCCAGCCTTAGGCCACATCCAGCTGTCATTGTACATAGGGTCATTCCAGGTTTCATCAGAGACCCTGAAGGAATTGTAATGAATTTCCCAGTTTTTTTGATTTGTTTTTGAAATTCCTTTTTATACTGGTTTTGAGCTGATTCTCGCTGCCATGTTTATGCCAGTCTAGACACACTTGATTCCCTTACGGAGACATATCAATACATAGGTTTTAAGATTCTTACTAGTCAGATATATTCCTGTGCAGGAAATAAGGGGTTTTGAGACCCTTTCACTGAAGAAAGTGTAGGTCTTGTCTATTCCATAGTTGGTTTTTGGAACGGTACCTGTGCTTATATCAAACTCTGGTTTTATGCATCACCCCACCTCTCCTTCCCCCTTAAGCAGGCATAAGAGTGTTTTCTAAATGTGAGACTCTGTTCTCTTTCCTAACTCAGTTCAAGTGTAGCCATGTTTACAGGATCTTCATGAGTGATATCTTATGATAAGTGTATTTTTCTGTGTGACTTATTTCACTTAGAATCATCGTAATTGAATCCACCCATTTTGCTGCTACTGGTCTTATGACATTGATTTCATGGTTGAGGGATATTCCATCGTACGTAAGTACCACAATTTTTTGAACCATTTTTATATTTCCTGGGATATTTAAGGTGTACCCAATTTGAGGTCCTTGTAAGCAGTGCAGCCCTAAATTTTGGGGTGGCTGTGTCTTATTGATTTTTAGTTTTCCCAAGGTATATTCCCTAGACTGGAAGTGCCCTTGGCTCTGTAGCTCTGTTGTTTACTTGTTTTAGGGAACACAATGCACTCCTCCAGAGAGGCAGTTGGCAATTTACATCCCGCCCATCAGCATAAAAAGGCTCCCTGTTCTCCAGGGCCTGTCTGGCCTTTCTGGTTTTTACACATTTTGTGGATGTCCCTTTTGACCGGTGGGAAGTGTTACTTCTTTGTAGTGCAGATTTGCATTGCCCGCTTGCTTGCTTGGCCAAAAAGGGCGTATGCGTTTTCTCCTGAATATATTCAGGAGAAAACGCATACGCCCTTTTTGGCCAAGTGCATCATTGTCGAAGTTGTGCCCTTCTTCCAGTGCTTTAAAGGCGATTCCAACGTACCTCTTGAAATCTGTTTCCTGCTATTCTGCCTCGCTTTCAAGTCCGCCTCGTTGCCTTCCCTCAACAGATTTTTGGACGATAGTTGTCCTTTATTACTCGGCCAGTTTGTGAATTGCTGTGCCCCTGAGCTCCATTTTTCAACTCGTTTTTGGTGAGCTGACCGCAAGTCCAAAATTTTGGTTCAGGAACTATGCTGGTTCCCGGTGGGGGGCTGAGACTTTGGTTAATTCTTCTTCCTGCCTGGAAATTACAGTGATATGTGCCCGTCCAAATGCCTAACAGCTACTCTCTCATTGGTTCTCCCTCTTCCCTTTCATCCTCTGCCAAATTGGCAACCTGTGCGAACCAGGAGGTTAAAGGGGCTGTCTCTCCAAGTTGGGAGGTTGATAGTAACGCAGATGGAAAGTCAAACCAGAGCACCAGGAGAGGGACTATTCGTTGAGTTTTAGAAACCTTTCGTATTCACAGTGTGTCCGTTCTCTAGGTTTCCCGTACATGTTATAGCTGTAGTAATATTCCCTTCAACCTGGAGAGTTGGGACCCATGGAATGGGTGCCATGCATTATTGCTTTAAACGGTCTGCATTTGCTCACCCAATCTCACCAATCCTCTCAGTCCCAAGTGTCCACCCTTATGCCACATCCAGCTGTCGTTGTAGATAGGGTCATTCCCGGTTTCATCAGAGTCACTGAAGGAATTGTAAAGAATTTCCCAGTTTTTTTGTTTTGTTTTTGAAATTCCTTTTTATAGTGGGTTTGAGCTGATTCTCCCTTCCATGTTTATGCCAGCCTAGGCACACTTGATTCCCTTACAGAGACATATCAATACATAGGTTTTAAGATTCTTACTAGTCAGATATATTCCTCTGCGGGAAATATGGGGTTTTGAGTCCCTTTCACTGAGGAAGGTGTAGGTCTTGTCTATTCCATAGTTGGTTTTTGGAACGGTACCTGTGCTTATATCAAACTCTGGTTTTATGCATCACCCCACCTCTCCTTCCCCCTTAAGCAGGAATAAGAGTGTTTTCTAAATGTGAGACACTGTTCTCTTTCCTAACTCAGTTCAAGTGTAGCCATGTTTACAGGATCTTCATAAGTGATATCTTATGATAAGTTTCTTTTTCTGTGTGACTTATTTCACTTAGAATCATCGTACCTGAATCCACCCATTTTGCTGCTAATGGTCTTATGACATTGATTTCATGGCTGAGGGATATTCCATCGTACGTAAGTACCACAATTTTTTGAACCATTTTTATATTTCCTGGGATATTTAAGGTGTACCCAAGTTGAGGTCCTTGTAAGCAGTGCAGCCCTAAATTTTGCAGTGGCTCTGTCTTATTGATTTTCAGATTTCCCAAGGTATATTCCCAAGATTGGAAGTGCCCTTGGCTCTGTAGCTCTGTTCTTTACTTGTTTTAGGGAACACAATGCACTCCTCCAGAGAGGCAGTTGGCAATTTACATCCCGCCCATCAGCATAACAAGGCTCCCTGTTCTCCAGGGCCTGTCTTTCCTTTCTGGTTTTTACACATTTTGTGGATGTCCCTTTTGACCGGTGGGAAGTGATACTTCTTTGTAGTGCAGATTTGCATGCCCGCTTGCTTGCTTGGCCAGAAAGGGCGTATGCGTTTTCTCCTGAATATATTCAGGAGAAAACGCATACGCCCTTTTTGGCCAAGTGCATCATTGTCGAAGTTGTGCCCCTCTTCCTGTGCTTTAAAGGCGATTCCAACGTACCTATTGAAATCTGTTTCCTGCTATTCTGCCTCGCTTTCAAGTCCGCCTCGTTGCCTTCCCTCAACAGATTTTTGGACGATAGTTGTCCTTTATTACTCGGCCAGTTTGTGAATTGCTGTGCCCCTGAGCTCCATTTTTCAACTCGTTTTTGGTGAGCGGCCCGCAAGTCCAAAATTTTGGTTCAGGACCTATACTGGTTCCCGGTGGGTGGCTGAGACTTTGGTTAATTCTTCTTCCTGTCGGGAAGTTAGAGTGATATGTGCCCGTCCAAATGCCTAACAGCTACTCTCTCATTGGTTCTCCCTCTTCTCTTTCATCCTCTGCCAAATTGGCAACCTGTGCGAACCAGGAGGTTAAAGGGGCTGTCTCTCCAAGTTGGGAGATTGATAGTAAAGCAGATGGAAAGTCAAACCAGAGCACCAGGAGAGGGACTATTCGTTGAGTTTTAGAAACCTTTCGTATTCACAGTGTGTCCGTTCTCTACGTTCCCCGTACATGTTATAACTATAGTAATATTCCCTTCAACCTGGAGAGTTGAAACCCATGAAATGGGTGCCATGCATTATTGCTTTAAAGGGTCTGCATTGGCTCACCCAATCTCATCAATCCTCTCAGTCCCTAGTGTCCCTCCTTATGCCACATCCAACTGTCATTGTAGATAGGGTCATTCCAGGTTTCATCACAGACCCTGAAGGAATTGTAATGAATTTCCCAGTTTTATTGTTTTGTTTTTGAAATTCCTTTTTATAGTGGGTTTGAGCTGATTCTCGCTGCCATGTTTATGCCAGTCTAGACACACTTGATTCCCTTACGGAGACATATCAATACATAAGTTTTAAGATTCTTACTAGTAAGATATATTCCTCTGCAGGAAATATGGTGTTTTGAGTCCCGTTCACAGAGGAAGTAGTAGGTCTTGTCTATTCTGTATTTGGATTATGGAACCGTACCTGTGCTAATATCAAACTCTGGTTTTATTCATCACCCCACCTCTGCTTTCCCCTTAAGCATGCATAAGAGTGTTTTCTATATATGAGACTCTGTTCCCTTTCCTAATTCATTCCATGTGTAGCCATGTTTATACACCCTTCATAAGTGATATCTTATGATAAGTTTCTTTTTCTGTGTGATTTTTTCAGTTAGAATCATGGTACATGAATCCCATCATTATGCTGCTACTGGCCTTATGACATTGACTTCATGGCTGAGGGATATTCCATCATACGTATGTACCACAATTTCTTTACCATTTTTGTCTTTCCTGGGTTATTTAAGGTGTCCCGAAGTCGAGGTTCTTGTAAGCAGTGCTGCCCTATATTTTGGGTTGGCTGTGTCTTATTGATTTTCAATTTTCCCAAGGTATATTCCCATGACTGGAAGTGCCTTAGGTTGTGAAGCTCTGTTGAGTAATTCTTTTAGGGAACACAATGCACTCCTCCAGAGTGACTGTTGGCAATCTACATCCCACCCATCAGCATAACAAGGCTCCCTGTTCTCCAGAGCCCCTCTTGCCTTTCTGGTTTTTACACATTTTACGGATATCCCTTTTGACTGGTGGGAAGTGATAGTTCTTTGTAGTGCAGATTTGCATTGTGCGGTTGCTTGGTTGGCCAAAATGGGTGTATGCGTTTTCTCCTGAATATATTCAGGAGAAAACGCATGCGCCCTTTATGGACAATTCCATAATTGTCGAAGTTGTGATGCTTTTCCTGTGTTTAAAGGCGATTCCAATGTACTTCTGGAAATCTGTTTCGTGCAAATCTCCCTCATTTTCAAGTCCGCCTCATGGCTTCTCCTCAACAGATTTTTGGAAGAGAGTAGTCCTCTATAACTCTGCAAGTTAGTGAATTGCTGTGCCCCTGAGCTCCATTTTTCAACTTGTGTTTTTGTGAGCTGACCGCAAACCCACAATTTTGCTTCAGGAACTATACTAGTTATGGGTGTGGGGCAGGCTCAGAGTTTGGTTAATTCTTCTTCATGACGGGAAATTAGACTGACATGTGGCCGTCCAAATGCCTACAGCTACTCTCTCATTGGTACTCCCTCTTCCCTTATATCCTCTGCACAATGTGCCAACTGTGCGAACCAGGAGGTTATAGGGGCTGACTCTCCAAGTTGGGAGATTGATATTAAAGCAGTTGGAATGTCAAGCTGGAGCACATGGAGAGAAAAAAATTAGTAGAGTTTTAGAAACCTTTCACCATCAGAGGGTGTCCATTCTCTAGGTTTCCCATACATGTTATAACTGTAGTGATATTCCCTTCTACCTGGAGAGTTGGGAACCATGGAATCAGTGGCAGGCATTATTGATTTAAAGCATCTGCATTTTCTCACCCAATCTCACCAATCCTCTCAGTCCCAAGTGAACAGCCTTATGCCACATCCAGCTGTTGTTGTAGATAGGGTCATTCCAAGTTTCATCAGAACCCCTGAAGGTATTGTGTAAGAATTTCACTGTTTCTTTGTTTTGTTTTGAAATTCCTTTTTATAGTGGGTTTGAGCTGATTCTCACTGCCGTGTTTATGTCATTCTAGACACACTTGTTTCCCTTATGGAGACATATTAATACATAGGTTTTAAGATCCTTACTAGTCAGATATATTTCTCTGTGGGGAATAGGGGTTTTGAGTCCCATTCACTGAGGAACGAGTCGGGCTTGTCTCTTCTGTATTTGGATTATAGAACGGTACCTGTGTTAATATCAAACTCTGGTTTTGTGTGTCTCCCCACCTCTCCTTCCCCCTTAAGCAAGCATAAGAGTGTTTTCTAAATCTGAGACTCTGTTCTCTTTCCTAATTCAGTTCATATGTAGCCAGGTTTACAGTCCCTTCATAAGTGATATCTTATATCAGAATGCACCATGGCCCTTGTCATAATAATGCTCCATAACCCCTGTCATCACAATGCTCCATTCCCTGGTTATCACAATGCTCCATGTCCCTTGTCATAACAATTCTCCACGTACTTGTCATCACAATGCTACATGACACTTCTCATCACAAAGTTACATGCTCGTTTCATCACAATTCTCCATGCACTTGTCATTGCAATGTTCCATGACCCCTGTCATAGCAAGCTCCAAGTGTTTGTCATCACAATGCTTCACGACTTTATCATCAAAATTCTCAATGGCACTTTTCATCACAATGTTCCGTACCCTTGTCATCACAATGCTCCATTCCCTTGTCATCACAATGCTCCATGACCCCTGTCATCACAATGCTCCCTGACACCTGTCATCACAATGCTTCATGCCCCTTGTCATTACAGTGCTCCATGATGCTCATCATCACAATTACCCAAGGTCTTCTTATCACAATGCTCCACGGTTTTGCCATCACAATGCTCCATGCCCTGGTCATCTCAAAGCTCAATGTCCCTTGTCCTCACAATTCTCCACGTCCTTGTCATCACAATGCTCCATGGCACTTCTCATCACAATGTTATATGCTCTTGTCATAACAATACTCCATGAACTTGTCATCGCAATGCTCCATGACCCCTGTCATAGGAAGCTCCATGCGCTTGTCATCACAATGTTTCAGGACATGGACATTAAAATTATCAATGGCCCTTGTCATCTCAATGCTCCATGCGCTTATCATCACAATGCTCCTTTACCTTTGTCACAACAATCCTCCATGACACTTGGCATCACAATGCTCCGTGCTATTGTCATCACAATGGAACATGACATATGTCATCACAATGCTCCCTGACACCTGTCTTCACAATACTCCATGACCTTGTCATCACAATGCTCCATGCCCTTGTCATCACAATGTGCCATGCCCACTGTCATCAAAATAATCCATGAAACTTGTCAGACCAAAGCTCCATGCCACCTTTCATCACAATGCTCCATGAACCCTGTCATCACAATGCACCATGCCCATCATCATAATGCTTCATGCTCTTGTCATCACAATGAAATCAAAATGTTCCATGACCTCTGTCATCACAATGCTCCAAACCCTTGTGATCACAATGTTCCATAACACTTGTCATCACAATACCCGATGACGCTACTCATCACAATTATCCATGGACTTCTCATCACAATGCCCCATGACATTTGTCATCACAATGCGCAATACACATGTCATCACAATGCTCCCTGACTCTTGCCATCAGTATGCTCCCTGAACCCTTTCATGACAAGGCTCCATGTCTTTTTCATCACAATGATCCATGCCATTTTCATCACAATGCTCCAAGACCCCTGTAATCACAATGCTCCATGCCCTTGTCATCACAAAGTTCCATGATGCATGTCATCAGAATGCTCCATGGCCTTCTCATCACAATGCTCCATGCCCTTGTCATCACAATGCTCCAAGACCCCTGTAATCAAAATGGTCCATGCCCCTTTTCATCAGAATGCTCCATGAGACTTGTCATCACAAGGCTCCATGGTCTTCTCATCACAATGCTCCAGGACATTGTCATCAAAATGCCCCATTCCCTTATCATCACAATGCTCCATGACCCCTGTCATCACAATACTCCATGAACATTTTCAGCCCAATGCTCCATGACCTTCTCATCACAATGCTCCATGACCAATATCATCACAATGCTCCATGACCACAGACATCACAACGCTCAATATCACCTGACAACACAATGATCCGGGACTCTTGTCATCACAATGCTCCATTCCCTAGTCATCACAATGCTCCATGACCCCTGTCATCACAATACTCCATGAACATTTTCAGCCCAATGCTCCATGACACTTGTCATCACAATGATGCATGCCCTTGTCATCCCAATGCTCCATGACCCCTGTAATCACAATGCTCCGTGACGCTTGTCATCACAGTGCTCCATGACACCTGTCATCACAATGCTCCATGCCTTTGTCAGCAAAATGCTACATGACCTTGTCATTACAATGTTCTATGCACTTGTCATCACAATACTCCATTACCATTGCCATCACAATCCTCCATGAACCTTGGGATCACATTGCTCCATGCCCTTGTCATCACAATGCTCCATGCTCCTTGAAATCAAAATGATCCATGACCTCTGTCATCACAATGCTCCAAACCCTTGTGATCACAATGTTCCATAACACTTGTCATCACAATGCTCCATGATGCCTGTCATCACAATACTCCATGCCCTTTTCATCACAATGCTCCATGACCTTTGTCATCACAATTCTCGATACACTTGTCATCACAATGCTCCCTGACACTTGTCGTCAGAATGCTCCTTGAACCCTGTCACAAAAAGGCTCCATGCCTTTTTCATCAAAATGCACCATGCCGTTTTCATCACAATGCTCCATGCCATTGTCATCAAAATACTCCACAAGCTTGTCATCAGAATGCTCCATGTCCCTTGTCATCACAATTTTCCATGCACTTGTCAGCACAATGCTCCCTGACCCTTGTCATCACAATGCTCCAAGCCATTGTCATCACAATGCTCCATTACCTTTGTCATCAGAATCCTCCATGACACTTGGCATCACAATGCTCCATGGCATTGTCATCACAATGGGCCATTACTTATGTCATCACAATGCTCCCTGACACCTGTCTTCACAATAATGAATGACCTGGTCATCACAATGCTCCATGCCCTTGTCATCACAATGCACCATTCCAACTGTCATCGCAATAAGCCATGAAACTTATTAGACCAATGCTCCATGCCCTTGTCATCACAATGCCCCAAGCCCTTGTTATCACAATGCTCCATGACCCCTGTCATGACAATGCTCCGTGACTCCAGTCATCACAAGGCTTCATGACCTTTCTCATCACAGTGGTCCATGCCCTTGTCATCAGCAGTCTCTGTGACCATTTTAACCACAATGCTTCATGAACTTTTCATCACAATGCTCTTTGACCTTTGTCATCACAATGCTCTATGCCTTTCTCAGCACAATGCTCCATGACCATTGTCATCACAATGCTCCATGCGCTTGTCAGCACAATGCTCCATGACCCATGTCATCACAATGCACCATGCGCTTGCCGTCACAGTGCTCCACAAACTTGTCATCACAATGCTCCATAAACCTTGTCATCACAATGCTCCATGCACTTCAAATCAAAATGCTCTCTCACCACTGATATCACAATGTTACATCACTATTCATCACAATACTCCCTCAACCCTGTCATCACAATGTTCCATGACTCCTGTCATCACAATGCTACATGCACTTATCATCACAATGTTCGATGATCCCTGACATCACAATGTTCCATAACCCCTGTCATCAAAATGCTCCATGACCCTTTTCATCAAAATGCTCCATGACCCCTGACATCACAATGTTACATAACGCCTCTCATCAAAATGTTCCATGACCCTTTTCATCAAATTGGTCCATGACAATGTCATCACAATGCTCCCTGCCCTTCTCATCACAATGCACCACGCCCTTGTCATCAAAATGCTCCATGACCTTTGTCATCACAAAGCTCCATGACCCTTGGCATCACAATGCTCCATGCCATTGTCATCACAATACTCCATGAAACCTCTCATCACATTGTTCCATGCAATTGTCATCAAAAAGCTCCATGGTGCTTGTCATCACACTGCTCGATGCCCTTCTCATCACAATGCTCCATGCCCTTGTCATTACAATCCTCCATGACCCATGGATCACTGTGTTCCGTGCCCTTGTCATCACAATGCTCCATGCCCACTCTCATCACAATAATCCATGAAACTTTTCAGACAAATGTTCCATGCCCTTGTCATCACAATGCTCCATTACCCCTGTCATAACAATGCTCCATGAACACTGCCATCACAACGTTCCACGGGCTTGTCATCACAAGGCTCCATGACCCTTGTCATCACAATGCTCCAAGACACCTGTAATCACAGTGCTACATGCCCTTGTCATCACAGAGCTCCATGATGCATGTCATCAGAATGCTCCATGCCCTTGCCATCACAATGCTCCATTACCCCTGTGATAACAATGCTCCATGATCCCTGCCATCATGATGTTCCATGGCCTTGTCATCACAAGGCTCCATGACCCTTCTCATCACAATGCTCCAAGACACCTGTAATCACAATGCTCCATGTCCCTTTTTATCTCAATGATCCATGAACCCTGTCATCACAATGCACCATGCCCATCATCATAATGCTTCAGGCTATTGTCATCACAATGAAATCAAAATGCTCCATGACCTCTGTCATAACACTGCTCCAAACCCTTGTGATCACCATATTCCATAACACTTGTCATCACAATGCCCCATGACGCTCGTCATCACAATTATCTATGGTCTTCTCTTCACAATGCTCCATGACCTTTGTCATCACAATGCTCAACACACTTGTCATCAAAATGCTCCCTGACACTTGTTCTCTGTATGCTCCTTGAACCCTGTCATGACAAGGCTCCATGCCTTTTTCATCACAATGATCCATGCCTTTTTCATCACAATGCTCCAAGACGCCTTTAATTACAATGCTCCATGCCCTTGTCATCACAAATCTCAATGACGCATGTCATCAGACTGCTCCTTGGCCTTCTCATCACAATGCTCCATGCCCTTGTTATCACAATTTTCCAAGACACTCTAATCAAAATGCTCCATGCCCCTTTTCATCAGTATGCTCCATGAGACTTGTCTCACAAGGCTCCATGGTTTTCTCATCACAATGCTCCAGCACCTTGTCATCACAATGCTTCACGACCTTGTCATGAAAATTTTCAATGGCCCTTGTCATCATAATGCTCCAAGCCCTAGTCATCACAATGCTCCATTATATTTGTCATCACAATCCTCCATTACATTTGGCATCACAATGCTCCATGCCATTGTCATCGCAATGGACCATGACATATGTCATCACAATGCTCCCTGACACCTGTCTTCACAATACTCCATGACCTTCTCATCACAATGCCCCATGCCCTTGTCATCACAATGCCCCATGCCCACTGTCATCACAATAATCTATTAAACTTGTCAGACCAATGCTCCATGCCCCTGTCATCACAATGCTCCATGCCCTTGTCATCACAATGCTCCATGACCCTTGTCATCACAATGCTCTGTGACTCCAGTCATCACAATGCTTCATAACATTTGTCATCACAGTGGTCCATGCCCACATCATCACAAGGCTCTATGACCTTTGTAACCACAATACTCCATGAACGTTTCATCACAATGCTCCGTGACCCTTGTCATCACAATGCTCCATGCCTTTGTCAGAACAATGCTCCATGACCCTTGTCATCACAATGTGCCACGTAATTTTCATCACAACGGTCCACAAGCTTGTCATCGTAATGCTCCATAAACCTTGTAATCACAATGCTCCATGCACTTCTCATCAAAATGCTCTCTCAACAGAGATATCACAATGTTCCATCACTAGTCATCACAATACTCCCTCACCCCTGTAATCACAATGTTGCATGACCCCTGTCATCACAATGCTACATCCCCTTATCATCACAATGTTCCATGACCCCTGACATCACAATGTTCCATAACCCCTGTCATCAAAATGCTCCATGACCCTTTTCATCCCAAAGCTCCATGACCCCTGACATCACAATGTTCTATAACCCCTGTCATCAAAATGTTCCATTACACTTTTCATCAAATTGCTGCATGACCCTGTCATCAAAATGCTCCCTGCCCTTCTCATCACAATGCACCACGCCCTTGACATCAAAATGCTCCATGACTTTTGTCATCACAAAGCTCCATAACCCTTGGAATCACAATGTTCCATGAACCGTCTCATCACATTGTTCCATGCCCTTGTCATCACAATGCTCCAAGACCCCTGTAATCACAATGCTCCATGCCCCTTTTCATCTCAATGCTCCATGAACGCTCTCATCACAATGCACCATGCCCATCACCATAATGCTTCAGGCTATTGTCATCACAATGAAATCAAAATGCTCCATGACCTCTGTCATCACAATGCTCCAAACCCTTGTGATCACAATGTTCCATAAAACTTATCATCACAACACCCCATGACGCTCATCATCAAAATTATCCATGGTCTTCTCATCACAATGCTCCATGAACTTTGTCATCACAATGCTCATTACACTTGTCATCACAATGCTCCGTGACACTTGTCGTCAGTATGCTCCTTGAACCCTGTCATGACAAGGCTCCATGCCTTTTTCATAACAATGATCCATGCCATTTTCATCACAATACTCCATGCCCTTGTCAGCACAAAGCTCCATGACGCATGTCATCAGAATGCTCCATGGCCTTCTCATCACAATACTCCATGCCCTTGTCATCACAATGCTCCAAGACCCCTGTAATCACAATGCTCCATGCCGCTTTTCATCAGAATGTTCCATGAGAATTGTCATCACAAGGCTCCATGGACTTCCCATCACAATGCTCCAGGACCTTGTCATCACAGTGCTCAATTCCCTTCTAATTACAATGCTCCATGACCCGTGTCATCACAATACTCCATGAACATTTTCAGCCCAATGCTTCATGACCTTCTCATCACAATGCTCCATGACCCATATCATCACAATCCTCCATGACCACTGTCATCACAACACTCCATGACCCCTGACAACACAATGATCCGGGACTCTTGTCATCACAATGCTCCATTCCCTTGTCATCACAATGCTCCATGAACATTTTCAGCCCAATGCTCCATGACACTTGTCATCACAATGATCCATGCCCTTGTCATCCCAATGCTCCATGACCCCTGTAATCACAATGCTCCGTGACGCTTATCATCACAGTGCTCCATGACCCTTATCATCACAATTCTCCATGCCTGTGTCATCAAAATCCTACATGACCTTGTCATCACAATGCTCCATGAGCTTGTCATCACAATACTCCATTACCATTTTCATCACAATCCTCCATGAACCTTGGGATCACATTGCTCCATGCCCTTGTCATCACAATGCTCCATGCTCCTTGAAATCAAAATGGTCCATGACCTCTGTCATCACAATGCTCCAACCCCTTGTGATCACAATGTTCCATAACACTTGAAATCACAACACTCCATGATGACTGTCATGACAATACTCCATGCACTTGTCGTCACAATGCTCCATGACCTTTGTCATCACAATTCTCAATACACTTGTCATCACAATGCTCCCTGACACTTGTCATCAGAATACTCCTTGAACACTGTCATGAAAAGGCTCCATGCCTTTTTCATAAGAATGCTCCATGCCCTTTTCATCACAACGCTCCATGTCATTGTCATCACAATACTCCACAAGCTTGTCATCAGAATGCTCCCTGATCATTGTCTTCAGAATGCTCCATGAACCCTGTCATCACAATGCTCCATAACCCTTGTCATTACAGTGTTCCATGACGCTCGTCATCACAATTATCCATGGACTTCTCATCACAATGCTCCATGACCTTTGTAATCACAATTCTCAATACACTTGTCATCACAATGCTCCCTGATACTTGTCATCAGTTTGCTCATTGAAACCTGTCGTGACAAGTCTCCATGCCTTTTTCATCACAATGATCCATGCCCTTTTCATCACAATGCTCCATGCCATTGTCATCACAATACTCCACAAGCTTGTCATCAGAATGCTCCGTGACACTTTTCATCTCAATGATCCATGACCCCTGTCATCACAATGCTCCATGACACCTGTCATCACAATGCTCCATGCCCCTTGTCATTACAGTGCTCCATGATGTTCGTCATCACAATTATCCATGGTCTTCTCATCACAGTGCTCCACGGTCTTGCCATCACAATGCTCCATGCCCTGGTCATCACAATGCTCCATGTCCCGAGTCATCACAATGCTCCATGACCCTGTCATCACAATGCTCCATACCGCTTGTCATTACAGTGCTCCATGACACTCGTAATCACAATTGTCCATGGTCTTCTCATCACAATGCTCCACGCCCTTGTCATCAAAATGCTCCATGACACTTGTCATCACAATGCTCCATGACCACTGTCATAACAATGCTCCATGACCCCTGTCATCACAAGGCTCCATACCACTTGTCATTACAGTGCTCCATGACGCTCCTCATCACAATTATCCATGGTCTTCTCATCACAATGCTCCACGGTCTTGCCATCACAGTGCTCCATGCCTTGGGCATCACAATGCTCCATGTCCCCGGTCATCACAATGCTCCATGACCACTGTCATCACAATGCTCTATACCCCTTGTCATTACAGTGCTCCATGACACTCGTCATCACAATTATCCATGATCTTCTCATCACAGTGCTCCACGATCTTGACATCACAAGGTTCCATGCCCTGGTCATCACAATGCTCCATGTCCCCAGTCATCACAATGCTCCATGACCCCTGTCATCACAATGCTCCATACCCCTTGTCATTACAGTGCTCCATGACGCTTGTCATCACAATTATCCATGGTCTTCTCATCACAGTGCTCCACGGTCTTGCCATCACAATGCTCCATGCCCTGGTCATCACAATGCTCCATGTCCCCTGTCATAACAATTCTCCACGTTCTTGGTATCACTATGCTCTCTGATACTTCTCATCACAGTGTTACATGTTTTGTCATCACAATTCTCTATGCACTTGTCATCGCAATGCTCCATGACCCCTGTCATAGCAAGCTCCATGTGATTGTCATCACAATGCTTCATGAACATGTCATCAAAATTCTCAATGGCCCTTGTTATCACAATGCTCCATGACCCTTGTCATCACAATGCTCCAAGCCCTTGTCATCAAAATGCTCCATTACCTTTGTCATCACAATCCTCCATGACAATTGGCATCACAATGCTACATTCCATTGTCATTGCAATAGACCATGACATATGTCATCACAATGCTCCCTGACACCCTTCTTCACAATACTCCATGACCTTCTCATCACAATGCTCCATGCCCTTGTCATCACAATGCGCCATGCCCACTGTCATCACAATAATCCCTGAAAATTGTCAAACCAATGCAACATGCCCCTGTCATCACAATGCTCCATGCCCTTTCATCACAATGCTCTATGACCCCTGTCATCACAATGCTCCGTGACTCCAGTCATCACAATGCTTCATGACCTTTGTCATCACAATGGTCCATGCCCTCGTCATCACAAGGCTCTGTAACCTTTGTGACCACAACACTCCATGAAGATTTCATCACAATGCTCGGTGACCCTTGTCATCACAATGCTCCATGCCTTTGTCAGCACATTACTCCATGACACATGGCATCAAATGTGCCATGCGCTTGTCATCACAATGCTCCACATCTTTGTCATCACAATGCTCCATAAACCTTGTCATCACAATGCTCCATGCGTTTGTCAGCACAATGTTCCATGACCCATGTCATCACAATGTGCCCTGCGTTTCTCATCACAATGCTCCACAGCCTTGTCATCACAATGCTCCATGCACCTCTCATCAAAATGCTCTCTCACCACTGATATCACAATGTTCCATAACTAGTCAACACAATACTCCCTCCACCCTGTCATCCCAATGTTCCATGACCCTTGTCACAACAATGCTACATGCTCTTATCATCACAATGCTCCATGACCCCTGACATCACAATGCTCCATGACCCTTTACGTCACAATGCTCCATGACCCCTAACATCACAATGTTCCATAAACACTGTCATCAAAATGTTCCATGACCCTTTTCATCCAATTGCTCCATGACCCTGTCATCACAATGCTCCCTGCCCTTCTCATCACAATGCACCACGCCCTTGTCATCAAAATGCTCCATGGCCTATGTCATCACAAAGCTCCATGACCCTTGAAATCACAATGCTCCATGCCATTGTCATCACAAAGCTCCATGAAACCTCTCATCACATTGCTCCATGCCGTTGTCATCACAAAGCTCCTTGACGCTTGTCATCACAATGCTCCATGCCCTTGTCATTGCAATCCTCCATGACACATGTATCACTGTGTTCCGTGCCCTTGTCATCACAATGCTCCATGCTCACTCTCATCACAATAATCCATGAAACTTTTCAGACCAATGCTCCATGCCCTTGTCATCACAATGCTCCCTTACACCTGTCATAACAATGCTGCATGACCCCTGCCATCACAATGTTCTACGGCCTTGTCATCACAAGACTCCATGGCCCTTGTCATCACAATGCTCCAAGACCCCTGTAATCACAATGCTCCATGCCCATGTCATCACAAAGCTCCCTGACGCATGTCATCAGAATGCTCCATGGCCTTCTCATCACAATACTCCATGCCCTTGTCATCACAATGCTCCAAGACCCTTGTTATTACAATGATCCATGACTCTTTTCATCTCAATGCTCCATGAACCCTGTCATCACAATGCACCATGCCCATCATCATAATGCTTCATGCTATTGTCATCACAATGAAATCAAAATTCTCCATGACCTCTCTCATCACAATGCTCCAAACCCTTGTGATCACAATGTTCCATAACACTTGTCATCACAACGCCCCATGACGCTGGTCATCACAATTATCCATGGACTTCTCATCACAATGCTCCATGACCTTTGTCATCACAATTCTCAATACACTTGTCATCACAATGCTCCCTGACACTTGTCATCAGTATGCTCATTGAACACTGTCATGACAAGTCTCCATGCCTTTTTCATCACAATGATCCATGCCCTTTTCATCACAATGTTTCATGCCATTGTCATCACAATACTCCACAAGCTTGTCATCAGAATGCTCCGTGACCTTTGTCATCTCAATGATGCATGACCCCTGTCATCACAATGCTCCATGACACCTGTCTTCACAATGCTCCATGCCCCTTGTCATTACAGTGCTCCATGATGTTCGTCATCACAATTATCCATGGTTTTCTCATCACAGTGCTCCACGGTCTTGCCATCACAATGCTCCATGTCCTGGTCATCACAATGCTCCATGTCCCCAGTCATCACAATGCTCCATGACCCCTGTCATCACAATGCTCCATACTGCTGTCATTACAGTGCTCCATGACACTCGTAATCACAATTGTCCATGGTCTTCTCATCACAATGCTCCACGCCCTTGTCATCAAAATGCTCCATGACACTTGTCATCACAATGCTCCATGACCACTGTCATAACAATGCTCCATGACCCCTGTCATCACAAGGCTCCATACCTCTTGTCATTACAGTGCTCCATGACACTCCTCATCACAATTATCCATGGTCTTCTCATCACAATGCTCCACGGTCTTGCTATCACAGTGCTCCATGCCTTGGGCATCACAATGCTCCATGTCCCCGGTCATCACAATGCTCCATGACCACTGTCATCACAATGCTCTATACCCCTTGTCATTACAGTGCTCCATGACCCTCGTCATTACAATTATCCATGGTCTTCTCATCACAGTGCTCCACGATCTTGCCATCGCAATGCTCCATGCCCTGGTCATCACAATGCTCCATGTCCCCTGTCATCACAATTCTCCACGATCTTGGCATCACTATGCTCCATGACACTTCTCATCACAGTGTTACATGCTTTGTCATCACAATTCTCTATGCACTTGTCATCACAATGCTCCATGACCCCGTCATAGCAAGCTCCATGTGCTTGTCATCACAATACTCCATGCCCTTGTCGTCACAATTCTCCATGACCTTTGTCATCACAATGCTCCCTGACACTTGTCGTCAGAATGCTCCCTGAAAACTGTCATGAAAAGGCTCCATGTCTTTTTCATCACAATGCCCCATGCCATTTTCATCAAAATGCTCCATGTCATTGTCATCAAAATACTCCACAAGCTTGTCATCAGAATGCTCCATGAACCTTGTCATCACAATGCTCCATGACCCCTGTCATCACAATGCTCCATACCCCTTGTCATTACAGTGCTCCATGACGCTCATCATCACAATTATCCATGGTCTTCTCATCACAATGCTCCACGGTCTTGCCATCACAATACTCCATGCCCTGGTCATCACAATGCTCCATGTCCCCTGTCATAACAATTCTCCACGTTCTTGGCATCACTGTGCTCCATGATGCTTTTCATCACAGTGTTACATGCTTTGTCATCACAATTCTCTATGCACTTTTCATCGCACTGCTCCATGATCCCTGTCACAGCAAGCTCCATGTGATTGTCATCACAATGCTTCATGAACATGTCATCAAAATTCTCAATGGCCCTTGTTATCACAATGCTCCATGACCCTTGTCATCACAATGCCCCAAGCGCTTGTCATCAAAATGCTCCATTACCTTTGTCATCACAATCCTCCATGACACTTGGCATCACAATGCTCCATTCCATTGTCATCGCAATGGACCACGACATATGTCATCACAATGCTCCCTGACACCCTTCTTCACAATACTCCATGACCTTCTCATCACAATGCTCCATGCCCTTGTCATCACAATGCGCCATGCCCACTGTCATCACAATAATCCCTGAAACTTGTCAAACCAATGCAACATGCCCCTGTCATCACAATGCTCCATGCCCTTTCATCACAATGCTCTATGACCCCTGTCATCACAATGCTCCATGACTCCAGTCATAACAATGCTTCATGACCTTTGTCATTACAATGGTCCATGCCCTCGTCATCACAATGCTCTGTGACCTTTGTCACCACAGAGCTCCATGAACATTTCATCACAATGCTTGGTGACCCTTGTCCTCCCAATGATCAATGCCTTTGTTAGCACAATACTCCATGACCCATGGCATCACAATGTGCCATGCACTTGTCATCACAATGCTCCACATCTTTGTCATCACAATGCTCCATAAACCTTGTCATCACACTGCTCCATGCACTTCTCATCAAAATGCTCTCTCACCACTGATATCACAATGTTCAATCACTAGTCAACACAATACTCCCTCACCCCTGTCATCACAATATTCCATGACCCTTGTCACAACAATGCTACATGCCTTTATCATCACAATGCTCCATTCCCCTGACATCACAATGTTCCATAACCCCTGTCATCACAATGCTCCCTGCCATTCACAACAGAATGCACCACACCCTTGTCATCAAAATGCTCCATGACCTTTGTCATCACAAAGCTCAATGACCCTTGTCATCACAATGCTGCATGCCATTGTCATCACAATGCTCCATGAACCCTCTCATCACATTGTTCCATGCCCTTGTCATCACAGGCTCCATGATGCTTTTCATCACAATGCTCGATGCCATTCTTATCACAATGCTCCATGCGCTTCTCATTACAATCCTCCATGACCCATGTATCACAGTGTTACATGCCCTTGTCATCACAATGCTCCTTGCCCCCTCTCATCACAATAATCCATGAAACTTTTCAGACCAATGCTCCATGCCCTTGTCATCACAATGCTCCATTACCCCTGTCATAACAATGCTCCATGACCCCTGCCATCACAATGTTCCACAGCCTTGTCATCACAAGGCTCCATGACCCTTGTCATCACAATGCTCCAAGACCCCTGTAATCACAATGCTCCATGCCCTTGTCATCACAAAGCTCCATGACGCATGTCAACAGAATGCTCCATGGCCTTCTCATTCACGATGTTCCATGCCTTTGTCATCACAATGCTCCAAGACTCCTGTAATCGCAATGCTCCATGCCCCTTTTCATCTCAATGCTCCATGAACCCTGTCATCACAATGCACCATGCCCATCATCATAATGCTTCACGCTATTGTCATCACAATGAAACCAAAATGCTCCATGACCTCTGTCATCAAAATGCTCCAAATCCTTGTGATCAATATGTTCCATAACACTTATCATCACAACGCCCCATGACGCTCGTCATCACAAGTATCCATGGTCTTCTCATCACAGTGCTCCATGACCTTTGTCATCACAATAATCAATACCCTTGTCATCACAATGCTCCCTGACACTTGTTGTCAGTTTGCTCCTTGAACCCTGTCATGACAAGGCTCCATGCCTTTTTCATCACAATGATCCATGCCCTTTTCATCACAGTGCTCCAAGACCGCTGTAATCACAATGCTCCATGCCCTTGTCATCACAAAGCTCCATGATGCATGTCATCAGAACGCTCCATGGCCTTCTCATCCCAATGCTCCATGCCCTTGTCATCACAATGCTCCAAGACCCCTGTAATCACAATGCTCCATGGCACTTTTCATCAGAATGCTCCATGAGACTTGTCATCACAAGGCTCCATGGTCTTCTCATCACAGTGCTCCAGTACCTTGTCATCACAATGCTCCATGACCCCTGTCATCACGGTACTCCATGGACATTTTCAGCCCAATGCTCCATGACCTTCTCATCACAATGCGCCATGACCCCTGTCATCACAATGCTCCATGACCACTGTCATCACAACGCTGCATGAACCCTGACAACACAATGATCCGGGACTCTTGTCATTAAAATGCTCCATGACCATTGTCATCACAATGATCCATGCGCTTGTCATCCCAATGCTCCATGACCCCTGTAATCACTATGCTCCGTGATGCTTGTCATCACAGTGCTCCATGAACCTTGTCATCATAATGCTCCTTGCCTTTGTCAACAAAATGGTACATAATCTTGTCATCACAATTCTCCATGCGCTTGTCATCACAATCCTCCATGACCATTGGGATCACATTGCTTCATGCCCTTGCCATCTCTCTCTTGCCTTTCTGTTTTTTTTTTTGTTTTTTTTTTTTTTTTTTTTTGCTGTATGCGGGCCTCTCACTGCTGTGGCCTCTCCCATTGCGGGGCACAGGCTCCGGACGCGCAGGCCCAGTTGCCATGGCTCACGGGACCAGCCGCTCTGCGGCACGTGGGATCCTCCCAGACCGGGGCACGAACCCGTGTCCCTGCATCGGCAAGCAGACTCGCAACCACTGCGCCACCAGGGAAGCCCAACCTTTCTGGTTTTTACAGATATTCGGATGTCCCTTTTGACCAGTGGTAAGTGACAATTCTTTGTAGCGTGGATTTGTATTGTGCGCTTGCTTGATTGGCCAAAAAGGGTGTATGCGTTTTCTTCTGAATATATTCAGGAGAAAAGGCATACGCCCTTTTTGGCCAAGTGCATCTCTGACCAAGTTGGGATGCTTTTCCTGTGCTTTAAAGGCGATTCCAATTTACCTCTTGAAATATATTTTGTGCAATTCTGCCTCATTTGCAAGGCCGCTTCATTGCCTTCCCTCAACAGATTTTTGGAAGAGAGTAGTACTTTATAAGTCTGCAGGTTTGTGAATTGCTGTGCCCCTGAGCTCCAATTTTCAAATCCCATCTTTGTGAGCTGGCCGCAAATCCACAATTTTGCTTCAGGACCTATACTGGTTCCAGGGGTGGCTATATTGGTTCCCTGTGGGTGGCTGAGTCTTTGGTTAATTCTTCTTCCTGCCGGGAAATTAGAGTGACATGTGCCCGTCCAAATGCCTACATCTACTCTCTGATTGGTTCTCCCTCTTCCCTTTCATCCTCTGCACAATTAGCAAACTGTGCGAACCAGGAGGTTATAGGGGCTGACTCTCCTAAGTTGGGAGATTGATAGTAAAGCAGTTGGAATGCCAAAGTGGAGCACAAGGAGAGGAAAAATTAGGAGAGTTTTAGAAACCTTTCGCCATCACAGGGTGTCCATTTTCTAGGTTTCCCATACATGTTATAATTGTAGTGATATTCCCTTCTACCTGGAGATTTGGGACACATGGAATGGTGGCATGCATTACTACTTTAAAAGGTCTGCATTTTCTCTCCCAATCTCACCAGTCCTCTCAGTCCCAAGTGTCCAGCCTTATGTCTCATCCAGCTGTCTTTGCAGATAGGGTCATTCCAGGTTTCATCAGAACCCCTGAAGGAATTGTGTAAGAATTTCGCTGTTTTTTGGGGTTTTTTTTGAAATTCATTTTTATAATGGGGTTGAGCTGATTTTCACTGACGTGTTTATGCCAGTCTAGACACAATTGATTCCCTTACGGAGACATATCAATACATAAGTTATAAGATTCTTAGTAGTCAGATATATTCCTCTGTGGGGCATAGGGGTGTTGAGTCCCGTTCACTGAGGAAGGTGTAGGTCTTGTCTATTCTGTATTTGGTTTATGGAATGGTACCTGTGCTAATATCAAACTCTGGTTTTATGCATCACCCCACCTCTCCTTTCCCCTGAAGCAGGCATAAGAGATTTTTGCTAAATGTGAGACTCTGTTCTCTTTCCTAATTCAGTTCATGTGTTGTGATATTGACATTCCCTCTATAAGTGATATCTTATGATAAGATTCTTTTTCTGTGTGACTAATTTCCCTTAAAATCATCATACGTAAATCCACTCATTATGCTGCTACTGGCCTTATATACATTGATTTCACGTCTGAGTGATATTCCGTTGTGCAAAATTACCACAAGTTCTTTATGCATTTCTCTTTTTCCTGGGATATTTTAGGTGTACCAAAGTTGAGGTTCTTGTATGCAGAGCAGCCCTAAACTTTGGGGTGCCTGTGTCTTATTGACATTTAGTCTTCCCAAGTTATATGTCCATGAGTTGAAATCCCCTTGCTCTGGGGCTTTGTATTTTAGATGTTTTAAAAACAGCATACACTTCTTCAGAGTGGCTCTTGGATATTTATACCCCACCCATCAGCGTGACTAGGCTCCCTGTTTTCCATGGCCTCTCCTGCATTTCTGGTTTGTACACATTTTTTGGATGGCCTTTCTGAGCAGTGGAAATTGAGACTTCTTTGTTGGGTGGATTTGCATTTCCCTCTTGCTTGGTTGGCCAAAAACTCTGCATGTGTTTTTTTCCTGAAGATAGTCACGAAAAAAACGCATACACCCTTTTGCCCAACCGCATCATTTTAGAAATTCTGCTGCTTTTCATATGCTTTAAATGTGAGTACAATCTACCTTTTGAAATCTGTTTCCTGCAATTCTGCCTCTCATTCAGATCCTCTTCGTTACCTTACCTGAATATATTTTTGGACGTTGGTTATCATTTATATCTTTGCAGGTCTTTGAATTGTCTGCTCCTGAGCTCCATTTTGCAACTCGCTTTTTTTGTGAGCTGGCCGCCAAACATTTGGATTACTTCTGGCCCTATTCTGGTTCTGGGGAGGCAGGCTGAGCCTTTGGTTAATTCTTCTTCCTAATGGGAAATTAGAGTGACATGTGCCTGTCAAAAGTCCTACAGCTAATCTCTCATTTGTTCCCCCTCTTCCCATTTATCCTCTGCACAAATTGCAAACTGTGTGAAACAGGAGGTTAAAGGTGCTGATTCTCCAAGTGGGGAGATTGTTAGTAATGTGGCTGGAATGGCGAACCCCAGCACCAGGAGATCAAAAATGAGGTGCATTTTAGACACCTTTCCTGAGCACACGGTGTACATTCATCTCGGTTTCCCAGGCATGTTTTCGCTGTCAGAAGATTCCCTTGAACCTGCAGATTTGGGACCCATGGAATGGGTACCAGGCAGTATTACTTTAAAAGGTCTGCATTTCCTCACCCAGCCTCTCTAACATCTCTTAGCGTGCATAGCTTCCAGCCTTATATAATCATCCTGCTGTGGGTCTACATGTGTTCAATCCATGTTACATCGTAGCCCTTCAACAAAAGTTGTAAGAATTTTTGCCTGTCTCACTGTATTTATAAATAGTTTTAAATTTATTTTTATATTGGTTACAGCTGATTTTCAAAGCTCTGTTTTTTGCTGCTGTACATCCACTTGATTCATGTACTGTGAGACAACAATAACTTCTTTTTCAGATGCTTACCAGTCATATGTATTATTTTCCAGTGACTTGAGTGGGCTGAGTGCAGTTCTTTGAGGTACCGTGTAGGCCTTGTCAGTTATTCAATTTGGTACTTGGAATGGTATCTTTGCTAATTTCAACCTCCTGGATAATACCTCACCATTCCCCACCTTTCCCATTTAGCAGCCTTATGTCTATTTTCTACATATTTGACTATGTTTCTGTTTTGTAATTTATTTCATGTGTAGCCATTTTTTATTCCACCTTTAAGTGACATCTTATGATATGTGTCTTTTTCTTTCTGACATATGTCACTTAGAATGATCGTATGTAACTCCTCCAGAGTTGTTACAACTGGCCTTATTTCATTGATTTCTGGATGAGTAATATTCCACTCTACATAAGTACCCCATCTCTTTTATCCATTTTATCCTTCCAGGAACATTTAGGTTATATCCAAGTTGAGGCCCTTTTTAACAGAGAGGTGGTAAACGTTCGGGTGCCTGTTTTCTGTCGATTTTTGTTTTTCCCAAGGTACACGCCCATGAGTGCAAGTGCCCTATGCTCTGTAGCTCATTTTTTAGATGTTTTAGCAAACACAATACACTTCTCCAGAGTGGCCGTTGGCAAATTACATTTCCACTATCAGCCTCACAGGGCTCCCTTTTCTCCTCGCCCTGTCCTGCATTTCTGGTGTTTACACTTTATGTGGATGGCCCTTCTGACTGATGTGAAGTGATACATTTTGTGATATTGATTTCCAGTGCCCACCTGTTGGGTTGGATAAAAAGTGTGTATGGCCTTTACTTGAATATATTCAGAAAAAATGCATACACCCTTTTTGGCCAACTGCATCATTGGCGATGTTCAGCCCCTTTTCTTGTGCTTTAATGGGGAGTCCTTTCTACCTCTTCAAATCTGTTTCCTGCCACTCTCCCTTGCTTACAAGTCCTTTTCTGTGACTTACCTCAAGACATTTTTCGACGATAGATATTTTCAACTGCAGTTTCATGAATTTTAGTGCCCCTGAGTTCCATTTTTCAACTTGTGTTTTTGGAAACTGGACACAAAACAGCGGGATTTCCTCTAGCCCTATTCTGTTTCCGTGGGCAATTCTAGCCTTTGATGAATTTGTCTTCTGGATTGGAAATTAGAGTGGCATGTGCCTGTCCGAACACCTAAGACTTGTCTCTAAATTTTTCTCATCCTTCCGCTTCATCCTCTGGACAAATTCCAAACTGTGTGCAACAGGATGTTGACGGTGCTGATATCCCCAAGTGAGGAGATTGTTAGGAAAGATGCTGGAGGGTTGAACCCGAGCACCAGGCGATGAGGAGATGAGGTGCCTTTTCCAAACTCTTTCCGATCAAACGGTGTACCATCCTCTAGGTGTGACAGGCATGTTTTAGCTGTAGGAAGGGTCCCGTGCATGTAAGGAGAACACCAGGGATTTTTCCAAATCAGTGCCTCCCCGAACCCCAAACTGGGGAATTTTTAAGCTACGGCTACACGTATGTCCTTTAAGGGCCTTGGGAAATAGGCAGAGCCCAAACTTTAGATGACTGAAATCTTCAGGGTCAGAAGCGCTCACCATCGGCCTTGCTTAGGTTACATTTTATCTGTCATTGATAGATGATGTCAATAAAAATATCTATTCTTTTTCAGATTATTTCCCCTTGTAGGTTATTGCAAAATATTCAGTGTAGTTCCCTGTGCTATACAGTAGTTCCTTGTTGATGATCTATTTTATACATAGCAGTGTGTATGTGTTAATCCCAAACTGTTAATTTATCCCTTCTCCTACCTTTCCCCTTTGGTAATAATAAATTATAAGATTTTATACTTCTCAGAAATGGGGGAGCTGAAAGAGAGGTATCATTTACAGTGGAAAAGCATTCAAAACAAGATTGAAGCTTCAGCCAAGAGTATTCGATGTACATCCATGGAAATAAATCACTTCATTTCTCTAATGTTGACCTGACAAATAAGACAGACGTCTTCACTGAACTTGCTTATAGGAAAGTGATGGAAATATCAAATGTAAGTCTTAGAAACATCTTATTTTACCCGAGCATTATACACTGCTCTATGTTAACTACAGTTTGGCTCACACATCTGTTCATTGAAGTTACAATGTTCTCAATTTCTGTTACTGATCCTCCAGAGTGGACCCCAACAGGAGTCCCCGTGCCCAGTGTCATTGGAGCCAACAGATCAAGACTGAGTTTGGTTCAGAAGCAAAGGAAACATTATTTTGAAAACAGAATGAAGAGGTGAGATCGTGCACTCCCCCATGGGCTGTGGGCTGGGCTGCTGTGTAGGGTCCCCGGCAGCGTCAGTGGGAGGGACGGGTTGGAGCTCTCGAGGGCTGCGTTGGCTGCAGCTCAGGCTCTATGCCGCGGAGTCTGCATGGGACCCCGCTAGCTGAGGTGTCGACCCAGCCATTCTGCACTAGGAAATCGGGTCTGAAGTGCCGGGTGTGGGACCTCTGCATGCGGAACACCAGGAGCACGTGAAATTAGACAAAGCACAAAGGAAAAACAGGTTAGACTTTATTTAATTGCCCAGATTCTCTTTTTATCTCCCAGGAATTTTTAATGAACGTTGCCGGAGACGAACACCTCCTCTGCTTTTTGTTCCGTTCCTTATTCTTGGGGTGTTGAGGGTGCAGACCCCTCTTTTGTAACTGCTTCATGCTGTGGTGGGAGCCCTGATACATGGGGGGAGGGTCAAAACGTCTCCACACCAGCCTCCTGGTGAGGTTGATTGTCCCAAGGCCTCCTGCCTCACTTCTCGTCCGCCTGAGCAACAGCATTGGAAGTGTTACAGATTCTAATGACCTTTAAGGGTCCAGGAAAGAGAGGCACAGAGATGCTGTGGTGGCAGGTTTCACCCCACCCCACATATGTTCGGCGACCTTAGGCTGACAGTTTTTGCCAGACTAGATGCTCTGACCAGTAGTCTGTGCTTTCTTTAATTAGGTCCCTGAATTAATGTACAAACAGCACCATGTGTCAGAGCCCTGCCCGCGCAACTCCCAGACAGTCCAGGGTCAGTGGTGATCCAGGACCATGACGTCCACTGAGTCAACGGCCTTTAGAAGTAGCCAGCAGTCCAGCCGGTCATATTGGCCACCATCACCGCGGTGTCTGTAGGGTTTTCTATGGTGAAAGCGTGATATACGTTTCCCCCGCCAAGCTTATTAGCTCCCCTCTGGGTGCAGTAAGTCCTGCAAGCAGTAGTCTGCTCTTTCGGGGCACAGTCTTGTCGTTTTCTGAGAGAAACTCCAGGTCAAGTGATGGTCACACGAGTCGTCTTGGGGGCCCGTTGCCCCCGTTTATCTCTCTGGAGGTTGGAGTTGGAGGGCCTCCTCACTCGAGGTCAGTGTGTCCACAGAGCGACCCCTGCAACTTCAGGGCATGATGGGTGGTTAGGATCACCACGTGGGGTCCTTTTCCCTTAGGAGGGAGCTGGCCTTGTGGGCTGCTGATTTCCAGCTTTTTAGATACCCCAGTATCCTGGCCTGATGAGTCGGTGGGCAAAGCCCTTGGTGACCATAGTTTATCATACCTGAAGGGCATTCTTGTGTTGCTCCATTTCAAGTGGTCCCAGTTTTTGCACTAAGGCTCCAAGGGCGATTAACCTTTGACCGGGTATGTAAAGGTCAAAGGGTTTAGCTAAATTAGGGAGTTCCTGGGCAAGGGTCTGTATTGACTGCTCTTTCCATTCTTGAAAGGCTGCTTCTGGATTCTATTCAAAAGGATCATCATCTTTTCGTGTCAGTGTTTCATGTAGAGGCCCAGCTATGACACTGTAGTTAGGGATCCAGATGCAGAAAACCTTGGCCTCCCCAAGAGCCCCTAAGCTGTCTTCTAGTTTTAGAAGACGTAAGGCTGCAAATGGCTTCTTCCCTATCCTGGGATGCGTTTCTCCGAATATCTGTGAGAATGAAGCCCAGGCATGTCACCTTAGCCTGGGATATTTGAGCGTTTTTCTTGGACACCTTCTATCCTTTCTTGGCTAGGTAGTTCAGAGGCGTCTTTAGTAGGCCTGGCGATCAGAATGTCATCTGCATATTGAAGGAGGGTTCCCTTTTAAAGAGGTTGAACTTTTAGGTCTTTAGAGGACATTTCCCCAATGATGGTGTGGGGATTTTTGAACCATTGGGGCAGGACGGCCCAGCATTATTGCTTTTGTTGCATGTTGTGTCCTGCCACTCACAAGCCAAAAATTCTTGTGACTCTGAGATGAATGGAATACAGAAGAAGGCATCATTGAAGTCTAATACAGAATGCCATGGCCTTGTGGAAGGTAGAATGACCAGCAGGGAGTAGGAAATAGGAGCTACTGGATGCATATCCTCGGTGGCTTCACTGACTGTCCTGATATACTTTATCAGGTCTCCAGCAGCCCATGGGGCTCTCGTGGTCAGGCCAATCTCAGGATATGGAGCTCACCTGGGCTGCACCCCTACCCCACAGCCCACGGGGCTCTCGTGGTCAAGTCCCTCCCAGGGTATGGAGCTCACCTCTGCAGCTACCCAGCAGCCCATTGGGCTCTCCTACTCAGGCCCTTCCCAGGATACAGAGCTCCCCTGGGCAGGTACCCCAGCAGGGCTGGACACACAGGAACTGTGCACATAGCCCACCTTGCAGAGAACCCCCTGCTCACCTGTCGCTCACAGCTGACACAGAATACCTCAGAGCAGGACTTGAACTAACAAACAGCAGTTCTGACAGGTCTGTGACCATGGCTATTACTCTCTGCAGGCTCTTTCTGCCTGGTCTTCCAGACACTTCCACTGCAGCCAGGGCACCAGGCCTCTGTCTCCACCCACCATCACTCCTCTCCCTGACTCCTGGGTTCCTCTCATTAGGATAGGGTCTTCTTGAAGTTGTTATCCACTCATGGACCAGATAAAATGATAAGAAAACAAGCCGCAGCTGCAGCCCCTTGTCTATCCTGACTCTCAAGAGCCCACACCTGTTCCTAGGGCCTGGCCCGTTTAGCAAGTTTCATTTTCTGCAACTGTGAGCCCCTGAGGGGTGAGGATTGGCTGATTTTTGCAGCCTGAAACTGCCTGCCAGCCCTCCACAGGTGTGCCTGAGTTGAGGGCAATATAAACAGCTCTCCAGTGAGCGACAGCCCTTGTAGCTGTGACTGACGCCATATTCTCTGCCCCGTAGGCAGTGCCGGGGCTGTGCTGGTGGGAGGGAGTGAGGGGCCACGGCTTTGTGGGTGTACAGTGTGAGTGGGGCTCTGCTGGACTTTCTGCAGGAGATGCCAGGCTGCCACCTGCTAAAGAAGAGGATGTGTCACCGATACCTGCCGCTGGAATTTCTCCCCAGGCAGAGGTGAGGAAGTAAAAAAGCAGTGGGTGCCGTGGCAGGAGGGGTATCTCAGGCAGGGAAATGGAAAGCTTCCAGAAGAGCATCTGGGGCCAGGACCATCCTGAATGGCCTGCAGGCACCAAGTCGGCCTGTGTGCTGTCGCTGGTGTGGCTCCACAGCCCTTCTTCTAAGCTTGCAAGTTCTTGTACATATTCAGGTGTTTTAACTGGAAAGGGTGGGAAGAGTTCAGCTGCAGCAGGACTGGGGTTTAGCTCACGTTTACTCACAGATGCCTTGGCTTGGTACCCCAGCTTTGCAATGAGGACCCTCCTTGCTTGGGGGGTGGGCTGCTGGCTGTATGGGAGATGATTCCCCACCTCTGACCAATTTCAGAATTGTTTATCGCTGGAGCAAGTGCCCTGATAGGGTTTTCCTCTGTATAACTGGTGGGTTCAGGTTTTTTTTTCTTTTTTGGTTCAAGTTAGATTTTATTCCTCTTTTATGTATTTATAGATATAAGCATGGAAATAATTCATTCATATAAATACATCTGTGTGAAGGGAAGAACTTTTTTCTGTTTTATTTTTAAATTTTATTGTTTAAAATTTTGAAATTTAATTTTATTTATTTTTTATACAGCAGGTTATTATTAGTTATGTATTTTATGCATATACATGTATACAGGTCAATCCCAATCTCCCAACATATGCCACCAACACCACCCCATGTCTTCCCACACTTGGTGTCCATACGTGTGTTCTCTACCTCTGTGTCTCTATTTCTTCCCTGCAAACCAGTTCATCTATACCATTTTTCTAGGTTCCACATATATGCATTAATATACAATATTTGTTTGTCTCTTTCTGACTTACTTCATTCTGTATGACAGTCTCTAGATCCATCGACGTCTCTACAAATGACCCAGTTTCATTCCTTCTTATGGCTGAGTAATATTCCATTTTATATATGTACCACATCTTTATCCATTCGTCTGTCTGTGGGTATTTAGGTTGCTTCCATTACCTGGCTATCGTAAATAGTACTGAAATGAGCATTGTGGTGAATGTGCCTTTTTGATTTATGGTTTTCTCTGGGTATATGCCCAGAAGTGGGATTGCTGGATCATATGGTAATTCTATTTCTAGTTTTTCTAAGGAAATTCCATACTGTTCTCCATCGTGACTGTATCAATTTACATTTCGACCACTAGTGGAAGAGGGATCCTTTTGTCCACACCCTCCCCAGAATTCGTTGTTTGAAGATATTCTGATGATGTCAATTGTAACAGGTGTGAGGTGATACCTCATTGTAGTTTTGATTTGCATTTCTCTAATAATTAGTGATGTTGAGCAGCTTTTCATGTGCGTCTTGGCCATCTCTGTGTCTTCTTTGAAGAAACGTCTCTTTAGATCTTCTGCCCATTTTTGTATTGTGTTGTTTGTTTTTTTTAATATTAAGCTGTATGAGCTCTTTATATATATTGGATATTAAACCTTTGTCCATTGATTCGTTTGCAAATATTTTCGCCCATTCTGAGGGATGCTTTTTGCCATTCCCGTTTTTTTAACAAAAAAAGAAAGAAAGAAAAAGAAGCAGAACACTAATGTGAGTAAAATATGCCTTTTGAAACTGTCGTTTTGAAATATGGACGTCCTTTGAATTTTTTGGTCGATATATGAACCCAGGATTTGTTTTCAGGGCAGGTGTCATTTACAGGCCTGCAATGATTTTGAATATCAACTGACCATTAGCGCTGGGATTAAAGCTGCTGTTGTGTGAAACGGCCACAAGGTGGCAGCAGGTCTCCCTTACCAAATCTGGTTACTGGGGCAACAGAGCCTCAATGGAAGTCGTGTTCTAGATTGGAATTTAGAATGGAATGTGCCAGGAGAAAGCCCCTCAAGTTTGTCTCACTACTTCTTGTTCGTGTTTTTAATTTAATTTTTTATTTTTTATTACAGCAAATTTGATTACAATGTTTGGCTTGTTGTAGGTGTGGAAGATGTGGTTCTTTTACACATACACATATGTCTGTTCTTCCTGGGATCCTTTTCCCATGTACCTTATGACAGAATGTTGAGTAGTCTTCTTTTCGTATTCTGTAGGTCTTTGGTGATTCTATATGTCACCTGTGTTTGTATATGTCTGTTAACCCCAATATCATAATGAAACCAATCCTCACACCTTTCCATTGGTGAACCATAAGTTTGTTGAATGAATCTCTGATTGCCCTTCTCCGTGGAAATATCTGCCCTGGTATCCATTTTTCGGTCTCACCTATAAGAGATATGATATGATATGTGTCTTACACTTTCTGACTTACTAAAAGTCACGTGATTACCTCTAGACACACCTACGGTGCTGCAAATGGCATTGTGTCGTTTTATTCCTTGGCTTCTATTCTGCCTTAGCGAGGTCCATTTTCAACAATGTGATTTCCTGAGGGCTGAGGATTAGCTGACCTGGGTAGCCTGACCCTGCTCGCCGGCCCTCCCCAGATGTGCCTGATTTGAGGTCAATATAAAGAGCGCTGCAGGCAGCAATAGCCCCTAAAGCTGTGCCTGACTCCATATTCTCTGCCCCATCAGCAGTCTCGGGGCTGTGCTGGTGGGAGGGAGTGAGGGGCCACGGCTTTGTGGGTGGCCCGGTGTGAGTGGGTCTCTGCTGGACTTTCTGCAGGAGTTGCCAGGCTTCCACCTGTAAAGAAGAGGATGTGGCACACATACCTTCCGCTGGAATTTCTCTCCGGACAGAGGTGAGGAAGGAAAAAAACAGTGGGTGCCGGGACAGGAGGGGTATCTCAGGCAGGGCAATGGAAAGCTTCCAGAGGAGCGACCAGGTCCAGGATCAGCCTGCTGGCATGCTGGCACCAAGTTGGCCTGTGTGCTGTCGCTGGTGTGGATCCACGCCCCTTCCTCTAGGCTTTCAAGCCCTTGTACATATTCAGGTGTTTTACCTGGGAAGGGTGGGAAAAGTTCAAGAGCAGCTGGCCTGGGGCTCAGCTCACGGTTACTCACAGATGCCTCGGCATGGACCCCCCTTTGCAGTGAGGACGCTCCTTGCATAGGAGTGGGCTGCTGGCTCTATGGGAGATGATTCCCCACCTCTGACCAATTTCAGAATTGTTTACCGCTGGAGCAAGTGCCCTGATTGTGTTTTCCTCTGTCTAACTCGTGGGTTCAGGTTTTTTTTTTTCTTTTTTGGTTCAAGTTAGATTTTATTCCTCTTTTATGTATTTATAGATATAAGCATGGAAATCATTCATTCATATAAATACATCTGTGTGAAGGGAAGAACTTTTTTCTGTTTTATTTTTAAATTTTATTTTTAAAAATTTTGAAATTTAATTTTATTTATTTTTTTATAGAGCAGGTTATTATTAGTTATGTATTTTATGCATATACATGTATACAGGTCAATCTCAGTCTCCCAACTCATCCCAACACCACCTCCCCATGGCTTCCCACACTTGGTGTCCATACGTGTGTTCTCTACCTCTGTGTCTCTATTTATTCCCTGCAAAGCAGTTCAACTGTACCATTTTTCTAGGTTCCGCTTATATGCATTAATATACAATATTTGTTTTTCTCTTTCTGACTTACTTCATTCTGTATGACAGTCTCTAGATCCATCGACGTCTCTACAAATGAACCAGTTTCATTCCTTCTTATGGCTGAGTAATATTCCATTTTATATATGTACCACATCTTTATACTTTCATCTGTCTGTGGGTATTTAGGTTGCTTCCATTACCTGACTATCGTAAATAGTGCTGAAATGAGCATTGTGGTGAATGTGGCTTTTTGATTTATGGTTTTCTCTGGGTATATGCCCAGAAGTGGGATTGCTGGATCATATGGTAATTCTATTTCTAGTTTTTTTAAGGAAACTCCATACTGTTCTCCATCGTGACTGTATCAATTTACATTTCCACCACTAGTGGAAGAGGGATCCTTTTGACCACACCCTCCCCAGAATTCGTTGTTTGTAGATTTTCTGTTGATGCCGATTCTAACAGGTGTGAGGTGATACCTCATTGTAGTTTTGATTTGCATTTCTCTAATAATTAGTGATGTTGAGCAGCTTTTCATGTGCGTCTTGGCCATCTCTGTGTCTTCTTTGAAGAAACGTCTCTTTAGATCTTCTGCCCATTTTTGTATTGGGTTCTTTGTTTTTTTAATATTAAGCTGCATGAGCTCTTTATATATATTGGAGATTAAACATTTGTCCATTGATTCGTTTGCAAATATTTTCACCCATTCTGAGGGATGCTTTTTGCCATTCCCGTTTTTTTAACAAAAAAAGAAAGAAAGAAAAAGAAGCAGAACACTAATGTGTGTAAAATATGCCTTTTGAAACTCTCGTTTTGAAATATGGATATCCTTTGAATTTTTTGGTCGATATATGAACCCAGGATTTGTTTTCAGGGCAGGTGTCATTTACAGGCCTGCAATGATTTTGAATATCAACTGACCATTAGCGCTGGGATTAAAGCTGCTGTTGGGTGAAACGGCCACAAGCTGGCAGCAGTTCTCCCTTACCAAATCTGGTTACTGGGGCAACAGAGCCTCAATGGAAGCCGTGTTCTAGATTGGAATTTAGAATGGAATGTGCCAGGAGAAAGCCCCTCAAGTTTGTCTCACTACTTCTTGTTCGTGTTTTTAATTTAATTTTTTATTTTTTATTACAGTTAATTTGATTACAATGTTTGGCTTGTTGTAGGTGTGGAAGATGTGGCTCTTTTACACATATACATATGTCTCTTATTCCTGAAATCCTTTTCCCATGTACCTTATGACAGAATGTTGAGTAGTCTTCTCTTGGTATTCTGTAGGTCTTTGGTGATTCTATATGTCACCTGTGTTTGTATATGTCTGTTAACCCCAATATCATAATGAAACCAATCCTCACACCTTTCCATTGGTGAACCATAAGTTTGTTGAATGAATCTGTGATTGCCCTTCTCCATGGAAATATCTGCCCTGGTATCCATTTTTCGGTCACACCTATAAGAGATATGATATGATATGTGTCTTTCACTTTCTGACTTACAACAATTCACGTGCTTACCTCTAGACACACCTACGGTGCTACAAATGGCATTGTGTCCTTTTATTCCTTGGCTTCTATTCTGCCTTAGCGAGGTCCATTTTCAACAATGTGATTCCCTGAGGGCTGAGGATTAGCTGACCTGGGTAGCCTGACCCTGCCGGCCGGCCCTCCCCAGGTGTGCCTGGGTTGAGGTCAATATAAACAGCGCTGCAGGCAGCAATAGCCCCTGAAGCTGTGCCTGACTCCATATTCTCTGCCCCGTCAGCAGTGTCGGGGCTGTGCTGGTGGGAGGGAGTGAGGGGCCACGGCTTTGTGGGTGGCCCGGTGTGAGTGGGTCTCTGCTGGACTTTCTGCAGGAGTTGCCAGGCTTCCACCTGTAATGAAGAGGATGTGTCACCCATACCTTCCGCTGGAATTTCTCTCCGGACAGAGGTGAGGAAGGAAAAAGGCAGTGGGGGCCGGGACAGGAGGGGTATCTCAGGCAGGGCAATGGAAAGCTTCCAGAAGAGCGCCCAGGGCCAGGACCATCCTGGCTGGCCTGCAGGCACCAAGTTGGCCTGCGTGCTGTCGCTGGTGTGGCTCCACGGCCCTTCCTCTAGGTTTTCAAGCCCTTGTACATATTCAGGTGTTTTACCTGGGAAGGGTGGGAAAAGTTCAACAGCAGCTGGCCTGGGGCTCAGCTCACGGTTACTCACAGATGCCTCGGCATGGCCCCCCGCTTTGCAATGAGGACGCTCCTTGTGTAGGAGTGGGCTGCTGGCTCAATGGGAGATGATTCCCCACCTCTGACCAATTTCAGAATTGTTTACCGATGGAGCAAGTGCCCTGATTGTGTTTTCCTCTGTCTAACTCGTGGGTTCAGGTTTTTTTTTTCTTTTTTGGTTCAAGTTAGATTTTATTCCTCTTTTATGTATTTATAGATATAAGCATGGAAACAATTCATTCATATAAATACATCTGTGTGAAGGGAAGAACTTTTTTCTGTTTTATTTTTAAATTTTATTTTTTAAAATTTTGAAATTTAATTTTATTTATTTATTATACAGCAGGTTACTATTAGTAATGTATTTTATGCATATACATGTATACAGGTCAATCCCAATCTCCCAACTCACCCCAACACCACCTCCCCATGGCTTCCCACACTTGGTGTCCATACGTGTGTTCTCTACCTCTGTGTCTCTATTTCTTCCCTGCAAACCAGTTCATCTGTACCATTTTTCTAGGTTCCACATATATGCATTAATATACAATATTTGTTTTTCTCTTTCTGACTTACTTCATTCTGTATGACAGTCTCTAGATCCATCGACGTCTCTACAAATGACCCAGTTTCATTCCTTCTTATGGCTGAGTAATATTCCATTTTATATATGTACCACATCTTTATCCACTCGTCTGTCTGTGGGTATTTAGGTTGCTTCCATTACCTGGCTATCGTAAATAGTGCTGAAATGAGCATTGTGGTGAATGTGCCTTTTTGATTTATGGTTTTCTCTGGGTATATGCCCAGAAGTGGGATTGCTGGATCATATGGTAATTCTATTTCTAGTTTTTTTAAGGAAACTCCATACTGTTCTCCATCGTGACTGTATCAATTTACATTTCCACCACTAGTGGAAGAGGGATCCTTTTGTCCACGCCCTCCCAAGAATTCGTTGTTTGTAGATTTTCTGATGATGCCAATTGTAACAGGTGTGAGGTGATACCTCATTGTAGTTTTGATTTGCATTTCTCTAATAATTAGTGATGTTGAGCAGCTTTTCATGTGCGTCTTTGCCATCTCTGTGTCTTCTTTGAAGAAATGTCTCTTTAGATCTTCTGCCCATTTTTGTATTGGGTTGTTTGTTTTTTTAATATTAAGCTGCATGAGCTCTTTATATATATTGGAGATTAAACTTTTGTCCATTGATTCGTTTGCAAATATTTTCGCCCATTCTGAGGGATGCTTTTTGCCATTCCCGTTTTTTTAACAGAAAAAGAAAGAAAGGAAAAGAAGCAGAACACTAATGTGTGTAAAATATGCCTTTTGAAACTGTCGTTTTGAAATATGGACGTCCTTTGAATTTTTTGGTCGATATATGAACCCAGGATTTGTTTTCAGGGCAGGTGTCATTTACAGGCCTGCAATGATTTTGAATATCAACTGACCATTAGCGCTGGGATTAAAGCTGCTGTTGTGTGAAACGGCCACAAGGTGGCAGCAGGTCTCCCTTACCAAATCTGGTTACTGGGGCAACAGAGCCTCAATGGAAGTCGTGTTCTAGATTGGAATTTAGAATGGAATGTGCCAGGAGAAAGCCCCTCATGTTTGCCTCACTACTTCTTGTTCGTGTTTTTAATTTAATTTTTTATTTTTTATTACAGCAAATTTGATTACAATGTTTGGCTTGTTGTAGGTGTGGAAGATGTGGTTCTTTTACACATACACATATGTCTACTCTTCCTGGGATCCTTTTCCCATGTACCTTATGACAGAATGTTGAGTAGTCTTCTCTTGGTATTCTGTAGGTCTTTGGTGATTATATATGTCACCTGTGTTTGTATATGTCTGTTAACCCCAATATCATAATGAAACCAATCCTCACACCTTTCCATTGGTGAACCATAAGTTTGTTGAATGAATCTCTGATTGCCCTTCTCCGTGGAAATATCTGCCCTGGTATCCATTTTTCGGTCACACCTATAAGAGATATGATATGATATGTGTCTTTCACTTTCTGACTTACAACAACTCACGTGCTTACCTCTAGACACACCTACGGTGCTACAAATGGCATTGTGTCCTTTTATTCCTTGGCTTCTATTCTGCCTTAGCGAGGTCCATTTTCAACAATGTGATTCCCTGAGGGCTGAGGATTAGCTGACCTGGGTAGCCTGACCCTGCCGGCCGGCCCTCCCCAGGTGTGCCTGGGTTGAGGTCAATATAAACAGCGCTGCAGGCAGCAATAGCCCCTGAAGCTGTGCCTGACTCCATATTCTCTGCCCCGTCAGCAGTGTCGGGGCTGTGCTGGTGGGAGGGAGTGAGGGGCCACGGCTTTGTGGGTGGCCCGGTGTGAGTGGGTCTCTGCTGGACTTTCTGCAGGAGTTGCCAGGCTTCCACCTGTAATGAAGAGGATGTGTCACCCATACCTTCCGCTGGAATTTCTCTCCGGACAGAGGTGAGGAAGGAAAAAGGCAGTGGGGGCCGGGACAGGAGGGGTATCTCAGGCAGGGCAATGGAAAGCTTCCAGAAGAGCGCCCAGGGCCAGGACCATCCTGACTGGCCTGCAGGCACCAAGTTGGCCTGCGTGCTGTCGCTGGTGTGGCTCCACGGCCCTTCCTCTAGGTTTTCAAGCCCTTGTACATATTCAGGTGTTTTACCTGGGAAAGGTGGGAAAAGTTCAACAGCAGCTGGCCTGGGGCTCAGCTCACGGTTACTCACAGATGCCTCGGCATGGCCCCCCGCTTTGCAATGAGGACGCTCCTTGCGTAGGAGTGGGCTGCTAACTCTATGGGAGATGATTCCCCACCTCTGACCAATTTCAGAATTGTTTACCGATGGAGCAAGTGCCCTGATTGTGTTTTCCTCTGTCTAACTCGTGGGTTCAGGTTTTTTTTTTCTTTTTTGGTTCAAGTTAGATTTTATTCCTCTTTTATGTATTTATAGATATAAGCATGGAAATAATTCATTCATATAAATACATCTGTGTGAAGGGAAGAACTTTTTTCTGTTTTATTTTTAAATTTTATTTTTTAAAATTTTGAAATTTAATTTTATTTATTTATTATACAGCAGGTTACTATTAGTAATGTATTTTATGCATATACATGTATACAGGTCAATCCCAATCTCCCAACTCACCCCAACACCACCTCCCCATGGCTTCCCACACTTGGTGTCCATACGTGTGTTCTCTACCTCTGTGTCTCTATTTCTTCCCTGCAAACCAGTTCATCTGTACCATTTTTCTAGGTTCCACATATATGCATTAATATACAATATTTGTTTGTCTCTTTCTGACTTACTTCATTCTGTATGACAGTCTCTAAATCCATCGACGTCTCTACAAATGACCCAGTTTCATTCCTTCTTATGGTTGAGTAATATTCCATTTTATATATGTACCACATCTTTATCCATTCGTCTGTCTGTGGGTATTTAGGTTGCTTCCATTACCTGGCTATCGTAAATAGTGCTGAAATGAGCATTGTGGTGAATGTGCCTTTTTGATTTATGGTTTTCTCTGGGTATATGCCCAGAAGTGGGATTGCTGAATCATATGGTAATTCTATTTCTAGTTTTTTTAAGGAAACTCCATACTGTTCTCCATCGTGACTGTATCAATTTACATTTCCACCACTAGTGGAAGAGGGATCCTTTTGTCCACACCCTCCCCAGAATTCGTTGTTTGTAGATTTTCTGATGATGCCAGTTGTAACAGGTGTGAGGTGATACCTCATTGTAGATTTGATTTGCATTTCTCTAATAATTAGTGATGTTGAGCAGCTTTTCATGTGTGTCTTGGCCATCTCTGTGTCTTCTTTGAAGAAACGTCTCTTTAGATCTTCTGCCCATTTTTGTATTGGGTTGTTTGTTTTTTTAATATTAAGCTGCATGAGCTCTTTATATATATTGGAGATTAAACCTTTGTCCATTGATTCGTTTGCAAATATTTTCGCCCATTCTGAGGGATGCTTTTTGCCATTCCCGTTTTTTTAACAAAAAAAGAAAGAAAGAAAAAGAAGCAGAACACTAATGTGTGTAAAATATGCCTTTTGAAACTGTCGTTTTGAAATATGGACGTCCTTTGAATTTTTTGGTCGATATATGAACCCAGGATTTGTTTTCAGGGCAGGTGTCATTTACAGGCCTGCAATGATTTTGAATATCAACTGACCATTAGCGCTGGGATTAAAGCTGCTGTTGTGTGAAACGGCCACAAGCTGGCAGCAGTTCTCCCTTACCAAATCTGGTTACTGGGGCAACAGAGCCTCAATGGAAGCCGTGTTCTAGATTGGAATTTAGAATGGAATGTGCCAGGAGAAAGCCCCTCAAGTTTGTCTCACTACTTCTTGTTCGTGTTTTTAATTTAATTTTTTATTTTTTATTACAGTTAATTTGATTACAATGTTTGGCTTGTTGTAGGTGTGGAAGATGTGTCTCTTTTACACATATACATATGTCTCTTATTCCTGAAATCCTTTTCCCATGTACCTTATGACAGAATGTTGAGTAGTCTTCTCTTGGTATTCTGTAGGTCTTTGGTGATTCTATATGTCACCTGTGTTTGTATATGTCTGTTAACCCCAATATCATAATGAAACCAATCCTCACACCTTTCCATTGGTGAACCATAAGTTTGTTGAATGAATCTGTGATTGCCCTTCTCCATGGAAATATCTGCCCTGGTATCCATTTTTCGGTCACACCTATAAGAGATATGATATGATATGTGTCTTTCACTTTCTGACTTACAACAACTCACGTGCTTACCTCTAGACACACCTACGGTGCTACAAATGGCATTGTGTCCTTTTATTCCTTGGCTTCTATTCTGCCTTAGCGAGGTCCATTTTCAACAATGTGATTTCCTGAGGGCTGAGGATTAGCTGACCTGGGTAGCCTGACCCTGCCGGCCGGCCCTCCCCAGGTGTGCCTGGGTTGAGGTCAATATAAACAGCGCTGCAGGCAGCAATAGCCCCTGAAGCTGTGCCTGACTCCATATTCTCTGCCCCGTCAGCAGTGTCGGGGCTGTGCTCGTGGGAGGGAGTGAGGGGCCACGGCTTTATGGGTGGCCCGGTGTGAGTGGGTCTCTGCTGGACTTTCTGCAGGAGTTGCCAGGCTTCCACCTGTAATGAAGAGGATGTGTCACCCATACCTTCCGCTGGAATTTCTCTCCGGACAGAGGTGAGGAAGGAAAAAAGCAGTGGGGGCCGGGACAGGAGGGGTATCTCAGGCAGGGCAATGGAAAGCTTCCAGAAGAGCGCCCAGGGCCAGGACCATCCTGGCTGGCCTGCCGGCACCAAGTTGGCCTGCGTGCTGTCGCTGGTGTGGCTCCACGGCCCTTCCTCTAGGTTTTCAAGCCCTTGTACATATTCAGGTGTTTTACCTGGGAAGGGTGGGAAAAGTTCAACAGCAGCTGGCCTGGGGCTCAGCTCACGGTTACTCACAGATGCCTCGGCATGGCCCCCCGCTTTGCAATGAGGACGCTCCTTGTGTAGGAGTGGGCTGCTGGCTCTATGGGAGATGATTCCCCACCTCTGACCAATTTCAGAATTGTTTACCGATGGAGCAAGTGCCCTGATTGTGTTTTCCTCTGTCTAACTCGTGGGTTCAGGTTTTTTTTTTCTTTTTTGGTTCAAGTTAGATTTTATTCCTCTTTTATGTATTTATAGATATAAGCATGGAAACAATTCATTCATATAAATACATCTGTGTGAAGGGAAGAACTTTTTTCTGTTTTATTTTTAAATTTTATTTTTTAAAATTTTGAAATTTAATTTTATTTATTTATTATACAGCAGGTTACTATTAGTAATGTATTTTATGCATATACATGTATACAGGTCAATCCCAATCTCCCAACTCACCCCAACACCACCTCCCCATGGCTTCCCACACTTGGTGTCCATACGTGTGTTCTCTACCTCTGTGTCTCTATTTCTTCCCTGCAAACCAGTTCATCTGTACCATTTTTCTAGGGTCCACATATATGCATTAATATACAATATTTGTTTTTCTCTTTCTGACTTACTTCATTCTGTATGACAGTCTCTAGATCCATCGACGTCTCTACAAATGACCCAGTTTCATTCCTTCTTATGGCTGAGTAATATTCCATTTTATATATGTACCACATCTTTATCCATTCGTCTGTCTGTGGGTATTTAGGTTGCTTCCATTACCTGGCTATCGTAAATAGTGCTGAAATGAGCATTGTGGTGAATGTGCCTTTTTGATTTATGGTTTTCTCTGGGTATATGCCCAGAAGTGGGATTGCTGGATCATATGATAATTCTATTTCTAGTTTTTTTAAGGAAACTCCATACTGTTCTCCATCGTGACTGTATCAATTTACATTTCCACCACTAGTGGAAGAGGGATCCTTTTGTCCACGCCCTCCCAAGAATTCGTTGTTTGTAGATTTTCTGATGATGCCAATTGTAACAGGTGTGAGGTGATACCTCATTGTAGTTTTGATTTGCATTTCTCTAATAATTAGTGATGTTGAGCAGCTTTTCATGTGCGTCTTGGCCATCTCTGTGTCTTCTTTGAAGAAACGTCTCTTTAGATCTTCTGCCCATTTTTGTATTGGGTTGTTTGTTTTTTTAATATTAAGCTGCATGAGCTCTTAATATATATTGGAGATTAAACTTTTGTCCATTGATTCGTTTGCAAATATTTTCGCCCATTCTGAGGGATGCTTTTTGCCATACCCGTTTTATTAACAAAAAAAGAAACAAAGAAAAAGAAGCAGAACACTAATGTGTGTAAAATATGCCTCTTGAAACTGTCGCTTTGAAATATGGACGTCCTTTGAATTTTTTGGTCGATATATGAACCCAGGATTTGTTTTCAGGGCAGGTGTCATTTACAGGCCTGCAATGATTTTGAATATCAACTGACCATTAGCGCTGGGATTAAAGCTGCTGTTGTGTGAAACGGCCACAAGGTGGCAGCAGGTCTCCCTTACCAAATCTGGTTACTGGGGCAACAGAGCCTCAATGGAAGTCGTGTTCTAGATTGGAATTTAGAATGGAATGTGCCAGGAGAAAGCCCCTCAAGTTTGTCTCACTACTTCTTGTTCGTGTTTTTAATTTAATTTTTTATTTTTTATTACAGCAAATTTGATTACAATGTTTGGCTTGTTGTAGGTGTGGAAGATGTGGTTCTTTTACACATACACATATGTCTGTTCTTCCTGGGATCCTTTTCCCATGTACCTTATGACAGAATGTTGAGTAGTCTTCTCTTGGTATTCTGTAGGTCTTTGGTGATTCTATATGTCACCTGTGTTTGTATATGTCTGTTAACCCCAATATCATAATGAAACCAATCCTCACACCTTTCCATTGGTGAACCATAAGTTTGTTGAATGAATCTCTGATTGCCCTTCTCCGTGGAAATATCTGCCCTGGTATCCATTTTTCGGTCACACCTATAAGAGATATGATATGATATGTGTCTTTCACTTTCTGACTTACTACAAGTCACGTGATTACCTCTAGACACACCTACGGTGCTGCAAATGGCATTGTGTCCTTTTATTCCTTGGCTTCTATTCTGCCTTAGCGAGGTCCATTTTCAACAATGTGATTCCCTGAGGGCTGAGGATTAGCTGACCTGGGTAGCCTGACCCTGCCGGCCGGCCTTCCCCAGGTGTGCCTGGGTTGAGGTCAATATAAACAGCACTGCAGACAGCAATAGCCCCTGAAGCTGTGCCTGACTCCATATTCTCTGCCCCGTCAGCAGTGTCGGGGCTGTGCTGGTGGGAGGGAGTGAGGGGCCACGGCTTTGTGGGTGGCCCGGTGTGAGTGGGTCTCTGCTGGACTTTCTGCAGGAGTTGCCAGGCTTCCACCTGTAAAGAAGAGGATGTGTCACCCATACCTTCCGCTGGAATTTCTCTCCGGACAGAGGTGAGGAAGGAAAAAAACAGTGGGTGCCGGGACAGGAGGGGTATCTCAGGCAGGGCAATGGAAAGTTTCCAGAAGAACGCCCAGGGCCAGAACCATCCTGGCTGGCCTGCTGGCACCAAGTTGGCCTGTGTGCTGTCGCTGGTGTGGCTCCACGCCCCTTCCTCTAGGCTTTCAAGCCCTTGTACATATTCAGGTGTTTTACCTCGGAAGGGTGGGAAAAGTTCAAAGGCATCTGGCCTGTGTCTCACGTCACGGTTACTCGCAGATGCCTCGGAATGGCTCCCTCCATTGCAATGAGGACGCTCTTTGCATAGGAGTGGGCTGCTGGCTGTATGGGAGATGACTCCCCACCTCTGACCAGTTTCAGAATTGTTTACCGCTGGAGCAAGTGCCCTGATAGGGTTTTCCTCTGTATAACTGGAGGGTTCAGGTTTTTTTTTTTTCTTTTTTGGTTCAAGTTACATTTTATTCCTCTTCTATGTATTTATAGATACAAGCATGGAAATAATTCATTCATATAAATACATCTGTGTGAAGGGAAGTACTTTTTTCTGTTTTATTTTTAAATTTTATTTTTTAAAATTTTGAAATTTAATTTTATTTATTTTTTTATACAGCAGGTTATTATTAGTTATGTATTTTATGCATATACATGTATGCAGGTCAATCCCAATCTCCCAACTCATCCCAACACCACCTCCCCATGGCTTCCCACACTTGGTGTCCATACGTGTGTTCTCTACCTCTGTGTCTCTATTTCTTCCCTGAAAACTAGTTCATCTGTACCATTTTTCTAGGTTCCACATAAATGCATTAATATACAATATTTGTTTTTCTCTTTCTGACTTACTTCATTCTGTATGACAGTCTCTATATCCATCGACGTCTCTACAAATGACCCAGTTTCATTCCTTCTTATGGCTGAGTAATATTCCATTTTATATATGTACCACATCTTTATCCATTCGTTTGTCTGTGGGTATTTAGGTTGATTCTATTACCTGGCTATCGCAAATAGTGCTGAAATGAGCATTGTGGTGAATGTGCCTTTTTGATTTATGGTTTTATCTGGGTATATGCCCAGAAGTGGGATTGCTGGATCATATGGTAATTCTATTTCTAGTTTTTTTAAGGAAACTCCATACTGTTCTCCACCGTGACTGTATCAATTTACATTTCGACCACTAGTGGAAGAGAGATCCTTTTGTCAACACCCTCCCCAGAATTCGTTGTTTGTAGATTTTCTGATGATGCCAATTGTAACAGGTGTGAGGTGATACCTCATTGTAGTTTTGATTTGCATTTCTCTAATAATTAGTGATGTTGAGCAGCTTTTCATGTGCGTCTTGGCCATCTCTGCGTCTTCTTTGAAGAAACGTCTCTTTAGATCTTCTGCCCATTTTTGTATTGGGTTGTTTGTTTTTTTAATATTAAGCTGCATGAGCTCTTTATATATATTGGAGATTAAACCTTTGTCCATTGATTCGTTTGCAAATATTTTCGCCCATTCTGAGGGATGCTTTTTGCCATTCCCGTTTTTTTTAACAAAAAAAGAAAGAAAGAAAAAGAAGCAGAACACTAATGTGTGTAAAATATGCCTTTTGAAACTGTCGTTTTGAAATATGGACGTCCTTTGAATTTTTTGGTCGATATATGAACCCAGGATTTGTTTTCAGGGCAGGTGTCATTTACAGTCCTGCAATGATTTTGAATATCAACTGACCATTAGCGCTGGGATTAAAGCTGCTGTTGTGTGAAACGGCCACAAGGTGGCAGCAGGTCTCCCTTACCAAATCTGGTTACTGGGGCAACAGAGCCTCAATGGAAGTCGTGTTCTAGATTGGAATTTAGAATGGAATGTGCCAGGAGAAAGCCCCTCAAGTTTGTCTCACTACTTCTTGTTCATGTTTTTAATTTATTTTTTTATTTTTTATTACAGCAAATTTGATTACAATGTTTGGCTTGTTGTAGGTGTGGAAGATGTGGTTCTTTTACACATATACATATGTCTGTTCTTCCTGGGATCCTTTTCCCATGTACCTTATGACAGAATGTTGAGTAGTCTTCTTTTCGTATTCTGTAGGTCTTTGGTGATTCTATATGTCACCTGTGTTTGTATATGTCTGTTAACCCCAATATCATAATGAAACCAATCCTCACACCTTTCCATTGGTGAACCATAAGTTTGTTGAATGAATCTCTGATTGCCCTTCTCCGTGGAAATATCTGCCCTGGTATCCATTTTTCGGTCTCACCTATAAGAGATATGATATGATATGTGTCTTACACTTTCTGACTTACTAAAAGTCACGTGATTACCTCTAGACACACCTACGGTGCTGCAAATGGCATTGTGTCGTTTTATTCCTTGGCTTCTATTCTGCCTTAGCGAGGTCCATTTTCAACAATGTGATTTCCTGAGGGCTGAGGATTAGCTGACCTGGGTAGCCTGACCCTGCTCGCCGGCCCTCCCCAGATGTGCCTGATTTGAGGTCAATATAAAGAGCGCTGCAGGCAGCAATAGCCCCTAAAGCTGTGCCTGACTCCATATTCTCTGCCCCATCAGCAGTCTCGGGGCTGTGCTGGTGGGAGGGAGTGAGGGGCCACGGCTTTGTGGGTGGCCCGGTGTGAGTGGGTCTCTGCTGGACTTTCTGCAGGAGTTGCCAGGCTTCCACCTGTAAAGAAGAGGATGTGGCACACATACCTTCCGCTGGAATTTCTCTCCGGACAGAGGTGAGGAAGGAAAAAAACAGTGGGTGCCGGGACAGGAGGGGTATCTCAGGCAGGGCAATGGAAAGCTTCCAGAGGAGCGACCAGGTCCAGGATCAGCCTGCTGGCATGCTGGCACCAAGTTGGCCTGTGTGCTGTCGCTGGTGTGGATCCACGCCCCTTCCTCTAGGCTTTCAAGCCCTTGTACATATTCAGGTGTTTTACCTGGGAAGGGTGGGAAAAGTTCAAGAGCAGCTGGCCTGGGGCTCAGCTCACGGTTACTCACAGATGCCTCGGCATGGACCCCCCTTTGCAGTGAGGACGCTCCTTGCATAGGAGTGGGCTGCTGGCTCTATGGGAGATGATTCCCCACCTCTGACCAATTTCAGAATTGTTTACCGCTGGAGCAAGTGCCCTGATTGTGTTTTCCTCTGTCTAACTCGTGGGTTCAGGTTTTTTTTTTTTCTTTTTTGGTTCAAGTTAGATTTTATTCCTCTTTTATGTATTTATAGATATAAGCATGGAAATCATTCATTCATATAAATACATCTGTGTGAAGGGAAGAACTTTTTTCTGTTTTATTTTTAAATTTTATTTTTAAAAATTTTGAAATTTAATTTTATTTATTTTTTTATAGAGCAGGTTATTATTAGTTATGTATTTTATGCATATACATGTATACAGGTCAATCTCAGTCTCCCAACTCATCCCAACACCACCTCCCCATGGCTTCCCACACTTGGTGTCCATACGTGTGTTCTCTACCTCTGTGTCTCTATTTATTCCCTGCAAAGCAGTTCAACTGTACCATTTTTCTAGGTTCCGCTTATATGCATTAATATACAATATTTGTTTTTCTCTTTCTGACTTACTTCATTCTGTATGACAGTCTCTAGATCCATCGACGTCTCTACAAATGAACCAGTTTCATTCCTTCTTATGGCTGAGTAATATTCCATTTTATATATGTACCACATCTTTATACTTTCATCTGTCTGTGGGTATTTAGGTTGCTTCCATTACCTGACTATCGTAAATAGTGCTGAAATGAGCATTGTGGTGAATGTGGCTTTTTGATTTATGGTTTTCTCTGGGTATATGCCCAGAAGTGGGATTGCTGGATCATATGGTAATTCTATTTCTAGTTTTTTTAAGGAAACTCCATACTGTTCTCCATCGTGACTGTATCAATTTACATTTCCACCACTAGTGGAAGAGGGATCCTTTTGACCACACCCTCCCCAGAATTCGTTGTTTGTAGATTTTCTGTTGATGCCGATTCTAACAGGTGTGAGGTGATACCTCATTGTAGTTTTGATTTGCATTTCTCTAATAATTAGTGATGTTGAGCAGCTTTTCATGTGCGTCTTGGCCATCTCTGTGTCTTCTTTGAAGAAACGTCTCTTTAGATCTTCTGCCCATTTTTGTACTGGGTTCTTTGTTTTTTTAATATTAAGCTGCATGAGCTCTTTATATATATTGGAGATTAAACATTTGTCCATTGATTCGTTTGCAAATATTTTCACCCATTCTGAGGGATGCTTTTTGCCATTCCCGTTTTTTTAACAAAAAAAGAAAGAAAGAAAAAGAAGCAGAACACTAATGTGTGTAAAATATGCCTTTTGAAACTCTCGTTTTGAAATATGGATATCCTTTGAATTTTTTGGTCGATATATGAACCCAGGATTTGTTTTCAGGGCAGGTGTCATTTACAGGCCTGCAATGATTTTGAATATCAACTGACCATTAGCGCTGGGATTAAAGCTGCTGTTGTGTGAAACGGCCACAAGCTGGCAGCAGTTCTCCCTTACCAAATCTGGTTACTGGGGCAACAGAGCCTCAATGGAAGCCGTGTTCTAGATTGGAATTTAGAATGGAATGTGCCAGGAGAAAGCCCCTCAAGTTTGTCTCACTACTTCTTGTTCGTGTTTTTAATTTAATTTTTTATTTTTTATTACAGTTAATTTGATTACAATGTTTGGCTTGTTGTAGGTGTGGAAGATGTGGCTCTTTTACACATATACATATGTCTCTTATTCCTGAAATCCTTTTCCCATGTACCTTATGACAGAATGTTGAGTAGTCTTCTCTTGGTATTCTGTAGGTCTTTGGTGATTCTATATGTCACCTGTGTTTGTATATGTCTGTTAACCCCAATATCATAATGAAACCAATCCTCACACCTTTCCATTGGTGAACCATAAGTTTGTTGAATGAATCTGTGATTGCCCTTCTCCATGGAAATATCTGCCCTGGTATCCATTTTTCGGTCACACCTATAAGAGATATGATATGATATGTGTCTTTCACTTTCTGACTTACAACAATTCACGTGCTTACCTCTAGACACACCTACGGTGCTACAAATGGCATTGTGTCCTTTTATTCCTTGGCTTCTATTCTGCCTTAGCGAGGTCCATTTTCAACAATGTGATTCCCTGAGGGCTGAGGATTAGCTGACCTGGGTAGCCTGACCCTGCCGGCCGGCCCTCCCCAGGTGTGCCTGGGTTGAGGTCAATATAAACAGCGCTGCAGGCAGCAATAGCCCCTGAAGCTGTGCCTGACTCCATATTCTCTGCCCCGTCAGCAGTGTCGGGGCTGTGCTGGTGGGAGGGAGTGAGGGGCCACGGCTTTGTGGGTGGCCCGGTGTGAGTGGGTCTCTGCTGGACTTTCTGCAGGAGTTGCCAGGCTTCCACCTGTAATGAAGAGGATGTGTCACCCATACCTTCCGCTGGAATTTCTCTCCGGACAGAGGTGAGGAAGGAAAAAGGCAGTGGGGGCCGGGACAGGAGGGGTATCTCAGGCAGGGCAATGGAAAGCTTCCAGAAGAGCGCCCAGGGCCAGGACCATCCTGGCTGGCCTGCAGGCACCAAGTTGGCCTGCGTGCTGTCGCTGGTGTGGCTCCACGGCCCTTCCTCTAGGTTTTCAAGCCCTTGTACATATTCAGGTGTTTTACCTGGGAAAGGTGGGAAAAGTTCAACAGCAGCTGGCCTGGGGCTCAGCTCACGGTTACTCACAAATGCCTCGGCATGGCCCCCCGCTTTGCAATGAGGACGCTCCTTGTGTAGGAGTGGGCTGCTGGCTCTATGGGAGATGATTCCCCACCTCTGACCAATTTCAGAATTGTTTACCGATGGAGCAAGTGCCCTGATTGTGTTTTCCTCTGTCTAACTCGTGGGTTCAGGTTTTTTTTTTCTTTTTTGGTTCAAGTTAGATTTTATTCCTCTTTTATGTATTTATAGATATAAGCATGGAAACAATTCATTCATATAAATACATCTGTGTGAAGGGAAGAACTTTTTTCTGTTTTATTTTTAAATTTTATTTTTTAAAATTTTGAAATTTAATTTTATTTATTTATTATACAGCAGGTTACTATTAGTAATGTATTTTATGCATATACATGTATACAGGTCAATCCCAATCTCCCAACTCACCCCAACACCACCTCCCCATGGCTTCCCACACTTGGTGTCCATACGTGTGTTCTCTACCTCTGTGTCTCTATTTCTTCCCTGCAAACCAGTTCATCTGTACCATTTTTCTAGGTTCCACATATATGCATTAATATACAATATTTGTTTTTCTCTTTCTGACTTACTTCATTCTGTATGACAGTCTCTAGATCCATCGACGTCTCTACAAATGACCCAGTTTCATTCCTTCTTATGGCTGAGTAATATTCCATTTTATATATGTACCACATCTTTATCCATTCGTCTGTCTGTGGGTATTTAGGTTGCTTCCATTACCTGGCTATCGTAAATAGTGCTGAAATGAGCATTGTGGTGAATGTGGCTTTTTGATTTATGGTTTTCTCTGGGTATATGCCCAGAAGTGGGATTGCTGGATCATATGGTAATTCTATTTCTAGTTTTTTTAAGGAAACTCCATACTGTTCTCCATCGTGACTGTATCAATTTACATTTCCACCACTAGTGGAAGAGGGATCCTTTTGTCCACGCCCTCCCAAGAATTCGTTGTTTGTAGATTTTCTGATGATGCCAATTGTAACAGGTGTGAGGTGATACCTCATTGTAGTTTTGATTTGCATTTCTCTAATAATTAGTGATGTTGAGCAGCTTTTCATGTGCGTCTTGGCCATCTCTGTGTCTTCTTTGAAGAAACGTCTCTTTAGATCTTCTGCCCATTTTTGTATTGGGTTGTTTGTTTTTTTAATATTAAGCTGCATGAGCTCTTTATATATATTGGAGATTAAACTTTTGTCCATTGATTCGTTTGCAAATATTTTCGCCCATTCTGAGGGATGCTTTTTGCCATTCCCGTTTTTTTAACAGAAAAAGAAAGACAGGAAAAGAAGCAGAACACTAATGTGTGTAAAATATGCCTTTTGAAACTGTCGTTTTGAAATATGGACGTCCTTTGAATTTTTTGGTCGATATATGAACCCAGGATTTGTTTTCAGGGCAGGTGTCATTTACAGGCCTGCAATGATTTTGAATATCAACTGACCATTAGCGCTGGGATTAAAGCTGCTGTTGTGTGAAACGGCCACAAGGTGGCAGCAGGTCTCCCTTACCAAATCTGGTTACTGGGGCAACAGAGCCTCAATGGAAGTCGTGTTCTAGATTGGAATTTAGAATGGAATGTGCCAGGAGAAAGCCCCTCAAGTTTGCCTCACTACTTCTTGTTCGTGTTTTTAATTTAATTTTTTATTTTTTATTACAGCAAATTTGATTACAATGTTTGGCTTGTTGTAGGTGTGGAAGATGTGGTTCTTTTACACATACACATATGTCTACTCTTCCTGGGATCCTTTTCCCATGTACCTTATGACAGAATGTTGAGTAGTCTTCTCTTGGTATTCTGTAGGTCTTTGGTGATTATATATGTCACCTGTGTTTGTATATGTCTGTTAACCCCAATATCATAATGAAACCAATCCTCACACCTTTCCATTGGTGAACCATAAGTTTGTTGAATGAATCTCTGATTGCCCTTCTCCGTGGAAATATCTGCCCTGGTATCCATTTTTCGGTCACACCTATAAGAGATATGATATGATATGTGTCTTTCACTTTCTGACTTACAACAACTCACGTGCTTACCTCTAGACACACCTACGGTGCTACAAATGGCATTGTGTCCTTTTATTCCTTGGCTTCTATTCTGCCTTAGCGAGGTCCATTTTCAACAATGTGATTCCCTGAGGGCTGAGGATTAGCTGACCTGGGTAGCCTGACCCTGCCGGCCGGCCCTCCCCAGGTGTGCCTGGGTTGAGGTCAATATAAACAGCGCTGCAGGCAGCAATAGCCCCTGAAGCTGTGCCTGACTCCATATTCTCTGCCCCGTCAGCAGTGTCGGGGCTGTGCTGGTGGGAGGGAGTGAGGGGCCACGGCTTTGTGGGTGGCCCGGTGTGAGTGGGTCTCTGCTGGACTTTCTGCAGGAGTTGCCAGGCTTCCACCTGTAATGAAGAGGATGTGTCACCCATACCTTCCGCTGGAATTTCTCTCCGGACAGAGGTGAGGAAGGAAAAAGGCAGTGGGGGCCGGGACAGGAGGGGTATCTCAGGCAGGGCAATGGAAAGCTTCCAGAAGAGCGCCCAGGGCCAGGACCATCCTGACTGGCCTGCAGGCACCAAGTTGGCCTGCGTGCTGTCGCTGGTGTGGCTCCACGGCCCTTCCTCTAGGTTTTCAAGCCCTTGTACATATTCAGGTGTTTTACCTGGGAAAGGTGGGAAAAGTTCAACAGCAGCTGGCCTGGGGCTCAGCTCACGGTTACTCACAGATGCCTCGGCATGGCCCCCCGCTTTGCAATGAGGACGCTCCTTGCGTAGGAGTGGGCTGCTGGCTCTATGGGAGATGATTCCCCACCTCTGACCAATTTCAGAATTGTTTACCGATGGAGCAAGTGCCCTGATTGTGTTTTCCTCTGTCTAACTCGTGGGTTCAGGTTTTTTTTTTCTTTTTTGGTTCAAGTTAGATTTTATTCCTCTTTTATGTATTTATAGATATAAGCATGGAAATAATTCATTCATATAAATACATCTGTGTGAAGGGAAGAACTTTTTTCTGTTTTATTTTTAAATTTTATTTTTTAAAATTTTGAAATTTAATTTTATTTATTTTTTATACAGCAGGTTATTATTAGTTATGTATTTTATGCATATACATGTATACAGGTCAATCCCAATCTCCCAACTCACCCCAACACCACCTCCCCGTGGCTTCCCACACTTGGTGTCCATACGTGGGTTCTCTACCTCTGTGTCTCTATTTCTTCCCTGCAAACCAGTTCATCTGTACCATTTTTCTAGGTCCCACATATATGCATTAATATACAATATTTGTTTGTCTCTTTCTGACTTACTTCATTCTGTATGACAGTCTCTAGATCCATCGACGTCTCTACAAATAACCCAGTTTCATTCCTTCTTATGGCTGAGTAATATTCCATTTTATATATGTACCACATCTTTATCCATTCGTCTGTCTGTGGGTATTTAGGTTGCTTCCATTACCTGGCTATCGTAAATAGTGCTGAAATGAGCATTGTGGTGAATGTGCCTTTTTGATTTATGGTTTTCTCTGGGTATATGCCCAGAAGTGGGATTGCTGAATCATATGGTAATTCTATTTCTAGTTTTTTTAAGGAAACTCCATACTGTTCTCCATCGTGACTGTATCAATTTACATTTCCACCACTAGTGGAAGAGGGATCCTTTTGTCCACACCCTCCCCAGAATTCGTTGTTTGTAGATTTTCTGATGATGCCAATTGTAACAGGTGTGAGGTGATACCTCATTGTAGTTTTGATTTGCATTTCTCTAATAATTAGTGATGTTGAGCAGCTTTTCATGTGCGTCTTGGCCATCTCTGTGTCTTCTTTGAAGAAACGTCTCTTTAGATCTTCTGCCCATTTTTGTATTGGGTTGTTTGTTTTTTTAATATTAAGCTGCATGAGCTCTTTATATATATTGGAGATTAAACTTTTGTCCATTGATTCGTTTGCAAATATTTTCGCCCATTCTGAGGGATGCTTTTTGCCATTCCCGTTTTATTAACAAAAAAAGAAAGAAAGAAAAAGAAGCAGAACACTAATGTGTGTAAAATATGCCTCTTGAAACTGTCGTTTTGAAATATGGACGTCCTTTGAATTTTTTGGTCGATATATGAACCCAGGATTTGTTTTCAGGGCAGGTGTCATTTACAGGCCTGCAATGATTTTGAATATCAACTGACCATTAGCGCTGGGATTAAAGCTGCTGTTGTGTGAAACGGCCACAAGGTGGCAGCAGGTCTCCCTTACCAAATCTGGTTGTTACTGGGGCAACAGAGCCTCAATGGAAGTCGTGTTCTAGATTGGAATTTAGAATGGAATGTGCCAGGAGAAAGCCCCTCAAGTTTGCCTCACTACTTCTTGTTCGTGTTTTTAATTTAATTTTTTATTTTTTATTACAGCAAATTTGATTACAATGTTTGGCTTGTTGTAGGTGTGGAAGATGTGGTTCTTTTACACATACACATATGTCTGTTCTTCCTGGGATCCTTTTCCCATGTACCTTATGACAGAATGTTGAGTAGTCTTCTCTTGGTATTCTGTAGGACTTTGGTGATTATATATGTCACCTGTGTTTGTATATGTCTGTTAACCCCAATATCATAATGAAACCAATCCTCACACCTTTCCATTGGTGAACCATAAGTTTGTTGAATGAATCTGTGATTGCCCTTCTCCGTGGAAATATCTGCCTTGGTATCCATTTTTCGGTCACACCTATAAGAGATATGATATGATATGTGTGTTTCACTTTCTGACTTACAACAACTCACGTGCTTACCTCTAGACACACCTACGGTGCTACAAATGGCATTGTGTCCTTTTATTCCTTGGCTTCTATTCTGCCTTAGCGAGGTCCATTTTCAACAATGTGATTCCCTGAGGGCTGAGGATTAGCTGACCTGGGTAGCCTGACCCTGCCGGCCGGCCCTCCCCAGGTGTGCCTGGATTGAGGTCAATATAAACAGCGCTGCAGGCAGCAATAGCCCCTGAAGCTGTGCCTGACTCCATATTCTCTGCCCCGTCAGCAGTGTCGGGGCTGTGCTGGTGGGAGGGAGTGAGGGGCCACGGCTTTGTGGGTGGCCCGGTGTGAGTGGGTCTCTGCTGGACTTTCTGCAGGAGTTGCCAGGCTTCCACCTGTAATGAAGAGGATGTGTCACCCATACCTTCCGCTGGAATTTCTCTCCGGACAGAGGTGAGGAAGGAAAAAAGCAGTGGGGGCCGGGACAGGAGGGGTATCTCAGGCAGGGCAATGGAAAGCTTCCAGAAGAGCGCCCAGGGCCAGGACCATCCTGACTGGCCTGCAGGCAGCAAGTTGGCCTGCATGCTGTCGCTGGTGTGGCTCCACGGCCCTTCCTCTAGGCTTTCAAGCCCTTGTACATATTCAGGTGTTTTACCTGGGAAGGGTGGGAAAAGTTCAACAGCAGCTGGCCTGGGGCTCAGCTCACGGTTACTCACAGATGCCTCGGCATGGCCCCCCGCTTTGCAATGAGGACGCTCCTTGCGTAGGAGTGGGCTGCTGGCTCTATGGGAGATGATTCCCCACCTCTGACCAATTTCAGAATTGTTTACCGATGGAGCAAGTGCCCTGATTGTGTTTTCCTCTGTCTAACTCGTGGGTTCAGGTTTTTTTTTTTCTTTTTTGGTTCAAGTTAGATTTTATTCCTCTTTTATGTATTTATAGATATAAGCATGGAAATAATTCATTCATATAAATACATCTGTGTGAAGGGAAGAACTTTTTTCTGTTTTATTTTTAAATTTTATTTTTTAAAATTTTGAAATTTAATTTTATTTATTTTTTATACAGCAGGTTATTATTAGTTATGTATTTTATGCATATACATGTATACAGGTCAATCCCAATCTCCCAACTCACCCCAACACCACCTCCCCATGTCTTCCCACACTTGGTGTCCATACGTGTGTTCTCTACCTCTGTGTCTCTATTTCTTCCCTGCAAACCAGTTCATCTGTACCATTTTTCTAGGTTCCACATATATGCATTAATATACAATATTTGTTTGTCTCTTTCTGACTTACTTCATTCTGTATGACAGTCTCTAGATCCATCGACGTCTCTACAAATGACCCAGTTTCATTCCTTCTTATGGCTGAGTAATATTCCATTTTATATATGTACCACATCTTTATCCATTCGTCTGTCTGTGGGTATTTAGGTTGCTTCCATTACCTGGCTATCGTAAATAGTGCTGAAATGAGCATTGTGGTGAATGTGCCTTTTTGATTTATGGTTTTCTCTGGGTATATGCCCAGAAGTGGGATTGCTGAATCATATGGTAATTCTATTTCTAGTTTTTTTAAGGAAACTCCATACTGTTCTCCATCGTGACTGTATCAATTTACATTTCCACCACTAGTGGAAGAGGGATCCTTTTGTCCACCCCCTCCCCAGAATTCGTTGTTTGTAGATTTTCTGATGATGCCGATTCTAACAGGTGTGAGGTGATACCTCATTGTAGTTTTGATTTGCATTTCTCTAATAATTAGTGATGTTGAGCAGCTTTTCATGTGCGTCTTGGCCATCTCTGTGTCTTCTTTGAAGAAACGTCTCTTTAGATCTTCTGCCCATTTTTGTATTGGGTTGTTTGTTTTTTTAATATTAAGCTGCATGAGCTCTTTATATATATTGGAGATTAAACTTTTGTCCATTGATTCGTTTGCAAATATTTTCGCCCATTCTGAGGGATGCTTTTTGCCATTCCCGTTTTTTTAACAGAAAAAGAAAGAAAGGAAAAGAAGCAGAACACTAATGTGTGTAAAATATGCCTTTTGAAACTGTCGTTTTGAAATATGGACGTCCTTTGAATTTTTTGGTCGATATATGAACCCAGGATTTGTTTTCAGGGCAGGTGTCATTTACAGGCCTGCAATGATTTTGAATATCAACTGACCATTAGCGCTGGGATTAAAGCTGCTGTTGTGTGAAACGGCCACAAGGTGGCAGCAGGTCTCCCTTACCAAATCTGGTTACTGGGGCAACAGAGCCTCAATGGAAGTCGTGTTCTAGATTGGAATTTAGAATGGAATGTGCCAGGAGAAAGCCCCTCAAGTTTGCCTCACTACTTCTTGTTCGTGTTTTTAATTTAATTTTTTATTTTTTATTACAGCAAATTTGATTACAATGTTTGGCTTGTTGTAGGTGTGGAAGATGTGGTTCTTTTACACATACACATATGTCTACTCTTCCTGGGATCCTTTTCCCATGTACCTTATGACAGAATGTTGAGTAGTCTTCTCTTGGTATTCTGTAGGTCTTTGGTGATTATATATGTCACCTGTGTTTGTATATGTCTGTTAACCCCAATATCATAATGAAACCAATCCTCACACCTTTCCATTGGTGAACCATAAGTTTGTTGAATGAATCTCTGATTGCCCTTCTCCGTGGAAATATCTGCCCTGGTATCCATTTTTCGGTCACACCTATAAGAGATATGATATGATATGTGTCTTTCACTTTCTGACTTACAACAACTCACGTGCTTACCTCTAGACACACCTACGGTGCTACAAATGGCATTGTGTCCTTTTATTCCTTGGCTTCTATTCTGCCTTAGCGAGGTCCATTTTCAACAATGTGATTCCCTGAGGGCTGAGGATTAGCTGACCTGGGTAGCCTGACCCTGCCGGCCGGCCCTCCCCAGGTGTGCCTGGGTTGAGGTCAATATAAACAGCGCTGCAGGCAGCAATAGCCCCTGAAGCTGTGCCTGACTCCATATTCTCTGCCCCGTCAGCAGTGTCGGGGCTGTGCTCGTGGGAGGGAGTGAGGGGCCACGGCTTTGTGGGTGGCCTGGTGTGAGTGGGTCTCTGCTGGACTTTCTGCAGGAGTTGCCAGGCTTCCACCTGTAATGAAGAGGATGTGTCACCCATACCTTCCGCTGGAATTTCTCTCCGGACAGAGGTGAGGAAGGAAAAAGGCAGTGGGGGCCGGGACAGGAGGGGTATCTCAGGCAGGGCAATGGAAAGCTTCCAGAAGAGCGCCCAGGGCCAGGACCATCCTGACTGGCCTGCAGGCACCAAGTTGGCCTGCGTGCTGTCGCTGGTGTGGCTCCACGGCCCTTCCTCTAGGTTTTCAAGCCCTTGTACATATTCAGGTGTTTTACCTGGGAAAGGTGGGAAAAGTTCAAAAGCAGCTGGCCTGGGGCTCAGCTCACGGTTACTCACAGATGCCTCGGCATGGCCCCCCGCTTTGCAATGAGGACGCTCCTTGCGTAGGAGTGGGCTGCTAGCTCTATGGGAGATGATTCCCCACCTCTGACCAATTTCAGAATTGTTTACCGATGGAGCAAGTGCCCTGATTGTGTTTTCCTCTGTCTAACTCGTGGGTTCAGGTTTTTTTTTTTCTTTTTTGGTTCAAGTTAGATTTTATTCCTCTTTTATGTATTTATAGATATAAGCATGGAAATAATTCATTCATATAAATACATCTGTGTGAAGGGAAGAACTTTTTTCTGTTTTATTTTTAAATTTTATTTTTTAAAATTTTGAAATTTAATTTTATTTATTTATTATACAGCAGGTTACTATTAGTAATGTATTTTATGCATATACATGTATACAGGTCAATCCCAATCTCCCAACTCACCACAACACCACCTCCCCATGGCTTCCCACACTTGGTGTCCATACGTGTGTTCTCTACCTCTGTGTCTCTATTTCTTCCCTGCAAACCAGTTCATCTGTACCATTTTTCTAGGTTCCACATATATGCATTAATATACAATATTTGTTTGTCTCTTTCTGACTTACTTCATTCTGTATGACAGTCTCTAAATCCATCGACGTCTCTACAAATGACCCAGTTTCATTCCTTCTTATGGTTGAGTAATATTCCATTTTATATATGTACCACATCTTTATCCATTCGTCTGTCTGTGGGTATTTAGGTTGCTTCCATTACCTGGCTATCGTAAATAGTGCTGAAATGAGCATTGTGGTGAATGTGCCTTTTTGATTTATGGTTTTCTCTGGGTATATGCCCAGAAGTGGGATTGCTGAATCATATGGTAATTCTATTTCTAGTTTTTTTAAGGAAACTCCATACTGTTCTCCATCGTGACTGTATCAATTTACATTTCCACCACTAGTGGAAGAGGGATCCTTTTGTCCACACCCTCCCCAGAATTCGTTGTTTGTAGATTTTCTGATGATGCCAGTTGTAACAGGTGTGAGGTGATACCTCATTGTAGATTTGATTTGCATTTCTCTAATAATTAGTGATGTTGAGCAGCTTTTCATGTGTGTCTTGGCCATCTCTGTGTCTTCTTTGAAGAAACGTCTCTTTAGATCTTCTGCCCATTTTTGTATTGGGTTGTTTGTTTTTTTAATATTAAGCTGCATGAGCTCTTTATATATATTGGAGATTAAACCTTTGTCCATTGATTCGTTTGCAAATATTTTCGCCCATTCTGAGGGATGCTTTTTGCCATTCCCGTTTTTTTAACAAAAAAAGAAAGAAAGAAAAAGAAGCAGAACACTAATGTGTGTAAAATATGCCTTTTGAAACTGTCGTTTTGAAATATGGACGTCCTTTGAATTTTTTGGTCGATATATGAACCCAGGATTTGTTTTCAGGGCAGGTGTCATTTACAGGCCTGCAATGATTTTGAATATCAACTGACCATTAGCGCTGGGATTAAAGCTGCTGTTGTGTGAAACGGCCACAAGGTGGCAGCAGGTCTCCCTTACCAAATCTGGTTACTGGGGCAACAGAGCCTCAATGGAAGTCGTGTTCTAGATTAGAATTTAGAATGGAATGTGCCAGGAGAAAGCCCCTCAAGTTTGTCTCACTACTTCTTGTTCGTGTTTTTAATTTAATTTTTTATTTTTTATTACAGCAAATTTGATTACAATGTTTGGCTTGTTGTAGGTGTGGAAGATGTGGTTCTTTTACACATACACATATGTCTGTTCTTCCTGGGATCCTTTTCCCATGTACCTTATGACAGAATGTTGAGTAGTCTTCTCTTGGTATTCTGTAGGTCTTTGGTGATTATATATGTCACCTGTGTTTGTATATGTCTGTTAACCCCAATATCATAATGAAACCAATCCTCACACCTTTCCATTGGTGAACCATAAGTTTGTTGAATGAATCTGTGATTGCCCTTCTCCGTGGAAATATCTGCCCTGGTATCCATTTTTCGGTCACACCTATAAGAGATATGATATGATATGTGTCTTTCACTTTCTGACTTGCAACAACTCACGTGCTTACCTCTAGACACACCTACGGTGCTACAAATGGCATTGTGTCCTTTTATTCCTTGGCTTCTATTCTGCCTTAGCGAGGTCCATTTTCAACAATGTGATTCCCTGAGGGCTGAGGATTAGCTGACCTGGGTAGCCTGACCCTGCCGGCCAGCCCTCCCCAGGTGTGCCTGGGTTGAGGTCAATATAAACAGCGCTGCAGGCAGCAATAGCCCCTGAAGCTGTGCCTGACTCCATATTCTCTGCCCCGTCAGCAGTGTCGGGGCTGTGCTGGTGGGAGGGAGTGAAGGGCCACGGCTTTGTGGGTGGCCCGGTGTGAGTGGGTCTCTGCTGGACTTTCTGCAGGAGTTGCCAGGCTTCCACCTGTAATGAAGAGGATGTGTCACCCATACATTCCGCTGGAATTTCTCTCCGGACAGAGGTGAGGAAGGAAAAAAGCAGTGGGGGCCGGGACAGGAGGGGTATCTCAGGCAGGGCAATGGAAAGCTTCCAGAAGTGCGCCCAGGGCCAGGACCATCCTGACTGGCCTGCAGGCACCAAGTTGGCCTGCGTGCTGTCGCTGGTGTGGCTCCATGGCCCTTCCTCTAGGCTTTCAAGCCCTTGTACATATTCAGGTGTTTTACCTGGGAAGGGTGGGAAAAGTTCAACAGCAGCTGGCCTGGGGCTCAGCTCACGGTTACTCACAGATGCCTCGGCATGGCCCCCCGCTTTGCAATGAGGACGCTCCTTGCGTAGGAGTGGGCTGCTGGCTCTATGGGAGATGATTCCCCACCTCTGACCAATTTCAGAATTGTTTACCGATGGAGCAAGTGCCCTGATTGTGTTTTCCTCTGTCTAACTCGTGGGTTCAGGTTTTTTTTTTCTTTTTTGGTTCAAGTTAGATTTTATTCCTCTTTTATGTATTTATAGATATAAGCATGGAAATAATTCATTCATATAAATACATCTGTGTGAAGGGAAGAACTTTTTTCTGTTTTATTTTTAAATTTTATTTTTTAAAATTTTGAAATTTAATTTTATTTATTTTTTATACAGCAGGTTATTATTAGTTATGTATTTTATGCATATACATGTATACAGGTCAATCCCAATCTCCCAACTCACCCCAACACCACCTCCCCGTGGCTTCCCACACTTGGTGTCCATACGTGGGTTCTCTACCTCTGTGTCTCTATTTCTTCCCTGCAAACCAGTTCATCTGTACCATTTTTCTAGGTTCCACATATATGCATTAATATACAATATTTGTTTGTCTCTTTCTGACTTACTTCATTCTGTATGACAGTCTCTAGATCCATCGACGTCTCTACAAATAACCCAGTTTCATTCCTTCTTATGGCTGAGTAATATTCCATTTTATATATGTACCACATCTTTATCCATTCGTCTGTCTGTGGGTATTTAGGTTGCTTCCATTACCTGGCTATCGTAAATAGTGCTGAAATGAGCATTGTGGTGAATGTGCCTTTTTGATTTATGGTTTTCTCTGGGTATATGCCCAGAAGTGGGATTGCTGAATCATATGGTAATTCTATTTCTAGTTTTTTTAAGGAAACTCCATACTGTTCTCCATCGTGACTGTATCAATTTACATTTCCACCACTAGTGGAAGAGGGATCCTTTTGTCCACACCCTCCCCAGAATTCGTTGTTTGTAGATTTTCTGATGATGCCAATTGTAACAGGTGTGAGGTGATACCTCATTGTAGTTTTGATTTGCATTTCTCTAATAATTAGTGATGTTGAGCAGCTTTTCATGTGCGTCTTGGCCATCTCTGTGTCTTCTTTGAAGAAACGTCTCTTTAGATCTTCTGCCCATTTTTGTATTGGGTTGTTTGTTTTTTTAATATTAAGCTGCATGAGCTCTTTATATATATTGGAGATTAAACTTTTGTCCATTGATTCGTTTGCAAATATTTTCGCCCATTCTGAGGGATGCTTTTTGCCATTCCCGTTTTATTAACAAAAAAAGAAAGAAAGAAAAAGAAGCAGAACACTAATGTGTGTAAAATATGCCTCTTGAAACTGTCGTTTTGAAATATGGACGTCCTTTGAATTTTTTGGTCGATATATGAACCCAGGATTTGTTTTCAGGGCAGGTGTCATTTACAGGCCTGCAATGATTTTGAATATCAACTGACCATTAGCGCTGGGATTAAAGCTGCTGTTGTGTGAAACGGCCACAAGGTGGCAGCAGGTCTCCCTTACCAAATCTGGTTGTTACTGGGGCAACAGAGCCTCAATGGAAGTCGTGTTCTAGATTGGAATTTAGAATGGAATGTGCCAGGAGAAAGCCCCTCAAGTTTGCCTCACTACTTCTTGTTCGTGTTTTTAATTTAATTTTTTATTTTTTATTACAGCAAATTTGATTACAATGTTTGGCTTGTTGTAGGTGTGGAAGATGTGGTTCTTTTACACATACACATATGTCTGTTCTTCCTGGGATCCTTTTCCCATGTACCTTATGACAGAATGTTGAGTAGTCTTCTCTTGGTATTCTGTAGGACTTTGGTGATTATATATGTCACCTGTGTTTGTATATGTCTGTTAACCCCAATATCATAATGAAACCAATCCTCACACCTTTCCATTGGTGAACCATAAGTTTGTTGAATGAATCTGTGATTGCCCTTCTCCGTGGAAATATCTGCCTTGGTATCCATTTTTCGGTCACACCTATAAGAGATATGATATGATATGTGTGTTTCACTTTCTGACTTACAACAACTCACGTGCTTACCTCTAGACACACCTACGGTGCTACAAATGGCATTGTGTCCTTTTATTCCTTGGCTTCTATTCTGCCTTAGCGAGGTCCATTTTCAACAATGTGATTCCCTGAGGGCTGAGGATTAGCTGACCTGGGTAGCCTGACCCTGCCGGCCGGCCCTCCCCAGGTGTGCCTGGATTGAGGTCAATATAAACAGCGCTGCAGGCAGCAATAGCCCCTGAAGCTGTGCCTGACTCCATATTCTCTGCCCCGTCAGCAGTGTCGGGGCTGTGCTCGTGGGAGGGAGTGAGGGGCCACGGCTTTGTGGGTGGCCCGGTGTGAGTGGGTCTCTGCTGGACTTTCTGCAGGAGTTGCCAGGCTTCCACCTGTAATGAAGAGGATGTGTCACCCATACCTTCCGCTGGAATTTCTCTCCGGACAGAGGTGAGGAAGGAAAAAAGCAGTGGGGGCCGGGACAGGAGGGGTATCTCAGGCAGGGCAATGGAAAGCTTCCAGAAGAGCGCCCAGGGCCAGGACCATCCTGACTGGCCTGCAGGCAGCAAGTTGGCCTGCATGCTGTCGCTGGTGTGGCTCCACGGCCCTTCCTCTAGGCTTTCAAGCCCTTGTACATATTCAGGTGTTTTACCTGGGAAGGGTGGGAAAAGTTCAACAGCAGCTGGCCTGGGGCTCAGCTCACGGTTACTCACAGATGCCTCGGCATGGCCCCCCGCTTTGCAATGAGGACGCTCCTTGCGTAGGAGTGGGCTGCTGGCTCTATGGGAGATGATTCCCCACCTCTGACGAATTTCAGAAGTGTTTACCGATGGAGCAAGTGCCCTGATTGTGTTTTCCTCTGTCTAACTCGTGGGTTCAGGTTTTTTTTTTTCTTTTTTGGTTCAAGTTAGATTTTATTCCTCTTTTATGTATTTATAGATATAAGCATGGAAATAATTCATTCATATAAATACATCTGTGTGAAGGGAAGAACTTTTTTCTGTTTTATTTTTAAATTTTATTTTTTAAAATTTTGAAATTTAATTTTATTTATTTTTTATACAGCAGGTTATTATTAGTTATGTATTTTATGCATATACATGTATACAGGTCAATCCCAATCTCCCAACTCACCCCAACACCACCTCCCCATGTCTTCCCACACTTGGTGTCCATACGTGTGTTCTCTACCTCTGTGTCTCTATTTCTTCCCTGCAAAACAGTTCATCTGTACCATTTTTCTAGGTTCCACATATATGCATTAATATACAATATTTGTTTGTCTCTTTCTGACTTACTTCATTCTGTATGACAGTCTCTAGATCCATCGACGTCTCTACAAATGACCCAGTTTCATTCCTTCTTATGGCTGAGTAATATTCCATTTTATATATGTACCACATCTTTATCCATTCGTCTGTCTGTGGGTATTTAGGTTGCTTCCATTACCTGGCTATCGTAAATAGTGCTGAAATGAGCATTGTGGTGAATGTGCCTTTTTGATTTATGGTTTTCTCTGGGTATATGCCCAGAAGTGGGATTGCTGAATCATATGGTAATTCTATTTCTAGTTTTTTTAAGGAAACTCCATACTGTTCTCCATCGTGACTGTATCAATTTACATTTCCACCACTAGTGGAAGAGGGATCCTTTTGTCCACCCCCTCCCCAGAATTCGTTGTTTGTAGATTTTCTGATGATGCCGATTCTAACAGGTGTGAGGTGATACCTCATTGTAGTTTTGATTTGCATTTCTCTAATAATTAGTGATGTTGAGCAGCTTTTCATGTGCGTCTTGGCCATCTCTGTGTCTTCTTTGAAGAAACGTCTCTTTAGATCTTCTGCCCATTTTTGTATTGGGTTGTTTGTTTTTTTAATATTAAGCTGCATGAGCTCTTTATATATATTGGAGATTAAACTTTTGTCCATTGATTCGTTTGCAAATATTTTCGCCCATTCTGAGGGATGCTTTTTGCCATTCCCGTTTTTTTAACAGAAAAAGAAAGAAAGGAAAAGAAGCAGAACACTAATGTGTGTAAAATATGCCTTTTGAAACTGTCGTTTTGAAATATGGACGTCCTTTGAATTTTTTGGTCGATATATGAACCCAGGATTTGTTTTCAGGGCAGGTGTCATTTACAGGCCTGCAATGATTTTGAATATCAACTGACCATTAGCGCTGGGATTAAAGCTGCTGTTGTGTGAAACGGCCACAAGGTGGCAGCAGGTCTCCCTTACCAAATCTGGTTACTGGGGCAACAGAGCCTCAATGGAAGTCGTGTTCTAGATTGGAATTTAGAATGGAATGTGCCAGGAGAAAGCCCCTCAAGTTTGCCTCACTACTTCTTGTTCGTGTTTTTAATTTAATTTTTTATTTTTTATTACAGCAAATTTGATTACAATGTTTGGCTTGTTGTAGGTGTGGAAGATGTGGTTCTTTTACACATACACATATGTCTACTCTTCCTGGGATCCTTTTCCCATGTACCTTATGACAGAATGTTGAGTAGTCTTCTCTTGGTATTCTGTAGGTCTTTGGTGATTATATATGTCACCTGTGTTTGTATATGTCTGTTAACCCCAATATCATAATGAAACCAATCCTCACACCTTTCCATTGGTGAACCATAAGTTTGTTGAATGAATCTCTGATTGCCCTTCTCCGTGGAAATATCTGCCCTGGTATCCATTTTTCGGTCACACCTATAAGAGATATGATATGATATGTGTCTTTCACTTTCTGACTTACAACAACTCACGTGCTTACCTCTAGACACACCTACGGTGCTACAAATGGCATTGTGTCCTTTTATTCCTTGGCTTCTATTCTGCCTTAGCGAGGTCCATTTTCAACAATGTGATTCCCTGAGGGCTGAGGATTAGCTGACCTGGGTAGCCTGACCCTGCCGGCCGGCCCTCCCCAGGTGTGCCTGGGTTGAGGTCAATATAAACAGCGCTGCAGGCAGCAATAGCCCCTGAAGCTGTGCCTGACTCCATATTCTCTGCCCCGTCAGCAGTGTCGGGGCTGTGCTCGTGGGAGGGAGTGAGGGGCCACGGCTTTGTGGGTGGCCTGGTGTGAGTGGGTCTCTGCTGGACTTTCTGCAGGAGTTGCCAGGCTTCCACCTGTAATGAAGAGGATGTGTCACCCATACCTTCCGCTGGAATTTCTCTCCGGACAGAGGTGAGGAAGGAAAAAGGCAGTGGGGGCCGGGACAGGAGGGGTATCTCAGGCAGGGCAATGGAAAGCTTCCAGAAGAGCGCCCAGGGCCAGGACCATCCTGACTGGCCTGCAGGCACCAAGTTGGCCTGCGTGCTGTCGCTGGTGTGGCTCCACGGCCCTTCCTCTAGGTTTTCAAGCCCTTGTACATATTCAGGTGTTTTACCTGGGAAAGGTGGGAAAAGTTCAAAAGCAGCTGGCCTGGGGCTCAGCTCACGGTTACTCACAGATGCCTCGGCATGGCCCCCCGCTTTGCAATGAGGACGCTCCTTGCGTAGGAGTGGGCTGCTAGCTCTATGGGAGATGATTCCCCACCTCTGACCAATTTCAGAATTGTTTACCGATGGAGCAAGTGCCCTGATTGTGTTTTCCTCTGTCTAACTCGTGGGTTCAGGTTTTTTTTTTTCTTTTTTGGTTCAAGTTAGATTTTATTCCTCTTTTATGTATTTATAGATATAAGCATGGAAATAATTCATTCATATAAATACATCTGTGTGAAGGGAAGAACTTTTTTCTGTTTTATTTTTAAATTTTATTTTTTAAAATTTTGAAATTTAATTTTATTTATTTATTATACAGCAGGTTACTATTAGTAATGTATTTTATGCATATACATGTATACAGGTCAATCCCAATCTCCCAACTCACCCCAACACCACCTCCCCATGGCTTCCCACACTTGGTGTCCATACGTGTGTTCTCTACCTCTGTGTCTCTATTTCTTCCCTGCAAACCAGTTCATCTGTACCATTTTTCTAGGTTCCACATATATGCATTAATATACAATATTTGTTTGTCTCTTTCTGACTTACTTCATTCTGTATGACAGTCTCTAAATCCATCGACGTCTCTACAAATGACCCAGTTTCATTCCTTCTTATGGTTGAGTAATATTCCATTTTATATATGTACCACATCTTTATCCATTCGTCTGTCTGTGGGTATTTAGGTTGCTTCCATTACCTGGCTATCGTAAATAGTGCTGAAATGAGCATTGTGGTGAATGTGCCTTTTTGATTTATGGTTTTCTCTGGGTATATGCCCAGAAGTGGGATTGCTGAATCATATGGTAATTCTATTTCTAGTTTTTTTAAGGAAACTCCATACTGTTCTCCATCGTGACTGTATCAATTTACATTTCCACCACTAGTGGAAGAGGGATCCTTTTGTCCACACCCTCCCCAGAATTCGTTGTTTGTAGATTTTCTGATGATGCCAGTTGTAACAGGTGTGAGGTGATACCTCATTGTAGATTTGATTTGCATTTCTCTAATAATTAGTGATGTTGAGCAGCTTTTCATGTGTGTCTTGGCCATCTCTGTGTCTTCTTTGAAGAAACGTCTCTTTAGATCTTCTGCCCATTTTTGTATTGGGTTGTTTGTTTTTTTAATATTAAGCTGCATGAGCTCTTTATATATATTGGAGATTAAACCTTTGTCCATTGATTCGTTTGCAAATATTTTCGCCCATTCTGAGGGATGCTTTTTGCCATTCCCGTTTTTTTAACAAAAAAAGAAAGAAAGAAAAAGAAGCAGAACACTAATGTGTGTAAAATATGCCTTTTGAAACTGTCGTTTTGAAATATGGACGTCCTTTGAATTTTTTGGTCGATATATGAACCCAGGATTTGTTTTCAGGGCAGGTGTCATTTACAGGCCTGCAATGATTTTGAATATCAACTGACCATTAGCGCTGGGATTAAAGCTGCTGTTGTGTGAAACGGCCACAAGGTGGCAGCAGGTCTCCCTTACCAAATCTGGTTACTGGGGCAACAGAGCCTCAATGGAAGTCGTGTTCTAGATTGGAATTTAGAATGGAATGTGCCAGGAGAAAGCCCCTCAAGTTTGTCTCACTACTTCTTGTTCGTGTTTTTAATTTAATTTTTTATTTTTTATTACAGCAAATTTGATTACAATGTTTGGCTTGTTGTAGGTGTGGAAGATGTGGTTCTTTTACACATACACATATGTCTGTTCTTCCTGGGATCCTTTTCCCATGTACCTTATGACAGAATGTTGAGTAGTCTTCTCTTGGTATTCTGTAGGTCTTTGGTGATTATATATGTCACCTGTGTTTGTATATGTCTGTTAACCCCAATATCATAATGAAACCAATCCTCACACCTTTCCATTGGTGAACCATAAGTTTGTTGAATGAATCTGTGATTGCCCTTCTCCGTGGAAATATCTGCCCTGGTATCCATTTTTCGGTCACACCTATAAGAGATATGATATGATATGTGTCTTTCACTTTCTGACTTACAACAACTCACGTGCTTACCTCTAGACACACCTACGGTGCTACAAATGGCATTGTGTCCTTTTATTCCTTGGCTTCTATTCTGCCTTAGCGAGGTCCATTTTCAACAATGTGATTCCCTGAGGGCTGAGGATTAGCTGACCTGGGTAGCCTGACCCTGCCGGCCAGCCCTCCCCAGGTGTGCCTGGGTTGAGGTCAATATAAACAGCGCTGCAGGCAGCAATAGCCCCTGAAGCTGTGCCTGACTCCATATTCTCTGCCCCGTCAGCAGTGTCGGGGCTGTGCTGGTGGGAGGGAGTGAAGGGCCACGGCTTTGTGGGTGGCCCGGTGTGAGTGGGTCTCTGCTGGACTTTCTGCAGGAGTTGCCAGGCTTCCACCTGTAATGAAGAGGATGTGTCACCCATACATTCCGCTGGAATTTCTCTCCGGACAGAGGTGAGGAAGGAAAAAAGCAGTGGGGGCCGGGACAGGAGGGGTATCTCAGGCAGGGCAATGGAAAGCTTCCAGAAGTGCGCCCAGGGCCAGGACCATCCTGACTGGCCTGCAGGCACCAAGTTGGCCTGCGTGCTGTCGCTGGTGTGGCTCCATGGCCCTTCCTCTAGGCTTTCAAGCCCTTGTACATATTCAGGTGTTTTACCTGGGAAGGGTGGGAAAAGTTCAACAGCAGCTGGCCTGGGGCTCAGCTCACGGTTACTCACAGATGCCTCGGCATGGCCCCCCGCTTTGCAATGAGGACGCTCCTTGCGTAGGAGTGGGCTGCTGGCTCTATGGGAGATGATTCCCCACCTCTGACCAATTTCAGAATTGTTTACCGATGGAGCAAGTGCCCTGATTGTGTTTTCCTCTGTCTAACTCGTGGGTTCAGGTTTTTTTTTTCTTTTTTGGTTCAAGTTAGATTTTATTCCTCTTTTATGTATTTATAGATATAAGCATGGAAATAATTCATTCATATAAATACATCTGTGTGAAGGGAAGAACTTTTTTCTGTTTTATTTTTAAATTTTATTTTTTAAAATTTTGAAATTTAATTTTATTTATTTTTTATACAGCAGGTTATTATTAGTTATGTATTTTATGCATATACATGTATACAGGTCAATCCCAATCTCCCAACTCACCCCAACACCACCTCCCCGTGGCTTCCCACACTTGGTGTCCATACGTGGGTTCTCTACCTCTGTGTCTCTATTTCTTCCCTGCAAACCAGTTCATCTGTACCATTTTTCTAGGTTCCACATATATGCATTAATATACAATATTTGTTTGTCTCTTTCTGACTTACTTCATTCTGTATGACAGTCTCTAGATCCATCGACGTCTCTACAAATAACCCAGTTTCATTCCTTCTTATGGCTGAGTAATATTCCATTTTATATATGTACCACATCTTTATCCATTCGTCTGTCTGTGGGTATTTAGGTTGCTTCCATTACCTGGCTATCGTAAATAGTGCTGAAATGAGCATTGTGGTGAATGTGCCTTTTTGATTTATGGTTTTCTCTGGGTATATGCCCAGAAGTGGGATTGCTGAATCATATGGTAATTCTATTTCTAGTTTTTTTAAGGAAACTCCATACTGTTCTCCATCGTGACTGTATCAATTTACATTTCCACCACTAGTGGAAGAGGGATCCTTTTGTCCACACCCTCCCCAGAATTCGTTGTTTGTAGATTTTCTGATGATGCCAATTGTAACAGGTGTGAGGTGATACCTCATTGTAGTTTTGATTTGCATTTCTCTAATAATTAGTGATGTTGAGCAGCTTTTCATGTGCGTCTTGGCCATCTCTGTGTCTTCTTTGAAGAAACGTCTCTTTAGATCTTCTGCCCATTTTTGTATTGGGTTGTTTGTTTTTTTAATATTAAGCTGCATGAGCTCTTTATATATATTGGAGATTAAACTTTTGTCCATTGATTCGTTTGCAAATATTTTCGCCCATTCTGAGGGATGCTTTTTGCCATTCCCGTTTTATTAACAAAAAAAGAAAGAAAGAAAAAGAAGCAGAACACTAATGTGTGTAAAATATGCCTCTTGAAACTGTCGTTTTGAAATATGGACGTCCTTTGAATTTTTTGGTCGATATATGAACCCAGGATTTGTTTTCAGGGCAGGTGTCATTTACAGGCCTGCAATGATTTTGAATATCAACTGACCATTAGCGCTGGGATTAAAGCTGCTGTTGTGTGAAACGGCCACAAGGTGGCAGCAGGTCTCCCTTACCAAATCTGGTTACTGGGGCAACAGAGCCTCAATGGAAGTCGTGTTCTAGATTGGAATTTAGAATGGAATGTGCCAGGAGAAAGCCCCTCAAGTTTGCCTCACTACTTCTTGTTCGTGTTTTTAATTTAATTTTTTATTTTTTATTACAGCAAATTTGATTACAATGTTTGGCTTGTTGTAGGTGTGGAAGATGTGGTTCTTTTACACATACACATATGTCTGTTCTTCCTGGGATCCTTTTCCCATGTACCTTATGACAGAATGTTGAGTAGTCTTCTCTTGGTATTCTGTAGGACTTTGGTGATTATATATGTCACCTGTGTTTGTATATGTCTGTTAACCCCAATATCATAATGAAACCAATCCTCACACCTTTCCATTGGTGAACCATAAGTTTGTTGAATGAATCTGTGATTGCCCTTCTCCGTGGAAATATCTGCCTTGGTATCCATTTTTCGGTCACACCTATAAGAGATATGATATGATATGTGTCTTTCACTTTCTGACTTACAACAACTCACGTGCTTACCTCTAGACACACCTACGGTGCTACAAATGGCATTGTGTCCTTTTATTCCTTGGCTTCTATTCTGCCTTAGCGAGGTCCATTTTCAACAATGTGATTCCCTGAGGGCTGAGGATTAGCTGACCTGGGTAGCCTGACCCTGCCGGCCGGCCCTCCCCAGGTGTGCCTGGGTTGAGGTCAATATAAACAGCGCTGCAGGCAGCAATAGCCCCTGAAGCTGTGCCTGACTCCATATTCTCTGCCCCGTCAGCAGTGTCGGGGCTGTGCTGGTGGGAGGGAGTGAGGGGCCACGGCTTTGTGGGTGGCCCGGTGTGAGTGGGTCTCTGCTGGACTTTCTGCAGGAGTTGCCAGGCTTCCACCTGTAATGAAGAGGATGTGTCACCCATACCTTCCGCTGGAATTTCTCTCCGGACAGAGGTGAGGAAGGAAAAAAGCAGTGGGGGCCGGGACAGGAGGGGTATCTCAGGCAGGGCAATGGAAAGCTTCCAGAAGAGCGCCCAGGGCCAGGACCATCCTGACTGGCCTGCAGGCACCAAGTTGGCCTGCGTGCTGTCGCTGGTGTGGCTCCACGGCCCTTCCTCTAGGTTTTCAAGCCCTTGTACATATTCAGGTGTTTTACCTGGGAAGGGTGGGAAAAGTTCAACAGCAGCTGGCCTGGGGCTCAGCTCACGGTTACTCACAGATGCCTCGGCATGGCCCCCCGCTTTGCAATGAGGACGCTCCTTGCGTAGGAGTGGGCTGCTGGCTCTATGGGAGATGATTCCCCACCTCTGACCAATTTCAGAATTGTTTACCGATGGAGCAAGTGCCCTGATTGTGTTTTCCTCTGTCTAACTCGTGGGTTCAGGTTTTTTTTTTTTCTTTTTTGGTTCAAGTTAGATTTTATTCCTCTTTTATGTATTTATAGATATAAGCATGGAAATAATTCATTCATATAAATACATCTGTGTGAAGGGAAGAACTTTTTTCTGTTTTATTTTTAAATTTTATTTTTTAAAATTTTGAAATTTAATTTTATTTATTTTTTATACAGCAGGTTATTATTAGTTATGTATTTTATGCATATACATGTATACAGGTCAATCCCAATCTCCCAACTCACCCCAACACCACCTCCCCATGGCTTCCCACAGTTGGTGTCCATACGTGTGGTCTCTACCTCTGTGTCTCTATTTCTTCCCTGCAAACCAGTTCATCTGTACCATTTTTCTAGGTTCCACATATATGCATTAATATACAATATTTGTTTGTCTCTTTCTGACTTACTTCATTCTGTATGACAGTCTCTAGATCCATCGACGTCTCTACAAATGACCCAGTTTCATTCCTTCTTATGGCTGAGTAATATTCCATTTTATATATGTACCACATCTTTATCCATTCGTCTGTCTGTGGGTATTTAGGTTGCTTCCATTACCTGGCTATCGTAAATAGTGCTGAAATGAGCATTGTGGTGAATGTGCCTTTTTGATTTATGGTTTTCTCTGGGTATATGCCCAGAAGTGGGATTGCTGAATCATATGGTAATTCTATTTCTAGTTTTTTTAAGGAAACTCCATACTGTTCTCCATCGTGACTGTATCAATTTACATTTCCACCACTAGTGGAAGAGGGATCCTTTTGTCCACACCCTCCCCAGAATTCGTTGTTTGTAGATTTTCTGATGATGCCGATTCTAACAGGTGTGAGGTGATACCTCATTGTAGTTTTGATTTGCATTTCTCTAATAATTAGTGATGTTGAGCAGCTTTTCATGTGCGTCTTGGCCATCTCTGTGTCTTCTTTGAAGAAACGTCTCTTTAGATCTTCTGCCCATTTTTGTATTGGGTTGTTTGTTTTTTTAATATTAAGCTGCATGAGCTCTTTATATATATTGGAGATTAAACTTTTGTCCATTGATTCGTTTGCAAATATTTTCGCCCATTCTGAGGGATGCTTTTTGCCATTCCCGTTTTTTTAACAGAAAAAGAAAGAAAGGAAAAGAAGCAGAACACTAATGTGTGTAAAATATGCCTTTTGAAACTGTCGTTTTGAAATATGGACGTCCTTTGAATTTTTTGGTCGATATATGAACCCAGGATTTGTTTTCAGGGCAGGTGTCATTTACAGGCCTGCAATGATTTTGAATATCAACTGACCATTAGCGCTGGGATTAAAGCTGCTGTTGTGTGAAATGGCCACAAGGTGGCAGCAGGTCTCCCTTACCAAATCTGGTTACTGGGGCAACAGAGCCTCAATGGAAGTCGTGTTCTAGATTGGAATTTAGAATGGAATATGCCAGGAGAAAGCCCCTCAAGTTTGCCTCACTACTTCTTGTTCGTGTTTTTAATTTAATTTTTTATTTTTTATTACAGCAAATTTGATTACAATGTTTGGCTTGTTGTAGGTGTGGAAGATGTGGTTCTTTTACACATACACATATGTCTACTCTTCCTGGGATCCTTTTCCCATGTACCTTATGACAGAATGTTGAGTAGTCTTCTCTTGGTATTCTGTAGGTCTTTGGTGATTATATATGTCACCTGTGTTTGTATATGTCTGTTAACCCCAATATCATAATGAAACCAATCCTCACACCTTTCCATTGGTGAACTATAAGTTTGTTGAATGAATCTCTGATTGCCCTTCTCCGTGGAAATATCTGCCCTGGTATCCATTTATCGGTCACACCTATAAGAGATATGATATGATATGTGTCTTTCACTTTCTGACTTACAACAACTCACGTGCTTACCTCTAGACACACCTACGGTGCTACAAATGGCATTGTGTCCTTTTATTCCTTGGCTTCTATTCTGCCTTAGCGAGGTCCATTTTCAACAATGTGATTCCCTGAGGGCTGAGGATTAGCTGACCTGGGTAGCCTGACCCTGCCGGCCGGCCCTCCACAGGTGTGCCTGGGTTGAGGTCAATATAAACAGCGCTGCAGGCAGCAATAGCCCCTGAAGCTGTGCCTGACTCCATATTCTCTGCCCCGTCAGCAGTGTCGGGGCTGTGCTGGTGGGAGGGAGTGAGGGGCCACGGCTTTGTGGGTGGCCCGGTGTGAGTGGGTCTCTGCTGGACTTTCTGCAGGAGTTGCCAGGCTTCCACCTGTAATGAAGAGGATGTGTCACCCATACCTTCCGCTGGAATTTCTCTCCGGACAGAGGTGAGGAAGGTAAAAGGCAGTGGGGGCCGGGACAGGAGGGGTATCTCAGGCAGGGCAATGGAAAGCTTCCAGAAGAGCGCCCAGGGCCAGGACCATCCTGACTGGCCTGCAGGCACCAAGTTGGCCTGCGTGCTGTCGCTGGTGTGGCTCCACGGCCCTTCCTCTAGGTTTTCAAGCCCTTGTACATATTCAGGTGTTTTACCTGGGAAAGGTGGGAAAAGTTCAACAGCAGCTGGCCTGGGGCTCAGCTCACGGTTACTCACAGATGCCTCGGCATGGCCCCCCGCTTTGCAATGAGGACGCTCCTTGCGTAGGAGTGGGCTGCTAGCTCTATGGGAGATGATTCCCCACCTCTGACCAATTTCAGAATTGTTTACCGATGGAGCAAGTGCCCTGATTGTGTTTTCCTCTGTCTAACTCGTGGGTTCAGGTTTTTTTTTTTCTTTTTTGGTTCAAGTTAGATTTTATTCCTCTTTTATGTATTTATAGATATAAGCATGGAAATAATTCATTCATATAAATACATCTGTGTGAAGGGAAGAACTTTTTTCTGTTTTATTTTTAAATTTTATTTTTTAAAATTTTGAAATTTAATTTTATTTATTTATTATACAGCAGGTTACTATTAGTAATGTATTTTATGCATATACATGTATACAGGTCAATCCCAATCTCCCAACTCACCCCAACACCACCTCCCCATGGCTTCCCACACTTGGTGTCCTTACGTGTGTTCTCTACCTCTGTGTCTCTATTTCTTCCCTGCAAACCAGTTCATCTGTACCATTTTTCTAGGTTCCACATATATGCATTAATATACAATATTTGTTTGTCTCTTTCTGACTTACTTCATTCTGTATGACAGTCTCTAAATCCATCGACGTCTCTACAAATGACCCAGTTTCATTCCTTCTTATGGTTGAGTAATATTCCATTTTATATATGTACCACATCTTTATCCATTCGTCTGTCTGTGGGTATTTAGGTTGCTTCCATTACCTGGCTATCGTAAATAGTGCTGAAATGAGCATTGTGGTGAATGTGCCTTTTTGATTTATGGTTTTCTCTGGGTATATGCCCAGAAGTGGGATTGCTGAATCATATGGTAATTCTATTTCTAGTTTTTTTAAGGAAACTCCATACTGTTCTCCATCGTGACTGTATCAATTTACATTTCCACCACTAGTGGAAGAGGGATCCTTTTGTCCACACCCTCCCCAGAATTCGTTGTTTGTAGATTTTCTGATGATGCCAGTTGTAACAGGTGTGAGGTGATACCTCATTGTAGATTTGATTTGCATTTCTCTAATAATTAGTGATGTTGAGCAGCTTTTCATGTGTGTCTTGGCCATCTCTGTGTCTTCTTTGAAGAAACGTCTCTTTAGATCTTCTGCCCATTTTTGTATTGGGTTGTTTGTTTTTTTAATATTAAGCTGCATGAGCTCTTTATATATATTGGAGATTAAACCTTTGTCCATTGATTCGTTTGCAAATATTTTCGCCCATTCTGAGGGATGCTTTTTGCCATTCCCGTTTTTTTAACAAAAAAAGAAAGAAAGAAAAAGAAGCAGAACACTAATGTGTGTAAAATATGCCTTTTGAAACTGTCGTTTTGAAATATGGACGTCCTTTGAATTTTTTGGTCGATATATGAACCCAGGATTTGTTTTCAGGGCAGGTGTCATTTACAGGCCTGCAATGATTTTGAATATCAACTGACCATTAGCGCTGGGATTAAAGCTGCTGTTGTGTGAAACGGCCACAAGGTGGCAGCAGGTCTCCCTTACCAAATCTGGTTACTGGGGCAACAGAGCCTCAATGGAAGTCGTGTTCTAGATTAGAATTTAGAATGGAATGTGCCAGGAGAAAGCCCCTCAAGTTTGTCTCACTACTTCTTGTTCGTGTTTTTAATTTAATTTTTTATTTTTTATTACAGCAAATTTGATTACAATGTTTGGCTTGTTGTAGGTGTGGAAGATGTGGTTCTTTTACACATACACATATGTCTGTTCTTCCTGGGATCCTTTTCCCATGTACCTTATGACAGAATGTTGAGTAGTCTTCTCTTGGTATTCTGTAGGTCTTTGGTGATTATATATGTCACCTGTGTTTGTATATGTCTGTTAACCCCAATATCATAATGAAACCAATCCTCACACCTTTCCATTGGTGAACCATAAGTTTGTTGAATGAATCTGTGATTGCCCTTCTCCGTGGAAATATCTGCCCTGGTATCCATTTTTCGGTCACACCTATAAGAGATATGATATGATATGTGTCTTTCACTTTCTGACTTACAACAACTCACGTGCTTACCTCTAGACACACCTACGGTGCTACAAATGGCATTGTGTCCTTTTATTCCTTGGCTTCTATTCTGCCTTAGCGAGGTCCATTTTCAACAATGTGATTCCCTGAGGGCTGAGGATTAGCTGACCTGGGTAGCCTGACCCTGCCGGCCAGCCCTCCCCAGGTGTGCCTGGGTTGAGGTCAATATAAACAGCGCTGCAGGCAGCAATAGCCCCTGAAGCTGTGCCTGACTCCATATTCTCTGCCCCGTCAGCAGTGTCGGGGCTGTGCTGGTGGGAGGGAGTGAAGGGCCACGGCTTTGTGGGTGGCCCGGTGTGAGTGGGTCTCTGCTGGACTTTCTGCAGGAGTTGCCAGGCTTCCACCTGTAATGAAGAGGATGTGTCACCCATACATTCCGCTGGAATTTCTCTCCGGACAGAGGTGAGGAAGGAAAAAAGCAGTGGGGGCCGGGACAGGAGGGGTATCTCAGGCAGGGCAATGGAAAGCTTCCAGAAGTGCGCCCAGGGCCAGGACCATCCTGACTGGCCTGCAGGCACCAAGTTGGCCTGCGTGCTGTCGCTGTTGTGGCTCCACGGCCCTTCCTCTAGGCTTTCAAGCCCTTGTACATATTCAGGTGTTTTACCTGGGAAGGGTGGGAAAAGTTCAACAGCAGCTGGCCTGGGGCTCAGCTCACGGTTACTCACAGATGCCTCGGCATGGCCCCCCGCTTTGCAATGAGGACGCTCCTTGCGTAGGAGTGGGCTGCTGGCTCTATGGGAGATGATTCCCCACCTCTGACCAATTTCAGAATTGTTTACCGATGGAGCAAGTGCCCTGATTGTGTTTTCCTCTGTCTAACTCGTGGGTTCAGGTTTTTTTTCTCTTTTTTGGTTCAAGTTAGATTTTATTCCTCTTTTATGTATTTATAGATATAAGCATGGAAATAATTCATTCATATAAATACATCTGTGTGAAGGGAAGAACTTTTTTCTGTTTTATTTTTAAATTTTATTTTTTAAAATTTTGAAATTTAATTTTATTTATTTTTTATACAGCAGGTTATTATTAGTTATGTATTTTATGCATATACATGTATACAGGTCAATCCCAATCTCCCAACTCACCCCAACACCACCTCCCCGTGGCTTCCCACACTTGGTGTCCATACGTGGGTTCTCTACCTCTGTGTCTCTATTTCTTCCCTGCAAACCAGTTCATCTGTACCATTTTTCTAGGTTCCACATATATGCATTAATATACAATATTTGTTTGTCTCTTTCTGACTTACTTCATTCTGTATGACAGTCTCTAGATCCATCGATGTCTCTACAAATGACCCAGTTTCATTCCTTCTTATGGCTGAGTAATATTCCATTTTATATATGTACCACATCTTTATCCATTCGTCTGTCTGTGGGTATTTAGGTTGCTTCCATTACCTGGCTATCGTAAATAGTGCTGAAATGAGCATTGTGGTGAATGTGCCTTTTTGATTTATGGTTTTCTCTGGGTATATGCCCAGAAGTGGGATTGCTGAATCATATGGTAATTCTATTTCTAGTTTTTTTAAGGAAACTCCATACTGTTCTCCATCGTGACTGTATCAATTTACATTTCCACCACTAGTGGAAGAGGGATCCTTTTGTCCACACCCTCCCCAGAATTCGTTGTTTGTAGATTTTCTGATGATGCCAATTGTAACAGGTGTGAGGTGATACCTCATTGTAGTTTTGATTTGCATTTCTCTAATAATTAGTGATGTTGAGCAGCTTTTCATGTGCGTCTTGGCCATCTCTGTGTCTTCTTTGAAGAAACGTCTCTTTAGATCTTCTGCCCATTTTTGTATTGGGTTGTTTGTTTTTTTAATATTAAGCTGCATGAGCTCTTTATATATATTGGAGATTAAACTTTTGTCCACTGATTCGTTTGCAAATATTTTCGCCCATTCTGAGGGATGCTTTTTGCCATTCCCGTTTTATTAACAAAAAAAGAAAGAAAGAAAAAGAAGCAGAACACTAATGTGTGTAAAATATGCCTCTTGAAACTGTCGTTTTGAAATATGGACGTCCTTTGAATTTTTTGGTCGATATATGAACCCAGGATTTGTTTTCAGGGCAGGTGTCATTTACAGGCCTGCAATGATTTTGAATATCAACTGACCATTAGCGCTGGGATTAAAGCTGCTGTTGTGTGAAACGGCCACAAGGTGGCAGCAGGTCTCCCTTACCAAATCTGGTTACTGGGGCAACAGAGCCTCAATGGAAGTCGTGTTCTAGATTGGAATTTAGAATGGAATGTGCCAGGAGAAAGCCCCTCAAGTTTGCCTCACTACTTCTTGTTCGTGTTTTTAATTTAATTTTTTTATTTTTTATTACAGCAAATTTGATTACAATGTTTGGCTTGTTGTAGGTGTGGAAGATGTGGTTCTTTTACACATACACATATGTCTGTTCTTCCTGGGATCCTTTTCCCATGTACCTTATGACAGAATGTTGAGTAGTCTTCTCTTGGTATTCTGTAGGACTTTGGTGATTATATATGTCACCTGTGTTTGTATATGTCTGTTAACCCCAATATCATAATGAAACCAATCCTCACACCTTTCCATTGGTGAACCATAAGTTTGTTGAATGAATCTGTGATTGCCCTTCTCCGTGGAAATATCTGCCTTGGTATCCATTTTTCGGTCACACCTATAAGAGATATGATATGATATGTGTCTTTCACTTTCTGACTTACAACAACTCACGTGCTTACCTCTAGACACACCTACGGTGCTACAAATGGCATTGTGTCCTTTTATTCCTTGGCTTCTATTCTGCCTTAGCGAGGTCCATTTTCAACAATGTGATTCCCTGAGGGCTGAGGATTAGCTGACCTGGGTAGCCTGACCCTGCCGGCCGGCCCTCCCCAGGTGTGCCTGGGTTGAGGTCAATATAAACAGCGCTGCAGGCAGCAATAGCCCCTGAAGCTGTGCCTGACTCCATATTCTCTGCCCCGTCAGCAGTGTCGGGGCTGTGCTGGTGGGAGGGAGTGAGGGGCCACGGCTTTGTGGGTGGCCCGGTGTGAGTGGGTCTCTGCTGGACTTTCTGCAGGTGTTGCCAGGCTTCCACCTGTAATGAAGAGGATGTGTCACCCATACCTTCCGCTGGAATTTCTCTCCGGACAGAGGTGAGGAAGGAAAAAAGCAGTGGGGGCCGGGACAGGAGGGGTATCTCAGGCAGGGCAATGGAAAGCTTCCAGAAGAGCGCCCAGGGCCAGGACCATCCTGACTGGCCTGCAGGCAGCAAGTTGGCCTGCATGCTGTCGCTGGTGTGGCTCCACGGCCCTTCCTCTAGGCTTTCAAGCCCTTGTACATATTCAGGTGTTTTACCTGGGAAGGGTGGGAAAAGTTCAACAGCAGCTGGCCTGGGGCTCAGCTCACGGTTACTCACAGATGCCTCGGCATGGCCCCCCGCTTTGCAATGAGGACGCTCCTTGCGTAGGAGTGGGCTGCTGGCTCTATGGGAGATGATTCCCCACCTCTGACCAATTTCAGAATTGTTTACCGATGGAGCAAGTGCCCTGATTGTGTTTTCCTCTGTCTAACTCGTGGGTTCAGGTTTTTTTTTTTCTTTTTTGGTTCAAGTTAGATTTTATTCCTCTTTTATGTATTTATAGATATAAGCATGGAAATAATTCATTCATATAAATACATCTGTGTGAAGGGAAGAACTTTTTTCTGTTTTATTTTTAAATTTTATTTTTTAAAATTTTGAAATTTAATTTTATTTATTTTTTATACAGCAGGTTATTATTAGTTATGTATTTTATGCATATACATGTATACAGGTCAATCCCAATCTCCCAACTCACCCCAACACCACCTCCCCATGGCTTCCCACACTTGGTGTCCATACGTGTGGTCTCTACCTCTGTGTCTCTATTTCTTCCCTGCAAACCAGTTCATCTGTACCATTTTTCTAGGTTCCACATATATGCATTAATATACAATATTTGTTTGTCTCTTTCTGACTTACTTCATTCTGTATGACAGTCTCTAGATCCATCGACGTCTCTACAAATGACCCAGTTTCATTCCTTCTTATTGCTGAGTAATATTCCATTTTATATATGTACCACATCTTTATCCATTCGTCTGTCTGTGGGTATTTAGGTTGCTTCCATTACCTGGCTATCGTAAATAGTGCTGAAATGAGCATTGTGGTGAATGTGCCTTTTTGATTTATGGTTTTCTCTGGGTATATGCCCAGAAGTGGGATTGCTGAATCATATGGTAATTCTATTTCTAGTTTTTTTAAGGAAACTCCATACTGTTCTCCATCGTGACTGTATCAATTTACATTTCCACCACTAGTGGAAGAGGGATCCTTTTGTCCACCCCCTCCCCAGAATTCGTTGTTTGTAGATTTTCTGATGATGCCGATTCTAACAGGTGTGAGGTGATACCTCATTGTAGTTTTGATTTGCATTTCTCTAATAATTAGTGATGTTGAGCAGCTTTTCATGTGCGTCTTGGCCATCTCTGTGTCTTCTTTGAAGAAACGTCTCTTTAGATCTTCTGCCCATTTTTGTATTGGGTTGTTTGTTTTTTTAATATTAAGCTGCATGAGCTCTTTATATATATTGGAGATTAAACTTTTGTCCATTGATTCGTTTGCAAATATTTTCGCCCATTCTGAGGGATGCTTTTTGCCATTCCCGTTTTTTTAACAGAAAAAGAAAGAAAGGAAAAGAAGCAGAACACTAATGTGTGTAAAATATGCCTTTTGAAACTGTCGTTTTGAAATATGGACGTCCTTTGAATTTTTTGGTCGATATATGAACCCAGGATTTGTTTTCAGGGCAGGTGTCATTTACAGGCCTGCAATGATTTTGAATATCAACTGACCATTAGCGCTGGGATTAAAGCTGCTGTTGTGTGAAATGGCCACAAGGTGGCAGCAGGTCTCCCTTACCAAATCTGGTTACTGGGGCAACAGAGCCTCAATGGAAGTCGTGTTCTAGATTGGAATTTAGAATGGAATGTGCCAGGAGAAAGCCCCTCAAGTTTGTCTCACTACTTCTTGTTCGTGTTTTTAATTTAATTTTTTATTTTTTATTACAGCAAATTTGATTACAATGTTTGGCTTCTTGTAGGTGTGGAAGATGTGGTACTTTTTCACATACACATATGTCTACTCTTCCTGGGATCCTTTTCCCATGTACCTTATGACAGAATGTTGAGTAGTCTTCTCTTGGTATTCTGTAGGTCTTTGGTGATTATATATGTCACCTGTGTTTGTATATGTCTGTTAACCCCAATATCATAATGAAACCAATCCTCACACCTTTCCATTGGTGAACCATAAGTTTGTTGAATGAATCTCTGATTGCCCTTCTCCGTGGAAATATCTGCCCTGGTATCCATTTTTCGGTCACACCTATAAGAGATATGATATGATATGTGTCTTTCACTTTCTGACTTACAACAACTCACGTGCTTACCTCTAGACACACCTACGGTGCTACAAATGGCACTGTGTCCTTTTATTCCTTGGCTTCTATTCTGCCTTAGCGAGGTCCATTTTCAACAATGTGATTCCCTGAGGGCTGAGGATTAGCTGACCTGGGTAGCCTGACCCTGCCGGCCGGCCCTCCCCAGGTGTGCCTGGGTTGAGGTCAATATAAACAGCGCTGCAGGCAGCAATAGCCCCTGAAGCTGTGCCTGACTCCATATTCTCTGCCCCGTCAGCAGTGTCGGGGCTGTGCTGGTGGGAGGGAGTGAGGGGCCACGGCTTTGTGGGTGGCCCGGTGTGAGTGGGTCTCTGCTGGACTTTCTGCAGGAGTTGCCAGGCTTCCACCTGTAATGAAGAGGATGTGTCACCCATACCTTCCGCTGGAATTTCTCTCCGGACAGAGGTGAGGAAGGAAAAAAGCAGTGGGGGCCGGGACAGGAGGGGTATCTCAGGCAGGGCAATGGAAAGCTTCCAGAAGAGCGCCCAGGGCCAGGACCATCCTGACTGGCCTGCAGGCACCAAGTTGGCCTGCATGCTGTCGCTGGTGTGGCTCCACGGCCCTTCCTCTAGGCTTTCAAGCCCTTGTACATATTCAGGTGTTTTACCTGGGAAGGGTGGGAAAAGTTCAACAGCAGCTGGCCTGGGGCTCAGCTCACGGTTACTCACAGATGCCTCGGCATGGCCCCCCGCTTTGCAATGAGGACGCTCCTTGCGTAGGAGTGGGCTGCTGGCTCTATGGGAGATGATTCCCCACCTCTGACCAATTTCAGAATTGTTTACCGATGGAGCAAGTGCCCTGATTGTGTTTTCCTCTGTCTAACTCGTGGGTTCAGGTTTTTTTTTTTTCTTTTTTGGTTCAAGTTAGATTTTATTCCTCTTTTATGTATTTATAGATATAAGCATGGAAATAATTCATTCATATAAATACATCTGTGTGAAGGGAAGAACTTTTTTCTGTTTTATTTTTAAATTTTATTTTTTAAAATTTTGAAATTTAATTTTATTTATTTTTTATACAGCAGGTTATTATTAGTTATGTATTTTATGCATATACATGTATACAGGTCAATCCCAATCTCCCAATTCACCCCAACACCACCTCCCCATGGCTTCCCACACTTGGTGTCCATACGTGTGGTCTCTACCTCTGTGTCTCTATTTCTTCCCTGCAAACCAGTTCATCTGTACCATTTTTCTAGGTTCCACATATATGCATTAATATACAATATTTGTTTGTCTCTTTCTGACTTACTTCATTCTGTATGACAGTCTCTAAATCCATCGACGTCTCTACAAATGACCCAGTTTCATTCCTTCTTATGGTTGAGTAATATTCCATTTTATATATGTACCACATCTTTATCCATTCGTCTGTCTGTGGGTATTTAGGTTGCTTCCATTACCTGGCTATCGTAAATAGTGCTGAAATGAGCATTGTGGTGAATGTGCCTTTTTGATTTATGGTTTTCTCTGGGTATATGCCCAGAAGTGGGATTGCTGAATCATATGGTAATTCTATTTCTAGTTTTTTTAAGGAAACTCCATACTGTTCTCCATCGTGACTGTATCAATTTACATTTCCACCACTAGTGGAAGAGGGATCCTTTTGTCCACACCCTCCCCAGAATTCGTTGTTTGTAGATTTTCTGATGATGCCAGTTGTAACAGGTGTGAGGTGATACCTCATTGTAGATTTGATTTGCATTTCTCTAATAATTAGTGATGTTGAGTAGCTTTTCATGTGTGTCTTGGCCATCTCTGTGTCTTCTTTGAAGAAACGTCTCTTTAGATCTTCTGCCCATTTTTGTATTGGGTTGTTTGTTTTTTTAATATTAAGCTGCATGAGCTCTTTATATATATTGGAGATTAAACCTTTGTCCATTGATTCGTTTGCAAATATTTTCGCCCATTCTGAGGGATGCTTTTTGCCATTCCCGTTTTTTTAACAAAAAAAGAAAGAAAGAAAAAGAAGCAGAACACTAATGTGTGTAAAATATGCCTTTTGAAACTGTCGTTTTGAAATATGGACGTCCTTTGAATTTTTTGGTCGATATATGAACCCAGGATTTGTTTTCAGGGCAGGTGTCATTTACAGGCCTGCAATGATTTTGAATATCAACTGACCATTAGCGCTGGGATTAAAGCTGCTGTTGTGTGAAACGGCCACAAGGTGGCAGCAGGTCTCCCTTACCAAATCTGGTTACTGGGGCAACAGAGCCTCAATGGAAGTCGTGTTCTAGATTAGAATTTAGAATGGAATGTGCCAGGAGAAAGCCCCTCAAGTTTGTCTCACTACTTCTTGTTCGTGTTTTTAATTTAATTTTTTATTTTTTATTACAGCAAATTTGATTACAATGTTTGGCTTGTTGTAGGTGTGGAAGATGTGGTTCTTTTACACATACACATATGTCTGTTCTTCCTGGGATCCTTTTCCCATGTACCTTATGACAGAATGTTGAGTAGTCTTCTCTTGGTATTCTGTAGGTCTTTGGTGATTATATATGTCACCTGTGTTTGTATATGTCTGTTAACCCCAATATCATAATGAAACCAATCCTCACACCTTTCCATTGGTGAACCATAAGTTTGTTGAATGAATCTGTGATTGCCCTTCTCCGTGGAAATATCTGCCCTGGTATCCATTTTTCGGTCACACCTATAAGAGATATGATATGATATGTGTCTTTCACTTTCTGACTTACAACAACTCACGTGCTTACCTCTAGACACACCTACGGTGCTACAAATGGCATTGTGTCCTTTTATTCCTTGGCTTCTATTCTGCCTTAGCGAGGTCCATTTTCAACAATGTGATTCCCTGAGGGCTGAGGATTAGCTGACCTGGGTAGCCTGACCCTGCCGGCCAGCCCTCCCCAGGTGTGCCTGGGTTGAGGTCAATATAAACAGCGCTGCAGGCAGCAATAGCCCCTGAAGCTGTGCCTGACTCCATATTCTCTGCCCCGTCAGCAGTGTCGGGGCTGTGCTGGTGGGAGGGAGTGAAGGGCCACGGCTTTGTGGGTGGCCCGGTGTGAGTGGGTCTCTGCTGGACTTTCTGCAGGAGTTGCCAGGCTTCCACCTGTAATGAAGAGGATGTGTCACCCATACATTCCGCTGGAATTTCTCTCCGGACAGAGGTGAGGAAGGAAAAAAGCAGTGGGGGCCGGGACAGGAGGGGTATCTCAGGCAGGGCAATGGAAAGCTTCCAGAAGTGCGCCCAGGGCCAGGACCATCCTGACTGGCCTGCAGGCACCAAGTTGGCCTGCGTGCTGTCGCTGTTGTGGCTCCACGGCCCTTCCTCTAGGCTTTCAAGCCCTTGTACATATTCAGGTGTTTTACCTGGGAAGGGTGGGAAAAGTTCAACAGCAGCTGGCCTGGGGCTCAGCTCACGGTTACTCACAGATGCCTCGGCATGGCCCCCCGCTTTGCAATGAGGACGCTCCTTGCGTAGGAGTGGGCTGCTGGCTCTATGGGAGATGATTCCCCACCTCTGACCAATTTCAGAATTGTTTACCGATGGAGCAAGTGCCCTGATTGTGTTTTCCTCTGTCTAACTCGTGGGTTCAGGTTTTTTTTCTCTTTTTTGGTTCAAGTTAGATTTTATTCCTCTTTTATGTATTTATAGATATAAGCATGGAAATAATTCATTCATATAAATACATCTGTGTGAAGGGAAGAACTTTTTTCTGTTTTATTTTTAAATTTTATTTTTTAAAATTTTGAAATTTAATTTTATTTATTTTTTATACAGCAGGTTATTATTAGTTATGTATTTTATGCATATACATGTATACAGGTCAATCCCAATCTCCCAACTCACCCCAACACCACCTCCCCGTGGCTTCCCACACTTGGTGTCCATACGTGGGTTCTCTACCTCTGTGTCTCTATTTCTTCCCTGCAAACCAGTTCATCTGTACCATTTTTCTAGGTTCCACATATATGCATTAATATACAATATTTGTTTGTCTCTTTCTGACTTACTTCATTCTGTATGACAGTCTCTAGATCCATCGACGTCTCTACAAATGACCCAGTTTCATTCCTTCTTATGGCTGAGTAATATTCCATTTTATATATGTACCACATCTTTATCCATTCGTCTGTCTGTGGGTATTTAGGTTGCTTCCATTACCTGGCTATCGTAAATAGTGCTGAAATGAGCATTGTGGTGAATGTGCCTTTTTGATTTATGGTTTTCTCTGGGTATATGCCCAGAAGTGGGATTGCTGAATCATATGGTAATTCTATTTCTAGTTTTTTTAAGGAAACTCCATACTGTTCTCCATCGTGACTGTATCAATTTACATTTCCACCACTAGTGGAAGAGGGATCCTTTTGTCCACACCCTCCCCAGAATTCGTTGTTTGTAGATTTTCTGATGATGCCAATTGTAACAGGTGTGAGGTGATACCTCATTGTAGTTTTGATTTGCATTTCTCTAATAATTAGTGATGTTGAGCAGCTTTTCATGTGCGTCTTGGCCATCTCTGTGTCTTCTTTGAAGAAACGTCTCTTTAGATCTTCTGCCCATTTTTGTATTGGGTTGTTTGTTTTTTTAATATTAAGCTGCATGAGCTCTTTATATATATTGGAGATTAAACTTTTGTCCACTGATTCGTTTGCAAATATTTTCGCCCATTCTGAGGGATGCTTTTTGCCATTCCCGTTTTATTAACAAAAAAAGAAAGAAAGAAAAAGAAGCAGAACACTAATGTGTGTAAAATATGCCTCTTGAAACTGTCGTTTTGAAATATGGACGTCCTTTGAATTTTTTGGTCGATATATGAACCCAGGATTTGTTTTCAGGGCAGGTGTCATTTACAGGCCTGCAATGATTTTGAATATCAACTGACCATTAGCGCTGGGATTAAAGCTGCTGTTGTGTGAAACGGCCACAAGGTGGCAGCAGGTCTCCCTTACCAAATCTGGTTACTGGGGCAACAGAGCCTCAATGGAAGTCGTGTTCTAGATTAGAATTTAGAATGGAATGTGCCAGGAGAAAGCCCCTCAAGTTTGTCTCACTACTTCTTGTTCGTGTTTTTAATTTAATTTTTTATTTTTTATTACAGCAAATTTGATTACAATGTTTGGCTTGTTGTAGGTGTGGAAGATGTGGTTCTTTTACACATACACATATGTCTGTTCTTCCTGGGATCCTTTTCCCATGTACCTTATGACAGAATGTTGAGTAGTCTTCTCTTGGTATTCTGTAGGTCTTTGGTGATTATATATGTCACCTGTGTTTGTATATGTCTGTTAACCCCAATATCATAATGAAACCAATCCTCACACCTTTCCATTGGTGAACCATAAGTTTGTTGAATGAATCTGTGATTGCCCTTCTCCGTGGAAATATCTGCCCTGGTATCCATTTTTCGGTCACACCTATAAGAGATATGATATGATATGTGTCTTTCACTTTCTGACTTACAACAACTCACGTGCTTACCTCTAGACACACCTACGGTGCTACAAATGGCATTGTGTCCTTTTATTCCTTGGCTTCTATTCTGCCTTAGCGAGGTCCATTTTCAACAATGTGATTCCCTGAGGGCTGAGGATTAGCTGACCTGGGTAGCCTGACCCTGCCGGCCAGCCCTCCCCAGGTGTGCCTGGGTTGAGGTCAATATAAACAGCGCTGCAGGCAGCAATAGCCCCTGAAGCTGTGCCTGACTCCATATTCTCTGCCCCGTCAGCAGTGTCGGGGCTGTGCTGGTGGGAGGGAGTGAAGGGCCACGGCTTTGTGGGTGGCCCGGTGTGAGTGGGTCTCTGCTGGACTTTCTGCAGGAGTTGCCAGGCTTCCACCTGTAATGAAGAGGATGTGTCACCCATACATTCCGCTGGAATTTCTCTCCGGACAGAGGTGAGGAAGGAAAAAAGCAGTGGGGGCCGGGACAGGAGGGGTATCTCAGGCAGGGCAATGGAAAGCTTCCAGAAGTGCGCCCAGGGCCAGGACCATCCTGACTGGCCTGCAGGCACCAAGTTGGCCTGCGTGCTGTCGCTGTTGTGGCTCCACGGCCCTTCCTCTAGGCTTTCAAGCCCTTGTACATATTCAGGTGTTTTACCTGGGAAGGGTGGGAAAAGTTCAACAGCAGCTGGCCTGGGGCTCAGCTCACGGTTACTCACAGATGCCTCGGCATGGCCCCCCGCTTTGCAATGAGGACGCTCCTTGCGTAGGAGTGGGCTGCTGGCTCTATGGGAGATGATTCCCCACCTCTGACCAATTTCAGAATTGTTTACCGATGGAGCAAGTGCCCTGATTGTGTTTTCCTCTGTCTAACTCGTGGGTTCAGGTTTTTTTTCTCTTTTTTGGTTCAAGTTAGATTTTATTCCTCTTTTATGTATTTATAGATATAAGCATGGAAATAATTCATTCATATAAATACATCTGTGTGAAGGGAAGAACTTTTTTCTGTTTTATTTTTAAATTTTATTTTTTAAAATTTTGAAATTTAATTTTATTTATTTTTTATACAGCAGGTTATTATTAGTTATGTATTTTATGCATATACATGTATACAGGTCAATCCCAATCTCCCAACTCACCCCAACACCACCTCCCCGTGGCTTCCCACACTTGGTGTCCATACGTGGGTTCTCTACCTCTGTGTCTCTATTTCTTCCCTGCAAACCAGTTCATCTGTACCATTTTTCTAGGTTCCACATATATGCATTAATATACAATATTTGTTTGTCTCTTTCTGACTTACTTCATTCTGTATGACAGTCTCTAGATCCATCGATGTCTCTACAAATGACCCAGTTTCATTCCTTCTTATGGCTGAGTAATATTCCATTTTATATATGTACCACATCTTTATCCATTCGTCTGTCTGTGGGTATTTAGGTTGCTTCCATTACCTGGCTATCGTAAATAGTGCTGAAATGAGCATTGTGGTGAATGTGCCTTTTTGATTTATGGTTTTCTCTGGGTATATGCCCAGAAGTGGGATTGCTGAATCATATGGTAATTCTATTTCTAGTTTTTTTAAGGAAACTCCATACTGTTCTCCATCGTGACTGTATCAATTTACATTTCCACCACTAGTGGAAGAGGGATCCTTTTGTCCACACCCTCCCCAGAATTCGTTGTTTGTAGATTTTCTGATGATGCCAATTGTAACAGGTGTGAGGTGATACCTCATTGTAGTTTTGATTTGCATTTCTCTAATAATTAGTGATGTTGAGCAGCTTTTCATGTGCGTCTTGGCCATCTCTGTGTCTTCTTTGAAGAAACGTCTCTTTAGATCTTCTGCCCATTTTTGTATTGGGTTGTTTGTTTTTTTAATATTAAGCTGCATGAGCTCTTTATATATATTGGAGATTAAACTTTTGTCCACTGATTCGTTTGCAAATATTTTCGCCCATTCTGAGGGATGCTTTTTGCCATTCCCGTTTTATTAACAAAAAAAGAAAGAAAGAAAAAGAAGCAGAACACTAATGTGTGTAAAATATGCCTCTTGAAACTGTCGTTTTGAAATATGGACGTCCTTTGAATTTTTTGGTCGATATATGAACCCAGGATTTGTTTTCAGGGCAGGTGTCATTTACAGGCCTGCAATGATTTTGAATATCAACTGACCATTAGCGCTGGGATTAAAGCTGCTGTTGTGTGAAACGGCCACAAGGTGGCAGCAGGTCTCCCTTACCAAATCTGGTTACTGGGGCAACAGAGCCTCAATGGAAGTCGTGTTCTAGATTGGAATTTAGAATGGAATGTGCCAGGAGAAAGCCCCTCAAGTTTGCCTCACTACTTCTTGTTCGTGTTTTTAATTTAATTTTTTTATTTTTTATTACAGCAAATTTGATTACAATGTTTGGCTTGTTGTAGGTGTGGAAGATGTGGTTCTTTTACACATACACATATGTCTGTTCTTCCTGGGATCCTTTTCCCATGTACCTTATGACAGAATGTTGAGTAGTCTTCTCTTGGTATTCTGTAGGTCTTTGGTGATTATATATGTCACCTGTGTTTGTATATGTCTGTTAACCCCAATATCATAATGAAACCAATCCTCACACCTTTCCATTGGTGAACCATAAGTTTGTTGAATGAATCTGTGATTGCCCTTCTCCGTGGAAATATCTGCCCTGGTATCCATTTTTCGGTCACACCTATAAGAGATATGATATGATATGTGTCTTTCACTTTCTGACTTACAACAACTCACGTGCTTACCTCTAGACACACCTACGGTGCTACAAATGGCATTGTGTCCTTTTATTCCTTGGCTTCTATTCTGCCTTAGCGAGGTCCATTTTCAACAATGTGATTCCCTGAGGGCTGAGGATTAGCTGACCTGGGTAGCCTGACCCTGCCGGCCAGCCCTCCCCAGGTGTGCCTGGGTTGAGGTCAATATAAACAGCGCTGCAGGCAGCAATAGCCCCTGAAGCTGTGCCTGACTCCATATTCTCTGCCCCGTCAGCAGTGTCGGGGCTGTGCTGGTGGGAGGGAGTGAAGGGCCACGGCTTTGTGGGTGGCCCGGTGTGAGTGGGTCTCTGCTGGACTTTCTGCAGGAGTTGCCAGGCTTCCACCTGTAATGAAGAGGATGTGTCACCCATACATTCCGCTGGAATTTCTCTCCGGACAGAGGTGAGGAAGGAAAAAAGCAGTGGGGGCCGGGACAGGAGGGGTATCTCAGGCAGGGCAATGGAAAGCTTCCAGAAGTGCGCCCAGGGCCAGGACCATCCTGACTGGCCTGCAGGCACCAAGTTGGCCTGCGTGCTGTCGCTGTTGTGGCTCCACGGCCCTTCCTCTAGGCTTTCAAGCCCTTGTACATATTCAGGTGTTTTACCTGGGAAGGGTGGGAAAAGTTCAACAGCAGCTGGCCTGGGGCTCAGCTCACGGTTACTCACAGATGCCTCGGCATGGCCCCCCGCTTTGCAATGAGGACGCTCCTTGCGTAGGAGTGGGCTGCTGGCTCTATGGGAGATGATTCCCCACCTCTGACCAATTTCAGAATTGTTTACCGATGGAGCAAGTGCCCTGATTGTGTTTTCCTCTGTCTAACTCGTGGGTTCAGGTTTTTTTTCTCTTTTTTGGTTCAAGTTAGATTTTATTCCTCTTTTATGTATTTATAGATATAAGCATGGAAATAATTCATTCATATAAATACATCTGTGTGAAGGGAAGAACTTTTTTCTGTTTTATTTTTAAATTTTATTTTTTAAAATTTTGAAATTTAATTTTATTTATTTTTTATACAGCAGGTTATTATTAGTTATGTATTTTATGCATATACATGTATACAGGTCAATCCCAATCTCCCAACTCACCCCAACACCACCTCCCCGTGGCTTCCCACACTTGGTGTCCATACGTGGGTTCTCTACCTCTGTGTCTCTATTTCTTCCCTGCAAACCAGTTCATCTGTACCATTTTTCTAGGTTCCACATATATGCATTAATATACAATATTTGTTTGTCTCTTTCTGACTTACTTCATTCTGTATGACAGTCTCTAGATCCATCGATGTCTCTACAAATGACCCAGTTTCATTCCTTCTTATGGCTGAGTAATATTCCATTTTATATATGTACCACATCTTTATCCATTCGTCTGTCTGTGGGTATTTAGGTTGCTTCCATTACCTGGCTATCGTAAATAGTGCTGAAATGAGCATTGTGGTGAATGTGCCTTTTTGATTTATGGTTTTCTCTGGGTATATGCCCAGAAGTGGGATTGCTGAATCATATGGTAATTCTATTTCTAGTTTTTTTAAGGAAACTCCATACTGTTCTCCATCGTGACTGTATCAATTTACATTTCCACCACTAGTGGAAGAGGGATCCTTTTGTCCACACCCTCCCCAGAATTCGTTGTTTGTAGATTTTCTGATGATGCCAATTGTAACAGGTGTGAGGTGATACCTCATTGTAGTTTTGATTTGCATTTCTCTAATAATTAGTGATGTTGAGCAGCTTTTCATGTGCGTCTTGGCCATCTCTGTGTCTTCTTTGAAGAAACGTCTCTTTAGATCTTCTGCCCATTTTTGTATTGGGTTGTTTGTTTTTTTAATATTAAGCTGCATGAGCTCTTTATATATATTGGAGATTAAACTTTTGTCCACTGATTCGTTTGCAAATATTTTCGCCCATTCTGAGGGATGCTTTTTGCCATTCCCGTTTTATTAACAAAAAAAGAAAGAAAGAAAAAGAAGCAGAACACTAATGTGTGTAAAATATGCCTCTTGAAACTGTCGTTTTGAAATATGGACGTCCTTTGAATTTTTTGGTCGATATATGAACCCAGGATTTGTTTTCAGGGCAGGTGTCATTTACAGGCCTGCAATGATTTTGAATATCAACTGACCATTAGCGCTGGGATTAAAGCTGCTGTTGTGTGAAACGGCCACAAGGTGGCAGCAGGTCTCCCTTACCAAATCTGGTTACTGGGGCAACAGAGCCTCAATGGAAGTCGTGTTCTAGATTGGAATTTAGAATGGAATGTGCCAGGAGAAAGCCCCTCAAGTTTGCCTCACTACTTCTTGTTCGTGTTTTTAATTTAATTTTTTTATTTTTTATTACAGCAAATTTGATTACAATGTTTGGCTTGTTGTAGGTGTGGAAGATGTGGTTCTTTTACACATACACATATGTCTGTTCTTCCTGGGATCCTTTTCCCATGTACCTTATGACAGAATGTTGAGTAGTCTTCTCTTGGTATTCTGTAGGACTTTGGTGATTATATATGTCACCTGTGTTTGTATATGTCTGTTAACCCCAATATCATAATGAAACCAATCCTCACACCTTTCCATTGGTGAACCATAAGTTTGTTGAATGAATCTGTGATTGCCCTTCTCCGTGGAAATATCTGCCTTGGTATCCATTTTTCGGTCACACCTATAAGAGATATGATATGATATGTGTCTTTCACTTTCTGACTTACAACAACTCACGTGCTTACCTCTAGACACACCTACGGTGCTACAAATGGCATTGTGTCCTTTTATTCCTTGGCTTCTATTCTGCCTTAGCGAGGTCCATTTTCAACAATGTGATTCCCTGAGGGCTGAGGATTAGCTGACCTGGGTAGCCTGACCCTGCCGGCCGGCCCTCCCCAGGTGTGCCTGGGTTGAGGTCAATATAAACAGCGCTGCAGGCAGCAATAGCCCCTGAAGCTGTGCCTGACTCCATATTCTCTGCCCCGTCAGCAGTGTCGGGGCTGTGCTGGTGGGAGGGAGTGAGGGGCCACGGCTTTGTGGGTGGCCCGGTGTGAGTGGGTCTCTGCTGGACTTTCTGCAGGTGTTGCCAGGCTTCCACCTGTAATGAAGAGGATGTGTCACCCATACCTTCCGCTGGAATTTCTCTCCGGACAGAGGTGAGGAAGGAAAAAAGCAGTGGGGGCCGGGACAGGAGGGGTATCTCAGGCAGGGCAATGGAAAGCTTCCAGAAGAGCGCCCAGGGCCAGGACCATCCTGACTGGCCTGCAGGCAGCAAGTTGGCCTGCATGCTGTCGCTGGTGTGGCTCCACGGCCCTTCCTCTAGGCTTTCAAGCCCTTGTACATATTCAGGTGTTTTACCTGGGAAGGGTGGGAAAAGTTCAACAGCAGCTGGCCTGGGGCTCAGCTCACGGTTACTCACAGATGCCTCGGCATGGCCCCCCGCTTTGCAATGAGGACGCTCCTTGCGTAGGAGTGGGCTGCTGGCTCTATGGGAGATGATTCCCCACCTCTGACCAATTTCAGAATTGTTTACCGATGGAGCAAGTGCCCTGATTGTGTTTTCCTCTGTCTAACTCGTGGGTTCAGGTTTTTTTTTTTCTTTTTTGGTTCAAGTTAGATTTTATTCCTCTTTTATGTATTTATAGATATAAGCATGGAAATAATTCATTCATATAAATACATCTGTGTGAAGGGAAGAACTTTTTTCTGTTTTATTTTTAAATTTTATTTTTTAAAATTTTGAAATTTAATTTTATTTATTTTTTATACAGCAGGTTATTATTAGTTATGTATTTTATGCATATACATGTATACAGGTCAATCCCAATCTCCCAACTCACCCCAACACCACCTCCCCATGGCTTCCCACACTTGGTGTCCATACGTGTGGTCTCTACCTCTGTGTCTCTATTTCTTCCCTGCAAACCAGTTCATCTGTACCATTTTTCTAGGTTCCACATATATGCATTAATATACAATATTTGTTTGTCTCTTTCTGACTTACTTCATTCTGTATGACAGTCTCTAGATCCATCGACGTCTCTACAAATGACCCAGTTTCATTCCTTCTTATTGCTGAGTAATATTCCATTTTATATATGTACCACATCTTTATCCATTCGTCTGTCTGTGGGTATTTAGGTTGCTTCCATTACCTGGCTATCGTAAATAGTGCTGAAATGAGCATTGTGGTGAATGTGCCTTTTTGATTTATGGTTTTCTCTGGGTATATGCCCAGAAGTGGGATTGCTGAATCATATGGTAATTCTATTTCTAGTTTTTTTAAGGAAACTCCATACTGTTCTCCATCGTGACTGTATCAATTTACATTTCCACCACTAGTGGAAGAGGGATCCTTTTGTCCACCCCCTCCCCAGAATTCGTTGTTTGTAGATTTTCTGATGATGCCGATTCTAACAGGTGTGAGGTGATACCTCATTGTAGTTTTGATTTGCATTTCTCTAATAATTAGTGATGTTGAGCAGCTTTTCATGTGCGTCTTGGCCATCTCTGTGTCTTCTTTGAAGAAACGTCTCTTTAGATCTTCTGCCCATTTTTGTATTGGGTTGTTTGTTTTTTTAATATTAAGCTGCATGAGCTCTTTATATATATTGGAGATTAAACTTTTGTCCATTGATTCGTTTGCAAATATTTTCGCCCATTCTGAGGGATGCTTTTTGCCATTCCCGTTTTTTTAACAGAAAAAGAAAGAAAGGAAAAGAAGCAGAACACTAATGTGTGTAAAATATGCCTTTTGAAACTGTCGTTTTGAAATATGGACGTCCTTTGAATTTTTTGGTCGATATATGAACCCAGGATTTGTTTTCAGGGCAGGTGTCATTTACAGGCCTGCAATGATTTTGAATATCAACTGACCATTAGCGCTGGGATTAAAGCTGCTGTTGTGTGAAATGGCCACAAGGTGGCAGCAGGTCTCCCTTACCAAATCTGGTTACTGGGGCAACAGAGCCTCAATGGAAGTCGTGTTCTAGATTGGAATTTAGAATGGAATGTGCCAGGAGAAAGCCCCTCAAGTTTGTCTCACTACTTCTTGTTCGTGTTTTTAATTTAATTTTTTATTTTTTATTACAGCAAATTTGATTACAATGTTTGGCTTCTTGTAGGTGTGGAAGATGTGGTACTTTTTCACATACACATATGTCTACTCTTCCTGGGATCCTTTTCCCATGTACCTTATGACAGAATGTTGAGTAGTCTTCTCTTGGTATTCTGTAGGTCTTTGGTGATTATATATGTCACCTGTGTTTGTATATGTCTGTTAACCCCAATATCATAATGAAACCAATCCTCACACCTTTCCATTGGTGAACCATAAGTTTGTTGAATGAATCTCTGATTGCCCTTCTCCGTGGAAATATCTGCCCTGGTATCCATTTTTCGGTCACACCTATAAGAGATATGATATGATATGTGTCTTTCACTTTCTGACTTACAACAACTCACGTGCTTACCTCTAGACACACCTACGGTGCTACAAATGGCACTGTGTCCTTTTATTCCTTGGCTTCTATTCTGCCTTAGCGAGGTCCATTTTCAACAATGTGATTCCCTGAGGGCTGAGGATTAGCTGACCTGGGTAGCCTGACCCTGCCGGCCGGCCCTCCCCAGGTGTGCCTGGGTTGAGGTCAATATAAACAGCGCTGCAGGCAGCAATAGCCCCTGAAGCTGTGCCTGACTCCATATTCTCTGCCCCGTCAGCAGTGTCGGGGCTGTGCTGGTGGGAGGGAGTGAGGGGCCACGGCTTTGTGGGTGGCCCGGTGTGAGTGGGTCTCTGCTGGACTTTCTGCAGGAGTTGCCAGGCTTCCACCTGTAATGAAGAGGATGTGTCACCCATACCTTCCGCTGGAATTTCTCTCCGGACAGAGGTGAGGAAGGAAAAAAGCAGTGGGGGCCGGGACAGGAGGGGTATCTCAGGCAGGGCAATGGAAAGCTTCCAGAAGAGCGCCCAGGGCCAGGACCATCCTGACTGGCCTGCAGGCAGCAAGTTGGCCTGCATGCTGTCGCTGGTGTGGCTCCACGGCCCTTCCTCTAGGCTTTCAAGCCCTTGTACATATTCAGGTGTTTTACCTGGGAAGGGTGGGAAAAGTTCAACAGCAGCTGGCCTGGGGCTCAGCTCACGGTTACTCACAGATGCCTCGGCATGGCCCCCCGCTTTGCAATGAGGACGCTCCTTGCGTAGGAGTGGGCTGCTGGCTCTATGGGAGATGATTCCCCACCTCTGACCAATTTCAGAATTGTTTACCGATGGAGCAAGTGCCCTGATTGTGTTTTCCTCTGTCTAACTCGTGGGTTCAGGTTTTTTTTTTTCTTTTTTGGTTCAAGTTAGATTTTATTCCTCTTTTATGTATTTATAGATATAAGCATGGAAATAATTCATTCATATAAATACATCTGTGTGAAGGGAAGAACTTTTTTCTGTTTTATTTTTAAATTTTATTTTTTAAAATTTTGAAATTTAATTTTATTTATTTTTTATACAGCAGGTTATTATTAGTTATGTATTTTATGCATATACATGTATACAGGTCAATCCCAATCTCCCAACTCACCCCAACACCACCTCCCCATGGCTTCCCACACTTGGTGTCCATACGTGTGGTCTCTACCTCTGTGTCTCTATTTCTTCCCTGCAAACCAGTTCATCTGTACCATTTTTCTAGGTTCCACATATATGCATTAATATACAATATTTGTTTGTCTCTTTCTGACTTACTTCATTCTGTATGACAGTCTCTAAATCCATCGACGTCTCTACAAATGACCCAGTTTCATTCCTTCTTATGGTTGAGTAATATTCCATTTTATATATGTACCACATCTTTATCCATTCGTCTGTCTGTGGGTATTTAGGTTGCTTCCATTACCTGGCTATCGTAAATAGTGCTGAAATGAGCATTGTGGTGAATGTGCCTTTTTGATTTATGGTTTTCTCTGGGTATATGCCCAGAAGTGGGATTGCTGAATCATATGGTAATTCTATTTCTAGTTTTTTTAAGGAAACTCCATACTGTTCTCCATCGTGACTGTATCAATTTACATTTCCACCACTAGTGGAAGAGGGATCCTTTTGTCCACACCCTCCCCAGAATTCGTTGTTTGTAGATTTTCTGATGATGCCAGTTGTAACAGGTGTGAGGTGATACCTCATTGTAGATTTGATTTGCATTTCTCTAATAATTAGTGATGTTGAGCAGCTTTTCATGTGTGTCTTGGCCATCTCTGTGTCTTCTTTGAAGAAACGTCTCTTTAGATCTTCTGCCCATTTTTGTATTGGGTTGTTTGTTTTTTTAATATTAAGCTGCATGAGCTCTTTATATATATTGGAGATTAAACCTTTGTCCATTGATTCGTTTGCAAATATTTTCGCCCATTCTGAGGGATGCTTTTTGCCATTCCCGTTTTTTTAACAAAAAAAGAAAGAAAGAAAAAGAAGCAGAACACTAATGTGTGTAAAATATGCCTTTTGAAACTGTCGTTTTGAAATATGGACGTCCTTTGAATTTTTTGGTCGATATATGAACCCAGGATTTGTTTTCAGGGCAGGTGTCATTTACAGGCCTGCAATGATTTTGAATATCAACTGACCATTAGCGCTGGGATTAAAGCTGCTGTTGTGTGAAACGGCCACAAGGTGGCAGCAGGTCTCCCTTACCAAATCTGGTTACTGGGGCAACAGAGCCTCAATGGAAGTCGTGTTCTAGATTAGAATTTAGAATGGAATGTGCCAGGAGAAAGCCCCTCAAGTTTGTCTCACTACTTCTTGTTCGTGTTTTTAATTTAATTTTTTATTTTTTATTACAGCAAATTTGATTACAATGTTTGGCTTGTTGTAGGTGTGGAAGATGTGGTTCTTTTACACATACACATATGTCTGTTCTTCCTGGGATCCTTTTCCCATGTACCTTATGACAGAATGTTGAGTAGTCTTCTCTTGGTATTCTGTAGGTCTTTGGTGATTATATATGTCACCTGTGTTTGTATATGTCTGTTAACCCCAATATCATAATGAAACCAATCCTCACACCTTTCCATTGGTGAACCATAAGTTTGTTGAATGAATCTGTGATTGCCCTTCTCCGTGGAAATATCTGCCCTGGTATCCATTTTTCGGTCACACCTATAAGAGATATGATATGATATGTGTCTTTCACTTTCTGACTTACAACAACTCATGTGCTTACCTCTAGACACACCTACGGTGCTACAAATGGCATTGTGTCCTTTTATTCCTTGGCTTCTATTCTGCCTTAGCGAGGTCCATTTTCAACAATGTGATTCCCTGAGGGCTGAGGATTAGCTGACCTGGGTAGCCTGACCCTGCCGGCCAGCCCTCCCCAGGTGTGCCTGGGTTGAGGTCAATATAAACAGCGCTGCAGGCAGCAATAGCCCCTGAAGCTGTGCCTGACTCCATATTCTCTGCCCCGTCAGCAGTGTCGGGGCTGTGCTGGTGGGAGGGAGTGAAGGGCCACGGCTTTGTGGGTGGCCCGGTGTGAGTGGGTCTCTGCTGGACTTTCTGCAGGAGTTGCCAGGCTTCCACCTGTAATGAAGAGGATGTGTCACCCATACATTCCGCTGGAATTTCTCTCCGGACAGAGGTGAGGAAGGAAAAAAGCAGTGGGGGCCGGGACAGGAGGGGTATCTCAGGCAGGGCAATGGAAAGCTTCCAGAAGTGCGCCCAGGGCCAGGACCATCCTGACTGGCCTGCAGGCACCAAGTTGGCCTGCGTGCTGTCGCTGTTGTGGCTCCACGGCCCTTCCTCTAGGCTTTCAAGCCCTTGTACATATTCAGGTGTTTTACCTGGGAAGGGTGGGAAAAGTTCAACAGCAGCTGGCCTGGGGCTCAGCTCACGGTTACTCACAGATGCCTCGGCATGGCCCCCCGCTTTGCAATGAGGACGCTCCTTGCGTAGGAGTGGGCTGCTGGCTCTATGGGAGATGATTCCCCACCTCTGACCAATTTCAGAATTGTTTACCGATGGAGCAAGTGCCCTGATTGTGTTTTCCTCTGTCTAACTCGTGGGTTCAGGTTTTTTTTCTCTTTTTTGGTTCAAGTTAGATTTTATTCCTCTTTTATGTATTTATAGATATAAGCATGGAAATAATTCATTCATATAAATACATCTGTGTGAAGGGAAGAACTTTTTTCTGTTTTATTTTTAAATTTTATTTTTTAAAATTTTGAAATTTAATTTTATTTATTTTTTATACAGCAGGTTATTATTAGTTATGTATTTTATGCATATACATGTATACAGGTCAATCCCAATCTCCCAACTCACCCCAACACCACCTCCCCGTGGCTTCCCACACTTGGTGTCCATACGTGGGTTCTCTACCTCTGTGTCTCTATTTCTTCCCTGCAAACCAGTTCATCTGTACCATTTTTCTAGGTTCCACATATATGCATTAATATACAATATTTGTTTGTCTCTTTCTGACTTACTTCATTCTGTATGACAGTCTCTAGATCCATCGACGTCTCTACAAATGACCCAGTTTCATTCCTTCTTATGGCTGAGTAATATTCCATTTTATATATGTACCACATCTTTATCCATTCGTCTGTCTGTGGGTATTTAGGTTGCTTCCATTACCTGGCTATCGTAAATAGTGCTGAAATGAGCATTGTGGTGAATGTGCCTTTTTGATTTATGGTTTTCTCTGGGTATATGCCCAGAAGTGGGATTGCTGAATCATATGGTAATTCTATTTCTAGTTTTTTTAAGGAAACTCCATACTGTTCTCCATCGTGACTGTATCAATTTACATTTCCACCACTAGTGGAAGAGGGATCCTTTTGTCCACACCCTCCCCAGAATTCGTTGTTTGTAGATTTTCTGATGATGCCAATTGTAACAGGTGTGAGGTGATACCTCATTGTAGTTTTGATTTGCATTTCTCTAATAATTAGTGATGTTGAGCAGCTTTTCATGTGCGTCTTGGCCATCTCTGTGTCTTCTTTGAAGAAACGTCTCTTTAGATCTTCTGCCCATTTTTGTATTGGGTTGTTTGTTTTTTTAATATTAAGCTGCATGAGCTCTTTATATATATTGGAGATTAAACTTTTGTCCACTGATTCGTTTGCAAATATTTTCGCCCATTCTGAGGGATGCTTTTTGCCATTCCCGTTTTATTAACAAAAAAAGAAAGAAAGAAAAAGAAGCAGAACACTAATGTGTGTAAAATATGCCTCTTGAAACTGTCGTTTTGAAATATGGACGTCCTTTGAATTTTTTGGTCGATATATGAACCCAGGATTTGTTTTCAGGGCAGGTGTCATTTACAGGCCTGCAATGATTTTGAATATCAACTGACCATTAGCGCTGGGATTAAAGCTGCTGTTGTGTGAAACGGCCACAAGGTGGCAGCAGGTCTCCCTTACCAAATCTGGTTACTGGGGCAACAGAGCCTCAATGGAAGTCGTGTTCTAGATTGGAATTTAGAATGGAATGTGCCAGGAGAAAGCCCCTCAAGTTTGCCTCACTACTTCTTGTTCGTGTTTTTAATTTAATTTTTTTATTTTTTATTACAGCAAATTTGATTACAATGTTTGGCTTGTTGTAGGTGTGGAAGATGTGGTTCTTTTACACATACACATATGTCTGTTCTTCCTGGGATCCTTTTCCCATGTACCTTATGACAGAATGTTGAGTAGTCTTCTCTTGCTATTCTGTAGGACTTTGGTGATTATATATGTCACCTGTGTTTGTATATGTCTGTTAACCCCAATATCATAATGAAACCAATCCTCACACCTTTCCATTGGTGAACCATAAGTTTGTTGAATGAATCTGTGATTGCCCTTCTCCGTGGAAATATCTGCCTTGGTATCCATTTTTCGGTCACATCTATAAGAGATATGATATGATATGTGTCTTTCACTTTCTGACTTACAACAACTCACGTGCTTACCTCTAGACACACCTACGGTGCTACAAATGGCATTGTGTCCTTTTATTCCTTGGCTTCTATTCTGCCTTAGCGAGGTCCATTTTCAACAATGTGATTCCCTGAGGGCTGAGGATTAGCTGACCTGGGTAGCCTGACCCTGCCGGCCGGCCCTCCCCAGGTGTGCCTGGGTTGAGGTCAATATAAACAGCGCTGCAGGCAGCAATAGCCCCTGAAGCTGTGCCTGACTCCATATTCTCTGCCCCGTCAGCAGTGTCGGGGCTGTGCTGGTGGGAGGGAGTGAGGGGCCACGGCTTTGTGGGTGGCCCGGTGTGAGTGGGTCTCTGCTGGACTTTCTGCAGGTGTTGCCAGGCTTCCACCTGTAATGAAGAGGATGTGTCACCCATACCTTCCGCTGGAATTTCTCTCCGGACAGAGGTGAGGAAGGAAAAAAGCAGTGGGGGCCGGGACAGGAGGGGTATCTCAGGCAGGGCAATGGAAAGCTTCCAGAAGAGCGCCCAGGGCCAGGACCATCCTGACTGGCCTGCAGGCAGCAAGTTGGCCTGCATGCTGTCGCTGGTGTGGCTCCACGGCCCTTCCTCTAGGCTTTCAAGCCCTTGTACATATTCAGGTGTTTTACCTGGGAAGGGTGGGAAAAGTTCAACAGCAGCTGGCCTGGGGCTCAGCTCACGGTTACTCACAGATGCCTCGGCATGGCCCCCCGCTTTGCAATGAGGACGCTCCTTGCGTAGGAGTGGGCTGCTGGCTCTATGGGAGATGATTCCCCACCTCTGACCAATTTCAGAATTGTTTACCGATGGAGCAAGTGCCCTGATTGTGTTTTCCTCTGTCTAACTCGTGGGTTCAGGTTTTTTTTTTTCTTTTTTGGTTCAAGTTAGATTTTATTCCTCTTTTATGTATTTATAGATATAAGCATGGAAATAATTCATTCATATAAATACATCTGTGTGAAGGGAAGAACTTTTTTCTGTTTTATTTTTAAATTTTATTTTTTAAAATTTTGAAATTTAATTTTATTTATTTTTTATACAGCAGGTTATTATTAGTTATGTATTTTATGCATATACATGTATACAGGTCAATCCCAATCTCCCAACTCACCCCAACACCACCTCCCCATGGCTTCCCACACTTGGTGTCCATACGTGTGGTCTCTACCTCTGTGTCTCTATTTCTTCCCTGCAAACCAGTTCATCTGTACCATTTTTCTAGGTTCCACATATATGCATTAATATACAATATTTGTTTGTCTCTTTCTGACTTACTTCATTCTGTATGACAGTCTCTAGATCCATCGACGTCTCTACAAATGACCCAGTTTCATTCCTTCTTATGGCTGAGTAATATTCCATTTTATATATGTACCACATCTTTATCCATTCGTCTGTCTGTGGGTATTTAGGTTGCTTCCATTACCTGGCTATCGTAAATAGTGCTGAAATGAGCATTGTGGTGAATGTGCCTTTTTGATTTATGGTTTTCTCTGGGTATATGCCCAGAAGTGGGATTGCTGAATCATATGGTAATTCTATTTCTAGTTTTTTTAAGGAAACTCCATACTGTTCTCCATCGTGACTGTATCAATTTACATTTCCACCACTAGTGGAAGAGGGATCCTTTTGTCCACACCCTCCCCAGAATTCGTTGTTTGTAGATTTTCTGATGATGCCGATTCTAACAGGTGTGAGGTGATACCTCATTGTAGTTTTGATTTGCATTTCTCTAATAATTAGTGATGTTGAGCAGCTTTTCATGTGCGTCTTGGCCATCTCTGTGTCTTCTTTGAAGAAACGTCTCTTTAGATCTTCTGCCCATTTTTGTATTGGGTTGTTTGTTTTTTTAATATTAAGCTGCATGAGCTCTTTATATATATTGGAGATTAAACTTTTGTCCATTGATTCGTTTGCAAATATTTTCGCCCATTCTGAGGGATGCTTTTTGCCATTCCCGTTTTTTTAACAGAAAAAGAAAGAAAGGAAAAGAAGCAGAACACTAATGTGTGTAAAATATGCCTTTTGAAACTGTCGTTTTGAAATATGGACGTCCTTTGAATTTTTTGGTCGATATATGAACCCAGGATTTGTTTTCAGGGCAGGTGTCATTTACAGGCCTGCAATGATTTTGAATATCAACTGACCATTAGCGCTGGGATTAAAGCTGCTGTTGTGTGAAATGGCCACAAGGTGGCAGCAGGTCTCCCTTACCAAATCTGGTTACTGGGGCAACAGAGCCTCAATGGAAGTCGTGTTCTAGATTGGAATTTAGAATGGAATGTGCCAGGAGAAAGCCCCTCAAGTTTGTCTCACTACTTCTTGTTCGTGTTTTTAATTTAATTTTTTATTTTTTATTACAGCAAATTTGATTACAATGTTTGGCTTCTTGTAGGTGTGGAAGATGTGGTACTTTTTCACATACACATATGTCTACTCTTCCTGGGATCCTTTTCCCATGTACCTTATGACAGAATGTTGAGTAGTCTTCTCTTGGTATTCTGTAGGTCTTTGGTGATTATATATGTCACCTGTGTTTGTATATGTCTGTTAACCCCAATATCATAATGAAACCAATCCTCACACCTTTCCATTGGTGAACCATAAGTTTGTTGAATGAATCTCTGATTGCCCTTCTCCGTGGAAATATCTGCCCTGGTATCCATTTTTCGGTCACACCTATAAGAGATATGATATGATATGTGTCTTTCACTTTCTGACTTACAACAACTCACGTGCTTACCTCTAGACACACCTACGGTGCTACAAATGGCACTGTGTCCTTTTATTCCTTGGCTTCTATTCTGCCTTAGCGAGGTCCATTTTCAACAATGTGATTCCCTGAGGGCTGAGGATTAGCTGACCTGGGTAGCCTGACCCTGCCGGCCGGCCCTCCCCAGGTGTGCCTGGGTTGAGGTCAATATAAACAGCGCTGCAGGCAGCAATAGCCCCTGAAGCTGTGCCTGACTCCATATTCTCTGCCCCGTCAGCAGTGTCGGGGCTGTGCTGGTGGGAGGGAGTGAGGGGCCACGGCTTTGTGGGTGGCCCGGTGTGAGTGGGTCTCTGCTGGACTTTCTGCAGGAGTTGCCAGGCTTCCACCTGTAATGAAGAGGATGTGTCACCCATACCTTCCGCTGGAATTTCTCTCCGGACAGAGGTGAGGAAGGAAAAAAGCAGTGGGGGCCGGGACAGGAGGGGTATCTCAGGCAGGGCAATGGAAAGCTTCCAGAAGAGCGCCCAGGGCCAGGACCATCCTGACTGGCCTGCAGGCACCAAGTTGGCCTGCATGCTGTCGCTGGTGTGGCTCCACGGCCCTTCCTCTAGGCTTTCAAGCCCTTGTACATATTCAGGTGTTTTACCTGGGAAGGGTGGGAAAAGTTCAACAGCAGCTGGCCTGGGGCTCAGCTCACGGTTACTCACAGATGCCTCGGCATGGCCCCCCGCTTTGCAATGAGGACGCTCCTTGCGTAGGAGTGGGCTGCTGGCTCTATGGGAGATGATTCCCCACCTCTGACCAATTTCAGAATTGTTTACCGATGGAGCAAGTGCCCTGATTGTGTTTTCCTCTGTCTAACTCGTGGGTTCAGGTTTTTTTTTTTCTTTTTTGGTTCAAGTTAGATTTTATTCCTCTTTTATGTATTTATAGATATAAGCATGGAAATAATTCATTCATATAAATACATCTGTGTGAAGGGAAGAACTTTTTTCTGTTTTATTTTTAAATTTTATTTTTTAAAATTTTGAAATTTAATTTTATTTATTTTTTATACAGCAGGTTATTATTAGTTATGTATTTTATGCATATACATGTATACAGGTCAATCCCAATCTCCCAACTCACCCCAACACCACCTCCCCATGGCTTCCCACACTTGGTGTCCATACGTGTGGTCTCTACCTCTGTGTCTCTATTTCTTCCCTGCAAACCAGTTCATCTGTACCATTTTTCTAGGTTCCACATATATGCATTAATATACAATATTTGTTTGTCTCTTTCTGACTTACTTCATTCTGTATGACAGTCTCTAGATCCATCGACATCTCTACAAATGACCCAGTTTCATTCCTTCTTATGGCTGAGTAATATTCCATTTTATATATGTACCACATCTTTATCCATTCGTCTGTCTGTGGGTATTTAGGTTGCTTCCATTACCTGGCTATCGTAAATAGTGCTGAAATGAGCATTGTGGTGAATGTGCCTTTTTGATTTATGGTTTTCTCTGGGTATATGCCCAGAAGTGGGATTGCTGAATCATATGGTAATTCTATTTCTAGTTTTTTTAAGGAAACTCCATACTGTTCTCCATCGTGACTGTATCAATTTACATTTCCACCACTAGTGGAAGAGGGATCCTTTTGTCCACACCCTCCCCAGAATTCGTTGTTTGTAGATTTTCTGATGATGCCGATTCTAACAGGTGTGAGGTGATACCTCATTGTAGTTTTGATTTGCATTTCTCTAATAATTAGTGATGTTGAGCAGCTTTTCATGTGCGTCTTGGCCATCTCTGTGTCTTCTTTGAAGAAACGTCTCTTTAGATCTTCTGCCCATTTTTGTATTGGGTTGTTTGTTTTTTTAATATTAAGCTGCATGAGCTCTTTATATATATTGGAGATTAAACTTTTGTCCATTGATTCGTTTGCAAATATTTTCGCCCATTCTGAGGGATGCTTTTTGCCATTCCCGTTTTTTTAACAAAAAAAGAAAGAAAGGAAAAGAAGCAGAACACTAATGTGTGTAAAATATGCCTTTTGAAACTGTCGTTTTGAAATATGGACGTCCTTTGAATTTTTTGGTCGATATATGAACCCAGGATTTGTTTTCAGGGCAGGTGTCATTTACAGGCCTGCAATGATTTTGAATATCAACTGACCATTAGCGCTGGGATTAAAGCTGCTGTTGTGTGAAATGGCCACAAGGTGGCAGCAGGTCTCCCTTACCAAATCTGGTTACTGGGGCAACAGAGCCTCAATGGAAGTCGTGTTCTAGATTGGAATTTAGAATGGAATGTGCCAGGAGAAAGCCCCTCAAGTTTGCCTCACTACTTCTTGTTCGTGTTTTTAATTTAATTTTTTATTTTTTATTACAGCAAATTTGATTACAATGTTTGGCTTGTTGTAGGTGTGGAAGATGTGGTTCTTTTACACATACACATATGTCTACTCTTCCTGGGATCCTTTTCCCATGTACCTTATGACAGAATGTTGAGTAGTCTTCTCTTGGTATTCTGTAGGTCTTTGGTGATTATATATGTCACCTGTGTTTGTATATGTCTGTTAACCCCAATATCATAATGAAACCAATCCTCACACCTTTCCATTGGTGAACCATAAGTTTGTTGAATGAATCTCTGATTGCCCTTCTCCGTGGAAATATCTGCCCTGGTATCCATTTTTCGGTCACACCTATAAGAGATATGATATGATATGTGTCTTTCACTTTCTGACTTACAACAACTCACGTGCTTACCTCTAGACACACCTACGGTGCTACAAATGGCACTGTGTCCTTTTATTCCTTGGCTTCTATTCTGCCTTAGCGAGGTCCATTTTCAACAATGTGATTCCCTGAGGGCTGAGGATTAGCTGACCTGGGTAGCCTGACCCTGCCGGCCGGCCCTCCCCAGGTGTGCCTGGGTTGAGGTCAATATAAACAGCGCTGCAGGCAGCAATAGCCCCTGAAGCTGTGCCTGACTCCATATTCTCTGCCCCGTCAGCAGTGTCGGGGCTGTGCTGGTGGGAGGGAGTGAGGGGCCACGGCTTTGTGGGTGGCCCGGTGTGAGTGGGTCTCTGCTGGACTTTCTGCAGGAGTTGCCAGGCTGCCACCTGTAATGAAGAGGATGTGTCACCCATACCTTCCGCTGGAATTTCTCTCCGGACAGAGGTGAGGAAGGAAAAAAGCAGTGGGGGCCGGGACAGGAGGGGTATCTCAGGCAGGGCAATGGAAAGCTTCCAGAAGAGCGCCCAGGGCGAGGACCATCCTGACTGGCCTGCAGGCACCAAGTTGGCCTGCGTGCTGTCGCTGGTGTGGCTCCACGGCCCTTCCTCTAGGTTTTCAAGCCCTTGTACATATTCAGGTGTTTTACCTGGGAAGGGTGGGAAAAGTTCAACAGCAGCTGGCCTGGGGCTCAGCTCACGGTTACTCACAGATGCCTCGGCATGGCCCCCCGCTTTGCAATGAGGACGCTCCTTGCGTAGGAGTGGGCTGCTAGCTCTATGGGAGATGATTCCCCACCTCTGACCAATTTCAGAATTGTTTACCGATGGAGCAAGTGCCCTGATTGTGTTTTCCTCTGTCTAACTCGTGGGTTCAGGTTTTTTTTTTTCTTTTTTGGTTCAAGTTAGATTTTATTCCTCTTTTATGTATTTATAGATATAAGCATGGAAATAATTCATTCATATAAATACATCTGTGTGAAGGGAAGAACTTTTTTCTGTTTTATTTTTAAATTTTATTTTTTAAAATTTTGAAATTTAATTTTATTTATTTTTTATACAGCAGGTTATTATTAGTTATGTATTTTATGCATATACATGTATACAGGTCAATCCCAATCTCCCAACTCACCCCAACACCACCTCCCCATGGCTTCCCACACTTGGTGTCCATACGTGTGGTCTCTACCTCTGTGTCTCTATTTCTTCCCTGCAAACCAGTTCATCTGTACCATTTTTCTAGGTTCCACATATATGCATTAATATACAATATTTGTTTGTCTCTTTCTGACTTACTTCATTCTGTATGACAGTCTCTAGATCCATCGACGTCTCTACAAATGACCCAGTTTCATTCCTTCTTATGGCTGAGTAATATTCCATTTTATATATGTACCACATCTTTATCCATTCATCTGTCTGTGGGTATTTAGGTTGCTTCCATTACCTGGCTATCGTAAATAGTGCTGAAATGAGCATTGTGGTGAATGTGCCTTTTTGATTTATGGTTTTCTCTGGGTATATGCCCAGAAGTGGGATTGCTGGATCATATGGTAATTCTATTTCTAGTTTTTTTAAGGAAACTCCATACTGTTCTCCATCGTGACTGTATCAATTTACATTTCCACCACTAGTGGAAGAGGGATCCTTTTGTCCACACCCTCCCCAGAATTCGTTGTTTGTAGATTTTCTGATGATGCCAATTGTAACAGGTGTGAGGTGATACCTCATTGTAGTTTTGATTTGCATTTCTCTAATAATTAGTGATGTTGAGCAGCTTTTCATGTGCGTCTTGGCCATCTCTGTGTCTTCTTTGAAGAAACGTCTCTTTAGATCTTCTGCCCATTTTTGTATTGGGTTGTTTGTTTTTTTAATATTAAGCTGCATGAGCTCTTTATATATATTGGAGATTAAACTTTTGTCCACTGATTCGTTTGCAAATATTTTCGCCCATTCTGAGGGATGCTTTTTGCCATTCCCGTTTTATTAACAAAAAAAGAAAGAAAGAAAAAGAAGCAGAACACTAATGTGTGTAAAATATGCCTCTTGAAACTGTCGTTTTGAAATATGGACGTCCTTTGAATTTTTTGGTCGATATATGAACCCAGGATTTGTTTTCAGGGCAGGTGTCATTTACAGGCCTGCAATGATTTTGAATATCAACTGACCATTAGCGCTGGGATTAAAGCTGCTGTTGTGTGAAACGGCCACAAGGTGGCAGCAGGTCTCCCTTACCAAATCTGGTTACTGGGGCAACAGAGCCTCAATGGAAGTCATGTTCTAGATTGGAATTTAGAATGGAATGTGCCAGGAGAAAGCCCCTCAAGTTTGCCTCACTACTTCTTGTTCGTGTTTTTAATTTAATTTTTTATTTTTTATTACAGCAAATTTGATTACAATGTTTGGCTTGTTGTAGGTGTGGAAGATGTGGTTCTTTTACACATACACATATGTCTGTTCTTCCTGGGATCCTTTTCCCATGTACCTTATGACAGAATGTTGAGTAGTCTTCTCTTGATATTCTGTAGGACTTTGGTGATTATATATGTCACCTGTGTTTGTATATGTCTGTTAACCCCAATATCATAATGAAACCAATCCTCACACCTTTCCATTGGTGAACCATAAGTTTGTTGAATGAATCTGTGATTGCCCTTCTCCGTGGAAATATCTGCCTTGGTATCCATTTTTCGGTCACACCTATAAGAGATATGATATGATATGTGTCTTTCACTTTCTGACTTACAACAACTCACGTGCTTACCTCTAGACACACCTACGGTGCTACAAATGGCATTGTGTCCTTTTATTCCTTGGCTTCTATTCTGCCTTAGCGAGGTCCATTTTCAACAATGTGATTCCCTGAGGGCTGAGGATTAGCTGACCTGGGTAGCCTGACCCTGCCGGCCGGCCCTCCCCAGGTGTGCCTGGGTTGAGGTCAATATAAACAGCGCTGCAGGCAGCAATAGCCCCTGAAGCTGTGCCTGACTCCATATTCTCTGCCCCGTCAGCAGTGTCGGGGCTGTGCTGGTGGGAGGGAGTGAGGGGCCACGGCTTTGTGGGTGGCCCGGTGTGAGTGGGTCTCTGCTGGACTTTCTGCAGGAGTTGCCAGGCTTCCACCTGTAATGAAGAGGATGTGTCACCCATACCTTCCGCTGGAATTTCTCTCCGGACAGAGGTGAGGAAGGAAAAAAGCAGTGGGGGCCGGGACAGGAGGGGTATCTCAGGCAGGGCAATGGAAAGCTTCCAGAAGAGCGCCCAGGGCCAGGACCATCCTGACTGGCCTGCAGGCAGCAAGTTGGCCTGCATGCTGTCGCTGGTGTGGCTCCACGGCCCTTCCTCTAGGCTTTCAAGCCCTTGTACATATTCAGGTGTTTTACCTGGGAAGGGTGGGAAAAGTTCAACAGCAGCTGGCCTGGGGCTCAGCTCACGGTTACTCACAGATGCCTCGGCATGGCCCCCCGCTTTGCAATGAGGACGCTCCTTGCGTAGGAGTGGGCTGCTGGCTCTATGGGAGATGATTCCCCACCTCTGACCAATTTCAGAATTGTTTACCGATGGAGCAAGTGCCCTGATTGTGTTTTCCTCTGTCTAACTCGTGGGTTCAGGTTTTTTTTTTTCTTTTTTGGTTCAAGTTAGATTTTATTCCTCTTTTATGTATTTATAGATATAAGCATGGAAATAATTCATTCATATAAATACATCTGTGTGAAGGGAAGAACTTTTTTCTGTTTTATTTTTAAATTTTATTTTTTAAAATTTTGAAATTTAATTTTATTTATTTTTTATACAGCAGGTTATTATTAGTTATGTATTTTATGCATATACATGTATACAGGTCAAGCCCAATCTCCCAACTCACCCCAACACCACCTCCCCATGTCTTCCCACACTTGGTGTCCATACGTGTGTTCTCTACCTCTGTGTCTCTATTTCTTCCCTGCAAACCAGTTCATCTGTACCATTTTTCTAGGTTCCACATATATGCATTAATATACAATATTTGTTTGTCTCTTTCTGACTTACTTCATTCTGTATGACAGTCTCTAGATCCATCGACGTCTCTACAAATGACCCAGTTTCATTCCTTCTTATGGCTGAGTAATATTCCATTTTATATATGTACCACATCTTTATCCATTCGTCTGTCTGTGGGTATTTAGGTTGCTTCCATTACCTGGCTATCGTAAATAGTGCTGAAATGAGCATTGTGGTGAATGTGCCTTTTTGATTTATGGTTTTCTCTGGGTATATGCCCAGAAGTGGGATTGCTGAATCATATGGTAATTCTATTTCTAGTTTTTTTAAGGAAACTCCATACTGTTCTCCATCGTGACTGTATCAATTTACATTTCCACCACTAGTGGAAGAGGGATCCTTTTGTCCACACCCTCCCCAGAATTCGTTGTTTGTAGATTTTCTGATGATGCCGATTCTAACAGGTGTGAGGTGATACCTCATTGTAGTTTTGATTTGCATTTCTCTAATAATTAGTGATGTTGAGCAGCTTTTCATGTGCGTCTTGGCCATCTCTGTGTCTTCTTTGAAGAAACGTCTCTTTAGATCTTCTGCCCATTTTTGTATTGGGTTGTTTGTTTTTTTAATATTAAGCTGCATGAGCTCTTTATATATATTGGAGATTAAACTTTTGTCCATTGATTCGTTTGCAAATATTTTCGCCCATTCTGAGGGATGCTTTTTGCCATTCCCGTTTTTTTAACAGAAAAAGAAAGAAAGGAAAAGAAGCAGAACACTAATGTGTGTAAAATATGCCTTTTGAAACTGTCGTTTTGAAATATGGACGTCCTTTGAATTTTTTGGTCGATATATGAACCCAGGATTTGTTTTCAGGGCAGGTGTCATTTACAGGCCTGCAATGATTTTGAATATCAACTGACCATTAGCGCTGGGATTAAAGCTGCTGTTGTGTGAAATGGCCACAAGGTGGCAGCAGGTCTCCCTTACCAAATCTGGTTACTGGGGCAACAGAGCCTCAATGGAAGTCGTGTTCTAGATTGGAATTTAGAATGGAATGTGCCAGGAGAAAGCCCCTCAAGTTTGTCTCACTACTTCTTGTTCGTGTTTTTAATTTAATTTTTTATTTTTTATTACAGCAAATTTGATTACAATGTTTGGCTTCTTGTAGGTGTGGAAGATGTGGTTCTTTTACACATACACATATGTCTACTCTTCCTGGGATCCTTTTCCCATGTACCTTATGACAGAATGTTGAGTAGTCTTCTCTTGGTATTCTGTAGGTCTTTGGTGATTATATATGTCACCTGTGTTTGTATATGTCTGTTAACCCCAATATCATAATGAAACCAATCCTCACACCTTTCCATTGGTGAACCATAAGTTTGTTGAATGAATCTCTGATTGCCCTTCTCCGTGGAAATATCTGCCCTGGTATCCATTTTTCGGTCACACCTATAAGAGATATGATATGATATGTGTCTTTCACTTTCTGACTTACAACAACTCACGTGCTTACCTCTAGACACACCTACGGTGCTACAAATGGCACTGTGTCCTTTTATTCCTTGGCTTCTATTCTGCCTTAGCGAGGTCCATTTTCAACAATGTGATTCCCTGAGGGCTGAGGATTAGCTGACCTGGGTAGCCTGACCCTGCCGGCCGGCCCTCCCCAGGTGTGCCTGGGTTGAGGTCAATATAAACAGCGCTGCAGGCAGCAATAGCCCCTGAAGCTGTGCCTGACTCCATATTCTCTGCCCCGTCAGCAGTGTCGGGGCTGTGCTGGTGGGAGGGAGTGAGGGGCCACGGCTTTGTGGGTGGCCCGGTGTGAGTGGGTCTCTGCTGGACTTTCTGCAGGAGTTGCCAGGCTTCCACCTGTAATGAAGAGGATGTGTCACCCATACCTTCCGCTGGAATTTCTCTCCGGACAGAGGTGAGGAAGGAAAAAAGCAGTGGGGGCCGGGACAGGAGGGGTATCTCAGGCAGGGCAATGGAAAGCTTCCAGAAGAGCGCCCAGGGCCAGGACCATCCTGACTGGCCTGCAGGCACCAAGTTGGCCTGCATGCTGTCGCTGGTGTGGCTCCACGGCCCTTCCTCTAGGCTTTCAAGCCCTTGTACATATTCAGGTGTTTTACCTGGGAAGGGTGGGAAAAGTTCAACAGCAGCTGGCCTGGGGCTCAGCTCACGGTTACTCACAGATGCCTCGGCATGGCCCCCCGCTTTGCAATGAGGACGCTCCTTGCGTAGGAGTGGGCTGCTGGCTCTATGGGAGATGATTCCCCACCTCTGACCAATTTCAGAATTGTTTACCGATGGAGCAAGTGCCCTGATTGTGTTTTCCTCTGTCTAACTCGTGGGTTCAGGTTTTTTTTTTTCTTTTTTGGTTCAAGTTAGATTTTATTCCTCTTTTATGTATTTATAGATATAAGCATGGAAATAATTCATTCATATAAATACATCTGTGTGAAGGGAAGAACGTTTTTCTGATTTATTTTTAAATTTTATTTTTTAAAATTTTGAAATTTAATTTTATTTATTTTTTATACAGCAGGTTATTATTAGTTATGTATTTTATGCATATACATGTATACAGGTCAATCCCAATCTCCCAACTCACCCCAACACCACCTCCCCATGGCTTCCCACACTTGGTGTCCATACGTGTGGTCTCTACCTCTGTGTCTCTATTTCTTCCCTGCAAACCAGTTCATCTGTACCATTTTTCTAGGTTCCACATATATGCATTAATATACAATATTTGTTTGTCTCTTTCTGACTTACTTCATTCTGTATGACAGTCTCTAGATCCATCGACGTCTCTACAAATGACCCAGTTTCATTCCTTCTTATGGCTGAGTAATATTCCATTTTATATATGTACCACATCTTTATCCATTCGTCTGTCTGTGGGTATTTAGGTTGCTTCCATTACCTGGCTATCGTAAATAGTGCTGAAATGAGCATTGTGGTGAATGTGCCTTTTTGATTTATGGTTTTCTCTGGGTATATGCCCAGAAGTGGGATTGCTGAATCATATGGTAATTCTATTTCTAGTTTTTTTAAGGAAACTCCATACTGTTCTCCATCGTGACTGTATCAATTTACATTTCCACCACTAGTGGAAGAGGGATCCTTTTGTCCACACCCTCCCCAGAATTCGTTGTTTGTAGATTTTCTGATGATGCCGATTCTAACAGGTGTGAGGTGATACCTCATTGTAGTTTTGATTTGCATTTCTCTAATAATTAGTGATGTTGAGCAGCTTTTCATGTGCGTCTTGGCCATCTCTGTGTCTTCTTTGAAGAAACGTCTCTTTAGATCTTCTGCCCATTTTTGTATTGGGTTGTTTGTTTTTTTAATATTAAGCTGCATGAGCTCTTTATATATATTGGAGATTAAACTTTTGTCCATTGATTCGTTTGCAAATATTTTCGCCCATTCTGAGGGATGCTTTTTGCCATTCCCGTTTTTTTAACAAAAAAAGAAAGAAAGGAAAAGAAGCAGAACACTAATGTGTGTAAAATATGCCTTTTGAAACTGTCGTTTTGAAATATGGACGTCCTTTGAATTTTTTGGTCGATATATGAACCCAGGATTTGTTTTCAGGGCAGGTGTCATTTACAGGCCTGCAATGATTTTGAATATCAACTGACCATTAGCGCTGGGATTAAAGCTGCTGTTGTGTGAAATGGCCACAAGGTGGCAGCAGGTCTCCCTTACCAAATCTGGTTACTGGGGCAACAGAGCCTCAATGGAAGTCGTGTTCTAGATTGGAATTTAGAATGGAATGTGCCAGGAGAAAGCCCCTCAAGTTTGCCTCACTACTTCTTGTTCGTGTTTTTAATTTAATTTTTTATTTTTTATTACAGCAAATTTGATTACAATGTTTGGCTTGTTGTAGGTGTGGAAGATGTGGTTCTTTTACACATACACATATGTCTACTCTTCCTGGGATCCTTTTCCCATGTACCTTATGACAGAATGTTGAGTAGTCTTCTCTTGGTATTCTGTAGGTCTTTGGTGATTATATATGTCACCTGTGTTTGTATATGTCTGTTAACCCCAATATCATAATGAAACCAATCCTCACACCTTTCCATTGGTGAACCATAAGTTTGTTGAATGAATCTCTGATTGCCCTTCTCCGTGGAAATATCTGCCCTGGTATCCATTTTTCGGTCACACCTATAAGAGATATGATATGATATGTGTCTTTCACTTTCTGACTTACAACAACTCACGTGCTTACCTCTAGACACACCTACGGTGCTACAAATGGCACTGTGTCCTTTTATTCCTTGGCTTCTATTCTGCCTTAGCGAGGTCCATTTTCAACAATGTGATTCCCTGAGGGCTGAGGATTAGCTGACCTGGGTAGCCTGACCCTGCCGGCCGGCCCTCCCCAGGTGTGCCTGGGTTGAGGTCAATATAAACAGCGCTGCAGGCAGCAATAGCCCCTGAAGCTGTGCCTGACTCCATATTCTCTGCCCCGTCAGCAGTGTCGGGGCTGTGCTGGTGGGAGGGAGTGAGGGGCCACGGCTTTGTGGGTGGCCCGGTGTGAGTGGGTCTCTGCTGGACTTTCTGCAGGAGTTGCCAGGCTGCCACCTGTAATGAAGAGGATGTGTCACCCATACCTTCCGCTGGAATTTCTCTCCGGACAGAGGTGAGGAAGGAAAAAAGCAGTGGGGGCCGGGACAGGAGGGGTATCTCAGGCAGGGCAATGGAAAGCTTCCAGAAGAGCGCCCAGGGCCAGGACCATCCTGACTGGCCTGCAGGCACCAAGTTGGCCTGCGTGCTGTCGCTGGTGTGGCTCCACGGCCCTTCCTCTAGGTTTTCAAGCCCTTGTACATATTCAGGTGTTTTACCTGGGAAGGGTGGGAAAAGTTCAACAGCAGCTGGCCTGGGGCTCAGCTCACGGTTACTCACAGATGCCTCGGCATGGCCCCCCGCTTTGCAATGAGGACGCTCCTTGCGTAGGAGTGGGCTGCTAGCTCTATGGGAGATGATTCCCCACCTCTGACCAATTTCAGAATTGTTTACCGATGGAGCAAGTGCCCTGATTGTGTTTTCCTCTGTCTAACTCGTGGGTTCAGGTTTTTTTTTTTCTTTTTTGGTTCAAGTTAGATTTTATTCCTCTTTTATGTATTTATAGATATAAGCATGGAAATAATTCATTCATATAAATACATCTGTGTGAAGGGAAGAACTTTTTTCTGTTTTATTTTTAAATTTTATTTTTTAAAATTTTGAAATTTAATTTTATTTATTTTTTATACAGCAGGTTATTATTAGTTATGTATTTTATGCATATACATGTATACAGGTCAATCCCAATCTCCCAACTCACCCCAACACCACCTCCCCATGGCTTCCCACACTTGGTGTCCATACGTGTGGTCTCTACCTCTGTGTCTCTATTTCTTCCCTGCAAACCAGTTCATCTGTACCATTTTTCTAGGTTCCACATATATGCATTAATATACAATATTTGTTTGTCTCTTTCTGACTTACTTCATTCTGTATGACAGTCTCTAGATCCATCGACGTCTCTACAAATGACCCAGTTTCATTCCTTCTTATGGCTGAGTAATATTCCATTTTATATATGTACCACATCTTTATCCATTCATCTGTCTGTGTGTATTTAGGTTGCTTCCATTACCTGGCTATCGTAAATAGTGCTGAAATGAGCATTGTGGTGAATGTGCCTTTTTGATTTATGGTTTTCTCTGGGTATATGCCCAGAAGTGGGATTGCTGGATCATATGGTAATTCTATTTCTAGTTTTTTTAAGGAAACTCCATACTGTTCTCCATCGTGACTGTATCAATTTACATTTCCACCACTAGTGGAAGAGGGATCCTTTTGTCCACACCCTCCCCAGAATTCGTTGTTTGTAGATTTTCTGATGATGCCAATTGTAACAGGTGTGAGGTGATACCTCATTGTAGTTTTGATTTGCATTTCTCTAATAATTAGTGATGTTGAGCAGCTTTTCATGTGCGTCTTGGCCATCTCTGTGTCTTCTTTGAAGAAACGTCTCTTTAGATCTTCTGCCCATTTTTGTATTGGGTTGTTTGTTTTTTTAATATTAAGCTGCATGAGCTCTTTATATATATTGGAGATTAAACTTTTGTCCATTGATTCGTTTGCAAATATTTTCGCCCATTCTGAGGGATGCTTTTTGCCATTCCCGTTTTTTTAACAGAAAAAGAAAGAAAGGAAAAGAAGCAGAACACTAATGTGTGTAAAATATGCCTTTTGAAACTGTCGTTTTGAAATATGGACGTCCTTTGAATTTTTTGGTCGATATATGAACCCAGGATTTGTTTTCAGGGCAGGTGTCATTTACAGGCCTGCAATGATTTTGAATATCAACTGACCATTAGCGCTGGGATTAAAGCTGCTGTTGTGTGAAATGGCCACAAGGTGGCAGCAGGTCTCCCTTACCAAATCTGGTTACTGGGGCAACAGAGCCTCAATGGAAGTCGTGTTCTAGATTGGAATTTAGAATGGAATGTGCCAGGAGAAAGCCCCTCAAGTTTGCCTCACTACTTCTTGTTCGTGTTTTTAATTTAATTTTTTATTTTTTATTACAGCAAATTTGATTACAATGTTTGGCTTGTTGTAGGTGTGGAAGATGTGGTTCTTTTACACATACACATATGTCTACTCTTCCTGGGATCCTTTTCCCATGTACCTTATGACAGAATGTTGAGTAGTCTTCTCTTGGTATTCTGTAGGTCTTTGGTGATTATATATGTCACCTGTGTTTGTATATGTCTGTTAACCCCAATATCATAATGAAACCAATCCTCACACCTTTCCATTGGTGAACCATAAGTTTGTTGAATGAATCTCTGATTGCCCTTCTCCGTGGAAATATCTGCCCTGGTATCCATTTTTCGGTCACACCTATAAGAGATATGATATGATATGTGTCTTTCACTTTCTGACTTACAACAACTCACGTGCTTACCTCTAGACACACCTACGGTGCTACAAATGGCACTGTGTCCTTTTATTCCTTGGCTTCTATTCTGCCTTAGCGAGGTCCATTTTCAACAATGTGATTCCCTGAGGGCTGAGGATTAGCTGACCTGGGTAGCCTGACCCTGCCGGCCGGCCCTCCCCAGGTGTGCCTGGGTTGAGGTCAATATAAACAGCGCTGCAGGCAGCAATAGCCCCTGAAGCTGTGCCTGACTCCATATTCTCTGCCCCGTCAGCAGTGTCGGGGCTGTGCTGGTGGGAGGGAGTGAGGGGCCACGGCTTTGTGGGTGGCCCGGTGTGAGTGGGTCTCTGCTGGACTTTCTGCAGGAGTTGCCAGGCTGCCACCTGTAATGAAGAGGATGTGTCACCCATACCTTCCGCTGGAATTTCTCTCCGGACAGAGGTGAGGAAGGAAAAAAGCAGTGGGGGCCGGGACAGGAGGGGTATCTCAGGCAGGGCAATGGAAAGCTTCCAGAAGAGCGCCCAGGGCCAGGACCATCCTGACTGGCCTGCAGGCACCAAGTTGGCCTGCGTGCTGTCGCTGGTGTGGCTCCACGGCCCTTCCTCTAGGTTTTCAAGCCCTTGTACATATTCAGGTGTTTTACCTGGGAAGGGTGGGAAAAGTTCAACAGCAGCTGGCCTGGGGCTCAGCTCACGGTTACTCACAGATGCCTCGGCATGGCCCCCCGCTTTGCAATGAGGACGCTCCTTGCGTAGGAGTGGGCTGCTAGCTCTATGGGAGATGATTCCCCACCTCTGACCAATTTCAGAATTGTTTACCGATGGAGCAAGTGCCCTGATTGTGTTTTCCTCTGTCTAACTCGTGGGTTCAGGTTTTTTTTTTTCTTTTTTGGTTCAAGTTAGATTTTATTCCTCTTTTATGTATTTATAGATATAAGCATGGAAATAATTCATTCATATAAATACATCTGTGTGAAGGGAAGAACTTTTTTCTGTTTTATTTTTAAATTTTATTTTTTAAAATTTTGAAATTTAATTTTATTTATTTTTTATACAGCAGGTTATTATTAGTTATGTATTTTATGCATATACATGTATACAGGTCAATCCCAATCTCCCAACTCACCCCAACACCACCTCCCCATGGCTTCCCACACTTGGTGTCCATACGTGTGGTCTCTACCTCTGTGTCTCTATTTCTTCCCTGCAAACCAGTTCATCTGTACCATTTTTCTAGGTTCCACATATATGCATTAATATACAATATTTGTTTGTCTCTTTCTGACTTACTTCATTCTGTATGACAGTCTCTAGATCCATCGACGTCTCTACAAATGACCCAGTTTCATTCCTTCTTATGGCTGAGTAATATTCCATTTTATATATGTACCACATCTTTATCCATTCATCTGTCTGTGGGTATTTAGGTTGCTTCCATTACCTGGCTATCGTAAATAGTGCTGAAATGAGCATTGTGGTGAATGTGCCTTTTTGATTTATGGTTTTCTCTGGGTATATGCCCAGAAGTGGGATTGCTGGATCATATGGTAATTCTATTTCTAGTTTTTTTAAGGAAACTCCATACTGTTCTCCATCGTGACTGTATCAATTTACATTTCCACCACTAGTGGAAGAGGGATCCTTTTGTCCACACCCTCCCCAGAATTCGTTGTTTGTAGATTTTCTGATGATGCCAATTGTAACAGGTGTGAGGTGATACCTCATTGTAGTTTTGATTTGCATTTCTCTAATAATTAGTGATGTTGAGCAGCTTTTCATGTGCGTCTTGGCCATCTCTGTGTCTTCTTTGAAGAAACGTCTCTTTAGATCTTCTGCCCATTTTTGTATTGGGTTGTTTGTTTTTTTAATATTAAGCTGCATGAGCTCTTTATATATATTGGAGATTAAACTTTTGTCCATTGATTCGTTTGCAAATATTTTCGCCCATTCTGAGGGATGCTTTTTGCCATTCCCTTTTTTTAACAGAAAAAGAAAGAAAGGAAAAGAAGCAGAACACTAATGTGTGTAAAATATGCCTTTTGAAACTGTCGTTTTGAAATATGGACGTCCTTTGAATTTTTTGGTCGATATATGAACCCAGGATTTGTTTTCAGGGCAGGTGTCATTTACAGGCCTGCAATGATTTTGAATATCAACTGACCATTAGCGCTGGGATTAAAGCTGCTGTTGTGTGAAACGGCCACAAGGTGGCAGCAGGTCTCCCTTACCAAATCTGGTTACTGGGGCAACAGAGCCTCAATGGAAGCCGTGTTCTAGATTGGAATTTAGAATGGAATGTGCCAGGAGAAAGCCCCTCAAGTTTGTCTCACTACTTCTTGTTCGTGTTTTTAATTTAATTTTTTATTTTTTATTACAGCAAATTTGATTACAATGTTTGGCTTGTTGTAGGTGTGGATGATGTGGTTCTTTTACACATACACATATGTCTGTTCTTCCTGGGATCCTTTTCCCATGTACCTTATGACAGAATGTTGAGTAGTCTTCTCTTGGTATTCTGTAGGTCTTTGGTGCTTATATATGTCACCTGTGTTTGTATATGTCTGTTAACCCCAATATCATAATGAAACCAATCCTCACACCTTTCCATTGGTGAACCATAAGTTTGTTGAATGAATCTCTGATTGCCCTTCTCCGTGGAAATATCTGCCCTGGTATCCATTTTTCGGTCACACCTATAAGAGATATGATATGATATGTGTCTTTCACTTTCTGACTTACAACAACTCACGTGCTTACCTCTAGACACACCTACGGTGCTACAAATGGCACTGTGTCCTTTTATTCCTTGGCTTCTATTCTGCCTTAGCGAGGTCCATTTTCAACAATGTGATTCCCTGAGGGCTGAGGATTAGCTGACCTGGGTAGCCTGACCCTGCCGGCCGGCCCTCCCCAGGTGTGCCTGGGTTGAGGTCAATATAAACAGCGCTGCAGGCAGCAATAGCCCCTGAAGCTGTGCCTGACTCCATATTCTCTGCCCCGTCAGCAGTGTCGGGGCTGTGCTGGTGGGAGGGAGTGAGGGGCCACGGCTTTGTGGGTGGCCCGGTGTGAGTGGGTCTCTGCTGGACTTTCTGCAGGAGTTGCCAGGCTTCCACCTGTAATGAAGAGGATGTGTCACCCATACCTTCCGCTGGAATTTCTCTCCGGACAGAGGTGAGGAAGGAAAAAAGCAGTGGGGGCCGGGACAGGAGGGGTATCTCAGGCAGGGCAATGGAAAGCTTCCAGAAGAGCGCCCAGGGCCAGGACCATCCTGACTGGCCTGCAGGCACCAAGTTGGCTTGCATGCTGTCGCTGGTGTGGCTCCACGGCCCTTCCTCTAGGCTTTCAAGCCCTTGTACATATTCAGGTGTTTTACCTGGGAAGGGTGGGAAAAGTTCAACAGCAGCTGGCCTGGGGCTCAGCTCACGGTTACTCACAGATGCCTCGGCATGGCCCCCCGCTTTGCAATGAGGACGCTCCTTGCGTAGGAGTGGGCTGCTGGCTCTATGGGAGATGATTCCCCACCTCTGACCAATTTCAGAATTGTTTACCGATGGAGCAAGTGCCCTGATTGTGTTTTCCTCTGTCTAACTCGTGGGTTCAGGTTTTTTTTTTTCTTTTTTGGTTCAAGTTAGATTTTATTCCTCTTTTATGTATTTATAGATATAAGCATGGAAATAATTCATTCATATAAATACATCTGTGTGAAGGGAAGAACTTTTTTCTGTTTTATTTTTAAATTTTATTTTTTAAAATTTTGTAATTTAATTTTATTTATTTTTTATACAGCAGGTTATTATTAGTTATGTATTTTATGCATATACATGTATACAGGTCAATCCCAATCTCCCAACTCACCCCAACACCACCTCCCCATGGCTTCCCACAGTTGGTGTCCATACGTGTGGTCTCTACCTCTGTGTCTCTATTTCTTCCCTGCAAACCAGTTCATCTGTACCATTTTTCTAGGTTCCACATATATGCATTAATATACAATACTTGTTTGTCTCTTTCTGACTTACTTCATTCTGTATGACAGTCTCTAGATCCATCGACGTCTCTACAAATGACCCAGTTTCATTCCTTCTTATGGCTGAGTAATATTCCATTTTATATATGTACCACATCTTTATCCATTCGTCTGTCTGTGGGTATTTAGGTTGCTTCCATTACCTGGCTATCGTAAATAGTGCTGAAATGAGCATTGTGGTGAATGTGCCTTTTTGATTTATGGTTTTCTCTGGGTATATGCCCAGAAGTGGGATTGCTGAATCATATGGTAATTCTATTTCTAGTTTTTTTAAGGAAACTCCATACTGTTCTCCATCGTGACTGTATCAATTTACATTTCCACCACTAGTGGAAGAGGGATCCTTTTGTCCACACCCTCCCCAGAATTCGTTGTTTGTAGATTTTCTGATGATGCCGATTCTAACAGGTGTGAGGTGATACCTCATTGTAGTTTTGATTTGCATTTCTCTAATAATTAGTGATGTTGAGCAGCTTTTCATGTGCGTCTTGGCCATCTCTGTGTCTTCTTTGAAGAAACGTCTCTTTAGATCTTCTGCCCATTTTTGTATTGGGTTGTTTGTTTTTTTAATATTAAGCTGCATGAGCTCTTTATATATATTGGAGATTAAACTTTTGTCCATTGATTCGTTTGCAAATATTTTCGCCCATTCTGAGGGATGCTTTTTGCCATTCCCGTTTTTTTAACAAAAAAAGAAAGAAAGGAAAAGAAGCAGAACACTAATGTGTGTAAAATATGCCTTTTGAAACTGTCGTTTTGAAATATGGACGTCCTTTGAATTTTTTGGTCGATATATGAACCCAGGATTTGTTTTCAGGGCAGGTGTCATTTACAGGCCTGCAATGATTTTGAATATCAACTGACCATTAGCGCTGGGATTAAAGCTGCTGTTGTGTGAAATGGCCACAAGGTGGCAGCAGGTCTCCCTTACCAAATCTGGTTACTGGGGCAACAGAGCCTCAATGGAAGTCGTGTTCTAGATTGGAATTTAGAATGGAATGTGCCAGGAGAAAGCCCCTCAAGTTTGCCTCACTACTTCTTGTTCGTGTTTTTAGTTTAATTTTTTATTTTTTATTACAGCAAATTTGATTACAATGTTTGGCTTGTTGTAGGTGTGGAAGATGTGGTTCTTTTACACATACACATATGTCTACTCTTCCTGGGATCCTTTTCCCATGTACCTTATGACAGAATGTTGAGTAGTCTTCTCTTGGTATTCTGTAGGTCTTTGGTGATTATATATGTCACCTGTGTTTGTATATGTCTGTTAACCCCAATATCATAATGAAACCAATCCTCACACCTTTCCATTGGTGAACCATAAGTTTGTTGAATGAATCTCTGATTGCCCTTCTCCGTGGAAATATCTGCCCTGGTATCCATTTTTCGGTCACACCTATAAGAGATATGATATGATATGTGTCTTTCACTTTCTGACTTACAACAACTCACGTGCTTACCTCTAGACACACCTACGGTGCTACAAATGGCACTGTGTCCTTTTATTCCTTGGCTTCTATTCTGCCTTAGCGAGGTCCATTTTCAACAATGTGATTCCCTGAGGGCTGAGGATTAGCTGACCTGGGTAGCCTGACCCTGCCGGCCGGCCCTCCCCAGGTGTGCCTGGGTTGAGGTCAATATAAACAGCGCTGCAGGCAGCAATAGCCCCTGAAGCTGTGCCTGACTCCATATTCTCTGCGCCGTCAGCAGTGTCGGGGCTGTGCTGGTGGGAGGGAGTGAGGGGCCACGGCTTTGTGGGTGGCCCGGTGTGAGTGGGTCTCTGCTGGACTTTCTGCAGGAGTTGCCAGGCTTCCACCTGTAATGAAGAGGATGTGTCACCCATACCTTCCGCTGGAATTTCTCTCCGGACAGAGGTGAGGAAGGAAAAAAGCAGTGGGGGCCGGGACAGGAGGGGTATCTCAGGCAGGGCAATGGAAAGCTTCCAGAAGAGCGCCCAGGGCCAGGACCATCCTGACTGGCCTGCAGGCACCAAGTTGGCCTGCGTGCTGTCGCTGGTGTGGCTCCACGGCCCTTCCTCTAGGTTTTCAAGCCCTTGTACATATTCAGGTGTTTTACCTGGGAAGGGTGGGAAAAGTTCAACAGCAGCTGGCCTGGGGCTCAGCTCACGGTTACTCACAGATGCCTCGGCATGGCCCCCCGCTTTGCAATGAGGACGCTCCTTGCGTAGGAGTGGGCTGCTAGCTCTATGGGAGATGATTCCCCACCTCTGACCAATTTCAGAATTGTTTACCGATGGAGCAAGTGCCCTGATTGTGTTTTCCTCTGTCTAACTCGTGGGTTCAGGTTTTTTTTTTTCTTTTTTGGTTCAAGTTAGATTTTATTCCTCTTTTATGTATTTATAGATATAAGCATGGAAATAATTCATTCATATAAATACATCTGTGTGAAGGGAAGAACTTTTTTCTGTTTTATTTTTAAATTTTATTTTTTAAAATTTTGAAATTTAATTTTATTTATTTTTTATACAGCAGGTTATTATTAGTTATGTATTTTATGCATATACATGTATACAGGTCAATCCCAATCTCCCAACTCACCCCAACACCACCTCCCCATGGCTTCCCACACTTGGTGTCCATACGTGTGGTCTCTACCTCTGTGTCTCTATTTCTTCCCTGCAAACCAGTTCATCTGTACCATTTTTCTAGGTTCCACATATATGCATTAATATACAATATTTGTTTGTCTCTTTCTGACTTACTTCATTCTGTATGACAGTCTCTAGATCCATCGACGTCTCTACAAATGACCCAGTTTCATTCCTTCTTATGGCTGAGTAATATTCCATTTTATATATGTACCACATCTTTATCCATTCATCTGTCTGTGGGTATTTAGGTTGCTTCCATTACCTGGCTATCGTAAATAGTGCTGAAATGAGCATTGTGGTGAATGTGCCTTTTTGATTTATGGTTTTCTCTGGGTATATGCCCAGAAGTGGGATTGCTGGATCATATGGTAATTCTATTTCTAGTTTTTTTAAGGAAACTCCATACTGTTCTCCATCGTGACTGTATCAATTTACATTTCCACCACTAGTGGAAGAGGGATCCTTTTGTCCACACCCTCCCCAGAATTCGTTGTTTGTAGATTTTCTGATGATGCCAATTGTAACAGGTGTGAGGTGATACCTCATTGTAGTTTTGATTTGCATTTCTCTAATAATTAGTGATGTTGAGCAGCTTTTCATGTGCGTCTTGGCCATCTCTGTGTCTTCTTTGAAGAAACGTCTCTTTAGATCTTCTGCCCATTTTTGTATTGGGTTGTTTGTTTTTTTAATATTAAGCTGCATGAGCTCTTTATATATATTGGAGATTAAACTTTTGTCCATTGATTCGTTTGCAAATATTTTCGCCCATTCTGAGGGATGCTTTTTGCCATTCCCGTTTTTTTAACAAAAAAAGAAAGAAAGGAAAAGAAGCAGAACACTAATGTGTGTAAAATATGCCTTTTGAAACTGTCGTTTTGAAATATGGATGTCCTTTGAATTTTTTGGTCGATATATGAACCCAGGATTTGTTTTCAGGGCAGGTGTCATTTACAGGCCTGCAATGATTTTGAATATCAACTGACCATTAGCGCTGGGATTAAAGCTGCTGTTGTGTGAAACGGCCACAAGGTGGCAGCAGGTCTCCCTTACCAAATCTGGTTACTGGGGCAACAGAGCCTCAATGGAAGTCGTGTTCTAGATTGGAATTTAGAATGGAATGTGCCAGGAGAAAGCCCCTCAAGTTTGTCTCACTACTTCTTGTTCGTGTTTTTAATTTAATTTTTTATTTTTTATTACAGCAAATTTGATTACAATGTTTCGCTTGTTGTAGGTGTGGAAGATGTGGTTCTTTTACACATACACATATGTCTGTTCTTCCTGGGATCCTTTTCCCATGTACCTTATGACAGAATGTTGAGTAGTCTTCTCTTGGTATTCTGTAGGTCTTTGGTGATTATATATGTCACCTGTGTTTGTATATGTCTGTTAACCCCAATATCATAATGAAACCAATCCTCACACCTTTCCATTGGTGAACCATAAGTTTGTTGAATGAATCTGTGATTGCCCTTCTCCGTGGAAATATCTGCCCTGGTATCAATTTTTCGGTCACACCTATAAGAGATATGATATGATATGTGTCTTTCACTTTCTGACTTACAACAACTCACGTGCTTACCTCTAGACACAACTACGGTGCTACAAATGGCATTGTGTCCTTTTATTCCTTGGCTTCTATTCTGCCTTAGCGAGGTCCATTTTCAACAATGTGATTCCCTGAGGGCTGAGGATTAGCTGACCTGGGTAGCCTGACCCTGACGGCCTGCACTCCCCAGGTGTGCCTGGGTTGAGGACAATATAAACAGCGCTGCAGGCAGCAATAGCCCCTGAAGCTGTGCCTGACTACATATTCTCTGCCCCGTCAGCAGTGTCGGGGCTGTGCTGGTGGGAGGGAGTGAGGGGCCACGGCTTTGTGGGTGGCCCGGTGTGAGTGGGTCTCTGCTGGACTTTCTGCAGGAGTTGCCAGGCTTCCACCTGTAATGAAGAGGATGTGTCACCCATACCTTCCGCTGGAATTTCTCTCCGGACAGAGGTGAGGAAGGAAAAAAGCAGTGGGGGCCGGGACAGGAGGGGTATCTCAGGCAGGGCAATGGAAAGCTTCCAGAAGAGCGCCCAGGGCCAGGACCATCCTGACTGGCCTGCAGGCACCAAGTTGGCCTGCATGCTGTCGCTGGTGTGGCTCCACGGCCCTTCCTCTAGGCTTTCAAGCCCTTGTACATATTCAGGTGTTTTACATGGGAAGGGTGGGAAAAGTTCAACAGCAGCTGGCCTGGGGCTCAGCTCACGGTTACTCACAGATGCCTCGGCATGGCCCCCCGCTTTGCAATGAGGACGCTCCTTGCGTAGGAGTGGGCTGCTGGCTCTATGGGAGATGATTCCCCACCTCTGACCAATTTCAGAATTGTTTACCGATGGAGCAAGTGCCCTGATTGTGTTTTCCTCTAACTCGTGGGTTCAGGTTTTTTTTTTTCTTTTTTGGTTCAAGTTAGATTTTATTCCTCTTTTATGTATTTATAGATATAAGCATGGAAATAATTCATTCATATAAATACATCTGTGTGAAGGGAAGAACTTTTTTCTGTTTTATATTTAAATTTTATTTTTTAAAATTTTGTAATTTAATTTTATTTATTTTTTATACAGCAGGTTATTATTAGTTATGTATTTTATGCATATACATGTATACAGGTCAATCCCAATCTCCCAACTCACCCCAACACCACCTCCCCATGGCTTCCCACACTTGGTGTCCATACGTGTGTTCTCTACCTCTGTGTCTCTATTTCTTCCCTGCAAACCAGTTCATCTGTACCATTTTTCTAGGTTCCACATATATGCATTAATATACAATATTTGTTTTTCTCTTTCTGACTTACTTCATTCTGTATGACAGTCTCTAGATCCATCGACGTCTCTACAAATGACCCAGTTTCATTCCTTCTTATGGCTGAGTAATATTCCATTTTATATATGTACCACATCTTTATCCATTCGTCTGTCTGTGGGTATTTAGGTTGCTTCCATTACCTGGCTATCGTAAATAGTGCTGAAATGAGCATTGTGGTGAATGTGCCTTTTTGATATATGGTTTTATCTGGGTATATGCCCAGAAGTGGGATTGCTGGATCATATGGTAATTGTATTTCTAGTTTTTTTAAGGAAACTCCATACTGTTCTCCATCGTGACTGTATCAATTTACATTTCCACCACTAGTGGAAGAGGGATCCTTTTGTCCACACCCTCCCCAGAATTCGTTGTTTGCAGATTTTCTGATGATGCCAGTTGTAACAGGTGTGAGGTGATACCTCATTGTAGATTTGATTTGCATTTCTCTAATAATTAGTGATGTTGAGCAGCTTTTCATGTGCGTCTTGGCCATCTCTGTGTCTTCTTTGAAGAAACGTCTCTTTAGATCTTCTGCCCATTTTTGTATTGGGTTGTTTGTTTTTTTAATATTAAGCTGCATGAGCTCTTTATATATATTGGAGATTAAACCTTTGTCCATTGATTCGTTTGCAAATATTTTCGCCCATTCTGAGGGATGCTTTTTGCCATTCCCGTTTTTTTAACAAAAAAAGAAAGAAAGAAAAAGAAGCAGAACACTAATGTGTGTAAAATATGCCTTTTGAAACTGTCGTTTTGAAATATGGACGTCCTTTGAATTTTTTGGTCGAAATATGAACCCAGGATTTGTTTTCAGGGCAGGTGTCATTTACAGGCCTGCAATGATTTTGAATATCAACTGACCATTAGCGCTGGGATTAAAGCTGCTGTTGTGTGAAACGGCCACAAGGTGGCAGCAGGTCTCCCTTACCAAATCTGGTTACTGGGGCAACAGAGCCTCAATGGAAGTCGTGTTCTAGATTGGAATTTAGAATGGAATGTGCCAGGAGAAAGCCCCTCAAGTTTGTCTCACTACTTCTTGTTCGTGTTTTTAATTTAATTTTTTTTATTTTTTATTACAGCAAATTTGATTACAATGTTTGGCTTGTTGTAGGTGTGGAAGATGTGGTTCTTTTACACATACACATATGTCTGTTCTTTCTGGGATCCTTTTCCCATGTACCTTATGACAGAATGTTGAGTAGTCTTCTCTTGGTATTCTGTAGGTCTTTGGTGATTCTATATGTCACCTGGTTTGTATATGTCTGTTAACCCCAATATCATAATGAAACCATTCCTCACACCTTTCCATTGGTGAACCATAAGTTTGTTGAATGAATCTGTGATTGCCCTTCTCCGTGGAACTATCTGCCCTGGTATCCATTTTTCGGTCACACCTATAAGAGATATGATATGATATGTGTCTTTCACTTTCTGACTTACAACAACTCACGTGCTTACCTCTAGACACACCTACGGTGCTACAAATGGCATTGTGTCCTTTTATTCCTTGGCTTCTATTCTGCCTTAGCGAGGTCCATTTTCAACAATGTGATTCCCTGAGGGCTGAGGATTAGCTGACCTGGGTAGCCTGATCCTGCCGGCCGGCCCTCCCCAGGTGTGCCTGGGTTGAGGTCAATATAAACAGCGCTGCAGGCAGCAATAGCCCCTGAAGCTGTTCCTGACTCCATATTCTCTGCCCCGTCAGCAGTGTCGGGGCTGTGCTGGTGGGAGGGAGTGAAGGGCCACGGCTTTGTGGGTGGCCCGGTGTGAGTGTGTTTCTGCTGGACTTTCTGCAGGAGTTGCAAGGCTTCCACCTGTAATGAAGAGGATGTGTCACCCATACATTCCACTGGAATTTCTCTCCGGACAGAGGTGAGGAAGGAAAAAAGCAGTGGGGGCCGGGACAGGAGGGGTATCTCAGGCAGGGCAATGGAAAGCTTCCAGAAGAGCGCCCAGGGCCAGGAACATCCTGACTGGCCTGCAGGCACCAAGTTGGCCTGCGTGCTGTCGCTGGTGTGGCTCCACGGCCCTTCCTCTAGGCTTTCAAGCCCTTGTACATATTCAGGTGTTTTACCTGGGAAGGGTGGGAAAAGTTCAACAGCAGCTGGCCTGGGGCTCAGCTCACGGTTACTCACAGATGCCTCGGCATGGCCCCCCGCTTTGCAATGAGGACGCTCCTTGCGTAGGAGTGGGCTGCTGGCTCTATGGGAGATGATTCCCCACCTCTGACCAATTTCAGAATTGTTTACCGATGGAGCAAGTGCCCTGATTGTGTTTTCCTCTTTCTAACTCGTGGGTTCAGGTTTTTTTTTTTCTTTTCTGGTTCAAGTTAGATTTTATTCCTCTTTTATGTATTTATAGATATAAGCATGGAAATAATTCATTCATATAAATACATCTGTGTGAAGGGAAGAACTTTTTTCTGTTTTATTTTTAAATTTTATTGCTTAAAATTTTGAAATTTAATTTTATTTATTTTTTATACAGCAGGTTATTATTAGTTATGTATTTTATGCATATACATGTATACAGGTCAATCCCAATCTCCCAACTCACCCCAACACCACCTCCCCGTGGCTTCCCACACTTGGTGTCCATACGTGGGTTCTCTACCTCTGTGTCTCTATTTCTTCCCTGCAAACCAGTTCATCTGTACCATTTTTCTAGGTTCCACATATATGCATTAATATACAATATTTGTTTGTCTCTTTCTGACTTACTTCATTCTGTATGACAGTCTCTAGATCCATTGACGTCTCTACAAATGACCCAGTTTCATTCCTTCTTATGGCTGAGTAATATTCCATTTTATATATGTACCACATCTTTATCCATTCGTCTGTCTGTGGGTATTTAGGTTGCTTCCATTACCTGGCTATCGTAAATAGTGCTGAAATGAGCATTGTGGTGAATGTGCCTTTTTGATTTATGGTTTTCTCTGGGTATATGCCCAGAAGTGGGATTGCTGAATCATATGGTAATTCTATTTCTAGTTTTTTTAAGGAAACTCCATACTGTTCTCCATCGTGACTGTATCAATTTACATTTCCACCACTAGTGGAAGAGGGATCCTTTTGTCCACACCCTCCCCAGAATTCGTTGTTTGTAGATTTTCTGATGATGCCAATTGTAACAGGTGTGAGGTGATACCTCATTGTAGTTTTGATTTGCATTTCTCTAATAATTAGTGATGTTGAGCAGCTTTTCATGTGCGTCTTGGGCATCTCTGTGTCTTCTTTGAAGAAACGTCTCTTTAGATCTTCTGCCCATTTTTGTATTGGGTTGTTTGTTTTTTTAATATTAAGCTGCATGAGCTCTTTATATATATTGGAGATTAAACTTTTGTCCATTGATTCGTTTGCAAATATTTTCGCCCATTCTGAGGGATGCTTTTTGCCGTTCCTGTTTTTTTAAAAAAAAAAAGAAAGAAAGAAAAAGAAGCAGAACACTAATGTGAGTAAAATATGCCTTTTGAAACTGTCGTTTTGAAATATGGACGTCCTTTGAATTTTTTGGTCGATATATGAACCCAGGATTTGTTTTCAGGGCAGGTGTCATTTACAGGCCTGCAATGATTTTGAATATCAACTGACCATTAGCGCTGGGATTAAAGCTGCTGTTGTGCGAAACGGCCACAAGGTGGCAGCAGGTCTCCCTTACCAAATCTGGTTACTGGGGCAACAGAGCCTCAATGGAAGTCGTGTTCTAGATTGGAATTTAGAATGGAATGTGCCAGGAGAAAGCCTCTCAAGTTTGCCTCACTACATCTTGTTCGTGTTTTTAATTTAATTTTTTATTTTTTATTACAGCAAATTTGATTACAATGTTTGGCTTGTTGTAGGTGTGGAAGATGTGGTTCTTTTACACATACACATATGTCTGTTCTTCCTGGGATCCTTTTCCCATGTACCTTATGACAGAATGTTGAGTAGTCTTCTCTTGGTATTCTGTAGGTCTTTGGTGATTCTATATGTCACCTGTGTTTGTATATGTCTGTTAACCCCAATATCATAATGAAACCAATCCTCACACCTTTCCATTGGTGAACCATAAGTTTGTTGAATGAATCTCTGATTGCCCTTCTCCGTGGAAATATCTGCCCTGGTATCCATTTTTCGGTCACACCTATAAGAGATATGATATGATATGTGTCTTTCACTTTCTGACTTACAACAACTCACGTGCTTACCTCTAGACACACCTACGGTGCTACAAATGGCATTGTGTCCTTTTATTCCTTGGCTTCTATTCTGCCTTAGCGAGGTCCATTTTCAACAATGTGATTCCCTGAGGGCTGAGGATTAGCTGACCTGGGTAGCCTGACCCTGCCGTCCGGCCCTCCCAAGGTGTGCCTGGGTTGAGGTCAATATAAACAGCGCTGCAGGCAGCAATAGCCCCTGAAACTGTGCCTGACTCCATATTCTCTGCCCCGTCAGCAGTGTCGGGGCTGTGCTGGTGGGAGGGAGTGAGGGGCCACGGCTTTGTGGGTGGCCCGGTGTGAGTGGGTCTCTGCTGGACTTTCTGCAGGAGTTGCCAGGCTTCCACCTGTAATGAAGAGGATGTGTCACCCATACCTTCCGCTGGAATTTCTCTCCGGACAGAGGTGAGGAAGGAAAAAAGCAGTGGGGGTCGGGACAGGAGGGGTATCTCAGGCAGGGCAATGGAAAGCTTCCAGAAGAGCGCCCAGGGCCAGGACCATCCTGACTGGCCTGCAGGCACCAAGTTGGCCTGCGTGCTGTCGCTGGTGTGGCTCCACGGCCCTTCCTCTAGGCTTTCAAGCCCTTGTACATATTCAGGTGTTTTACCTGGGAAGGGTGGGAAAAGTTCAACAGCAGCTGGCCTGGGGCTCAGCTCACGGTTACTCACAGATGCCTCGGCATGGCCCCCCGCTTTGCAATGAGGACGCTCCTTCCGTAGGAGTGGGCTGCTGGCTCTATGGGAGATGATTCCCCACCTCTGACCAATTTCAGAATTGTTTACCGATGGAGCAAGTGCCCTGATTGTGTTTTCCTCTGTCTAACTCGTGGGTTCAGGTTTTTTTTTTTCTTTTTTGGTTCAAGTTAGATTTTATTCCTCTTTTATGTATTTATAGATATAAGCATGGGAATAATTCATTCATATAAATACATCTGTGTGAAGGGAAGAACTTTTTTCTGTTTTATTTTTAAATTTTATTGTTTAAAATTTTGAAATTTAATTTTATTTATTTTTTATACAGCAGGTTATTATTAGTTATGTATTTTATGCATATACATGTATACAGGTCAATCCCAATCTCCCAACTCACCCCAACACCACCTCCCCGTGGCTTCCCACACTTGGTGTCCATACGTGGGTTCTCTACCTCTGTGTCTCTATTTCTTCCCTGCAAACCAGTTCATCTGTACCATTTTTCTAGGTTCCACATATATGCATTAATATACAATATTTGTTTGTCTCTTTCTGACTTACTTCATTCTGTATGACAGTCTCTAGATCCATCGACGTCTCTACAAATGACCCAGTTTCATTCCTTCTTATGGCTGAGTAATATTCCATTTTATATATGTACCACATCTTTATCCATTCGTCTGTCTGTGGGTATTTAGGTTGCTTCCATTACCTGGCTATCGTAAATAGTGCTGAAATGAGCATTGTGGTGAATGTGCCTTTTTGATTTATGGTTTTCTCTGGGTATATGCCCAGAAGTGGGATTGCTGAATCATATGGTAATTCTATTTCTAGTTTTTTTAAGGAAACTCCATACTGTTCTCCATCGTGACTGTATCAATTTACATTTCCACCACTAGTGGAAGAGGGATCCTTTTGTCCACACCCTCCCCAGAATTCGTTGTTTGTAGATTTTCTGATGATGCCGATTGTAACAGGTGTGAGGTGATACCTCATTGTAGTTTTGATTTGCATTTCTCTAATAATTAGTGATGTTGAGCAGCTTTTCATGTGCGTCTTGGCCATCTCTGTGTCTTCTTTGAAGAAACGTCTCTTTAGATCTTCTGCCCATTTTTGTATTGGGTTGTTTGTTTTTTTAATATTAAGCTGCATGAGCTCTTTATATATATTGGAGATTAAACTTTTGTCCATTGATTCGTTTGCAAATATTTTCGCCCATTCTGAAGGATGCTTTTTGCCATTCCCGTTTTTTTAACAAAAAAAGAAAGAAAGGAAAAGAAGCAGAACACTAATGTGTGTAAAATATGCCTTTTGAAACTGTCGTTTTGAAATATGGACGTCCTTTGAATTTTTTGGTCGATATATGAACCCAGGATTTGTTTTCAGGGCAGGTGTCATTTACAGGCCTGCAATGATTTTGAATATCAACTGACCATTAGCGCTGGGATTAAAGCTGCTGTTGTGTGAAACGGCCACAAGGTGGCAGCAGGTCTCCCTTACCAAATCTGGTTACTGGGGCAACAGAGCCTCAATGGAAGTCGTGTTCTAGATTGGAATTTAGAATGGAATGTGCCAGGAGAAAGCCTCTCAAGTTTGCCTCACTACATCTTGTTCGTGTTTTTAATTTAATTTTTTATTTTTTATTACAGCAAATTTGATTACAATGTTTGGCTTGTTGTAGGTGTGGAAGATGTGGTTCTTTTACACATACACATATGTCTACTCTTCCTGGGATCCTTTTCCCATGTACCTTATGACAGAATGTTGAGTAGTCTTCTCTTGGTATTCTGTAGGTCTTTGGTGATTATATATGTCACCTGTGTTTGTATATGTCTGTTAACCCCAATATCATAATGAAACCAATCCTCACACCTTTCCATTGGTGAACCATAAGTTTGTTGAATGAATCTCTGATTGCCCTTCTCCGTGGAAATATCTGCCCTGGTATCCATTTTTCGGTCACACCTATAAGAGATATGATATGATATGTGTCTTTCACTTTCTGACTTACAACAACTCACGTGCTTACCTCTAGACACACCTACGGTGCTACAAATGGCATTGTGTCCTTTTATTCCTTGGCTTCTATTCTGCCTTAGCGAGGTCCATTTTCAACAATGTGATTCCCTGAGGGCTGAGGATTAGCTGACCTGGGTAGCCTGACCCTGCCGGCCGGCCCTCCCCAGGTGTGCCTGGGTTGAGGTCAATATAAACAGCGCTGCAGGCAGCAATAGCCCCTGAAGCTGTGCCTGACTCCATATTCTCTGCCCCGTCAGCAGTGTCGGGGCTGTGCTGGTGGGAGGGAGTGAGGGGCCACGGCTTTGTGGGTGGCCCGGTGTGAGTGGGTCTCTGCTGGACTTTCTGCAGGAGTTGCCAGGCTTCCACCTGTAATGAAGAGGATGTGTCACCCATACCTTCCGCTGGAATTTCTCTCCGGACAGAGGTGAGGAAGGAAAAAAGCAGTGGGGGCCGGGACAGGAGGGGTATCTCAGGCAGGGCAATGGAAAGCTTCCAGAAGAGCGCCCAGGGCCAGGACCATCCTGACTGGCCTGCAGGCACCAAGTTGGCCTGCGTGCTGTCGCTGGCGTGGCTCCACGGCCCTTCCTCTAGGCTTTCAAGCCCTTGTACATATTCAGGTGTTTTACCTGGGAAGGGTGGGAAAAGTTCAACAGCAGCTGGCCTGGGGCTCAGCTCACGGTTACTCACAGATGCCTCGGCATGGCCCCCCGCTTTGCAATGAGGACGCTCCTTGCGTAGGAGTGGGCTGCCTGCTCTATGGGAGATGATTCCCCACCTCTGACCAATTTCAGAATTGTTTACCGATGGAGCAAGTGCCCTGATTGTGTTTTCCTCTGTCTAACTCGTGGGTTCAGGTTTTTTTTTTTCTTTTTTGGTTCAAGTTAGATTTTATTCCTCTTTTATGTATTTATAGATATAAGCATGGGAATAATTCATTCATATAAATACATCTGTGTGAAGGGAAGAACTTTTTTCTGTTTTATATTTAAATTTTATTTTTTAAAATTTTGAAATTTAATTTTATTTATTTTTTATACAGCAGGTTATTATTAGTTATGTATTTTATGCATATACATGTATACAGGTCAATCCCAATCTCCCAACTCACCCCAACACCACCTCCCCATGGCTTCCCACACTTGGTGTCCATACGTGTGTTCTCTACCTCTGTGTCTCTATTTCTTCCCTGCAAACCAGTTCATCTGTACCATTTTTCTAGGTTCCACATATATGCATTAATATACAATATTTGTTTTTCTCTTTCTGACTTACTTCATTCTGTATGACAGTCTCTAGATCCATCGACGTCTCTACAAATGACCCAGTTTCATTCCTTCTTATGGCTGAGTAATATTCCATTTTATATATGTACCACATCTTTATCCATTCGTCTGTCTGTGGGTATTTATGTTGCTTCCATTACCTGGCTATCATAAATAGTGCTGAAATGAGCATTGTGGTGAATGTGCCTTTTTGATTTATGGTTTTCTCTGGGTATATGCCCAGAAGTGGGATTGCTGGATCATATGGTAATTCTATTTCTAGTTTTTTTAAGGAAACTCCATACTGTTCTCCATCGTGACTGTATCAATTTACATTTCCACCACTAGTGGAAGAGGGATCCTTTTGTCCATACCCTCCCCAGAATTCGTTGTTTGTAGATTTTCTGATGATGCCAATTGTAACAGGTGTGAGGTGATACCTCATTGTAGTTTTGATTTGCATTTCTCTAATAATTAGTGATGTTGAGCAACTTTTCATGTGCGTCTTGGCCATCTCTGTGTCTTCTTTGAAGAAACGTCTCTTTAGATCTTCTGCCCATTTTTGTATTGGGTTGTTTGTTTTTTTAATATTAAGCTGCATGAGCTCTTTATATATATTGGAGATTAAACTTTTGTCCATTGATTCGTTTGAAAATATTTTCGCCCATTCTGAGGGATGCTTTTTGCCATTCCCGTTTTTTTAACAAAGAAAGAAAGGAAAAGAAGCAGAACACTAATGTGTGTAAAATATGCCTTTTGAAACTGTCGTTTTGAAATATGGACGTCCTTTGAATTTTTTGGTCGATATATGAACCCAGGATTTGTTTTCAGGGCAGGTGTCATTTACAGGCCTGCAATGATTTTGAATATCAACTGACCATTAGCGCTGGGATTAAAGCTGCTGTTGTGTGAAACGGCCACAAGGTGGCAGCAGGTCTCCCTTACCAAATCTGGTTACTGGGGCAACAGAGCCTCAATGGAAGTCGTGTTCTAGATTGGAATTTAGAATGGAATGTGCCAGGAGAAAGCCCCTCAAGTTTGTCTCACTACTTCTTGTTCGTGTTTTTAATTTAATTTTTTATTTTTTATTACAGCAAATTTGATTACAATGTTTGGCTTGTTGTAGGTGTGGAAGATGTGGTTCTTTTACACATACACATATGTCTGTTCTTCCTGGGATCCTTTTCCCATGTACCTTATGACAGAATGTTGAGTAGTCTTCTCTTGGTATTCTGTAGGTCTTTGGTGATTATATATGTCACCTGTGTTTGTATATGTCTGTTAACCCCAATATCATAATGAAACCAATCCTCACACCTTTCCATTGGTGAACCATAAGTTTGTTGAATGAATCTCTGATTGCCCTTCTCCGTGGAAATATCTGCCCTGGTATCCATTTTTCGGTCACACCTATAAGAGATATGATATGATATGTGTCTTTCACTTTCTGACTTACAACAACTCACGTGCTTACCTCTAGACACACCTACGGTGCTACAAATGGCATTGTGTCCTTTTATTCCTTGGCTTCTATTCTGCCTTAGCGAGGTCCATTTTCAACAATGTGATTCCCTGAGGGCTGAGGATTAGCTGACCTGGGTAGCCTGACCCTGCCGGCCGGCCCTCCCCAGGTGTGCCTGGGTTGAGGTCAATATAAACAGCGCTGCAGGCAGCAATAGCCCCTGAAGCTGTGCCTGACTCCATATTCTCTGCCCCGTCAGCAGTGTCGGGGCTGTGCTGGTGGGAGGGAGTGAGGGGCCACGGCTTTGTGGGTGGCCCGGTGTGAGTGGGTCTCTGCTGGACTTTCTGCAGGAGTTGCCAGGCTTCCACCTGTAATGAAGAGGATGTGTCACCCATACCTTCCGCTGGAATTTCTCTCCGGACAGAGGTGAGGAAGGAAAAAAGCAGTGGGGGCCGGGACAGGAGGGGTATCTCAGGCAGGGCAATGGAAAGCTTCCAGAAGAGCGCCCAGGGCCAGGACCATCCTGACTGGCCTGCAGGCACCAAGTTGGCCTGCGTGCTGTCGCTGTTGTGGCTCCACGGCCCTTCCTCTAGGCTTTCAAGCCCTTGTACATATTCAGGTGTTTTACCTGGGAAGGGTGGGAAAAGTTCAACAGCAGCTGGCCTGGGGCTCAGCTCACGGTTACTCACAGATGCCTCGGCATGGCCCCCCGCTTTGCAATGAGGACGCTCCTTGCGTAGGAGTGGGCTGCTGGCTCTATGGGAGATGATTCCCCACCTCTGACCAATTTCAGAATTGTTTACCGATGGAGCAAGTGCCCTGATTGTGTTTTCCTCTGTCTAACTCGTGGGTTCAGGTTTTTTTTTTTTCTTTTTTGGTTCAAGTTAGATTTTATTCCTCTTTTATGTATTTATAGATATAAGCATGGGAATAATTCATTCATATAAATACATCTGTGTGAAGGGAAGAACTTTTTTCTGTTTTATTTTTAAATTTTATTTTTTAAAATTTTGAAATTTAATTTTATTTATTTTTTATACAGCAGGTTATTATTAGTTATGTATTTTATGCATATACATGTATACAGGTCAATCCCAATCTCCCAACTCACCCCAACACCACCTCCCCATGGCTTCCCACACTTGGTGTCCATACGTGTGTTCTCTACCTCTGTGTCTCTATTTCTTCCCTGCAAACCAGTTCATCTGTACCATTTTTCTAGGTTCCACATATATGCATTAATATACAATATTTGTTTTTCTCTTTCTGACTTACTTCATTCTGTATGACAGTCTCTAGATCCATCGACGTCTCTACAAATGACCCAGTTTCATTCCTTCTTATGGCTGAGTAATATTCCATTTTATATATGTACCACATCTTTATCCATTCGTCTGTCTGTGGGTATTTAGGTTGCTTCCATTACCTGGCTATCGTAAATAGTGCTGAAATGAGCATTGTGGTGAATGTGCCTTTTTGATTTATGGTTTTATCTGGGTATATGCCCAGAAGTGGGATTGCTGGATCATATGGTAAGTCTATTTCTAGTTTTTTTAAGGAAACTCCATAGTGTTCTCCATCGTGACTGTATCAATTTACATTTCCACCACTAGTGGAAGAGGGATCCTTTTGTCCACACCCTCCCCAGAATTCGTTGTTTGTAGATTTTCTGATGATGTCAGTTGTAACAGGTGTGAGGTGATACCTCAGTGGAGTTTTGATTTGCATTTCTCTAATAATTAGTGATGTTGAGCAGCTTTTCATGTGCGTCTTGGCCATCTCTGTGTCTTCTTTGAAGAAACGTCTCTTTAGATCTTCTGCCCATTTTTGTATTGGGTTGTTTGTTTTTTTTAATATTAAGCTGCATGAGCTCTTTATGTATATTGGAGATTAAACCTTTGTCCATTGATTCATTTGCAAATATTTTCGCCCATTCTGAGGGATGCTTTTTGCCATTCCCGTTTTTTTAACAAAAAAAGAAAGAAAGAAAAAGAAGCAGAACACTAATGTGTGTAAAATATGCCTTTTGAAACTGTCGTTTTGAAATATGGACGTCCTTTGAATTTTTTGGTCGATATATGAACCCAGGATTTGTTTTCAGGGCAGGTGTCATTTACAGACCTGCAATGATTTTGAATATCAACTGACCATTAGCGCTGGGATTAAAGCTGCTGTTGTGTGAAACGGCCACAAGGTGGCAGCAGGTCTCCCTTACCAAATCTGGTTACTGGGGCAACAGAGCCTCAATGGAAGTCGTGTTCTAGATTGGAATTTAGAATGGAATGTGCCAGGAGAAAGCCCCTCAAGTTTGTCTCACTACTTCTTGTTCGTGTTTTTAATTTAATTTTTTATTTTTTATTACAGCAAATTTGATTACAATGTTTGGCTTGTTGTAGGTGTGGAAGATGTGGTTCTTTTACACATACACATATGTCTGTTCTTCCTGGGATCCTTTTCCCATGTACCTTATGACAGAATGTTGAGTAGTCTTCTCTTGGTATTCTGTAGGTCTTTGGTGATTATATATGTCACCTGTGTTTGTATATGTCTGTTAACCCCAATATCATAATGAAACCAATCCTCACACCTTTCCATTGATGAACCATAAGTTTGTTGAATGAATCTCTGATTGCCCTTCTCCGTGGAAATATCTGCCCTGGTATCCATTTTTCGGTCACACCTATAAGAGATATGATATGATATGTGTCTTTCACTTTCTGACTTACAACAACTCACGTGCTTACCTCTAGACACACCTACGGTGCTACAAATGGCATTGTGTCCTTTTATTCCTTGGCTTCTATTCTGCCTTAGCGAGGTCCATTTTCAACAATGTGATTCCCTGAGGGCTGAGGATTAGCTGACCTGGGTAGCCTGACCCTGCCGGCCGGCCCTCCCCAGGTGTGCCTGGGTTGAGGTCAATATAAACAGTGCTGCAGGCAGCAATAGCTCCTGAAGCTGTGCCTGACTCCATATTCTCTGCCCCGTCAGCAGTGTCGGGGCTGTGCTGGTGGGAGGGAGTGAGGGGCCACGGCTTTGTGGGTGGCCCGGTGTGAGTGGGTCTCTGCTGGACTTTCTGCAGGAGTTGCCAGGATTCCACCTGTAAAGAAGAGGATGTGTCACCTCTACCATCCACTGGAATTTCTCTCCGGACAGAGGTGAGGAAGGAAAAAAGCAGTGGGGGCCGGGACAGGAGGGGTATCTCAGACCGGGCAATGGAAAGCTTCTAGAAGAGCGCCCAAGGCCAGGACCATCCTGGCTGGCCTGCAGGCACCAAGTTGGCCTGCGTGCTGTCGCTGGTGTGGCTCCACGGCCCTTCCTCTAGGCTTTCAAGCCCTTGTACATATTCAGGTGTTTTACCTGGGAAGGGTGGGAAAAGTTCAACAATAGCTGGCCTGGGGCTCAGCTCACGGTTACTCACAGATGCCTCGGCATGGCCCCCCGCTGTGCAATGAGGACGCTCCTTGCGTAGGAGTGGGCTGCTGGCTCTATGGGAGATGATTCCCCACCTCTGACCAATTTCAGAATTGTTTACCGATGGAGCAAGTGCCCTGATTGTTTTTTCCTCTGTCTAACTCGTGGGTTCAGGTTTTTTTTTTTTTCTTTTTTGGTTCAAGTTAGATTTTATTCCTCTTTTATGTATTTATAGATATAAGCATGGGAATAATTCATTCATATAAATACATCTGTGTGAAGGGAAGAACTTTTTTCTGTTTTATTTTTTATTTTTTAAAATTTTGAAATTTAATTTTATTTATTTTTTATACAGCAGGTTATTATTAGTTATGTATTTTATGCATATACATGTATACAGGTCAATCCCAATCTCCCAACTCACCCCAACACCACCTCCCCATGGCTTCCCACACTTGGTGTCCATACGTGTGTTCTCTACCTCTGTGTCTCTATTTCTTCTCTGCAAACCAGTTCATCTGTACCATTTTTCTAGGTTCCACATATATGCATTAATATACAATATTTGTTTGTCTCTTTCTGACTTACTTCATTCTGTATGACAGTCTCTAGATCCATCGATGTCTCTACAAATGACCCAGTTTCATTCCTACTTATTGCTGAGTAATATTCCATTTTATATATGTACCACATCTTTATCCATTCGTCTGTCTGTGGGTATTTAGGTTGCTTCCATTACCTGGCTATCGTAAATAGTGCTGAAATGAACATTGTGGTGAATGTGCCTTTTTGATTTATGGTTTTATCTGGGTATATGCCCAGAAGTGGGATTGCTGGATCATATGGTAATTCTATTTCTAGTTTTTTTAAGGAAACTCCATACTGTTCTCCATCGTGACTGTATCAATTTACATTTCCACCACTAGTGGAAGAGGGATCCTTTTGTCCACACCCTCCCCGGAATTCGTTGTTTGTAGATTTTCTGATGATGTCAGTTGTAACAGGTGTGAGGTGATACCTCATTGTAGTTTTGATTTGCATTTCTCTAATAATTAGTGATGTTGAGCAGCTTTTCATGTGCGTCTTGGCCATCTCTGTGTCTTCTTTGAAGAAACGTCTCTTTAGATCTTCTGCCCATTTTTGTATTGCGTTGTTTGTTTTTTTAATATTAAGCTGCATGAGCTCTTTATATATATTGGAGATTAAACCTTTGTCCATTGATTCGTTTGCAAATATTTTCGCCCATTCTGAGGGATGCTTTTTGCCATTCCCGTTTTTTTAACAAAAAAAGAAAGAAAGAAAAAGAAGCAGAACACTAATGTGTGTAAAATATGCCTTTTGAAACTGTCGTTTTGAAATATGGACGTCCTTTGAATTTTTTGGTCGATATATGAACCCAGGATTTGTTTTCAGGGCAGGTGTCATTTACAGGCCTGCAATGATTTTGAATATCAACTGACCATTAGCGCTGGGATTAAAGCTGCTGTTGTGTGAAATGGCCACAAGGTGGCAGCAGGTCTCCCTTACCAAATCTGGTTACTGGGGCAACAGAGCCTCAATGGAAGTCGTGTTCTAGATTGGAATTTAGAATGGAATGTGCCAGGAGAAAGCCCCTCAAGTTTGTCTCACTACTTCTTGTTCGTGTTTTTAATTTAATTTTTTTATTTTTTATTACAGCAAATTTGATTACAATGTTTGGCTTGTTGTAGGTGTGGAAGATGTGGTTCTTTTACACATACACATATGTCTGTTCTTCCTGGGATCCTTTTCCCATGTACCTTATGACAGAATGTTGAGTAGTCTTCTCTTGGTATTCTGTAGGTCTTTGGTGATTATATATGTCACCTGTGTTTGTATATGTCTGTTAACCCCAATATCATAATGAAACCAATCCTCACACCTTTCCATTGGTGAACCATAAGTTTGTTGAATGAATCTGTGATTGCCCTTCTCCGTGGAAATATCTGCCCTGGTATCCATTTTTCGGTCACACCTATAAGAGATATGATATGATATGTGTCTTTCACTTTCTGACTTACAACAACTCACGTGCTTACCTCTAGACACACCTACGGTGCTACAAATGGCATTGTGTCCTTTTATTCCTTGGCTTCTATTCTGCCTTAGCGAGGTCCATTTTCAACAATGTGATTCCCTGAGGGCTGAGGATTAGCTGACCTGGGTAGCCTGACCCTGCCGGCCGGCCCTCCCCAGGTGTGCCTGGGTTGAGGTCAATATAAACAGCGCTGCAGGCAGCAATAGCCCCTGAAGCTGTGCCTGACTCCATATTCTCTGCCCCGTCAGCAGTGTCGGGGCTGTGCTGGTGGGAGGGAGTGAGGGGCCACGGCTTTGTGGGTGGCCCGGTGTGAGTGGGTCTCTGCTGGACTTTCTGCAGGAGTTGCCAGGCTTCCACCTGTAATGAAGAGGATGTGTCACCCATACCTTCCACTGGAATTTCTCTCCGGACAGAGGTGAGGAAGGAAAAAAGCAGTGGGGGCCGGGACAGGAGGGGTATCTCAGGCAGGGCAATGGAAAGCTTCCAGAAGAGCGCCCAGGGCCAGGACCATCCTGACTGGCCTGCAGGCACCAAGTTGGCCTGCGTGCTGTCGCTGTTGTGGCTCCACGGCCCTTCCTCTAGGCTTTCAAGCCCTTGTACATATTCAGGTGTTTTACCTGGGAAGGGTGGGAAAAGTTCAACAGCAGCTGGCCTGGGGCTCAGCTCACGGTTACTCACAGATGCCTCGGCATGGCCCCCCGCTGTGCAATGAGGACGCTCCTTGCGTAGGAGTGGGCTGCTGGCTCTATGGGAGATGATTCCCCACCTCTGACCAATTTCAGAATTGTTTACCGATGGAGCAAGTGCCCTGATTGTGTTTTCCTCTGTCTAACTCGTGGGTTCAGGTTTTTTTTTTTTCTTTTTTGGTTCAAGTTAGATTTTATTCCTCTTTTATGTATTTATAGATATAAGCATGGGAATAATTCATTCATATAAATACATCTGTGTGAAGGGAAGAACTTTTTTCTGTTTTATTTTTAAATTTTATTTTTTAAAATTTTGAAATTTAATTTTATTTATTTTTTATACAGCAGGTTATTATTAGTTATGTATTTTTTGCATATACATGTATACAGGTCAATCCCAATCTCCCAACTCACCCCAACACCACCTCCCCATGGCTTCCCACACTTGGTGTCCATACGTGTGTTCTCTACCTCTGTGTCTCTATTTCTTCTCTGCAAACCAGTTCATCTGTACCATTTTTCTAGGTTCCACATATATGCATTAATATACAATATTTGTTTTTCTCTTTCTGACTTACTTCATTCTGTATGACAGTCTCTAGATCCATCGACGTCTCTACAAATGACCCAGTTTCATTCCTTCTTATGGCTGAGTAATATTCCATTTTATATATGTACCACATCTTTATCCATTCGTCTGTCTGTGGGTATTTAGGTTGCTTCCATTACCTGGCTATCGTAAATAGTGCTGAAATGAGCATTGTGGTGAATGTGCCTTTTTGATTTATGGTTTTATCTGGGTATATGCCCAGAAGTGGGATTGCTGGATCATATGGTAAGTCTATTTCTAGTTTTTTTAAGGAAACTCCATAGTGTTCTCCATCGTGACTGTATCAATTTACATTTCCACCACTAGTGGAAGAGGGATCCTTTTGTCCACACCCTCCCCAGAATTCGTTGTTTGTAGATTTTCTGATGATGTCAGTTGTAACAGGTGTGAGGTGATACCTCAGTGGAGTTTTGATTTGCATTTCTCTAATAATTAGTGATGTTGAGCAGCTTTTCATGTGCGTCTTGGCCATCTCTGTGTCTTCTTTGAAGAAACGTCTCTTTAGATCTTCTGCCCATTTTTGTATTGCGTTGTTTGTTTTTTTAATATTAAGCTGCATGAGCTCTTTATATATATTGGAGATTAAACCTTTGTCCATTGATTCGTTTGCAAATATTTTCGCCCATTCTGAGGGATGCTTTTTGCCATTCCCGTTTTTTTAACAAAAAAAGAAAGAAAGAAAAAGAAGCAGAACACTAATGTGTGTAAAATATGCCTTTTGAAACTGTCGTTTTGAAATATGGACGTCCTTTGAATTTTTTGGTCGATATATGAACCCAGGATTTGTTTTCAGGGCAGGTGTCATTTACAGGCCTGCAATGATTTTGAATATCAACTGACCATTAGCGCTGGGATTAAAGCTGCTGTTGTGTGAAATGGCCACAAGGTGGCAGCAGGTCTCCCTTACCAAATCTGGTTACTGGGGCAACAGAGCCTCAATGGAAGTCGTGTTCTAGATTGGAATTTAGAATGGAATGTGCCAGGAGAAAGCCCCTCAAGTTTGTCTCACTACTTCTTGTTCGTGTTTTTAATTTAATTTTTTATTTTTTATTACAGCAAATTTGATTACAATGTTTGGCTTGTTGTAGGTGTGGAAGATGTGGTTCTTTTACACATACACATATGTCTGTTCTTCCTGGGATCCTTTTCCCATGTACCTTATGACAGAATGTTGAGTAGTCTTCTCTTGGTATTCTGTAGGTCTTTGGTGATTATATATGTCACCTGTGTTTGTATATGTCTGTTAACCCCAATATCATAATGAAACCAATCCTCACACCTTTCCATTGATGAACCATAAGTTTGTTGAATGAATCTCTGATTGCCCTTCTCCGTGGAAATATCTGCCCTGGTATCCATTTTTCGGTCACACCTATAAGAGATATGATATGATATGTGTCTTTCACTTTCTGACTTACAACAACTCACGTGCTTACCTCTAGACACACCTACGGTGCTACAAATGGCATTGTGTCCTTTTATTCCTTGGCTTCTATTCTGCCTTAGCGAGGTCCATTTTCAACAATGTGATTCCCTGAGGGCTGAGGATTAGCTGACCTGGGTAGCCTGACCCTGCCGGCCGGCCCTCCCAAGGTGTGCCTGGGTTGAGGTCAATATAAACAGCGCTGCAGGCAGCAATAGCCCCTGAAGCTGTGCCTGACTCCATATTCTCTGCCCCGTCAGCAGTGTCGGGGCTGTGCTGGTGGGAGGGAGTGAGGGGCCACGGCTTTGTGGGTGGCCCGGTGTGAGTGGGTCTCTGCTGGACTTTCTGCAGGAGTTGCCAGGCTTCCACCTGTAATGAAGAGGATGTGTCACCCATACCTTCCGCTGGAATTTCTCTCCGGACAGAGGTGAGGAAGGAAAAAAGCAGTGGGGGCCGGGACAGGAGGGGTATCTCAGGCAGGGCAATGGAAAGCTTCCAGAAGAGCGCCCAGGGCCAGGACCATCCTGACTGGCCTGCAGGCACCAAGTTGGCCTGCGTGCTGTCGCTGGTGTGGCTCCACGGCCCTTCCTCTAGGCTTTCAAGCCCTTGTACATATTCAGGTGTTTTACCTGGGAAGGGTGGGAAAAGTTCAACAGCAGCTGGCCTGGGGCTCAGCTCACGGTTACTCACAGATGCCTCGGCATGGCCCCCCGCTTTGCAATGAGGACGCTCCTTGCGTAGGAGTGGGCTGCTGGCTCTATGGGAGATGATTCCCCACCTCTGACCAATTTCAGAATTGTTTACCGATGGAGCAAGTGCCCTGATTGTGTTTTCCTCTGTCTAACTCGTGGGTTCAGGTTTTTTTTTTTTCTTTTTTGGTTCAAGTTAGATTTTATTCCTCTTTTATGTATTTATAGATATAAGCATGGGAATAATTCATTCATATAAATACATCTGTGTGAAGGGAAGAACTTTTTTCTGTTTTATTTTTAAATTTTATTTTTTAAAATTTTGAAATTTAATTTTATTTATTTTTTATACAGCAGGTTATTATTAGTTATGTATTTTATGCATATACATGTATACAGGTCAATCCCAATCTCCCAACTCACCCCAACACCACCTCCCCATGGCTTCCCACACTTGGTGTCCATACGTGTGTTCTCTACCTCTGTGTCTCTATTTCTTCCCTGCAAACCAGTTCATCTGTACCATTTTTCTAGGTTCCACATATATGCATTAATATACAATATTTGTTTTTCTCTTTCTGACTTACTTCATTCTGTATGACAGTCTCTAGATCCATCGACGTCTCTACAAATGACCCAGTTTCATTCCTTCTTATGGCTGAGTAATATTCCATTTTATATATGTACCACATCTTTATCCATTCATCTGTCTGTGGGTATTTAGGTTGCTTCCATTACCTGGCTATCGTAAATAGTGCTGAAATGAGCATTGTGGTGAATGTGCCTTTTTGATTTATGGTTTTATCTGGGTATATGCCCAGAAGTGGGATTGCTGGATCATATGGTAAGTCTATTTCTAGTTTTTTTAAGGAAACTCCATAGTGTTCTCCATCGTGACTGTATCAATTTACATTTCCACCACTAGTGGAAGAGGGATCCTTTTGTCCACACCCTCCCCAGAATTCGTTGTTTGTAGATTTTCTGATGATGTCAGTTGTAACAGGTGTGAGGTGATACCTCAGTGGAGTTTTGATTTGCATTTCTCTAATAATTAGTGATGTTGAGCAGCTTTTCATGTGCGTCTTGGCCATCTCTGTGTCTTCTTTGAAGAAACGTCTCTTTAGATCTTCTGCCCATTTTTGTATTGGGTTGTTTGTTTTTTTTAATATTAAGCTGCATGAGCTCTTTATATATATTGGAGATTAAACCTTTGTCCATTGATTCATTTGCAAATATTTTCGCCCATTCTGAGGGATGCTTTTTGCCATTCCCGTTTTTTTAACAAAAAAAGAAAGAAAGAAAAAGAAGCAGAACACTAATGTGTGTAAAATATGCCTTTTGAAACTGTCGTTTTGAAATATGGACGTCCTTTGAATTTTTTGGTCGATATATGAACCCAGGATTTGTTTTCAGGGCAGGTGTCATTTACAGACCTGCAATGATTTTGAATATCAACTGACCATTAGCGCTGGGATTAAAGCTGCTGTTGTGTGAAACGGCCACAAGGTGGCAGCAGGTCTCCCTTACCAAATCTGGTTACTGGGGCAACAGAGCCTCAATGGAAGTCGTGTTCTAGATTGGAATTTAGAATGGAATGTGCCAGGAGAAAGCCCCTCAAGTTTGTCTCACTACTTCTTGTTCGTGTTTTTAATTTAATTTTTTATTTTTTATTACAGCAAATTTGATTACAATGTTTGGCTTGTTGTAGGTGTGGAAGATGTGGTTCTTTTACACATACACATATGTCTGTTCTTCCTGGGATCCTTTTCCCATGTACCTTATGACAGAATGTTGAGTAGTCTTCTCTTGGTATTCTGTAGGTCTTTGGTGATTATATATGTCACCTGTGTTTGTATATGTCTGTTAACCCCAATATCATAATGAAACCAATCCTCACACCTTTCCATTGATGAACCATAAGTTTGTTGAATGAATCTCTGATTGCCCTTCTCCGTGGAAATATCTGCCCTGGTATCCATTTTTCGGTCACACCTATAAGAGATATGATATGATATGTGTCTTTCACTTTCTGACTTACAACAACTCACGTGCTTACCTCTAGACACACCTACGGTGCTACAAATGGCATTGTGTCCTTTTATTCCTTGGCTTCTATTCTGCCTTAGCGAGGTCCATTTTCAACAATGTGATTCCCTGAGGGCTGAGGATTAGCTGACCTGGGTAGCCTGACCCTGCCGGCCGGCCCTCCCCAGGTGTGCCTGGGTTGAGGTCAATATAAACAGTGCTGCAGGCAGCAATAGCTCCTGAAGCTGTGCCTGACTCCATATTCTCTGCCCCGTCAGCAGTGTCGGGGCTGTGCTGGTGGGAGGGAGTGAGGGGCCACGGCTTTGTGGGTGGCCCGGTGTGAGTGGGTCTCTGCTGGACTTTCTGCAGGAGTTGCCAGGATTCCACCTGTAAAGAAGAGGATGTGTCACCTCTACCATCCACTGGAATTTCTCTCCGGACAGAGGTGAGGAAGGAAAAAAGCAGTGGGGGCCGGGACAGGAGGGGTATCTCAGACCGGGCAATGGAAAGCTTCTAGAAGAGCGCCCAAGGCCAGGACCATCCTGGCTGGCCTGCAGGCACCAAGTTGGCCTGCGTGCTGTCGCTGGTGTGGCTCCACGTCCCTTCCTCTAGGCTTTCAAGCCCTTGTACATATTCAGGTGTTTTACCTGGGAAGGGTGGGAAAAGTTCAACAGCAGCTGGCCTGGGGCTCAGCTCACGGTTACTCACAGATGCCTCGGCATGGCCCCCCGCTGTGCAATGAGGACGCTCCTTGCGTAGGAGTGGGCTGCTGGCTCTATGGGAGATGATTCCCCACCTCTGACCAATTTCAGAATTGTTTACCGATGGAGCAAGTGCCCTGATTGTTTTTTCCTCTGTCTAACTCGTGGGTTCAGGGTTTTTTTTTTTTCTTTTTTGGTTCAAGTTAGATTTTATTCCTCTTTTATGTATTTATAGATATAAGCATGGGAATAATTCATTCATATAAATACATCTGTGTGAAGGGAAGAACTTTTTTCTGTTTTATTTTTTATTTTTTAAAATTTTGAAATTTAATTTTATTTATTTTTTATACAGCAGGTTATTATTAGTTATGTATTTTATGCATATACATGTATACAGGTCAATCCCAATCTCCCAACTCACCCCAACACCACCTCCCCATGGCTTCCCACACTTGGTGTCCATACGTGTGTTCTCTACCTCTGTGTCTCTATTTCTTCTCTGCAAACCAGTTCATCTGTACCATTTTTCTAGGTTCCACATATATGCATTAATATACAATATTTGTTTGTCTCTTTCTGACTTACTTCATTCTGTATGACAGTCTCTAGATCCATCGATGTCTCTACAAATGACCCAGTTTCATTCCTTCTTATGGCTGAGTAATATTCCATTTTATATATGTACCACATCTTTATCCATTCGTCTGTCTGTGGGTATTTAGGTTGCTTCCATTACCTGGCTATCGTAAATAGTGCTGAAATGAACATTGTGGTGAATGTGCCTTTTTGATTTATGGTTTTCTCTGGGTATATGCCCAGAAGTGGGATTGCTGGATCATATGGTAATTCTATTTCTAGTTTTTTTAAGGAAACTCCATACTGTTCTCCATCGTGACTGTATCAATTTACATTTCCACCACTAGTGGAAGAGGGATCCTTTTGTCCACACCCTCCCCGGAATTCGTTGTTTGTAGATTTTCTGATGATGTCAGTTGTAACAGGTGTGAGGTGATACCTCATTGTAGTTTTGATTTGCATTTCTCTAATAATTAGTGATGTTGAGCAGCTTTTCATGTGCGTCTTGGCCATCTCTGTGTCTTCTTTGAAGAAACGTCTCTTTAGATCTTCTGCCCATTTTTGTATTGCGTTGTTTGTTTTTTTAATATTAAGCTGCATGAGCTCTTTATATATATTGGAGATTAAACCTTTGTCCATTGATTCGTTTGCAAATATTTTCGCCCATTCTGAGGGATGCTTTTTGCCATTCCCGTTTTTTTAACAAAAAAAGAAAGAAAGAAAAAGAAGCAGAACACTAATGTGTGTAAAATATGCCTTTTGAAACTGTCGTTTTGAAATATGGACGTCCTTTGAATTTTTTGGTCGATATATGAACCCAGGATTTGTTTTCAGGGCAGGTGTCATTTACAGGCCTGCAATGATTTTGAATATCAACTGACCATTAGCGCTGGGATTAAAGCTGCTGTTGTGTGAAATGGCCACAAGGTGGCAGCAGGTCTCCCTTACCAAATCTGGTTACTGGGGCAACAGAGCCTCAATGGAAGTCGTGTTCTAGATTGGAATTTAGAATGGAATGTGCCAGGAGAAAGCCCCTCAAGTTTGTCTCACTACTTCTTGTTCGTGTTTTTAATTTAATTTTTTTATTTTTTATTACAGCAAATTTGATTACAATGTTTGGCTTGTTGTAGGTGTGGAAGATGTGGTTCTTTTACACATACACATATGTCTGTTCTTCCTGGGATCCTTTTCCCATGTACCTTATGACAGAATGTTGAGTAGTCTTCTCTTGGTATTCTGTAGGTCTTTGGTGATTATATATGTCACCTGTGTTTGTATATGTCTGTTAACCCCAATATCATAATGAAACCAATCCTCACACCTTTCCATTGGTGAACCATAAGTTTGTTGAATGAATCTGTGATTGCCCTTCTCCGTGGAAATATCTGCCCTGGTATCCATTTTTCGGTCACACCTATAAGAGATATGATATGATATGTGTCTTTCACTTTCTGACTTACAACAACTCACGTGCTTACCTCTAGACACACCTACGGTGCTACAAATGGCATTGTGTCCTTTTATTCCTTGGCTTCTATTCTGCCTTAGCGAGGTCCATTTTCAACAATGTGATTCCCTAAGGCCTGAGGTTTAGCTGACCTGGGTAGCCTGACCCTGCCGGCCGGCCCTCCCAAGGTGTGCCTGGGTTGAGGTCAATATAAACAGCGCTGCAGGCAGCAATAGCCCCTGAAGCTGTGCCTGACTCCATATTCTCTGCCCCGTCAGCAGTGTCGGGGCTGTGCTGGTGGGAGGGAGTGAGGGGCCACGGCTTTGTGGGTGGCCCGGTGTGAGTGGGTCTCTGCTGGACTTTCTGCAGGAGTTGCCAGGCTTCCACCTGTAATGAAGAGGATGTGTCACCCATACCTTCCGCTGGAATTTCTCTCCGGACAGAGGTGAGGAAGGAAAAAAGCAGTGGGGGCCGGGACAGGAGGGGTATCTCAGGCAGGGCAATGGAAAGCTTCCAGAAGAGCGCCCAGGGCCAGGACCATCCTGACTGGCCTGCAGGCACCAAGTTGGCCTGCGTGCTGTCGCTGGTGTGGCTCCACGGCCCTTCCTCTAGGCTTTCAAGCCCTTGTACATATTCAGGTGTTTTACCTGGGAAGGGTGGGAAAAGTTCAACAGCAGCTGGCCTGGGGCTCAGCTCACGGTTACTCACAGATGCCTCGGCATGGCCCCCCGCTTTGCAATGAGGACGCTCCTTGCGTAGGAGTGAGCTGCTGGCTCTATGGGAGATGATTCCCCACCTCTGACCAATTTCAGAATTGTTTACCGATGGAGCAAGTGCCCTGATTGTGTTTTCCTCTGTCTAACTCGTGGGTTCATGTTTTTTTTTTTCTTTTTAGGTTCAAGTTAGATTTTATTCCTCTTTTATGTATTTATAGATATAAGCATGGGAATAATTCATTCATATAAATACATCTGTGTGAAGGGAAGAACTTTTTTCTGTTTTATTTTTAAATTTTATTTTTTAAAATTTTGAAATTTAATTTTATTTATTTTTTATACAGCAGGTTATTATTAGTTATGTATTTTATGCATATACATGTATACAGGTCAATCCCAATCTCCCAACTCACCCCAACACCACCTCCCCGTGGCTTCCCACACTTGGTGTCCATACGTGGGTTCTCTACCTCTGTGTCTCTATTTCTTCCCTGCAAACCAGTTCATCTGTACCATTTTTCTAGGTTCCACATATATGCATTAATATACAATATTTGTTTGTCTCTTTCTGACTTACTTCATTCTGTATGACAGTCTCTAGATCCATCGACGTCTCTACAAATGACCCAGTTTCACTCCTTCTTATGGCTGAGTAATATTCCATTTTATATATGTACCACATCTTTATCCATTCGTCTGTCTGTGGGTATTTAGGTTGCTTCCATTACCTGGCTATCGTAAATAGTGCTGAAATGAGCATTGTGCTGAATGTGCCTTTTTGATTTATGGTTTTATCTGGGTATATGCCCAGAAGTGGGATTGCTGGATCATATGGTAATTGTATTTCTAGTTTTTTTAAGGAAACTCCATACTGTTCTCCATCGTGACTGTATCAATTTACATTTCCACCACTAGTGGAAGAGGGATCCTTTTGTCCACACCCTCCCCAGAATTCGTTGTTTGTAGATTTTCTGATGATGCCAATTGTAACAGGTGTGAGGTCATACCTCATTGTAGTTTTGATTTGCATTTCTCTAATAATTAGTGATATTGAGCAGCTTTTCATGGGCGTCTTGGCCATCTCTGTGTCTTCTTTGAAGAAACGTCTCTTTAGATCTTCTGCCCATTTTTGTATTGGGTTGTTTGTTTTTTTAATATTAAGCTGCATGTGCTCTTTATATATATTGGAGATTAAACTTTTGTCCATTGATTCGTTTGCAAATATTTTCGCCCATTCTGAGGGATGCTTTTTGCCATTCCCGTTTTTTTAACAAAAAAAGAAAGAAAGGAAAAGAAGCAGAACACTAATGTGTGTAAAATATGCCTTTTGAAACTGTCGTTTTGAAATATGGACGTCCTTTGAATTTTTTGGTCGATATATGAACCCAGGATTTGTTTTCAGGGCAGGTGTCATTTACAGGCCTGCAATGATTTTGAATATCAACTGACCATTAGCGCTGGGATTAAAGCTGCTGTTGTGTGAAACGGCCACAAGGTGGCAGCAGGTCTCCCTTACCAAATCTGGTTACTGGGGCAACAGAGCCTCAATGGAAGTCGTGTTCTAGATTGGAATTTAGAATGGAATGTGCCAGGAGAAAGCCCCTCAAGTTTGTCTCACTACTTCTTGTTCGTGTTTTTAATTTAATTTTTTATTTTTTATTACAGCAAATTTGATTACAATGTTTGGCTTGTTGTAGGTGTGGAAGATGTGGTTCTTTTACACATACACATATGTCTGTTCTTCCTGGGATCCTTTTCCCATGTACCTTATGACAGAATGTTGAGTAGTCTTCTCTTGGTATTCTGTAGGTCTTTGGTGATTATATATGTCACCTGTGTTTGTATATGTCTGTTAACCCCAATATCATAATGAAACCAATCCTCACACCTTTCCATTGGTGAACCATAAGTTTGTTGAATGAATCTGTGATTGCCCTTCTCCGTGGAAATATCTGCCCTGGTATCCATTTTTCGGTCACACCTATAAGAGATATGATATGATATGTGTCTTTCACTTTCTGACTTACAACAACTCACGTGCTTACCTCTAGACACACCTACGGTGCTACAAATGGCATTGTGTCCTTTTATTCCTTGGCTTCTATTCTGCCTTAGCGAGGTCCATTTTCAACAATGTGATTCCCTGAGGGCTGAGGATTAGCTGACCTGGGTAGCCTGACCCTGCCGGCCGGCCCTCCCAAGGTGTGCCTGGGTTGAGGTCAATATAAACAGCGCTGCAGGCAGCAATAGCCCCTGAAGCTGTGCATGACTCCATATTCTCTGCCCGGTCAGCAGTGTCGGGGCTGTGCTGGTGGGAGGGAGTGAGGGGCCACGGCTTTGTGGGTGGCCCGGTGTGAGTGGGTCTCTGCTGGACTTTCTGCAGGAGTTGCCAGGCTTCCACCTGTAATGAAGAGGATGTGTCACCCATACCTTCCGCTGGAATTTCTCTCCGGACAGAGGTGAGGAAGGAAAAAAGCAGTGGGGGCCGGGACAAGAGGGGTATCTCAGGCAGGGCAATGGAAAGCTTCCAGAAGAGCGCCCAGGGCCAGGACCATCCTGACTGGCCTGCAGGCACCAAGTTGGCCTGCGTGCTGTCGCTGGTGTGGCTCCACGGCCCTTCCTCTAGGCTTTCAAGCCCTTGTACATATTCAGGTGTTTTACCTGGGAAGGGTGGGAAAAGTTCAACAGCAGCTGGCCTGGGGCTCAGCTCACGGTTACTCACAGATGCCTCGGCATGGCCCCCCGCTTTGCAATGAGGACGCTCCTTGCGTAGGAGTGGGCTGCTGGCTCTATGGGAGATGATTCCCCACCTCTGAAGAATTTCAGAAGTGTTTACCGATGGAGCAAGTGCCCTGATTGTGTTTTCCTCTGTCTAACTCGTGGGTTCAGGTTTTTTTTTTTCTTTTTTGGTTCAAGTTAGATTTTATTCCTCTTTTATGTATTTATAGATATAAGCATGGGAATAATTCATTCATATAAATACATCTGTGTGAAGGGAAGAACTTTTTTCCGTTTTATTTTTAAATTTTATTGTTTAAAATTTTGAAATTTAATTTTATTTATTTTTTATACAGCAGGTTATTATTAGTTATGTATTTTATGCATATACATGTATACAGGTCAATCCCAATCTCCCAACTCACCCCAACACCACCTCCCCATGGCTTCCCACACTTGGTGTCCATACGTGTGTTCTCTACCTCTGTGTCTCTATTTCTTCCCTGCAAACCATTTCATCTGTACCATTTTTCTAGGTTCCACATATATGCATTAATATACAATATTTGTTTGTCTCTTTCTGACTTACTTCATTCTGTATGACAGTCTCTAGATCCATCGACGTCTCTACAAATGACCCAGTTTCATTCCTTCTTATGGCTGAGTAATATTCCATTTTATATATGTACCACATCTTTATCCATTCGTCTGTCTGTGTGTATTTAGGGTGTTTGCATTACCTGGCTATCGTAAATAGTGCTGAAATGAGCATTGTGGTGAATGTGCCTTTTTGATTTATGGTTTTCTCTGGGTATATGCCCAGAAGTGGGATTGCTGGATCATATGGTAATTATTACTAGATTTTTTAAGGAAACTCCATACTGTTCTCCATCGTGACTGTATCAATTTACATTTCCACCACTAGTGGAAGAGGGATCCTTTTGTCCACACCCTCCCCAGAATTCGTTGTTTGTAGATTTTCTGATGATGCCAGTTGTAACAGGTGTGAGGTGATACCTCATTGTAGATTTGATTTGCATTTCTCTAATAATTAGTGATGTTGAGCAGCTTTTCATGTGTGTCTTGGCCATCTCTGTGTCTTCTTTGAAGAAACGTCTCTTTAGATCTTCTGCCCATTTTTGTATTGGGTTGTTTGTTTTTTTAATATTAAGCTGCATGAGCTCTTTATATATATTGGAGATTAAACCTTTGTCCATTGATTCGTTTGCAAATATTTTCGCCCATTCTGAGGGATGCTTTTTGCCATTCCCGTTTTTTTAACAAAAAAAGAAAGAAAGAAAAAGAAGCAGAACACTAATGTGTGTAAAATATGCCTTTTGAAACTGTCGTTTTGAAATATGGACGTCCTTTGAATTTTTTGGTCGATATATGAACCCAGGATTTGTTTTCAGGGCAGGTGTCATTTACAGGCCTGCAATGATTTTGAATATCAACTGACCATTAGCGCTGGGATTAAAGCTGCTGTTGTGTGAAACGGCCACAAGGTGGCAGCAGGTCTCCCTTACCAAATCTGGTTACTGGGGCAACAGAGCCTCAATGGAAGTCGTGTTCTAGATTGGAATTTAGAATGGAATGTGCCAGGAGAAAGCCCCTCAAGTTTGTCTCACTACTTCTTGTTCGTGTTTTTAATTTAATTTTTTATTTTTTATTACAGCAAATTTGATTACAATGTTTGGCTTGTTGTAGGTGTGGAAGATGTGGTTCTTTTACACATACACATATGTCTGTTCTTCCTGGGATCCTTTTCCCATGTACCTTATGACAGAATGTTGAGTAGTCTTCTCTTGGTATTCTGTAGGTCTTTGGTGATTATATATGTCACCTGTGTTTGTATATGTCTGTTAACCCCAATATCATAATGAAACCAATCCTCACACCTTTCCATTGGTGAACCATAAGTTTGTTGAATGAATCTCTGATTGCCCTTCTCCGTGGAAATATCTGCCCTGGTATCCATTTTTCGGTCACACCTATAAGAGATATGATATGATATGTGTCTTTCACTTTCTGACTTACAACAACTCACGTGCCTACCTCTAGACACACCTACGGTGCTACAAATGGCATTGTGTCCTTTTATTCCTTGGCTTCTATTCTGCCTTAGCGAGGTCCATTTTCAACAATGTGATTCCCTGAGGGCTGAGGATTAGCTGACCTGGGTAGCCTGACCCTGCCGGCCGGCCCTCCCCAGGTGTGCCTGGGTTGAGGTCAATATAAACAGCGCTGCAGGCAGCAATAGCCCCTGAAGCTGTGCCTGACTCCATATTCTCTGCCCGGTCAGCAGTGTCGGGGCTGTGCTGGTGGGAGGGAGTGAGGGGCCACGGCTTTGTGGGTGGCCCGGTGTGAGTGGGTCTCTGCTGGACTTTCTGCAGGAGTTGCCAGGCTTCCACCTGTAATGAAGAGGATGTGTCACCCATACCTTCCGCTGGAATTTCTCTCCGGACAGAGGTGAGGAAGGAAAAAAGCAGTGGGGGCCGGGACAGGAGGGGTATCTCAGGCAGGGCAATGGAAAGCTTCCAGAAGAGCGCCCAGGGCCAGGACCATCCTGACTGGCCTGCAGGCAGCAAGTTGGCCTGCGTGCTGTCGCTGTTGTGGCCCCACGGCCCTTCCTCTAGGCTTTCAAGCCCTTGTACATATTCAGGTGTTTTACCTGGGAAGGGTGGGAAATGTTCAACAGCAGCTGGCCTGGGGCTCAGCTCACGGTTACTCACAGATGCCTCGGCATGGCCCCCCGCTTTGCAATGAGGACGCTCCTTGCGTAGGAGTGGGCTGCTGGCTCTATGGGAGATGATTCCCCACCTCTGACCAATTTCAGAATTGTTTACCGATGGAGCAAGTGCCCTGATTGTGTTTTCCTCTGTCTAACTCGTGGGTTCAGGTTTTTTTTTTTCTTTTTTGGTTCAAGTTAGATTTTATTCCTCTTTTATGTATTTATAGATATAAGCATGGAAATAATTCATTCATATAAATACATCTGTGTGAAGGGAAGAACTTTTTTCTGTTTTATTTTTAAATTTTATTTTTTTAAATTTTGAAATTTAATTTTATTTATTTTTTATACAGAAGGTTATTATTAGTTATGTATTTTTTGCATATACATGTATACAGGTCAATCCCAATCTCCCAACTCACCCCAACACCACCTCCCCGTGGCTTCCCACACTTGCTGTCCATACGTGGGTTCTCTACCTCTGTGTCTCTATTTCTTCCCTGCAAACCAGTTCATCTGTACCATTTTTCTAGGTTCCACATATATGCATTAATATACAATATTTGTTTTTCTCTTTCTGACTTACTTCATTCTGTATGACAGTCTCTAGATCCATCGACGTCTCTACAAATGACCCAGTTTCATTCCTTCTTATGGCTGAATAATATTCCATTTTATATATGTACCACATCTTTATCCATTCGTCTGTCTGTGGGTATTTAGGTTGCTTCCATTACCTGGCTATCGTAAATAGTGCTGAAATGAGCATTGTGGTGAATGTGCCTTTTTGATTTATGGTTTTATCTGGGTATATGCCCAGAAGTGGGATTGCTGGATCATATGGTAATTCTATTTCTAGTTTTTTTAAGGAAACTCCATACTGTTCTCCATCGTGACTGTATCAATTTACATTTCCACCACTAGTGGAAGAGGGATCCTTTTGTCCACACCCTCCCCAGAATTCGTTTTTTGTAGATTTTCTGATGATGCCAATTGTAACAGGTGTGAGGTGATACCTCATTGTAGTTTTGATTTGCATTTCTCTAATAATTAGTGATGTTGAGCAGCTTTCCATGTGCGTCTTGGCCATCTCTGTGTCTTCTTTGAAGAAACGTCTCTTTAGATCTTCTGCCCATTTTTGTATTGGGTTGTTTGTTTTTTTAATATTAAGCTGCATGAGCTCTTTATATATATTGGAGATTAAACTTTTGTCCATTGATTCGTTTGAAAATATTTTCGCCCATTCTGAGGGATGCTTTTTGCCATTCCCGTTTTTTTAACAAAAAAAGAAAGAAAGAAAAAGAAGCAGAACACTAATGTGAGTAAAATATGCCTTTTGAAACTGTCGTTTTGAAATATGGACGTCCTTTGAATTTTTTGGTCGATATATGAACCCAGGATTTGTTTTCAGGGCAGGTGTCATTTACAGGCCTGCAATGATTTTGAATATCAACTGACCATTAGCGCTGGGATTAAAGCTGCTGTTGTGTGAAACGGCCACAAGGTGGCAGCAGGTCTCCCTTACCAAATCTGGTTACTGGGGCAACAGAGCCTCAATGGAAGTCGTGTTCTAGATTGGAATTTAGAATGGAATGTGCCAGGAGAAAGCCCCTCAAGTTTGTCTCACTACTTCTTGTTCGTGTTTTTAATTTAATTTTTTATTTTTTATTACAGCAAATTTGATTACAATGTTTGGCTTGTTGTAGGTGTGGAAGATGTGGTTCTTTTACACATACACATATGTCTGCTCTTCCTGGGATCCTTTTCCCATGTACCTTATGACAGAATGTTGAGTAGTCTTCTCTTGGTATTCTGTAGGTCTTTGGTGATTATATATGTCACCTGTGTTTGTATATGTCTGTTAACCCCAATATCATAATGAAACCAATCCTCACACCTTTCCATTGGTGAACCATAAGTTTGTTGAATGAATCTGTGATTGCCCTTCTCCGTGGAAATATCTGCCCTGGTATCCATTTTTCGGTCACACCTATAAGAGATATGATATGATATGTGTCTTTCACTTTCTGACTTACAACAACTCACGTGCTTACCTCTAGACACACCTACGGTGCTACAAATGGCATTGTGTCCTTTTATTCCTTGGCTTCTATTCTGCCTTAGCGAGGTCCATTTTCAACAATGTGATTCCCTGAGGGCTGAGGATTAGCTGGCCTGGGTAGCCTGACCCTGCCGGCCGGCCCTCCCCAGGTGTGCCTGGGTTGAGGTCAATATAAACAGCGCTGCAGGCAGCAATAGCCCCTGAAGCTGTGCCTGACTCCATATTCTCTGCCCCGTCAGCAGTGTCGGGGCTGTGCTGGTGGGAGGGAGTGAGGGGCCACGGCTTTGTGGGTGGCCCGGTGTGAGTGGGTCTCTGCTGGACTTTCTGCAGGAGTTGCCAGGCTTCCACCTGTAATGAAGAGGATGTGTCACCCATACCTTCCGCTGGAATTTCTCTCCGGACAGAGGTGAGGAAGGAAAAAAGCAGTGGGGGCCGGGACAGGAGGGGTATCTCAGGCAGGGCAATGGAAAGCTTCCAGAAGAGCGCCCAGGGCCAGGACCATCCTGACTGGCCTGCAGGCACCAAGTTGGCCTGCGTGCTGTCGCTGGTGTGGCTCCACGGCCCTTCCTCTAGGCTTTCAAGCCCTTGTACATATTCAGGTGTTTTACCTGGGAAGGGTGGGAAAAGTTCAACAGCAGCTGGCCTGGGGCTCAGCTCACGGTTACTCACAGATGCCTCGGCATGGCCCCCCGCTTTGCAATGAGGACGCTCCTTGCATAGGAGTGGGCTGCTGGCTGTATGGGAGATGATTCCCCACCTCTGAAGAATTTCAGAAGTGTTTACCGATGGAGCAAGTGCCCTGATTGTGTTTTCCTCTTTCTAACTCGTGGGTTCAGGTTTTTTTTTCTTTTTTGGTTCAAGTTAGATTTTATTCCTCTTTTATGTATTTATAGATATAAGCATGGGAATAATTCATTCATATAAATACATCTGTGTGAAGGGAAGAACTTTTTTCTGTTTTATTTTTAAATTTTATTGTTTAAAATTTTGAAATTTAATTTTATGTATTTTTTATACAGCAGGTTATTATTAGTTATGTATTTTATGCATATACATGTATACAGGTCAATCCCAATCTCCCAACTCACCCCAACACCACCTCCCCATGGCTTCCCACACTTGGTGTCCATACGTGGGTTCTCTACCTCTGTGTCTCTATTTCTTCCCTGCAAACCAGTTCATCTGTACCATTTTTCTAGGTTCCACATATATGCATTAATATACAATATTTGTTTGTCTCTTTCTGACTTACTTCATTCTGTATGACAGTCTCTAGATCCATCGACGTCTCTACAAATGACCCAGTTTCATTCCTTCTTATGGCTGAGTAATATTCCATTTTATATATGTACAACATCTTTATCCATTCGTCTGTCTGTGGGTATTTAGGTTGCTTCCATTACCTGGCTATCGTAAATAGTGCTGAAATGAGCATTGTGCTGAATGTGCCTTTTTGATTTATGGTTTTATCTGGGTATATGCCCAGAAGTGGGATTGCTGGATCATATGGTAATTCTATTTCTAGTTTTTTTAAGGAAACTCCATACTGTTCTCCATCGTGACTGTATCAATTTACATTTCCACCACTAGTGGAAGAGGGATCCTTTTGTTCACACCCTCCCGAGAATTCGTTGTTTGTAGATTTTCTGATGATGCCAATTGTAACAGGTGTGAGGTCATACCTCATTGTAGTTTTGATTTGCATTTCTCTAATAATTAGTGATATTGAGCAGCTTTTCATGTGCGTCTTGGCCATCTCTGTGTCTTCTTTGAAGAAACGTCTCTTTAGATCTTCTGCCCATTTTTGTATTGGGTTGTTTGTTTTTTTAATATTAAGCTGCATGTGCTCTTTATATATATTGGAGATTAAACTTTTGTCCATTGATTCGTTTGAAAATATTTTCGCCCATTCTGAGGGATGCTTTTTGCCATTCCCTTTTTTTTAACTAAAAAAGAAAGAAAGGAAAAGAAGCAGAACACTAATGTGTGTAAAATATGCCTTTTGAAACTGTCGTTTTGAAATATGGACGTCCTTTGAATTTTTTGGTCGATATATGAACCCAGGATTTGTTTTCAGGGCAGGTGTCATTTACAGGCCTGCAATGATTTTGAATATCAACTGACCATTAGCGCTGGGATTAAAGCTGCTGTTGTGTGAAACGGCCACAAGGTGGCAGCAGGTCTCCCTTACCAAATCTGGTTACTGGGGCAACAGAGCCTCAATGGAAGTCGTGTTCTAGATTGGAATTTAGAATGGAATGTGCCAGGAGAAAGCCCCTCAAGTTTGTCTCACTACTTCTTGTTCGTGTTTTTAATTTAATTTTTTATTTTTTATTACAGCAAATTTGATTACAATGTTTGGCTTGTTGTAGGTGTGGAAGATGTGGTTCTTTTACACATACACATATGTCTGTTCTTCCTGGGATCCTTTTCCCATGTACCTTATGACAGAATGTTGAGTAGTCTTCTCTTGGTATTCTGTAGGTCTTTGGTGATTATATATGTCACCTGTGTTTGTATATGTCTGTTAACCCCAATATCATAATGAAACCAATCCTCACACCTTTCCATTGGTGAACAATAAGTTTGTTGAATGAATCTGTGATTGCCCTTCTCCGTGGAAATATCTGCCCTGGTATCCATTTTTCGGTCACACCTATAAGAGATATGATATGATATGTGTCTTTCACTTTCTGACTTACAACAACTCACGTGCTTACCTCTAGACACACCTACGGTGCTACAAATGGCATTGTGTCCTTTTATTCCTTGGCTTCTATTCTGCCTTAGCGAGGTCCATTTTCAACAATGTGATTCCCTGAGGGCTGAGGATTAGCTGACCTGGGTAGCCTGACCCTGCCGGCCGGCCCTCCCCAGGTGTGCCTGGGTTGAGGTCAATATAAACAGCGCTGCAGGCAGCAATAGCCCCTGAAGCTGTGCCTGACTCCATATTCTCTGCCCGGTCAGCAGTGTCGGGGCTGTGCTGGTGGGAAGGAGTGAGGGGCCACGGCTTTGTGGGTGGCCCGGTGTGAGTGGGTCTCTGCTGGACTTTCTGCAGGAGTTGCCAGGCTTCCACCTGTAATGAAGAGGATGTGTCACCCATACCTTCCGCTGGAATTTCTCTCCGGACAGAGGTGAGGAAGGAAAAAAGCAGTGGGGGCCGGGAAAAGAGGGGTATCTCAGGCAGGGCAATGGAAAGCTTCCAGAAGAGCGCCCAGGGCCAGGACCATCCTGACTGGCCTGCAGGCACCAAGTTGGCCTGCGTGCTGTCACTGGTGTGGCTCCACGGCCCTTCCTCTAGGCTTTCAAGCCCTTGTACATATTCAGGTGTTTTACCTGGGAAGGGTGGGAAAAGTTCAACAGCAGCTGGCCTGGGGCTCAGCTCACGGTTACTCACAGATGCCTCGGCATGGCCCCCCGCTTTGCAATGAGGACGCTCCTTGCGTAGGAGTGGGCTGCTGGCTCTATGGGAGATGATTCCCCACCTCTGACCAATTTCAGAATTGTTTACCGATGGAGCAAGTGCCCTGATTGTGTTTTCCTCTGTCTAACTCGTGGGTTCAGGTTTTTTTTTTCTTTTTTGGTTCAAGTTAGATTTTATTCCTCTTTTATGTATTTATAGATATAAGCATGGGAATAATTCATTCATATAAACACATCTGTGTGAAGGGAAGAACTTTTTTCTGTTTTATTTTTAAATTTTATTTTTTTAAATTTTGAAATTTAATTTTATTTATTTTTTATACAGCAGGTTATTATTAGTTATGTATTTTATGCATATACATGTATACAGGTCAATCCCAATCTCCCAACTCACCCCAACACCACCTCCCCATGGCTTCCCACACTTGGTGTCCATACGTGTGTTCTCTACCTCTGTGTCTCTATTTCTTCCCTGCAAACCATTTCATCTGTACCATTTTTCTAGGTTCCACATATATGCATTAATATACAATATTTGTTTGTCTCTTTCTGACATACTTCATTCTGTATGACAGTCTCTAGATCCATCGACGTCTCTACAAATGACCCAGTTTCATTCCTTCTTATGGCTGAGTAATATTCCATTTTATATATGTACCACATCTTTATCCATTCGTCTGTCTGTGGGTATTTAGGTTGTTTGCATTACCTGGCTATCGTAAATAGTGCTGAAATGAGCATTGTGGTGAATGTGCCTTTTTGATTTATGGTTTTCTCTGGGTATATGCCCAGAAGTGGGATTGCTGGATCATATGGTAATTATTACTAGATTTTTTAAGGAAACTCCATACTGTTCTCCATCGTGACTGTATCAATTTACATTTCCACCACTAGTGGAAGAGGGATCCTTTTGTCCACACCCTCCCCAGAATTCGTTGTTTGTAGATTTTCTGATGATGCCAGTTGTAACAGGTGTGAGGTGATACCTCATTGTAGATTTGATTTGCATTTCTCTAATAATTAGTGATGTTGAGCAGCTTTTCATGTGTGTCTTGGCCATCTCTGTGTCTTCTTTGAAGAAACGTCTCTTTAGATCTTCTGCCCATTTTTGTATTGGGTTGTTTGTTTTTTTAATATTAAGCTGCATGAGCTCTTTATATATATTGGAGATTAAACCTTTGTCCATTGATTCGTTTGCAAATATTTTCGCCCATTCTGAGGGATGCTTTTTGCCATTCCCGTTTTTTTAACAAAAAAAGAAAGAAAGAAAAAGAAGCAGAACACTAATGTGTGTAAAATATGCCTTTTGAAACTGTCGTTTTGAAATATGGACGTCCTTTTAATTTTTTGGTCGATATATGAACCCAGGATTTGTTTTCAGGGCAGGTGTCATTTACAGGCCTGCAATGATTTTGAATATCAACTGACCATTAGCGCTGGGATTAAAGCTGCTGTTGTGTGAAACGGCCACAAGGTGGCAGCAGGTCTCCCTTACCAAATCTGGTTACTGGGGCAACAGAGCCTCAATGGAAGTCGTGTTCTAGATTGGAATTTAGAATGGAATGTGCCAGGAGAAAACCCCTCAAGTTTGTCTCACTACTTCTTGTTCGTGTTTTTAATTTAATTTTTTATTTTTTATTACAGCAAATTTGATTACAATGTTTGGCTTGTTGTAGGTGTGGAAGATGTGGTTCTTTTACACATACACATATGTCTGTTCTTCCTGGGATCCTTTTCCCATGTACCTTATGACAGAATGTTGAGTAGTCTTCTCTTGGTATTCTGTAGGTCTTTGGTGATTATATATGTCACCTGTGTTTGTATATGTCTGTTAACCCCAATATCATAATGAAACCAATCCTCACACCTTTCCATTGGTGAACCATAAGTTTGTTGAATGAATCTGTGATTGCCCTTCTCCTTGGAAATATCTGCCCTGGTATCCATTTTTTGGTCACACCTATAAGAGATATGATATGATATGTGTCTTTCACTTTCTGACTTACAACAACTCACGTGCTTACCTCTAGACACACCTACGGTGCTACAAATGGCATTGTGTCCTTTTATTCCTTGGCTTCTATTCTGCCTTAGCGAGGTCCATTTTCAACAATGTGATTCCCTGAGGGCTGAGGATTAGCTGACCTGGGTAGCCTGACCCTGCCGGCCGGCCCTCCCCAGGTGTGCCTGGGTTGAGGTCAATATAAACAGCGCTGCAGGCAGCAATAGCCCCTGAAGCTGTGCCTGACTCCATATTCTCTGCCCCGTCAGCAGTGTCGGGGCTGTGCTGGTGGGAGGGAGTGAGGGGCCACGGCTTTGTGGGTGGCCCGGTGTGAGTGGGTCTCTGCTGGACTTTCTGCAGGAGTTGCCAGGCTTCCACCTGTAATGAAGAGGATGTGTCACCCATACCTTCCGCTGGAATTTCTCTCCGGACAGAGGTGAGGAAGGAAAAAAGCAGTGGGGGCCGGGACAGGAGGGGTATCTCAGGCAGGGCAATGGAAAGCTTCCAGAAGAGCGCCCAGGGCCAGGACCATCCTGACTGGCCTGCAGGCACCAAGTTGGCCTGCGTGCTGTCGCTGGTGTGGCTCCACGGCCCTTCCTCTAGGCTTTCAAGCCCTTGTACATATTCAGGTGTTTTACCTGGGAAGGGTGGGAAAAGTTCAACAGCAGCTGGCCTGGGGCTCAGCTCACGGTTACTCACAGATGCCTCGGCATGGCCCCCCGCTTTGCAATGAGGACGCTCCTTGCGTAGGAGTGGGCTGCTGGCTGTATGGGAGATGATTCCCCACCTCTGACCAATTTCAGAATTGTTTACCGATGGAGCAAGTGCCCTGATTGTGTTTTCCTCTGTCTAACTCGTGGGTTCAGGTTTTTTTTTTTTTTTTTTTTTGCTATACGCGGGCCTCTCACTGTTGTGGCCTCTCCCGCTGCGGAGCACAGGCTCCGGACACGCAGGCCCAGCGGCCATGGCTCACGGGCCCAGCTGCTCCGCAGCATGTGGGATCTTCCCAGACCGGCAGGTTTTTTTTTTTTCTTTTTTGGTTCAAGTTAGATTTTATTCCTCTTTTATGTATTTATAGATATAAGCATGGAAATAATTCATTCATATAAATACATCTGTGTGAAGGGAAGAACTTTTTTTTGTTTTATTTTTAAATTTTATTTTTTTAAATTTTGAAATTTAATTTTATTTATTTTTTATACAGCAGGTTATTATTAGTTATGTATTTTATGCATATACATGTATACAGGTCAATCCCAATCTCCCAACTCACCCCAACACCACCTCCCCGTGGCTTCCCACACTTGGTGTCCATACGTGGGTTCTCTACCTCTGTGTCTCTATTTCTTCCCTGCAAACCAGTTCATCTGTACCATTTTTCTAGGTTCCACATATATGCATTAATATACAATATTTGTTTGTCTCTTTCTGACTTACTTCATTCTGTATGACAGTCTCTAGATCCATCGACGTCTCTACAAATGACCCAGTTTCATTCCTTCTTATGGTTGAGTAATATTCCATTTTATATATGTACCACATCTTTATCCATTCGTCTGTCTGTGGGTATTTAGGTTGCTTCCATTACCTGGCTATCGTAAATAGTGCTGAAATGAGCATTGTGGTGAATGTGCCTTTTTGATTTATGGTTTTATCTGGGTATATGCCCAGAAGTGGGATTGCTGGATCATATGGTAATTCTATTTCTAGTTTTTTTAAGGAAACTCCATACTGTTCTCCATCGTGACTGTATCAATTTACATTTCCACCACTAGTGGAAGAGGGATCCTTTTGTCCACACCCTCCCCAGAATTCGTTGTTTGTAGATTTTCTGATGATGCCAATTGTAACAGGTGTGAGGTGATACCTCATTGTAGTTTTGATTTGCATTTCTCTAATAATTAGTGATGTTGAGCAGCTTTTCATGTGCGTCTTGGCCATCTCTGTGTCTTCTTTGAAGAAACGTCTCTTTAGATCTTCTGCCCATTTTTGTATTGGGTTGTTTGTTTTTTTAATATTAAGCTGCATGAGCTCTTTATATATATTGGAGATTAAACTTTTGTCCATTGATTCGTTTGAAAATATTTTCGCCCATTCTGAGGGATGCTTTTTGCCATTCCCGTTTTTTTAACAAAAAAAGAAAGAAAGAAAAAGAAGCAGAACACTAATGTGAGTAAAATATGCCTTTTGAAACTGTCGTTTTGAAATATGGACGTCCTTTGAATTTTTTGGTCGATATATGAACCCAGGATTTGTTTTCAGGGCAGGTGTCATTTACAGGCCTGCAATGATTTTGAATATCAACTGACCATTAGCGCTGGGATTAAAGCTGCTGTTGTGTGAAACGGCCACAAGGTGGCAGCAAGTCTCCCTTACCAAATCTGGTTACTGGGGCAACAGAGCCTCAATGGAAGTCGTGTTCTAGATTGGAATTTAGAATGGAATGTGCCAGGAGAAAGCCCCTCAAGTTTGTCTCACTACTTCTTGTTCGTGTTTTTAATTTATTTTTTTATTTTTTATTACAGCAAATTTGATTACAATGTTTGGCTTGTTGTAGGTGTGGAAGATGTGGTTCTTTTACACATACACATATGTCTGCTCTTCCTGGGATCCTTTTCCCATGTACCTTATGACAGAATGTTGAGTAGTCTTCTCTTGGTATTCTGTAGGTCTTTGGTGATTATATATGTCACCTGTGTTTGTATATGTCTGTTAACCCCAATATCATAATGAAACCAATCCTCACACCTTTCCATTAGTGAGCCATAAGTTTGTTGAATGAATCTGTGATTGCCCTTCTCCGTGGAAATATCTGCCCTGGTATCCATTTTTCGGTCACACCTATAAGAGATATGATATGATATGTGTCTTTCACTTTCTGACTTACAACAACTCACGTGCTTACCTCTAGACACACCTACGGTGCTACAAATGGCATTGTGTCCTTTTATTCCTTGGCTTCTATTCTGCCTTAGCGAGGTCCATTTTCAACAATGTGATTCCCTGAGGGCTGAGGATTAGCTGACCTGGGTAGCCTGACCCTGCCGGCCGGCCCTCCCCAGGTGTGCCTGGGTTGAGGTCAATATAAACAGCGCTGCAGGCAGCAATAGCCCCTGAAGCTGTGCCTGACTCCATATTCTCTGCCCCGTCAGCAGTGTCGGGGCTGTGCTGGTGGGAGGGAGTGAGGGGCCACGGCTTTGTGGGTGGCCCGGTGTGAGTGGGTCTCTGCTGGACTTTCTGCAGGAGTTGCCAGGCTTCCACCTGTAATGAAGAGGATGTGTCACCCATACCTTCCGCTGGAATTTCTCTCCGGACAGAGGTGAGGAAGGAAAAAAGCAGTGGGGGCCGGGACAGGAGGGGTATCTCAGGCAGGGCAATGGAAAGCTTCCAGAAGAGCGCCCAGGGCCAGGACCATCCTGACTGGCCTGCAGGCACCAAGTTGGCCTGCGTGCTGTCGCTGGTGTGGCTCCACGGCCCTTCCTCTAGGCTTTCAAGCCCTTGTACATATTCAGGTGTTTTACCTGGGAAGGGTGGGAAAAGTTCAACAGCAGCTGGCCTGGGGCTCAGCTCACGGTTACTCACAGATGCCTCGGCATGGCCCCCCGCTTTGCAATGAGGACGCTTCTTGCATAGGAGTGGGCTGCTGGCTGTATGGGAGATGATTCCCCACCTCTGAAGAATTTCAGAAGTGTTTTCCGATGGAGCAAGTGCCCTGATTGTGTTTTCCTCTGTCTAACTCGTGGGTTCAGGTTTTTTTTTTCTTTTTTGGTTCAAGTTAGATTTTATTCCTCTTTTATGTATTTATAGATATAAGCATGGGAATAATTCATTCATATAAATACATCTGTGTGAAGGGAAGAACTTTTTTCTGTTTTATTTTTAAATTTTATTGTTTAAAATTTTGAAATTTAATTTTATTTATTTTTTATACAGCAGGTTATTATTAGTTATGTATTTTATGCATATACATGTATACAGGTCAATCCCAATCTCCCAACTCACCCCAACACCACCTCCCCATGGCTTCCCACACTTGGTGTCCATACGTGGGTTCTCTACCTCTGTGTCTCTATTTCTTCCCTGCAAACCAGTTCATCTGTACCATTTTTCTAGGTTCCACATATATGCATTAATATACAATATTTGTTTGTCTCTTTCTGACTTACTTCATTCTGTATGACAGTCTCTAGATCCATCGACGTCTCTACAAATGACCCAGTTTCACTCCTTCTTATGGCTGAGTAATATTCCATTTTATATATGTACAACATCTTTATCCATTCGTCTGTCTGTGGGTATTTAGGTTGCTTCCATTACCTGGCTATCGTAAATAGTGCTGAAATGAGCATTGTGCTGAATGTGCCTTTTTGATTTATGGTTTTATCTGGGTATATGCCCAGAAGTGGGATTGCTGGATCATATGGTAATTCTATTTCTAGTTTTTTTAAGGAAACTCCATACTGTTCTCCATCGTGACTGTATCAATTTACATTTCCACCACTAGTGGAAGAGGGATCCTTTTGTCCACACCCTCCCCAGAATTCGTTGTTTGTAGATTTTCTGATGATGCCAATTGTAACAGGTGTGAGGTGATACCTCATTGTAGATTTGATTTGCATTTCTCTAATAATTAGTGATGTTGAGCAGCTTTTCATGTGTGTCTTGGCCATCTCTGTGTCTTCTTTGAAGAAACGTCTCTTTAGATCTTCTGCCCATTTTTGTATTGGGTTGCTTGTTTTTTTAATATTAAGCTGCATGAGCTCTTTATATATATTGGAGATTAAACCTTTGTCCATTGATTCGTTTGCAAATATTTTCGCCCATTCTGAGGGATGCTTTTTGCCATTCCCGTTTTTTTAACAAAAAAAGAAAGAAAGGAAAGAAGCAGAACACTAATGTGTGTAAAATATGCCTTTTGAAACTGTCGTTTTGAAATATGGACGTCCTTTGAATTTTTTGGTCGATATATGAACCCAGGATTTGTTTTCAGGGCAGGTGTCATTTACAGGCCTGCAATGATTTTGAATATCAACTGACCATTAGCGCTGGGATTAAAGCTGCTGTTGTGTGAAACGGCCACAAGGTGGCAGCAGGTCTCCCTTACCAAATCTGGTTACTGGGGCAACAGAGCCTCAATGGAAGTCGTGTTCTAGATTGGAATTTAGAATGGAATGTGCCAGGAGAAAGCCCCTCAAGTTTGTCTCACTACTTCTTGTTCGTGTTTTTAATTTAATTTTTTATTTTTTATTACAGCAAATTTGATTACAATGTTTGGCTTGTTGTAGGTGTGGAAGATGTGGTTCTTTTACACATACACATATGTCTGTTCTTCCTGGGATCCTTTTCCCATGTACCTTATGACAGAATGTTGAGTAGTCTTCTCTTGGTATTCTGTAGGTCTTTGGTGATTATATATGTCACCTGTGTTTGTATATGTCTGTTAACCCCAATATCATAATGAAACCAATCCTCACACCTTTCCATTGGTGAACCATAAGTTTGTTGAATGAATCTGTGATTGCCCTTCTCCTTGGAAATATCTGCCCTGGTATCCATTTTTTGGTCACACCTATAAGAGATATGATATGATATGTGTCTTTCACTTTCTGACTTACAACAACTCACGTGCTTACCTCTAGACACACCTACGGTGCTACAAATGGCATTGTGTCCTTTTATTCCTTGGCTTCTATTCTGCCTTAGCGAGGTCCATTTTCAACAATGTGATTCCCTGAGGGCTGAGGATTAGCTGACCTGGGTAGCCTGACCCTGCCGGCCGGCCCTCCCCAGGTGTGCCTGGGTTGAGGTCAATATAAACAGCGCTGCAGGCAGCAATAGCCCCTGAAGCTGTGCCTGACTCCATATTCTCTGCCCCGTCAGCAGTGTCGGGGCTGTGCTGGTGGGAGGGAGTGAGGGGCCACGGCTTTGTGGGTGGCCCGGTGTGAGTGGGTCTCTGCTGGACTTTCTGCAGGAGTTGCCAGGCTTCCACCTGTAATGAAGAGGATGTGTCACCCATACCTTCCGCTGGAATTTCTCTCCGGACAGAGGTGAGGAAGGAAAAAAGCAGTGGGGGCCGGGACAGGAGGGGTATCTCAGGCAGGGCAATGGAAAGCTTCCAGAAGAGCGCCCAGGGCCAGGACCATCCTGACTGGCCTGCAGGCACCAAGTTGGCCTGCGTGCTGTCGCTGGTGTGGCTCCACGGCCCTTCCTCTAGGCTTTCAAGCCCTTGTACATATTCAGGTGTTTTACCTGGGAAGGGTGGGAAAAGTTCAACAGCAGCTGGCCTGGGGCTCAGCTCACGGTTACTCACAGATGCCTCGGCATGGCCCCCCGCTTTGCAATGAGGACGCTCCTTGCGTAGGAGAGGGCTGCTGGCTCTATGGGAGATGATTCCCCACCTCTGACCAATTTCAGAATTGTTTACCGATGGAGCAAGTGCCCTGATTGTGTTTTCCTCTGTCTAACTCGTGGGTTCAGGTTTTTTTTTTTCTTTTTTGGTTCAAGTTAGATTTTATTCCTCTTTTATGTATTTATAGATATAAGCATGGGAATAATTCATTCATATAAATACATCTGTGTGAAGGGAAGAACTTTTTTCTGTTTTATTTTTAAATTTTATTTTTTTAAATTTTGAAATTTAATTTTATTTATTTTTTATACAGCAGGTTATTATTAGTTATGTATTTTATGCATATACATGTATACAGGTCAATCCCAATCTCCCAACTCACCCCAACACCACCTCCCCGTGGCTTCCCACACTTGGTGTCCATACGTGGGTTCTCTACCTCTGTGTCTCTATTTCTTCCCTGCAAACCAGTTCATCTGTACCATTTTTCTAGGTTCCACATATATGCATTAATATACAATATTTGTTTGTCTCTTTCTGACTTACTTCATTCTGTATGACAGTCTCTAGATCCATCGACGTCTCTACAAATGACCCAGTTTCATTCCTTCTTATGGTTGAGTAATATTCCATTTTATATATGTACCACATCTTTATCCATTCGTCTGTCTGTGGGTATTTAGGTTGCTTCCATTACCTGGCTATCGTAAATAGTGCTGAAATGAGCATTGTGGTGAATGTGCCTTTTTGATTTATGGTTTTATCTGGGTATATGCCCAGAAGTGGGATTGCTGGATCATATGGTAATTCTATTTCTAGTTTTTTTAAGGAAACTCCATACTGTTCTCCATCGTGACTGTATCAATTTACATTTCCACCACTAGTGGAAGAGGGATCCTTTTGTCCACACCCTCCCCAGAATTCGTTGTTTGTAGATTTTCTGATGATGCCAATTGTAACAGGTGTGAGGTGATACCTCATTGTAGTTTTGATTTGCATTTCTCTAATAATTAGTGATGTTGAGCAGCTTTTCATGTGCGTCTTGGCCATCTCTGTGTCTTCTTTGAAGAAACGTCTCTTTAGATCTTCTGCCCATTTTTGTATTGGGTTGTTTGTTTTTTTAATATTAAGCTGCATGAGCTCTTTATATATATTGGAGATTAAACTTTTGTCCATTGATTCGTTTGCAAATATTTTCGCCCATTCTGAGGGATGCTTTTTGCCATTCCCGTTTTTTTAACAAAAAAAGAAAGAAAGAAAAAGAAGCAGAACACTAATGTGAGTAAAATATGCCTTTTGAAACTGTCGTTTTGAAATATTGACGTCCTTTGAATTTTTTGGTCGATATATGAACCCAGGATTTGTTTTCAGGGCAGGTGTCATTTACAGGCCTGCAATGATTTTGAATATCAACTGACCATTAGCGCTGGGATTAAAGCTGCTGTTGTGTGAAACGGCCACAAGGTGGCAGCAAGTCTCCCTTACCAAATCTGGTTACTGGGGCAACAGAGCCTCAATGGAAGTCGTGTTCTAGATTGGAATTTAGAATGGAATGTGCCAGGAGAAAGCCCCTCAAGTTTGTCTCACTACTTCTTGTTCGTGTTTTTAATTTAATTTTTTATTTTTTATTACAGCAAATTTGATTACAATGTTTGGCTTGTTGTAGGTGTGGAAGATGTGGTTCTTTTACACATACACATATGTCTGCTCTTCCTGGGATCCTTTTCCCATGTACCTTATGACAGAATGTTGAGTAGTCTTCTCTTGGTATTCTGTAGGTCTTTGGTGATTATATATGTCACCTGTGTTTGTATATGTCTGTTAACCCCAATATCATAATGAAACCAATCCTCACACCTTTCCATTGGTGAGCCATAAGTTTGTTGAATGAATCTGTGATTGCCCTTCTCCGTGGAAATATCTGCCCTGGTATCCATTTTTCGGTCACACCTATAAGAGATATGATATGATATGTGTCTTTCACTTTCTGACTTACAACAACTCACGTGCTTACCTCTAGACACACCTACGGTGCTACAAATGGCATTGTGTCCTTTTATTCCTTGGCTTCTATTCTGCCTTAGCGAGGTCCATTTTCAACAATGTGATTCCCTGAGGGCTGAGGATTAGCTGACCTGGGTAGCCTGACCCTGCCGGCCGGCCCTCCCCAGGTGTGCCTGGGTTGAGGTCAATATAAACAGCGCTGCAGGCAGCAATAGCCCCTGAAGCTGTGCCTGACTCCATATTCTCTGCCCCGTCAGCAGTGTCGGGGCTGTGCTGGTGGGAGGGAGTGAGGGGCCACGGCTTTGTGGGTGGCCCGGTGTGAGTGGGTCTCTGCTGGACTTTCTGCAGGAGTTGCCAGGCTTCCACCTGTAATGAAGAGGATGTGTCACCCATACCTTCCGCTGGAATTTCTCTCCGGACAGAGGTGAGGAAGGAAAAAAGCAGTGGGGGCCGGGACAGGAGGGGTATCTCAGGCAGGGCAATGGAAAGCTTCCAGAAGAGCGCCCAGGGCCAGGACCATCCTGACTGGCCTGCAGGCACCAAGTTGGCCTGCGTGCTGTCGCTGGTGTGGCTCCACGGCCCTTCCTCTAGGCTTTCAAGCCCTTGTACATATTCAGGTGTTTTACCTGGGAAGGGTGGGAAAAGTTCAACAGCAGCTGGCCTGGGGCTCAGCTCACGGTTACTCACAGATGCCTCGGCATGGCCCCCCGCTTTGCAATGAGGACGCTTCTTGCATAGGAGTGGGCTGCTGGCTGTATGGGAGATGATTCCCCACCTCTGAAGAATTTCAGAAGTGTTTACCGATGGAGCAAGTGCCCTGATTGTGTTTTCCTCTGTCTAACTCGTGGGTTCAGGTTTTTTTTTTCTTTTTTGGTTCAAGTTAGATTTTATTCCTCTTTTATGTATTTATAGATATAAGCATGGGAATAATTCATTCATATAAATACATCTGTGTGAAGGGAAGAACTTTTTTCTGTTTTATTTTTAAATTTTATTGTTTAAAATTTTGAAATTTAATTTTATTTATTTTTTATACAGCAGGTTATTATTAGTTATGTATTTTATGCATATACATGTATACAGGTCAATCCCAATCTCCCAACTCACCCCTACACCACCTCCCCATGGCTTCCCACACTTGGTGTCCATACGTGGGTTCTCTACCTCTGTGTCTCTATTTCTTCCCTGCAAACCAGTTCATCTGTACCATTTTTCTAGGTTCCACATATATGCATTAATATACAATATTTGTTTGTCAATTTCTGACTTACTTCATTCTGTATGACAGTCTCTAGATCCATCGACGTCTCTACAAATGACCCAGTTTCACTCCTTCTTATGGCTGAGTAATATTCCATTTTATATATGTACAACATCTTTATCCATTCGTCTGTCTGTGGGTATTTAGGTTGCTTCCATTACCTGGCTATCGTAAATAGTGCTGAAATGAGCATTGTGCTGAATGTGCCTTTTTGATTTATGGTTTTATCTGGGTATATGCCCAGAAGTGGGATTGCTGGATCATATGGTAATTCTATTTCTAGTTTTTTTAAGGAAACTCCATACTGTTCTCCATCGTGACTCTATCAATTTACATTTCCACCACTAGTGGAAGAGGGATCCTTTTGTCCACACCCTCCCCAGAATTCGTTGTTTGTAGATTTTCTGATGATGCCAATTGTAACAGGTGTGAGGTGATACCTCATTGTAGATTTGATTTGCATTTCTCTAATAATTAGTGATGTTGAGCAGCTTTTCATGTGTGTCTTGGCCATCTCTGTGTCTTCTTTGAAGAAACGTCTCTTTAGATCTTCTGCCCATTTTTGTATTGGGTTGCTTGTTTTTTTAATATTAAGCTGCATGAGCTCTTTATATATATTGGAGATTAAACCTTTGTCCATTGATTCGTTTGCAAATATTTTCGCCCATTCTGAGGGATGCTTTTTGCCATTCCCGTTTTTTTAACAAAAAAAGAAAGAAAGGAAAGAAGCAGAACACTAATGTGTGTAAAATATGCCTTTTGAAACTGTCGTTTTGAAATATGGACGTCCTTTGAATTTTTTGGTCGATATATGAACCCAGGATTTGTTTTCAGGGCAGGTGTCATTTACAGGCCTGCAATGATTTTGAATATCAACTGACCATTAGCGCTGGGATTAAAGCTGCTGTTGTGTGAAACGGCCACAAGGTGGCAGCAGGTCTCCCTTACCAAATCTGGTTACTGGGGCAACAGAGCCTCAATGGAAGTCGTGTTCTAGATTGGAATTTAGAATGGAATGTGCCAGGAGAAAGCCCCTCAAGTTTGTCTCACTACTTCTTGTTCGTGTTTTTAATTTAATTTTTTATTTTTTATTACAGCAAATTTGATTACAATGTTTGGCTTGTTGTAGGTGTGGAAGATGTGGTTCTTTTACACATACACATATGTCTGTTCTTCCTGGGATCCTTTTCCCATGTACCTTATGACAGAATGTTGAGTAGTCTTCTCTTGGTATTCTGTAGGTCTTTGGTGATTATATGTGTCACCTGTGTTTGTATATGTCTGTTAACCCCAATATCATAATGAAACCAATCCTCACACCTTTCCATTGGTGAACCATAAGTTTGTTGAATGAATCTGTGATTGCCCTTCTCCTTGGAAATATCTGCCCTGGTATCCATTTTTTGGTCACACCTATAAGAGATATGATATGATATGTGTCTTTCACTTTCTGACTTACAACAACTCACGTGCTTACCTCTAGACACACCTACGGTGCTACAAATGGCATTGTGTCCTTTTATTCCTTGGCTTCTATTCTGCCTTAGCGAGGTCCATTTTCAACAATGTGATTCCCTGAGGGCTGAGGATTAGCTGACCTGGGTAGCCTGACCCTGCCGGCCGGCCCTCCCCAGGTGTGCCTGGGTTGAGGTCAATATAAACAGCGCTGCAGGCAGCAATAGCCCCTGAAGCTGTGCCTGACTCCATATTCTCTGCCCCGTCAGCAGTGTCGGGGCTGTGCTGGTGGGAGGGAGTGAGGGGCCACGGCTTTGTGGGTGGCCCGGTGTGAGTGGGTCTCTGCTGGACTTTCTGCAGGAGTTGCCAGGCTTCCACCTGTAATGAAGAGGATGTGTCACCCATACCTTCCGCTGGAATTTCTCTCCGGACAGAGGTGAGGAAGGAAAAAAGCAGTGGGGGCCGGGACAGGAGGGGTATCTCAGGCAGGGCAATGGAAAGCTTCCAGAAGAGCGCCCAGGGCCAGGACCATCCTGACTGGCCTGCAGGCACCAAGTTGGCCTGCGTGCTGTCGCTGGTGTGGCTCCACGGCCCTTCCTCTAGGCTTTCAAGCCCTTGTACATATTCAGGTGTTTTACCTGGGAAGGGTGGGAAAAGTTCAACAGCAGCTGGCCTGGGGCTCAGCTCACGGTTACTCACAGATGCCTCGGCATGGCCCCCCGCTTTGCAATGAGGACGCTCCTTGCGTAGGAGAGGGCTGCTGGCTCTATGGGAGATGATTCCCCACCTCTGACCAATTTCAGAATTGTTTACCGATGGAGCAAGTGCCCTGATTGTGTTTTCCTCTGTCTAACTCGTGGGTTCAGGTTTTTTTTTTTCTTTTTTGGTTCAAGTTAGATTTTATTCCTCTTTTATGTATTTATAGATATAAGCATGGGAATAATTCATTCATATAAATACATCTGTGTGAAGGGAAGAACTTTTTTCTGTTTTATTTTTAAATTTTATTTTTTTAAATTTTGAAATTTAATTTTATTTATTTTTTATACAGCAGGTTATTATTAGTTATGTATTTTATGCATATACATGTATACAGGTCAATCCCAATCTCCCAACTCACCCCAACACCACCTCCCCGTGGCTTCCCACACTTGGTGTCCATACGTGGGTTCTCTACCTCTGTGTCTCTATTTCTTCCCTGCAAACCAGTTCATCTGTACCATTTTTCTAGGTTCCACATATATGCATTAATATACAATATTTGTTTGTCTCTTTCTGACTTACTTCATTCTGTATGACAGTCTCTAGATCCATCGACGTCTCTACAAATGACCCAGTTTCATTCCTTCTTATGGTTGAGTAATATTCCATTTTATATATGTACCACATCTTTATCCATTCGTCTGTCTGTGGGTATTTAGGTTGCTTCCATTACCTGGCTATCGTAAATAGTGCTGAAATGAGCATTGTGGTGAATGTGCCTTTTTGATTTATGGTTTTATCTGGGTATATGCCCAGAAGTGGGATTGCTGGATCATATGGTAATTCTATTTCTAGTTTTTTTAAGGAAACTCCATACTGTTCTCCATCGTGACTGTATCAATTTACATTTCCACCACTAGTGGAAGAGGGATCCTTTTGTCCACACCCTCCCCAGAATTCGTTGTTTGTAGATTTTCTGATGATGCCAATTGTAACAGGTGTGAGGTGATACCTCATTGTAGTTTTGATTTGCATTTCTCTAATAATTAGTGATGTTGAGCAGCTTTTCATGTGCGTCTTGGCCATCTCTGTGTCTTCTTTGAAGAAACGTCTCTTTAGATCTTCTGCCCATTTTTGTATTGGGTTGTTTGTTTTTTTAATATTAAGCTGCATGAGCTCTTTATATATATTGGAGATTAAACTTTTGTCCATTGATTCGTTTGAAAATATTTTCGCCCATTCTGAGGGATGCTTTTTGCCATTCCCGTTTTTTTAACAAAAAAAGAAAGAAAGAAAAAGAAGCAGAACACTAATGTGAGTAAAATATGCCTTTTGAAACTGTCGTTTTGAAATATGGACGTCCTTTGAATTTTTTGGTCGATATATGAACCCAGGATTTGTTTTCAGGGCAGGTGTCATTTACAGGCCTGCAATGATTTTGAATATCAACTGACCATTAGCGCTGGGATTAAAGCTGCTGTTGTGTGAAACGGCCACAAGGTGGCAGCAAGTCTCCCTTACCAAATCTGGTTACTGGGGCAACAGAGCCTCAATGGAAGTCGTGTTCTAGATTGGAATTTAGAATGGAATGTGCCAGGAGAAAGCCCCTCAAGTTTGTCTCACTACTTCTTGTTCGTGTTTTTAATTTAATTTTTTATTTTTTATTACAGCAAATTTGATTACAATGTTTGGCTTGTTGTAGGTGTGGAAGATGTGGTTCTTTTACACATACACATATGTCTGCTCTTCCTGGGATCCTTTTCCCATGTACCTTATGACAGAATGTTGAGTAGTCTTCTCTTGGTATTCTGTAGGTCTTTGGTGATTATATATGTCACCTGTGTTTGTATATGTCTGTTAACCCCAATATCATAATGAAACCAATCCTCACACCTTTCCATTGGTGAGCCATAAGTTTGTTGAATGAATCTGTGATTGCCCTTCTCCGTGGAAATATCTGCCCTGGTATCCATTTTTCGGTCACACCTATAAGAGATATGATATGATATGTGTCTTTCACTTTCTGACTTACAACAACTCACGTGCTTACCTCTAGACACACCTACGGTGCTACAAATGGCATTGTGTCCTTTTATTCCTTGGCTTCTATTCTGCCTTAGCGAGGTCCATTTTCAACAATGTGATTCCCTGAGGGCTGAGGATTAGCTGACCTGGGTAGCCTGACCCTGCCGGCCGGCCCTCCCCAGGTGTGCCTGGGTTGAGGTCAATATAAACAGCGCTGCAGGCAGCAATAGCCCCTGAAGCTGTGCCTGACTCCATATTCTCTGCCCCGTCAGCAGTGTCGGGGCTGTGCTGGTGGGAGGGAGTGAGGGGCCACGGCTTTGTGGGTGGCCCGGTGTGAGTGGGTCTCTGCTGGACTTTCTGCAGGAGTTGCCAGGCTTCCACCTGTAATGAAGAGGATGTGTCACCCATACCTTCCGCTGGAATTTCTCTCCGGACAGAGGTGAGGAAGGAAAAAAGCAGTGGGGGCCGGGACAGGAGGGGTATCTCAGGCAGGGCAATGGAAAGCTTCCAGAAGAGCGCCCAGGGCCAGGACCATCCTGACTGGCCTGCAGGCACCAAGTTGGCCTGCGTGCTGTCGCTGGTGTGGCTCCACGGCCCTTCCTCTAGGCTTTCAAGCCCTTGTACATATTCAGGTGTTTTACCTGGGAAGGGTGGGAAAAGTTCAACAGCAGCTGGCCTGGGGCTCAGCTCACGGTTACTCACAGATGCCTCGGCATGGCCCCCCGCTTTGCAATGAGGACGCTTCTTGCGTAGGAGTGGGCTGCTGGCTGTATGGGAGATGATTCCCCACCTCTGAAGAATTTCAGAAGTGTTTTCCGATGGAGCAAGTGCCCTGATTGTGTTTTCCTCTGTCTAACTCGTGGGTTCAGGTTTTTTTTTTCTTTTTTGGTTCAAGTTAGATTTTATTCCTCTTTTATGTATTTATAGATATAAGCATGGGAATAATTCATTCATATAAATACATCTGTGTGAAGGGAAGAACTTTTTTCTGTTTTATTTTTAAATTTTATTGTTTAAAATTTTGAAATTTAATTTTATTTATTTTTTATACAGCAGGTTATTATTAGTTATGTATTTTATGCATATACATGTATACAGGTCAATCCCAATCTCCCAACTCACCCCAACACCACCTCCCCATGGCTTCCCACACTTGGTGTCCATACGTGGGTTCTCTACCTCTGTGTCTCTATTTCTTCCCTGCAAACCAGTTCATCTGTACCATTTTTCTAGGTTCCACATATATGCATTAATATACAATATTTGTTTGTCTCTTTCTGACTTACTTCATTCTGTATGACAGTCTCTAGATCCATCGACGTCTCTACAAATGACCCAGTTTCACTCCTTCTTATGGCTGAGTAATATTCCATTTTATATATGTACAACATCTTTATCCATTCGTCTGTCTGTGGGTATTTAGGTTGCTTCCATTACCTGGCTATCGTAAATAGTGCTGAAATGAGCATTGTGCTGAATGTGCCTTTTTGATTTATGGTTTTATCTGGGTATATGCCCAGAAGTGGGATTGCTGGATCATATGGTAATTCTATTTCTAGTTTTTTTAAGGAAACTCCATACTGTTCTCCATCGTGACTGTATCAATTTACATTTCCACCACTAGTGGAAGAGGGATCCTTTTGTCCACACCCTCCCCAGAATTCGTTGTTTGTAGATTTTCTGATGATGCCAATTGTAAAAGGTGTGAGGTGATACCTCATTGTAGATTTGATTTGCATTTCTCTAATAATTAGTGATGTTGAGCAGCTTTTCATGTGTGTCTTGGCCATCTCTGTGTCTTCTTTGAAGAAACGTCTCTTTAGATCTTCTGCCCATTTTTGTATTGGGTTGCTTGTTTTTTTAATATTAAGCTGCATGAGCTCTTTATATATATTGGAGATTAAACCTTTGTCCATTGATTCGTTTGCAAATATTTTCGCCCATTCTGAGGGATGCTTTTTGCCATTCCCGTTTTTTTAACAAAAAAAGAAAGAAAGGAAAGAAGCAGAACACTAATGTGTGTAAAATATGCCTTTTGAAACTGTCGTTTTGAAATATGGACGTCCTTTGAATTTTTTGGTCGATATATGAACCCAGGATTTGTTTTCAGGGCAGGTGTCATTTACAGGCCTGCAATGATTTTGAATATCAACTGACCATTAGCGCTGGGATTAAAGCTGCTGTTGTGTGAAACGGCCACAAGGTGGCAGCAGGTCTCCCTTACCAAATCTGGTTACTGGGGCAACAGAGCCTCAATGGAAGTCGTGTTCTAGATTGGAATTTAGAATGGAATGTGCCAGGAGAAAGCCCCTCAAGTTTGTCTCACTACTTCTTGTTCGTGTTTTTAATTTAATTTTTTATTTTTTATTACAGCAAATTTGATTACAATGTTTGGCTTGTTGTAGGTGTGGAAGATGTGGTTCTTTTACACATACACATATGTCTGTTCTTCCTGGGATCCTTTTCCCATGTACCTTATGACAGAATGTTGAGTAGTCTTCTCTTGGTATTCTGTAGGTCTTTGGTGATTATATATGTCACCTGTGTTTGTATATGTCTGTTAACCCCAATATCATAATGAAACCAATCCTCACACCTTTCCATTGGTGAACCATAAGTTTGTTGAATGAATCTGTGATTGCCCTTCTCCTTGGAAATATCTGCCCTGGTATCCATTTTTTGGTCACACCTATAAGAGATATGATATGATATGTGTCTTTCACTTTCTGACTTACAACAACTCACGTGCTTACCTCTAGACACACCTACGGTGCTACAAATGGCATTGTGTCCTTTTATTCCTTGGCTTCTATTCTGCCTTAGCGAGGTCCATTTTCAACAATGTGATTCCCTGAGGGCTGAGGATTAGCTGACCTGGGTAGCCTGACCCTGCCGGCCGGCCCTCCCCAGGTGTGCCTGGGTTGAGGTCAATATAAACAGCGCTGCAGGCAGCAATAGCCCCTGAAGCTGTGCCTGACTCCATATTCTCTGCCCCGTCAGCAGTGTCGGGGCTGTGCTGGTGGGAGGGAGTGAGGGGCCACGGCTTTGTGGGTGGCCCGGTGTGAGTGGGTCTCTGCTGGACTTTCTGCAGGAGTTGCCAGGCTTCCACCTGTAATGAAGAGGATGTGTCACCCATACCTTCCGCTGGAATTTCTCTCCGGACAGAGGTGAGGAAGGAAAAAAGCAGTGGGGGCCGGGACAGGAGGGGTATCTCAGGCAGGGCAATGGAAAGCTTCCAGAAGAGCGCCCAGGGCCAGGACCATCCTGACTGGCCTGCAGGCACCAAGTTGGCCTGCGTGCTGTCGCTGGTGTGGCTCCACGGCCCTTCCTCTAGGCTTTCAAGCCCTTGTACATATTCAGGTGTTTTACCTGGGAAGGGTGGGAAAAGTTCAACAGCAGCTGGCCTGGGGCTCAGCTCACGGTTACTCACAGATGCCTCGGCATGGCCCCCCGCTTTGCAATGAGGACGCTCCTTGCGTAGGAGAGGGCTGCTGGCTCTATGGGAGATGATTCCCCACCTCTGACCAATTTCAGAATTGTTTACCGATGGAGCAAGTGCCCTGATTGTGTTTTCCTCTGTCTAACTCGTGGGTTCAGGTTTTTTTTTTTCTTTTTTGGTTCAAGTTAGATTTTATTCCTCTTTTATGTATTTATAGATATAAGCATGGGAATAATTCATTCATATAAATACATCTGTGTGAAGGGAAGAACTTTTTTCTGTTTTATTTTTAAATTTTATTTTTTTAAATTTTGAAATTTAATTTTATTTATTTTTTATACAGCAGGTTATTATTAGTTATGTATTTTATGCATATACATGTATACAGGTCAATCCCAATCTCCCAACTCACCCCAACACCACCTCCCCGTGGCTTCCCACACTTGGTGTCCATACGTGGGTTCTCTACCTCTGTGTCTCTATTTCTTCCCTGCAAACCAGTTCATCTGTACCATTTTTCTAGGTTCCACATATATGCATTAATATACAATATTTGTTTGTCTCTTTCTGACTTACTTCATTCTGTATGACAGTCTCTAGATCCATCGACGTCTCTACAAATGACCCAGTTTCATTCCTTCTTATGGTTGAGTAATATTCCATTTTATATATGTACCACATCTTTATCCATTCGTCTGTCTGTGGGTATTTAGGTTGCTTCCATTACCTGGCTATCGTAAATAGTGCTGAAATGAGCATTGTGGTGAATGTGCCTTTTTGATTTATGGTTTTATCTGGGTATATGCCCAGAAGTGGGATTGCTGGATCATATGGTAATTCTATTTCTAGTTTTTTTAAGGAAACTCCATACTGTTCTCCATCGTGACTGTATCAATTTACATTTCCACCACTAGTGGAAGAGGGATCCTTTTGTCCACACCCTCCCCAGAATTCATTGTTTGTAGATTTTCTGATGATGCCAATTGTAACAGGTGTGAGGTGATACCTCATTGTAGTTTTGATTTGCATTTCTCTAATAATTAGTGATGTTGAGCAGCTTTTCATGTGCGTCTTGGCCATCTCTGTGTCTTCTTTGAAGAAACGTCTCTTTAGATCTTCTGCCCATTTTTGTATTGGGTTGTTTGTTTTTTTAATATTAAGCTGCATGAGCTCTTTATATATATTGGAGATTAAACTTTTGTCCATTGATTCGTTTGAAAATATTTTCGCCCATTCTGAGGGATGCTTTTTGCCATTCCCGTTTTTTTAACAAAAAAAGAAAGAAAGAAAAAGAAGCAGAACACTAATGTGAGTAAAATATGCCTTTTGAAACTGTCGTTTTGAAATATGGACGTCCTTTGAATTTTTTGGTCGATATATGAACCCAGGATTTGTTTTCAGGGCAGGTGTCATTTACAGGCCTGCAATGATTTTGAATATCAACTGACCATTAGCGCTGGGATTAAAGCTGCTGTTGTGTGAAACGGCCACAAGGTGGCAGCAGGTCTCCCTTACCAAATCTGGTTACTGGGGCAACAGAGCCTCAATGGAAGTCGTGTTCTAGATTGGAATTTAGAATGGAATGTGCCAGGAGAAAGCCCCTCAAGTTTGTCTCACTACTTCTTGTTCGTGTTTTTAATTTAATTTTTTATTTTTTATTACAGCAAATTTGATTACAATGTTTGGCTTGTTGTAGGTGTGGAAGATGTGGTTCTTTTACACATACACATATGTCTGCTCTTCCTGGGATCCTTTTCCCATGTACCTTATGACAGAATGTTGAGTAGTCTTCTCTTGGTATTCTGTAGGTCTTTGGTGATTATATATGTCACCTGTGTTTGTATATGTCTGTTAACCCCAATATCATAATGAAACCAATCCTCACACCTTTCCATTGGTGAGCCATAAGTTTGTTGAATGAATCTGTGATTGCCCTTCTCCGTGGAAATATCTGCCCTGGTATCCATTTTTCGGTCACACCTATAAGAGATATGATATGATATGTGTCTTTCACTTTCTGACTTACAACAACTCACGTGCTTACCTCTAGACACACCTACGGTGCTACAAATGGCATTGTGTCCTTTTATTCCTTGGCTTCTATTCTGCCTTAGCGAGGTCCATTTTCAACAATGTGATTCCCTGAGGGCTGAGGATTAGTTGACCTGGGTAGCCTGACCCTGCCGGCCGGCCCTTCCCAGGTGTGCCTGGGTTGAGGTCAATATAAACAGCGCTGCAGGCAGCAATAGCCCCTGAAGCTGTGCCTGACTCCATATTCTCTGCCCCGTCAGCAGTGTCGGGGCTGTGCTGGTGGGAGGGAGTGAGGGGCCACGGCTTTGTGGGTGGCCCGGTGTGAGTGGGTCTCTGCTGGACTTTCTGCAGGAGTTGCCAGGCTTCCACCTGTAATGAAGAGGATGTGTCACCCATACCTTCCGCTGGAATTTCTCTCCGGACAGAGGTGTGGAAGGAAAAAAGCAGTGGGGGCCGGGACAGGAGGGGTATCTCAGGCAGGGCAATGGAAAGCTTCCAGAAGAGCGCCCAGGGCCAGGACCATCCTGACTGGCCTGCAGGCAGCAAGTTGGCCTGCGTGCTGTCGCTGTTGTGGCCCCACGGCCCTTCCTCTAGGCTTTCAAGCCCTTGTACATATTCAGGTGTTTTACCTGGGAAGGGTGGGAAAAGTTCAACAGCAGCTGGCCTGGGGCTCAGCTCACGGTTACTCACAGATGCCTCGGCATGGCCCCCCGCTTTGCAATGAGGACGCTCCTTGCGTAGGAGTGGGCTGCTGGCTCTATGGGAGATGATTCCCCACCTCTGACCAATTTCAGAATTGTTTACCGATGGAGCAAGTGCCCTGATTGTGTTTTCCTCTGTCTAACTCGTGGGTTCAGGTTTTTTTTTTTCTTTTTTGGTTCAAGTTAGATTTTATTCCTCTTTTATGTATTTATAGATATAAGCATGGAAATAATTCATTCATATAAATACATCTGTGTGAAGGGAAGAACTTTTTTCTGTTTTATTTTTAAATTTTATTTTTTTAAATTTTGAAATTTAATTTTATTTATTTTTTATACAGAAGGTTATTATTAGTTATGTATTTTTTGCATATACATGTATACAGGTCAATCCCAATCTCCCAACTCACCCCAACACCACCTCCCCGTGGCTTCCCACACTTGGTGTCCATACGTGGGTTCTCTACCTCTGTGTCTCTATTTCTTCCCTGCAAACCAGTTCATCTGTACCATTTTTCTAGGTTCCACATATATGCATTAATATACAATATTTGTTTGTCTCTTTCTGACTTACTTCATTCTGTATGACAGTCTCTAGATCCATCGACGTCTCTACAAATGACCCAGTTTCATTCCTTCTTATGGCTGAGTAATATTCCATTTTATATATGTACCACATCTTTATCCATTCGTCTGTCTGTGGGTATTTAGGTTGCTTCCATTACCTGGCTATCGTAAATAGTGCTGAAATGAGCATTGTGCTGAATGTGCCTTTTTGATTTATGGTTTTATCTGGGTATATGCCCAGAAGTGGGATTGCTGGATCATATGGTAATTCTATTTCTAGTTTTTTTAAGGAAACTCCATACTGTTCTCCATCGTGACTGTATCAATTTACATTTCCACCACTAGTGGAAGAGGGATCCTTTTGTCCACACCCTCCCCAGAATTCGTTGTTTGTAGATTTTCTGATGATGCCAATTGTAACAGGTGTGAGGTCATACCTCATTGTAGTTTTGATTTGTATTTCTCTAATAATTAGTGATATTGAGCAGCTTTTCATGGGCGTCTTGGCCATCTCTGTGTCTTCTTTGAAGAAACGTCTCTTTAGATCTTCTGCCCATTTTTGTATTGGGTTGTTTGTTTTTTTAATATTAAGCTGCATGTGCTCTTTATATATATTGGAGATTAAACTTTTGTCCATTGATTCGTTTGCAAATATTTTCGCCCATTCTGAGGGATGCTTTTTGCCATTCCCGTTTTTTTAACAAAAAAAGAAAGAAAGGAAAAGAAGCAGAACACTAATGTGTGTAAAATATGCCTTTTGAAACTGTCGTTTTGAAATATGGACGTCCTTTGAATTTTTTGGTCGATATATGAACCCAGGATTTGTTTTCAGGGCAGGTGTCATTTACAGGCCTGCAATGATTTTGAATATCAACTGACCATTAGCGCTGGGATTAAAGCTGCTGTTGTGTGAAACGGCCACAAGGTGGCAGCAGGTCTCCCTTACCAAATCTGGTTACTGGGGCAACAGAGCCTCAATGGAAGTCGTGTTCTAGATTGGAATTTAGAATGGAATGTGCCAGGAGAAAGCCCCTCAAGTTTGTCTCACTACTTCTTGTTCGTGTTTTTAATTTAATTTTTTATTTTTTATTACAGCAAATTTGATTACAATGTTTGGCTTGTTGTAGGTGTGGAAGATGTGGTTCTTTTACACATACACATATGTCTGTTCTTCCTGGGATCCTTTTCCCATGTACCTTATGACAGAATGTTGAGTAGTCTTCTCTTGGTATTCTGTAGGTCTTTGGTGATTATATATGTCACCTGTGTTTGTATATGTCTGTTAACCCCAATATCATAATGAAACCAATCCTCACACCTTTCCATTGGTGAACCATAAGTTTGTTGAATGAATCTGTGATTGACCTTCTCCGTGGAAATATCTGCCCTGGTATCCATTTTTCGGTCACACCTATAAGAGATATGATATGATATGTGTCTTTCACTTTCTGACTTACAACAACTCACGTGCTTACCTCTAGACACACCTACGGTGCTACAAATGGCATTGTGTCCTTTTATTCCTTGGCTTCTATTCTGCCTTAGCGAGGTCCATTTTCAACAATGTGATTCCCTGAGGGCTGAGGATTAGCTGACCTGGGTAGCCTGACCCTGCCGGCCGGCCCTCCCCAGGTGTGCCTGGGTTGAGGTCAATATAAACAGCGCTGCAGGCAGCAATAGCCCCTGAAGCTGTGCCTGACTCCATATTCTCTGCCCCGTCAGCAGTGTCGGGGCTGTGCTGGTGGGAGGGAGTGAGGGGCCACGGCTTTGTGGGTGGCCCGGTGTGAGTGGGTCTCTGCTGGACTTTCTGCAGGAGTTGCCAGGCTTCCACCTGTAATGAAGAGGATGTGTCACCCATACCTTCCGCTGGAATTTCTCTCCGGACAGAGGTGAGGAAGGAAAAAAGCAGTGGGGGCCGGGACAGGAGGGGTATCTCAGGCAGGGCAATGGAAAGCTTCCAGAAGAGCGCCCAGGGCCAGGACCATCCTGACTGGCCTGCAGGCACCAAGTTGGCCTGCGTGCTGTCGCTGGTGTGGCTCCACGGCCCTTCCTCTAGGCTTTCAAGCCCTTGTACATATTCAGGTGTTTTACCTGGGAAGGGTGGGAAAAGTTCAACAGCAGCTGGCCTGGGGCTCAGCTCACGGTTACTCACAGATGCCTCGGCATGGCCCCCCGCTTTGCAATGAGGACGCTCCTTGCGTAGGAGTGGGCTGCTGGCTCTATGGGAGATGATTCCCCACCTCTGACCAATTTCAGAATTGTTTACCGATGGAGCAAGTGCCCTGATTGTGTTTTCCTCTGTCTAACTCGTGGGTTCAGGTTTTTTTTTTTTTCTTTTTTGGTTCAAGTTAGATTTTATTCCTCTTTTATGTATTTATAGATATAAGCATGGGAATAATTCATTCATATAAATACATCTGTGTGAAGGGAAGAACTTTTTTCTGTTTTATTTTTAAATTTTATTGTTTAAAATTTTGAAATTTAATTTTATTTATTTTTTATACAGCAGGTTATTATTAGTTATGTATTTTATGCATATACATGTATACAGGTCAATCCCAATCTCCCAACTCACCCCAACACCACCTCCCCGTGGCTTCCCACACTTGGTGTCCATACGTGGGTTCTCTACCTCTGTGTCTCTATTTCTTCCCTGCAAACCAGTTCATCTGTACCATTTTTCTAGGTTCCACATATATGCATTAATATACAATATTTGTTTGTCTCTTTCTGACTTACTTCATTCTGTATGACAGTCTCTAGATCCATCGACGTCTCTACAAATGACCCAGTTTCATTCCTTCTTATGGCTGAGTAATATTCCATTTTATATATGTACCACATCTTTATCCATTCGTCTGTCTGTGGGTATTTAGGTTGCTTCCATTACCTGGCTATCGTAAATAGTGCTGAAATGAGCATTGTGCTGAATGTGCCTTTTTGATTTATGGTTTTATCTGGGTATATGCCCAGAAGTGGGATTGCTGGATCATATGGTAATTCTATTTCTAGTTTTTTTAAGGAAACTCCATACTGTTCTCCATCGTGACTGTATCAATTTACATTTCCACCACTAGTGGAAGAGGGATCCTTTTGTCCACACCCTCCCCAGAATTCGTTGTTTGTAGATTTTCTGATGATGCCAATTGTAACAGGTGTGAGGTCATACCTCATTGTAGTTTTGATTTGCATTTCTCTAATAATTAGTGATATTGAGCAGCTTTTCATGGGCGTCTTGGCCATCTCTGTGTCTTCTTTGAAGAAACGTCTCTTTAGATCTTCTGCCCATTTTTGTATTGGGTTGTTTGTTTTTTTAATATTAAGCTGCATGTGCTCTTTATATATATTGGAGATTAAACTTTTGTCCATTGATTCGTTTGCAAATATTTTCGCCCATTCTGAGGGATGCTTTTTGCCATTCCCGTTTTTTTAACAAAAAAAGAAAGAAAGGAAAAGAAGCAGAACACTAATGTGTGTAAAATATGCCTTTTGAAACTGTCGTTTTGAAATATGGACGTCCTTTGAATTTTTTGGTCGATATATGAACCCAGGATTTGTTTTCAGGGCAGGTGTCATTTACAGGCCTGCAATGATTTTGAATATCAACTGACCATTAGCGCTGGGATTAAAGCTGCTGTTGTGTGAAACGGCCACAAGGTGGCAGCAGGTCTCCCTTACCAAATCTGGTTACTGGGGCAACGGAGCCTCAATGGAAGTCGTGTTCTAGATTGGAATTTAGAATGGAATGTGCCAGGAGAAAGCCCCTCAAGTTTGTCTCACTACTTCTTGTTCGTGTTTTTAATTTAATTTTTTATTTTTTATTACAGCAAATTTGATTACAATGTTTGGCTTGTTGTAGGTGTGGAAGATGTGGTTCTTTTACACATACACATATGTCTGTTCTTCCTGGGATCCTTTTCCCATGTACCTTATGACAGAATGTTGAGTAGTCTTCTCTTGGTATTATGTAGGTCTTTGGTGATTTTATATGTCACCTGTGTTTGTATATGTCTGTTAACCCCAATATCATAATGAAACCAATCCTCACACCTTTCCATTGGTGAACCATAAGTTTGTTGAATGAATCTGTGATTGACCTTCTCCTTGGAAATATCTGCCCTGGTATCCATTTTTTGGTCACACCTATAAGAGATATGATATGATATGTGTCTTTCACTTTCTGACTTACAACAACTCACGTGCTTACCTCTAGACACACCTACGGTGCTACAAATGGCATTGTGTCCTTTTATTCCTTGGCTTCTATTCTGCCTTAGCGAGGTCCATTTTCAACAATGTGATTCCCTGAGGGCTGAGGATTAGCTGACCTGGGTAGCCTGACCCTGCCGGCCGGCCCTCCCCAGGTGTGCCTGGGTTGAGGTCAATATAAACAGCGCTGCAGGCAGCAATAGCCCCTGAAGCTGTGCCTGACTCCATATTCTCTGCCCCGTCAGCAGTGTCGGGGCTGTGCTGGTGGGAGGGAGTGAGGGGCCACGGCTTTGTGGGTGGCCCGGTGTGAGTGGGTCTCTGCTGGACTTTCTGCAGGAGTTGCCAGGCTTCCACCTGTAATGAAGAGGATGTGTCACCCATACCTTCCGCTGGAATTTCTCTCCGGACAGAGGTGAGGAAGGAAAAAAGCAGTGGGGGCCGGGACAGGAGGGGTATCTCAGGCAGGGCAATGGAAAGCTTCCAGAAGAGCGCCCAGGGCCAGGACCATCCTGACTGGCCTGCAGGCACCAAGTTGGCCTGCGTGCTGTCGCTGGTGTGGCTCCACGGCCCTTCCTCTAGGCTTTCAAGCCCTTGTACATATTCAGGTGTTTTACCTGGGAAGGGTGGGAAAAGTTCAACAGCAGCTGGCCTGGGGCTCAGCTCACGGTTACTCACAGATGCCTCGGCATGGCCCCCCGCTTTGCAATGAGGACGCTCCTTGCGTAGGAGTGGGCTGCTGGCTCTATGGGAGATGATTCCCCACCTCTGACCAATTTCAGAATTGTTTACCGATGGAGCAAGTGCCCTGATTGTGTTTTCCTCTGTCTAACTCGTGGGTTCAGGTTTTTTTTTTTTCTTTTTTGGTTCAAGTTAGATTTTATTCCTCTTTTATGTATTTATAGATATAAGCATGGAAATAATTCATTCATATAAATACATCTGTGTGAAGGGAAGAACTTTTTTCTGTTTTATTTTTAAATTTTATTTTTTTAAATTTTGAAATTTAATTTTATTTATTTTTTATACAGCAGGTTATTATTAGTTATGTATTTTATGCATATACATGTATACAGGTCAATCCCAATCTCCCAACTCACCCCAACACCACCTCCCCGTGGCTTCCCACACTTGGTGTCCATACGTGGGTTCTCTACCTCTGTGTCTCTATTTCTTCCCTGCAAACCAGTTCATCTGTATCATTTTTCTAGGTTCCACATATATGCATTAATATACAATATTTGTTTGTCTCTTTCTGACTTACTTCATTCTGTATGACAGTCTCTAGATCCATCGACGTCTCTACAAATGACCCAGTTTCATTCCTTCTTATGGTTGAGTAATATTCCATTTTATATATGTACCACATCTTTATCCATTCGTCTGTCTGTGGGTATTTAGGTTGCTTCCATTACCTGGCTATCGTAAATAGTGCTGAAATGAGCATTGTGGTGAATGTGCCTTTTTGATTTATGGTTTTATCTGGGTATATGCCCAGAAGTGGGATTGCTGGATCATATGGTAATTCTATTTCTAGTTTTTTTAAGGAAACTCCATACTGTTCTCCATCGTGACTGTATCAATTTACATTTCCACCACTAGTGGAAGAGGGATCCTTTTGTCCACACCCTCCCCAGAATTCGTTGTTTGTATATTTTCTGATGATGCCAATTGTAACAGGTGTGAGGTGATACCTCATTGTAGATTTGATTTGCATTTCTCTAATAATTAGTGATGTTGAGCAGCTTTTCATGTGCGTCTTGGCCATCTCTGTGTCTTCTTTGAAGAAACGTCTCTTTAGATCTTCTGCCCATTTTTGTATTGGGTTGTTTGTTTTTTTAATATTAAGCTGCATGAGCTCTTTATATATATTGGAGATTAAACTTTTGTCCATTGATTCGTTTGAAAATATTTTCGCCCATTCTGAGGGATGCTTTTTGCCATTCCCGTTTTTTTAACAAAAAAAGAAAGAAAGAAAAAGAAGCAGAACACTAATGTGAGTAAAATATGCCTTTTGAAACTGTCGTTTTGAAATATGGACGTCCTTTGAATTTTTTGGTCGATATATGAACCCAGGATTTGTTTTCAGGGCAGGTGTCATTTACAGGCCTGCAATGATTTTGAATATCAACTGACCATTAGCGCTGGGATTAAAGCTGCTGTTGTGTGAAACGGCCACAAGGTGGCAGCAGGTCTCCCTTACCAAATCTGGTTACTGGGGCAACAGAGCCTCAATGGAAGTCGTGTTCTAGATTGGAATTTAGAATGGAATGTGCCAGGAGAAAGCCCCTCAAGTTTGTCTCACTACTTCTTGTTCGTGTTTTTAATTTAATTTTTTATTTTTTATTACAGCAAATTTGATTACAATGTTTGGCTTGTTGTAGGTGTGGAAGATGTGGTTCTTTTACACATACACATATGTCTGCTCTTCCTGGGATCCTTTTCCCATGTACCTTATGACAGAATGTTGAGTAGTCTTCTCTTGGTATTCTGTAGGTCTTTGGTGATTATATATGTCACCTGTGTTTGTATATGTCTGTTAACCCCAATATCATAATGAAACCAATCCTCACACCTTTCCATTGGTGAACCATACGTTTGTTGAATGAATCTCTGATTGCCCTTCTCCGTGGAAATATCTGCCCTGGTATCCATTTTTCGGTCACACCTATAAGAGATATGATATGATATGTGTCTTTCACTTTCTGACTTACTAAAAGTCACGTGATTACCTCTAGACACACCTACGGTGCTGCAAATGGCATTGTGTCCTTTTATTCCTTGGCTTCTATTCTGCCTTAGCGAGGTCCATTTTCAACAATGTGATTCCCTGAGGGCTGAGGATTAGCTGACCTGGGTAGCCTGACCCTGCCGGCCGGCCCTCCCTAGGTGTGCCTGGGTTGAGGTCAATATAAACAGCGCTGCAGGCAGCAATAGCCCCTGAAGCTGTGCCTGACTCCATATTCTCTGCCCCGTCAGCAGTCTCGGGGCTGTGCTGGTGGGAGGGAGTGAGGGGCCATGGCTTTGTGGGTGGCCCGGTGTGAGTGGGTCTCTGCTGGACTTTCTGCAGGAGTTGCCAGGCTTCCACCTGTAAAGAAGAGGATGTGGAACACATACCTTCCACTGGAAATTCTCTCCGGACAGAGGTGAGGAAGGAAAAAAGCAGTGGGTGCCGGGACAGGAGGGGTATCTCAGGCAGGGCAATGGAAAGCTTCCAGAAGAGCGACCAGGCCCAGGACCATACTCGCTGGCCTGCAGGCACCAAGTTGGCCTGTGTGCTGTCGCTGGTGTGGCTCCACGCCCCTTCCTCTAGGCTTTCAAGCCCTTGTACATATTCAGGTGTTTTACCTGGGAAGGGTAGGAAAAGTTCAACAGCAGCTGGCCTGGGGCTCAGCTCACGGTTACTCAGAGATGCCTCGGGTCCCTTTCATTGACGAAGGAGTAGGTCTTGTCTATTCCATAGTTTGTTTTTGGAACGGTACCTGTGCTTATATCAAACTCTGGTTTTATGCATCACCCCACCTCTCATTCCCCCTTAAACAGGCATCAGATTGTTTTCCAAAGGTGAGACTCTGTTCTCTTTCTTAACTGAGTTCAAGTGTAGCCATGTTTATAGGATCTTCATAAGTGATATCTTAATATAAGTTTCTTTTTCTGTGTGACTTATTTCACTTAGAAGCATCATACCTCAATCCACTCATTTTGCTGCTACTGGTCTTATGCCATTGATTGCATGGCTGAGGGATATTCCATCGTACGGAAGTACCACAAATTTTTGAACCATTTTTATATTTCCTGGGATATTTAAGGTGTACCCAAGTTTAGGTTCTTCTAAGCAGTGCACCCCTAAATTTTGGGGTGGATCTGTCTTATTGATTTTCAGGTTTCCCAAGGTATATTCCCTAGACTGGAAGTGCCCTTGGCTCTGTAGCTCTGTTGTTTTCTTGTTTTAGGGAACACAATGCACTCCTCCAGAGATGCAGTTGGCAGTTTACAACCCGCCCATCAGCAAAACAAGCCTCCCTGTTCTCCGGGGCCTGTCTTGCCTTTCTGGATTTTACACATTTTGTGGATGTCCCTTTTGACCGGTGGGAAGTGATACTTCTTTGTAGTGCAGATTTGCATTGCCCGCTTGCTTGCTTGGCCAAAAAGGGCATATGCGTTTTCTCCTGAATATATTCAGGAGAAAACGCATACGCCCTTTTGGGCCAAGTGCATCATTGTCGAAGTTGTGCCCCTCTTCCTGTGCTTTAAAGGCGATTCCAACGTACCTCTTGAAATCTGTTTCCTGCTATTCTGCCTCGCTTTCAAGTCCGCCTCGTTGCCTTCCCTCAACAGATTTTTGGACGATAGTTGTCCTTTATTACTCGGCCAGTTTGTGAATTGCTGTGCCCCTGAGCTCCATTTTTCAACTCGTTTTTGGTGAGCTGACCGCAAGTCCAAAATTTTGGTTCAGGATCTATACTGATTCCCGGTGGGTGGCTGAGACTTTGGTTAATTCTTCTTCCTGCCGGGAAATTACAGTGATATGTGCCCGTCCAAATGCCTAACAGCTATTCTCTCATTGGTTCTCCCTCTTCCCTTTCATCCTCTGCCAAATTGGCAACCTGTGCGAACCAGGAGGTTAAAGGGGCTGTCTCTCCAAGTTGGGAGGTTGATAATAAAGCAGATGGAAAGTCAAACCGGAGCACCAGGAGAGGGACTATTCGTTGAGTTTTAGAAACCTTTCGTATTCACAGTGTGTCCGTTCTCTAGGATTCCCGTACATGTTATATCTGTAGTAATATTCCCTTCAACCTGGAGAGTTGGGACCCATGGAATGTGTGCCATGCATTATTGCTTTAAAGGGTCTGCATTTGCTCACCCAATCTCACCAATCCTCTCAGTCCCAAGTGTCCAGCCTTATGCCACATCCAGCTGTCATTGTAGATAGGGTCATTTCAGGTTTCATCAGAGACCCTGAAGGAATTGTAAAGAATTTCCCAGTTTTTTTGTTTTATTTTTGAAATTCCTTTTTATAGTGGGTTTGAGCTGATTCTCGCTGCCATATTTATCCCAGTCTAGACACACTTGATTCCCTTACGGAGACATATCAATACATAGGTTTTAAGATTCTTACTAGTCAGATATATTCCTCTGCGGGAAATATGGGGTTTTGAGTCCCTTCACTGAGGAAGGTGTAGGTCTTGTCTATTCCATAGTTGGTTTTTGGAACGGTACCTGTGCTTATATCAAACTCTGGTTTTATGCATCACCCCACCTCTCCTTCCCCCTTAAGCAGGCATAAGAGTGTTTTCTAAATGTGAGACACTGTTCTCTTTCCTAACTCAGTTCAAGTGTAGCCATGTTTACAGGATCTTCATAAGTGATATCTTATGATAAGTTTCTTTTTCTGTGTGACTTATTTCACTTAGAATCATCGTACCTGAATCCACCCATTTTGCTGCTACTGGTCTTATGACATTGATTTCATGGCTGAGGGATATTCCATCGTACGTAAGTACCACAATTTTTTGAACCATTTTTATATTTCCTGGGATATTTAAGGTGTACCCAAGTTGAGGTCCTTGTAAGCAGTGCAGCCCTAAATTTTGGGGTGGCTGTGTCTTTTTGATTTTCAGTTTTCCCAAGGTATATTCCCTAGACTGGAAGTGCCCTTGGCTCTGTAGCTCTGTTATTTAATTGTTTTAGGGAACACAATGCACTCCTACAGAGAGGCAGTTGGCAATTTACATCCCGCCCTTCAGCATAACAAGGCTCCCTGTTCTCCAGGGCCTGTCTTGCCTTTCTGGTTTTTACACATTTTGTGGATGTCCCTTTTGACTGGTGGGAAGTGATACTTCTTTGTAGTGCAGATTTGCATTGCCCGCTTGCTTGCTTGGCCAAAAAGGGCGTATGCGTTTTCTCCTGAATATATTCAGGAGAAAACGCATACGCCCTTTTTGGCCAAGTGCATCATTGTCGAAGTTGTGCCCCTCTTCCTGTGCTTTAAAGGTGATTCCAACGTACCTCTTGAAATCTGTTTCCTGCTATTCTGCCTCGCTTTCAAGTCCGCCTCGTTGCCTTTCCTCAACAGATTTTTGGACGATAGTTGTCCTTTATTACTCGGCCAGTTTGTGAATTGCTGTGCCCCTGAGCTCCATTTTTCAACTCGTTTTTGGTGAGCTGACCGCAAGTCCAAAATTTTGGTTCAGGATCTATACTGATTCCCGGTGGGTGGCTGAGACTTTGGTTAATTCTTCTTCCTGCCGGGAAATTACAGTGATATGTGCCCTTCCAAATGCCTAACAGCTACTCTCTCATTGGTTCTCCCTCTTCCCTTTCATCCTCTGCCAAATTGGCAACCTGTGCGAACCAGGAGGTTAAAGGGGCTGTCTCTCCAAGTTGGGAGGTTGATAATAAAGCCGATGGAAAGTCAAACCGGAGCACCAGGAGAGGGACTATTCGTTGAGTTTTAGAAACCTTTCGTATTCACAGTGTGTCCGTTCTCTAGGATTCCCGTACATGTTATATCTGTAGTAATATTCCCTTCAACCTGGAGAGTTGGGACCCATGGAATGTGTGCCATGCATTATTGCTTTAAAGGGTCTGCATTTGCTCACCCAATCTCACCAATCCTCTCAGTCCCAAGTGTCCAGCCTTATGCCACATCCAGCTGTCATTGTAGATAGGGTCATTTCAGGTTTCATCAGAGACCCTGAAGGAATTGTAAAGAATTTCCCAGTTTTTTTGTTTTATTTTTGAAATTCCTTTTTATAGTGGGTTTGAGCTGATTCTCGCTGCCATATTTATCCCAGTCTAGACACCCTTGATTCCCTTACGGAGACATATCAATACATAGGTTTTAAGATTCTTACTTTACTAGTCAGATATATTCCTCTGCGGGAAATATGGGGTTTTGAGTCCCTTTCACTGAGGAAGGTGTAGGTCTTGTCTATTCCATAGTTGGTTTTTGGAACGGTACCTGTGCTTATATCAAACTCTGGTTTTATGCATCACCCCACCTCTCCTTCCCCCTTAAGCAGGCATAAGAGTGTTTTCTAAATGTGAGACACTGTTCTCTTTCCTAACTCAGTTCAAGTGTAGCCATGTTTACAGGATCTTCATAAGTGATGTCTTATGATAAGTTTCTTTTTCTCTGTGACTTATTTCACTTAGAATCATCGTACCTGAATCCACCCATTTTGCTGCTACTGGTCTTATGACATTGATTTCATGGCTGAGGGATATTCCATCGTACGTAAGTACCACAATTTTTTGAACCATTTTTATATTTCCTGGGATATTTAAGGTGTACCCAAGTTGAGGTCCTTGTAAGCAGTGCAGCCCTAAATTTTGGGGTGGCTGTGTCTTTTTGATTTTCAGTTTTCCTAAGGTATATTCCCTAGACTGGAAGTGCCCTTGGCTCTGTAGCTCTGTTGTTTACTTGTTTTAGGGAACACAATGCACTCCTCCAGAGAGGCAGTTGGCAATTTACATCCCGCCCATCAGCATAACAAGGCACCCTGTTCTCCAGGGCCTGTCTTGCCTTTCTGGTTTTTACACATTTTGTGGATGTCCCTTTTGACCGGTGGGAAGTGATACTTCTTTGTAGTGCAGATTTGCATTGCCCGCTTGCTTGCTTGGCCAAAAAGGGCGTATGCGTTTTCTCCTGAATATATTCAGGAGAAAACGCATACGCCCTTTTTGTCCAAGTGCATCATTGTCGAAGTTGTGCCCCTCTTCCTGTGCTTTAAAGGCGATTCCAACGTACCTCTTGAAATCTGTTTCCTGCTATTCTGCCTCGCTTTCAAGTCCGCCTCGTTGCCTTCCCTCAACAGATATTTGGACGATAGTTGTCCTTTATTACTCGGCCAGTTTGTGAATTGCTGTGCCCCTGAGCTCCATTTTTCAACTCGTTTTTGGTGAGCTGACCGCAAGTCCAAAATTTTGGTTCAGGATCTATACTGATTCCCGGTGGGTGGCTGAGACTTTGGTTAATTCTTCTTCCTGCCGGGAAATTACAGTGATATGTGCCCGTCCAAATGCCTAACAGCTACTCTCTCATTGGTTCTCCCTCTTCCCTTTCATCCTCTGCCAAATTGGCAACCTGTGCGAACCAGGAGGTTAAAGGGGCTGTCTCTCCAAGTTGGGAGGTTGATAATAAAGCAGATGGAAAGTCAAACCGGAGCACCAGGAGAGGGACTATTCGTTGAGTTTTAGAAACCTTTCGTATTCACAGTGTGTCCGTTCTCTAGGATTCCCGTACATGTTATATCTGTAGTAATATTCCCTTCAACCTGGAGAGTTGGGACCCATGGAATGTGTGCCATGCATTATTGCTTTAAAGGGTCTGCATTTGCTCACCCAATCTCACCAATCCTCTCAGTCCCAAGTGTCCAGCCTTATGCCACATCCAGCTGTCATTATAGATAGGGTCATTTCAGGTTTCATCAGAGACCCTGAAGGAATTGTAAAGAATTTCCCAGTTTTTTTGTTTTATTTTTGAAATTCCTTTTTATAGTGGGTTTGAGCTGATTCTCGCTGCCATATTTATCCCAGTCTAGACACACTTGATTCCCTTACGGAGACATATCAATACATAGGTTTTAAGATTCTTACTTTACTAGTCAGATATATTCCTCTGCGGGAAATATGGGGTTTTGAGTCCCTTTCACTGAGGAAGGTGTAGGTCTTGTCTATTCCATAGTTGGTTTTTGGAACGGTACCTGTGCTTATATCAAACTCTGGTTTTATGCATCACCCCACCTCTCCTTCCCCCTTAAGCAGGCATAAGAGTGTTTTCTAAATGTGAGACACTGTTCTCTTTCCTAACTCAGTTCAAGTGTAGCCATGTTTACAGGATCTTCATAAGTGATATCTTATGATAAGTTTCTTTTTCTGTGTGACTTATTTCACTTAGAATCATCGTACCTGAATCCACCCATTTTGCTGCTACTGGTCTTATGACATTGATTTCATGGCTGAGGGATATTCCATCGTACGTAAGTACCACAATTTTTTGAACCATTTTTATATTTCCTGGGATATTTAAGGTGTACCCAAGTTGAGGTCCTTGTAAGCAGTGCAGCCCTAAATTTTGGGGTGGCTGTGTCTTTTTGATTTTCAGTTTTCCCAAGGTATATTCCCTAGACTGGAAGTGCCCTTGGCTCTGTAGCTCTGTTGTTTAATTGTTTTAGGGAACACAATGCACTCCTACAGAGAGGCAGTTGGCAATTTACATCCCGCCCTTCAGCATAACAAGGCTCCCTGTTCTCCAGGGCCTGTCTTGCCTTTCTGGTTTTTACACATTTTGTGGATGTCCCTTTTGACTGGTGGGAAGTGATACTTCTTTGTAGTGCAGATTTGCATTGCCCGCTTGCTTGCTTGGCCAAAAAGGGCGTATGCGTTTTCTCCTGAATATATTCAGGAGAAAACGCATACGCCCTTTTTGGCCAAGTGCATCATTGTCGAAGTTGTGCCCCTCTTCCTGTGCTTTAAAGGCGATTCCAACGTACCTCTTGAAATCTGTTTCCTGCTATTCTGCCTCGCTTTCAAGTCCGCCTCGTTGCCTTCCCTCAACAGATTTTTGGACGATAGTTGTCCTTTATTACTCGGCCAGTTTGTGAATTGCTGTGCCCCTGAGCTCCATTTTTCAACTCGTTTTTGGTGAGCTGACCGCAAGCCCAAAATTTTGGTTCAGGATCTATACTGATTCCCGGTGGGTGGCTGAGACTTTGGTTAATTCTTCTTCCTGCCGGGAAATTACAGTGATATGTGCCCGTCCAAATGCCTAACAGCTACTCTCTCATTGGTTCTCCCTCTTCCCTTTCATCCTCTGCCAAATTGGCAACCTGTGCGAACCAGGAGGTTAAAGGGGCTGTCTCTCCAAGTTGGGAGGTTGATAATAAAGCAGATGGAAAGTCAAACCGGAGCACCAGGAGAGGGACTATTCGTTGAGTTTTAGAAACCTTTCGTATTCACAGTGTGTCCGTTCTCTAGGATTCCCGTACATGTTATATCTGTAGTAATATTCCCTTCAACCTGGAGAGTTGGGACCCATGGAATGTGTGCCATGCATTATTGCTTTAAAGGGTCTGCATTTGCTCACCCAATCTCACCAATCCTCTCAGTCCCAAGTGTCCAGCCTTATGCCACATCCAGCTGTCATTATAGATAGGGTCATTTCAGGTTTCATCAGAGACCCTGAAGGAATTGTAAAGAATTTCCCAGTTTTTTTGTTTTATTTTTGAAATTCCTTTTTATAGTGGGTTTGAGCTGATTCTCGCTGCCATATTTATCCCAGTCTAGACACACTTGATTCCCTTACGGAGACATATCAATACATAGGTTTTAAGATTCTTACTTTACTAGTCAGATATATTCCTCTGCGGGAAATATGGGGTTTTGAGTCCCTTTCACTGAGGAAGGTGTAGGTCTTGTCTATTCCATAGTTGGTTTTTGGAACGGTACCTGTGCTTATATCAAACTCTGGTTTTATGCATCACCCCACCTCTCCTTCCCCCTTAAGCAGGCATAAGAGTGTTTTCTAAATGTGAGACACTGTTCTCTTTCCTAACTCAGTTCAAGTGTAGCCATGTTTACAGGATCTTCATAAGTGATATCTTATGATAAGTTTCTTTTTCTGTGTGACTTATTTCACTTAGAATCATCGTACCTGAATCCACCCATTTTGCTGCTACTGGTCTTATGACATTGATTTCATGGCTGAGGGATATTCCATCGTACGTAAGTACCACAATTTTTTGAACCATTTTTATATTTCCTGGGATATTTAAGGTGTACCCAAGTTGAGGTCCTTGTAAGCAGTGCAGCCCTAAATTTTGGGGTGGCTGTGTCTTTTTGATTTTCAGTTTTCCTAAGGTATATTCCCTAGACTGGAAGTGCCCTTGGCTCTGTAGCTCTGTTGTTTAATTGTTTTAGGGAACACAATGCACTCCTACAGAGAGGCAGTTGGCAATTTACATCCCGCCCTTCAGCATAACAAGGCTCCCTGTTCTCCAGGGCCTGTCTTGCCTTTCTGGTTTTTACAAATTTTGTGGATGTCCCTTTTGACTGGTGGGAAGTGATACTTCTTTGTAGTGCAGATTTGCATTGCCCGCTTGCTTGCTTGGCCAAAAAGGGCGTATGCGTTTTCTCCTGAATATATTCAGGAGAAAACGCATACGCCCTTTTTGGCCAAGTGCATCATTGTCGAAGTTGTGCCCCTCTTCCTGTGCTTTAAAGGTGATTCCAACGTACCTCTTGAAATCTGTTTCCTGCTATTCTGCCTCGCTTTCAAGTCCGCCTCGTTGCCTTCCCTCAACAGATTTTTGGACGATAGTTGTCCTTTATTACTCGGCCAGTTTGTGAATTGCTGTGCCCCTGAGCTCCATTTTTCAACTCGTTTTTGGTGAGCTGACCGCAAGCCCAAAATTTTGGTTCAGGATCTATACTGATTCCCGGTGGGTGGCTGAGACTTTGGTTAATTCTTCTTCCTGCCGGGAAATTACAGTGATATGTGCCCGTCCAAATGCCTAACAGCTACTCTCTCATTGGTTCTCCCTCTTCCCTTTCATCCTCTGCCAAATTGGCAACCTGTGCGAACCAGGAGGTTAAAGGGGCTGTCTCTCCAAGTTGGGAGGTTGATAATAAAGCAGATGGAAAGTCAAACCGGAGCACCAGGAGAGGGACTATTCGTTGAGTTTTAGAAACCTTTCGTATTCACAGTGTGTCCGTTCTCTAGGATTCCCGTACATGTTATATCTGTAGTAATATTCCCTTCAACCTGGAGAGTTGGGACCCATGGAATGTGTGCCATGCATTATTGCTTTAAAGGGTCTGCATTTGCTCACCCAATCTCACCAATCCTCTCAGTCCCAAGTGTCCAGCCTTATGCCACATCCAGCTGTCATTATAGATAGGGTCATTTCAGGTTTCATCAGAGACCCTGAAGGAATTGTAAAGAATTTCCCAGTTTTTTTGTTTTATTTTTGAAATTCCTTTTTATAGTGGGTTTGAGCTGATTCTCGCTGCCATATTTATCCCAGTCTAGACACACTTGATTCCCTTACGGAGACATATCAATACATAGGTTTTAAGATTCTTACTTTACTAGTCAGATATATTCCTCTGCGGGAAATATGGGGTTTTGAGTCCCTTTCACTGAGGAAGGTGTAGGTCTTGTCTATTCCATAGTTGGTTTTTGGAACGGTACCTGTGCTTATATCAAACTCTGGTTTTATGCATCACCCCACCTCTCCTTCCCCCTTAAGCAGGCATAAGAGTGTTTTCTAAATGTGAGACACTGTTCTCTTTCCTAACTCAGTTCAAGTGTAGCCATGTTTACAGGATCTTCATAAGTGATATCTTATGATAAGTTTCTTTTTCTGTGTGACTTATTTCACTTAGAATCATCGTACCTGAATCCACCCATTTTGCTGCTACTGGTCTTATGACATTGATTTCATGGCTGAGGGATATTCCATCGTACGTAAGTACCACAATTTTTTGAACCATTTTTATATTTCCTGGGATATTTAAGGTGTACCCAAGTTGAGGTCCTTGTAAGCAGTGCAGCCCTAAATTTTGGGGTGGCTGTGTCTTTTTGATTTTCAGTTTTCCCAAGGTATATTCCCTAGACTGGAAGTGCCCTTGGCTCTGTAGCTCTGTTGTTTAATTGTTTTAGGGAACACAATGCACTCCTACAGAGAGGCAGTTGGCAATTTACATCCCGCCCTTCAGCATAACAAGGCTCCCTGTTCTCCAGGGCCTGTCTTGCCTTTCTGGTTTTTACACATTTTGTGGATGTCCCTTTTGACTGGTGGGAAGTGATACTTCTTTGTAGTGCAGATTTGCATTGCCCGCTTGCTTGCTTGGCCAAAAAGGGCGTATGCGTTTTCTCCTGAATATATTCAGGAGAAAACGCATACGCCCTTTTTGGCCAAGTGCATCATTGTCGAAGTTGTGCCCCTCTTCCTGTGCTTTAAAGGTGATTCCAACGTACCTCTTGAAATCTGTTTCCTGCTATTCTGCCTCGCTTTCAAGTCCGCCTCGTTGCCTTCCCTCAACAGATTTTTGGACGATAGTTGTCCTTTATTACTCGGCCAGTTTGTGAATTGCTGTGCCCCTGAGCTCCATTTTTCAACTCGTTTTTGGTGAGCTGACCGCAAGTCCAAAATTTTGGTTCAGGATCTATACTGATTCCCGGTGGGTGGCTGAGACTTTGGTTAATTCTTCTTCCTGCCGGGAAATTACAGTGATATGTGCCCTTCCAAATGCCTAACAGCTACTCTCTCATTGGTTCTCCCTCTTCCCTTTCATCCTCTGCCAAATTGGCAACCTGTGCGAACCAGGAGGTTAAAGGGGCTGTCTCTCCAAGTTGGGAGGTTGATAATAAAGCCGATGGAAAGTCAAACCGGAGCACCAGGAGAGGGACTATTCGTTGAGTTTTAGAAACCTTTCGTATTCACAGTGTGTCCGTTCTCTAGCATTCCCGTACATGTTATATCTGTAGTAATATTCCCTTCAACCTGGAGAGTTGGGACCCATGGAATGTGTGCCATGCATTATTGCTTTAAAGGGTCTGCATTTGCTCACCCAATCTCACCAATCCTCTCAGTCCCAAGTGTCCAGCCTTATGCCACATCCAGCTGTCATTGTAGATAGGGTCATTTCAGGTTTCATCAGAGACCCTGAAGGAATTGTAAAGAATTTCCCAGTTTTTTCGTTTTATTTATTTATTTTTTTTTTGTTTTTTTGTTTTTTTTTTTTTTGTTTTTTTTTTTTTGTTTTTTGCGGTACGCGGGCCTCTCACTGCCGTGGTCTCTCCCGTTGCGGAGCACAGGCTCCGGATGCGCAGGCTCAGCGGCCATGGCTCACGGGCCCAGCCGCTCCGCGGCATATGGGATCCTCCCAGACCGGGGCACGAACCCGTATCCCCTGCATCGGCAGGCGGACTCTCAACCACTGCGCCACCAGGGAGGCCCTTTTCGTTTTATTTTTGAAATTCCTTTTTATAGTGGGTTTGAGCTGATTCTCGCTGCCATATTTATCCCAGTCTAGACACACTTGATTCCCTTACGGAGACATATCAATACATAGGTTTTAAGATTCTTACTTTACTAGTCAGATATATTCCTCTGCGGGAAATATGGGGTTTTGAGTCCCTTTCACTGAGGAAGGTGTAGGTCTTGTCTATTCCATAGTTGGTTTTTGGAACGGTACCTGTGCTTATATCAAACTCTGGTTTTATGCATCACCCCACCTCTCCTTCCCCCTTAAGCAGGCATAAGAGTGTTTTCTAAATGTGAGACACTGTTCTCTTTCCTAACTCAGTTCAAGTGTAGCCATGTTTACAGGATCTTCATAAGTGATATCTTATGATAAGTTTCTTTTTCTGTGTGACTTATTTCACTTAGAATCATCGTACCTGAATCCACCCATTTTGCTGCTACTGGTCTTATGACATTGATTTCATGGCTGAGGGATATTCCATCGTACGTAAGTACCACAATTTTTTGAACCATTTTTATATTTCCTGGGATATTTAAGGTGTACCCAAGTTGAGGTCCTTGTAAGCAGTGCAGCCCTAAATTTTGGGGTGGCTGTGTCTTTTTGATTTTCAGTTTTCCCAAGGTATATTCCCTAGACTGGAAGTGCCCTTGGCTCTGTAGCTCTGTTGTTTACTTGTTTTAGGGAACACAATGCACTCCTCCAGAGAGGCAGTTGGCAATTTACATCCCGCCCTTCAGCATAACAAGGCTCCCTGTTCTCCAGGGCCTGTCTTGCCTTTCTGGTTTTTACACATTTTGTGGATGTCCCTTTTGACCGGTGGGAAGTGATACTTCTTTGTAGTGCAGATTTGCATTGCCCGCTTGCTTGCTTGGCCAAAAAGGGCGTATGCGTTTTCTCCTGAATATATTCAGGAGAAAACGCATATGCCCTTTTTGGCCAAGTGCATCATTGTCGAAGTTGTGCCCCTCTTCCTGTGCTTTAAAGGCGATTCCAACGTACCTCTTGAAATCTGTTTCCTGCTATTCTGCCTCGCTTTCAAGTCCGCCTCGTTGCCTTCCCTCAACAGATTTTTGGACGATAGTTGTCCTTTATTACTCGGCCAGTTTGTGAATTGCTGTGCCCCTGAGCTCCATTTTTCAACTCGTTTTTGGTGAGCTGACCGCAAGTCCAAAATTTTGGTTCAGGATCTATACTGATTCCCGGTGGGTGGCTGAGACTTTGGTTAATTCTTCTTCCTGCCGGGAAATTACAGTGATATGTGCCCGTCCAAATGCCTAACAGCTACTCTCTCATTGGTTCTCCCTCTTCCCTTTCATCCTCTGCCAAATTGGCAACCTGTGCGAACCAGGAGGTTAAAGGGGCTGTCTCTCCAAGTTGGGAGGTTGATAATAAAGCAGATGGAAAGTCAAACCGGAGCACCAGGAGAGGGACTATTCGTTGAGTTTTAGAAACCTTTCATATTCACAGTGTGTCCGTTCTCTAGGATTCCCGTACATGTTATATCTGTAGTAATATTCCCTTCAACCTGGAGAGTTGGGACCCATGGAATGTGTGCCATGCATTATTGCTTTAAAGGGTCTGCATTTGCTCACCCAATCTCACCAATCCTCTCAGTCCCAAGTGTCCAGCCTTATGCCACATCCAGCTGTCATTGTAGATAGGGTCATTTCAGGTTTCATCAGAGACCCTGAAGGAATTGTAAAGAATTTCCCAGTTTTTTTGTTTTATTTTTGAAATTCCTTTTTATAGTGGGTTTGAGCTGATTCTCGCTGCCATATTTATCCCAGTCTAGACACACTTGATTCCCTTACGGAGACATATCAATACATAGGTTTTAAGATTCTTACTAGTCAGATATATTCCTCTGCGGGAAATATGGGGTTTTGAGTCCCTTTCACTGAGGAAGGTGTAGGTCTTGTCTATTCCATAGTTGGTTTTTGGAACGGTACCTGTGCTTATATCAAACTCTGGTTTTATGCACCACCCCACCTCTCCTTCCCCCTTAAGCAGGCATAAGAGTGTTTTCTAAATGTGAGACACTGTTCTCTTTCCTAACTCAGTTCAAGTGTAGCCATGTTTACAGGATCTTCATAAGTGATGTCTTATGATAAGTTTCTTTTTCTCTGTGACTTATTTCACTTAGAATCATCGTACATGAATCCACCCATTTTGCTGCTACTGGTCTTATGACATTGATTTCATGGCTGAGGGATATTCCATCGTACGTAAGTACCACAATTTTTTGAACCATTTTTATATTTCCTGGGATATTTAAGGTGTACCCAAGTTGAGGTCCTTGTAAGCAGTGCAGCCCTAAATTTTGGGGTGGCTGTGTCTTTTTGATTTTCAGTTTTCCGAAGGTATATTCCCTAGACTGGAAGTGCCCTTGGCTCTGTAGCTCTGTTGTTTACTTGTTTTAGGGAACACAATGCACTCCTCCAGAGAGGCAGTTGGCAATTTACATCCCGCCCATCAGCATAACAAGGCTCCCTGTTCTCCAGGGCCTGTCTTGCCTTTCTGGTTTTTACACATTTTGTGGATGTCCCTTTTGACCGGTGGGAAGTGATACTTCTTTGTAGTGCAGATTTGCATTGCCCGCTTGCTTGCTTGGCCAAAAAGGGCGTATGCGTTTTCTCCTGAATATATTCAGGAGAAAACGCATACGCCCTTTTTGTCCAAGTGCATCATTGTCGAAGTTGTGCCCCTCTTCCTGTGCTTTAAAGGTGATTCCAACGTACCTCTTGAAATCTGTTTCCTGCTATTCTGCCTCGCTTTCAAGTCCGGCTCGTTGCCTTCCCTCAACAGATTTTTGGACGATAGTTGTCCTTTATTACTCGGCCAGTTTGTGAATTGCTGTGCCCCTGAGCTCCATTTTTCAACTCGTTTTTGGTGAGCTGACCGCAAGTCCAAAATTTTGGTTCAGGATCTATACTGATTCCCGGTGGGTGGCTGAGACTTTGGTTAATTCTTCTTCCTGCCGGGAAATTACAGTGATATGTGCCCGTCCAAATGCCTAACAGCTACTCTCTCATTGGTTCTCCCTCTTCCCTTTCATCCTCTGCCAAATTGGCAACCTGTGCGAACCAGGAGGTTAAAGGGGCTGTCTCTCCAAGTTGGGAGGTTGATAATAAAGCAGATGGAAAGTCAAACCGGAGCACCAGGAGAGGGACTATTCGTTGAGTTTTAGAAACCTTTCGTATTCACAGTGTGTCCGTTCTCTAGGATTCCCGTACATGTTATATCTGTAGTAATATTCCCTTCAACCTGGAGAGTTGGGACCCATGGAATGTGTGCCATGCATTATTGCTTTAAAGGGTCTGCATTTGCTCACCCAATCTCACCAATCCTCTCAGTCCCAAGTGTCCAGCCTTATGCCACATCCAGCTGTCATTGTAGATAGGGTCATTTCAGGTTTCATCAGAGACCCTGAAGGAATTGTAAAGAATTTCCCAGTTTTTTTGTTTTATTTTTGAAATTCCTTTTTATAGTGGGTTTGAGCTGATTCTCGCTGCCATATTTATCCCAGTCTAGACACACTTGATTCCCTTACGGAGACATATCAATACATAGGTTTTAAGATTCTTACTAGTCAGATATATTCCTCTGCGGGAAATATGGGGTTTTGAGTCCCTTTCACTGAGGAAGGTGTAGGTCTTGTCTATTCCAGAGTTGGTTTTTGGAACGGTACCTGCGCTTATATCAAACTCTGGTTTTATGCATCACCCCACCTCTCCTTCCCCCTTAAGCAGGCATAAGAGTGTTTTCTAAATGTGAGACACTGTTCTCTTTCCTAACTCAGTTCAAGTGTAGCCATGTTTACAGGATCTTCATAAGTGATGTCTTATGATAAGTTTCTTTTTCTCTGTGACTTATTTCACTTAGAATCATCGTACCTGAATCCACCCATTTTGCTGCTACTGGTCTTATGACATTGATTTCATGGCTGAGGGATATTCCATCGTACGTAAGTACCACAATTTTTTGAACCATTTTTATATTTCCTGGGATATTTAAGGTGTACCCAAGTTGAGGTCCTTGTAAGCAGTGCAGCCCTAAATTTTGGGGTGGCTGTGTCTTTTTGATTTTCAGTTTTCCGAAGGTATATTCCCTAGACTGGAAGTGCCCTTGGCTCTGTAGCTCTGTTGTTTACTTGTTTTAGGGAACACAATGCACTCCTCCAGAGAGGCAGTTGGCAATTTACATCCCGCCCATCAGCATAACAAGGCTCCCTGTTCTCCAGGGCCTGTCTTGCCTTTCTGGTTTTTACACATTTTGTGGATGTCCCTTTTGACCGGTGGGAAGTGATACTTCTTTGTAGTGCAGATTTGCATTGCCCGCTTGCTTGCTTGGCCAAAAAGGGCGTATGCGTTTTCTCCTGAATATATTCAGGAGAAAACGCATACGCCCTTTTTGGCCAAGTGCATCATTGTCGAAGTTGTGCCCCTCTTCCTGTGCTTTAAAGGCGATTCCAACCTACCTCTTGAAATCTATTTCCTGCTATTCTGCCTCGCTTTAAAGTCCGCCTCGTTGCCTTCCCTCAACAGATTTTTGGACGATAGTTGTCCTTTATTACTCGGCCAGTTTGTGAATTGCTGTGCCCCTGAGCTCCATTTTTCAACTCGTTTTTGGTGAGCTGACCGCAAGTCCAAAATTTTGGTTCAGGATCTATACTGATTCCCGGTGGGTGGCTGAGACTTTGGTTAATTCTTCTTCCTGCCGGGAAATTACAGTGATATGTGCCCGTCCAAATGCCTAACAGCTACTCTCTCATTGGTTCTCCCTCTTCCCTTTCATCCTCTGCCAAATTGGCAACCTGTGCGAACCAGGAGGTTAAAGGGGCTGTCTCTCCAAGTTGGGAGGTTGATAATAAAGCAGATGGAAAGTCAAACCAGAGCACCAGGAGAGGGACTATTCGTTGAGTTTTAGAAACCTTTCGTATTCACAGTGTGTCCGTTCTCTAGGATTCCCGTACATGTTATATCTGTAGTAATATTCCCTTCAACCTGGAGAGTTGGGACCCATGGAATGTGTGCCATGCATTATTGCTTTAAAGGGTCTGCATTTGCTCACCCAATCTCACCAATCCTCTCAGTCCCAAGTGTCCAGCCTTATGCCACATCCAGCTGTCATTGTAGATAGGGTCATTTCAGGTTTCATCAGAGACCCTGAAGGAATTGTAAAGAATTTCCCAGTTTTTTTGTTTTATTTTTGAAATTCCTTTTTATAGTGGGTTTGAGCTGATTCTCGCTGCTATATTTATCCCAGTCTAGACACACTTGATTCCCTTACGGAGACATATCAATACATAGGTTTTAAGATTCTTACTAGTCAGATATATTCCTCTGCGGGAAATATGGGGTTTTGAGTCCCTTTCACTGAGGAAGGTGTAGGTCTTGTCTATTCCATAGTTGGTTTTTGGAACGGTACCTGTGCTTATATCAAACTCTGGTTTTATGCATCACCCCACCTCTCCTTCCCCCTTAAGCAGGCATAAGAGTGTTTTCTAAATGTGAGACACTGTTCTCTTTCCTAACTCAGTTCAAGTGTAGCCATGTTTACAGGATCTTCATAAGTGATATCTTATGATAAGTTTCTTTTTCTGTGTGACTTATTTCACTTAGAATCATCATACCTGAATCCACCCATTTTGCTGCTACTGGTCTTATGACATTGATTTCATGGCTGAGGGATATTCCATCGTACGTAAGTACCACAATTTTTTGAACCATTTTTATATTTCCTGGGATATTTAAGGTGTACCCAAGTTGAGGTCCTTGTAAGCAGTGCAGCCCTAAATTTTGGGGTGGCTGTGTCTTTTTGATTTTCAGTTTTCCCAAGGTATATTCCCTAGACTGGAAGTGCCCTTGGCTCTGTAGCTCTGTTGTTTACTTGTTTTAGGGAACACAATGCACGCCTCCAGAGAGGCAGTTGGCAATTTACATCCCGCCCATCAGCATAACAAGGCTCCCTGTTCTCCAGGGCCTGTCTTGCCTTTCTGGTTTTTACACATTTTGTGGATGTCCCTTTTGACCGGTGGGAAGTGATACTTCTTTGTAGTGCAGATTTGCATTGCCCGCTTGCTTGCTTGGCCAAAAAGGGCGTATGCGTTTTCTCCTGAATATATTCAGGAGAAAACGCATACGCCCTTTTTGGCCAAGTGCATCATTGTCGAAGTTGTGCCCCTCTTCCTGTGCTTTAAAGGCGATTCCAACGTACCTCTTGAAATCTGTTTCCTGCTATTCTGCCACGCTTTGAAGTCCGCCTCGTTGCCTTCCCTCAACAGATTTTTGGACGATAGTTGTCCTTTATTACTCGGCCAGTTTGTGAATTGCTGTGCCCCTGAGCTCCATTTTTCAACTCGTTTTTGGTGAGCTGACCGCAAGTCCAAAATTTTGGTTCAGGATCTATACTGATTCCCGGTGGGTGGCTGAGACTTTGGTTAATTCTTCTTCCTGCCGGGAAATTACAGTGATATGTGCCCGTCCAAATGCCTAACAGCTACTCTCTCATTGGTTCTCCCTCTTCCCTTTCATCCTCTGCCAAATTGGCAACCTGTGCGAACCAGGAGGTTAAAGGGGCTGTCTCTCCAAGTTGGGAGGTTGATAATAAAGCAGATGGAAAGTCAAACCGGAGCACCAGGAGAGGGACTATTCGTTGAGTTTTAGAAACCTTTCATATTCACAGTGTGTCTGTTCTCTAGGATTCCCGTACATGTTATATCTGTAGTAATATTCCCTTCAACCTGGAGAGTTGGGACCCATGGAATGTGTGCCATGCATTATTGCTTTAAAGGGTCTGCATTTGCTCACCCAATCTCACCAATCCTCTCAGTCCCAAGTGTCCAGCCTTATGCCACATCCAGCTGTCATTGTAGATAGGGTCATTTCAGGTTTCATCAGAGACCCTGAAGGAATTGTAAAGAATTTCCCAGTTTTTTTGTTTTATTTTTGAAATTCCTTTTTATAGTGGGTTTGAGCTGATTCTCGCTGCCATATTTATCCCAGTCTAGACACACTTGATTCCCTTACGGAGACATATCAATACATAGGTTTTAAGATTCTTACTAGTCAGATATATTCCTCTGCGGGAAATATGGGGTTTTGAGTCCCTTTCACTGAGGAAGGTGTATGTCTTGTCTATTCCATAGTTGGTTTTTGGAACGGTACCTGTGCTTATATCTAACTCTGGTTTTATGCATCACCCCACCTCTCCTTCCCCCTTAAGCAGGCATAAGAGTGTTTTCTAAATGTGAGACACTGTTCTCTTTCCTAACTCAGTTCAAGTGTAGCCATGTTTACAGGATCTTCATAAGTGATATCTTATGATAAGTTTCTTTTTCTGTGTGACTTATTTCACTTAGAATCATCGTACCTGAATCCACCCATTTTGCTGCTACTGGTCTTATGACATTGATTTCATGGCTGAGGGATATTCCATCGTACGTAAGTACCACAATTTTTTGAACCATTTTTATATTTCCTGGGATATTTAAGGTGTACCCAAGTTGAGGTCCTTGTAAGCAGTGCAGCCCTAAATTTTGGGGTGGCTGTGTCTTTTTGATTTTCAGTTTTCCCAAGGTATATTCCCGAGACTGGAAGTGCCCTTGGCTCTGTAGCTCTGTTGTTTACTTGTTTTAGGGAACACAATGCACTCCTCCAGAGAGGCAGTTGGCAATTTACATTCCGCCCATCAGCATAACAAGGCTCCCTGTTCTCCAGGGCCTGTCTTGCCTTTCTGGTTTTTACACATTTTGTGGATGTCCCTTTTGACCGGTGGGAAGTGATACTTCTTTGTAGTGCAGATTTGCATTGCCCGCTTGCTTGCTTGGCCAAAAAGGGCGTATGCGTTTTCTCCTGAATATATTCAGGAGAAAACGCATACGCCCTTTTTGGCCAAGTGCATCATTGTCGAAGTTGTGCCCCTCTTCCTGTGCTTTAAAGGCGATTCCAACGTACCTCTTGAAATCTGTTTCCTGCTATTCTGCCTCGCTTTCAAGTCCGCCTCGTTGCCTTCCCTCAACAGATTTTTGGACGATAGTTGTCCTTTATTACTCGGCCAGTTTGTGAATTGCTGTGCCCCTGAGCTCCATTTTTCAACTCGTTTTTGGTGAGCTGACCGCAAGTCCAAAATTTTGGTTCAGGATCTATACTGATTCCCGGTGGGTGGCTGAGACTTTGGTTAATTCTTCTTCCTGCCGGGAAATTACAGTGATATGTGCCCGTCCAAATGCCTAACAGCTACTCTCTCATTGGTTCTCCCTCTTCCCTTTCATCCTCTGCCAAATTGGCAACCTGTGCGAACCAGGAGGTTAAAGGGGCTGTCTCTCCAAGTTGGGAGGTTGATAATAAAGCAGATGGAAATTCAAACCGGAGCACCAGGAGAGGGACTATTCGTTGAGTTTTAGAAACCTTTCGTATTCACAGTGTGTCCGTTCTCTAGGATTCCCGTACATGTTATATCTGTAGTAATATTCCCTTCAACCTGGAGAGTTGGGACCCATGGAATGTGTGCCATGCATTATTGCTTTAAAGGGTCTGCATTTGCTCACCCAATCTCACCAATCCTCTCAGTCCCAAGTGTCCAGCCTTATGCCACATCCAGCTGTCATTATAGATAGGGTCATTTCAGGTTTCATCAGAGACCCTGAAGGAATTGTAAAGAATTTCCCAGTTTTTTTGTTTTATTTTTGAAATTCCTTTTTATAGTGGGTTTGAGCTGATTCTCGCTGCCATATTTATCCCAGTCTAGACACACTTGATTCCCTTACGGAGACATATCAATACATAGGTTTTAAGATTCTTACTTTACTAGTCAGATATATTCCTCTGCGGGAAATATGGGGTTTTGAGTCCCTTTCACTGAGGAAGGTGTAGGTCTTGTCTATTCCATAGTTGGTTTTTGGAACGGTACCTGTGCTTATATCAAACTCTGGTTTTATGCATCACCCCACCTCTCCTTCCCCCTTAAGCAGGCATAAGAGTGTTTTCTAAATGTGAGACACTGTTCTCTTTCCTAACTCAGTTCAAGTGTAGCCATGTTTACAGGATCTTCATAAGTGATATCTTATGATAAGTTTCTTTTTCTGTGTGACTTATTTCACTTAGAATCATCGTACCTGAATCCACCCATTTTGCTGCTACTGGTCTTATGACATTGATTTCATGGCTGAGGGATATTCCATCGTACGTAAGTACCACAATTTTTTGAACCATTTTTATATTTCCTGGGATATTTAAGGTGTACCCAAGTTGAGGTCCTTGTAAGCAGTGCAGCCCTAAATTTTGGGGTGGCTGTGTCTTTTTGATTTTCAGTTTTCCCAAGGTATATTCCCTAGACTGGAAGTGCCCTTGGCTCTGTAGCTCTGTTGTTTACTTGTTTTAGGGAACACAATGCACTCCTCCAGAGAGGCAGTTGGCAATTTACATCCCGCCCTTCAGCATAACAAGGCTCCCTGTTCTCCAGGGCCTGTCTTGCCTTTCTGGTTTTTACACATTTTGTGGATGTCCTTTTTGACTGGTGGGAAGTGATACTACTTTGTAGTGCAGATTTGCATTGCCCGCTTGCTTGCTTGGCCAAAAAGGGCGTATGCGTTTTCTCCTGAATATATTCAGGAGAAAACGCATACGCCCTTTTTGGCCAAGTGCATCATTGTCGAAGTTGTGCCCCTCTTCCTGTGCTTTAAAGGCGATTCCAACGTACCTCTTGAAATCTGTTTCCTGCTATTCTGCCTCGCTTTCAAGTCCGCCTCGTTGCCTTCCCTCAACAGATTTTTGGACGATAGTTGTCCTTTATTACTCGGCCAGTTTGTGAATTGCTGTGCCCCTGAGCTCCATTTTTCAACTCGTTTTTGGTGAGCTGACCGCAAGTCCAAAATTTTGGTTCAGGATCTATACTGATTCCCGGTGGGTGGCTGAGACTTTGGTTAATTCTTCTTCCTGCCGGGAAATTACAGTGATATGTGCCCGTCCAAATGCCTAACAGCTACTCTCTCATTGGTTCTCCCTCTTCCCTTTCATCCTCTGCCAAATTGGCAACCTGTGCGAACCAGGAGGTTAAAGGGGCTGTCTCTCCAAGTTGGGAGGTTGATAATAAAGCAGATGGAAATTCAAACCGGAGCACCAGGAGAGGGACTATTCGTTGAGTTTTAGAAACCTTTCGTATTCACAGTGTGTCCGTTCTCTAGGATTCCCGTACATGTTATATCTGTAGTAATATTCCCTTCAACCTGGAGAGTTGGGACCCATGGAATGTGTGCCATGCATTATTGCTTTAAAGGGTCTGCATTTGCTCACCCAATCTCACCAATCCTCTCAGTCCCAAGTGTCCAGCCTTATGCCACATCCAGCTGTCATTATAGATAGGGTCATTTCAGGTTTCATCAGAGACCCTGAAGGAATTGTAAAGAATTTCCCAGTTTTTTTGTTTTATTTTTGAAATTCCTTTTTATAGTGGGTTTGAGCTGATTCTCGCTGCCATATTTATCCCAGTCTAGACACACTTGATTCCCTTACGGAGACATATCAATACATAGGTTTTAAGATTCTTACTTTACTAGTCAGATATATTCCTCTGCGGGAAATATGGGGTTTTGAGTCCCTTTCACTGAGGAAGGTGTAGGTCTTGTCTATTCCATAGTTGGTTTTTGGAACGGTACCTGTGCTTATATCAAACTCTGGTTTTATGCATCACCCCACCTCTCCTTCCCCCTTAAGCAGGCATAAGAGTGTTTTCTAAATGTGAGACACTGTTCTCTTTCCTAACTCAGTTCAAGTGTAGCCATGTTTACAGGATCTTCATAAGTGATATCTTATGATAAGTTTCTTTTTCTGTGTGACTTATTTCACTTAGAATCATCGTACCTGAATCCACCCATTTTGCTGCTACTGGTCTTATGACATTGATTTCATGGCTGAGGGATATTCCATCGTACGTAAGTACCACAATTTTTTGAACCATTTTTATATTTCCTGGGATATTTAAGGTGTACCCAAGTTGAGGTCCTTGTAAGCAGTGCAGCCCTAAATTTTGGGGTGGCTGTGTCTTTTTGATTTTCAGTTTTCCCAAGGTATATTCCCTAGACTGGAAGTGCCCTTGGCTCTGTAGCTCTGTTGTTTACTTGTTTTAGGGAACACAGTGCACTCCTCCAGAGAGGCAGTTGTCAATTTACATCCCGCCCATCAGCATAACAAGGCACCCTGTTCTCCAGGGCCTGTCTTGCCTTTCTGGTTTTTACACATTTTGTGGATGTCCCTTTTGACCGGTGGGAAGTGATACTTCTTTGTAGTGCAGATTTGCATTGCCCGCTTGCTTGCTTGGCCAAAAAGGGCGTATGCGTTTTCTCCTGAATATATTCAGGAGAAAACGCATACGCCCTTTTTGGCCAAGTGCATCATTGTCGAAGTTGTGCCCCTCTTCCTGTGCTTTAAAGGCGATTCCAACTTACCTCTTGAAATCTGTTTCCTGCTATTCTGCCACGCTTTCAAGTCCGCCTCGTTGCCTTCCCTCAACAGATTTTTGGACGATAGTTGTCCTTTATTACTCGGCCAGTTTGTGAATTGCTGTGCCCCTGAGCTCCATTTTTCAACTCGTTTTTGGTGAGCTGACCGCAAGTCCAAAATTTTGGTTCAGGATCTATACTGATTCCCGGTGGGTGGCTGAGACTTTGGTTAATTCTTCTTCCTGCCGGGAAATTACAGTGATATGTGCCCGTCCAAATGCCTAACAGCTACTCTCTCATTGGTTCTCCCTCTTCCCTTTCATCCTCTGCCAAATTGGCAACCTGTGCGAACCAGGAGGTTAAAGGGGCTGTCTCTCCAAGTTGGGAGGTTGATAATAAAGCAGATGGAAAGTCAAACCGGAGCACCAGGAGAGGGACTATTCGTTGAGTTTTAGAAACCTTTCGTATTCACAGTGTGTCCGTTCTCTAGGATTCCCGTACATGTTATATCTGTAGTAATATTCCCTTCAACCTGGAGAGTTGGGACCCATGGAATGTGTGCCATGCATTATTGCTTTAAAGGGTCTGCATTTGCTCACCCAATCTCACCAATCCTCTCAGTCCCAAGTGTCCAGCCTTATGCCACATCCAGCTGTCATTGTAGATAGGGTCATTTCAGGTTTCATCAGAGACCCTGAAGGAATTGTAAAGAATTTCCCAGTTTTTTTGTTTTATTTTTGAAATTCCTTTTTATAGTGGGTTTGAGCTGATTCTCGCTGCCATATTTATCCCAGTCTAGACACACTTGATTCCCTTACGGAGACATATCAATACATAGGTTTTAAGATTCTTACTTTACTAGTCAGATATATTCCTCTGCGGGAAATATGGGGTTTTGAGTCCCTTTCACTGAGGAAGGTGTAGGTCTTGTCTATTCCATAGTTGGTTTTTGGAACGGTACCTGTGCTTATATCAAACTCTGGTTTTATGCATCACCCCACCTCTCCTTCCCCCTTAAGCAGGCATAAGAGTGTTTTCTAAATGTGAGACACTGTTCTCTTTCCTAACTCAGTTCAAGTGTAGCCATGTTTACAGGATCTTCATAAGTGATATCTTATGATAAGTTTCTTTTTCTGTGTGACTTATTTCACTTAGAATCATCGTACCTGAATCCACCCATTTTGCTGCTACTGGTCTTATGACATTGATTTCATGGCTGAGGGATATTCCATCGTACGTAAGTACCACAATTTTTTGAACCATTTTTATATTTCCTGGGATATTTAAGGTGTACCCAAGTTGAGGTCCTTGTAAGCAGTGCAGCCCTAAATTTTGGGGTGGCTGTGTCTTTTTGATTTTCAGTTTTCCCAAGGTATATTCCCTAGACTGGAAGTGCCCTTGGCTCTGTAGCTCTGTTGTTTACTTGTTTTAGGGAACACAATGCACTCCTCCAGAGAGGCAGTTGGCAATTTACATCCCGCCCATCAGCATAACAAGGCTCCCTGTTCTCCAGGGCCTGTCTTGCCTTTCTGGTTTTTACACATTTTGTGGATGTCCCTTTTGACCGGTGGGAAGTGAAACTTCTTTGTAGTGCAGATTTGCATTGCCCGCTTGCTTGCTTGGCCAAAAAGGGCGTATGTGTTTTCTCCTGAATATATTCAGGAGAAAACGCATACGCCCTTTTTGGCCAAGTGCATCATTGTCGAAGTTGTGACCCTCTTCCTGTGCTTTAAAGGCGATTCCAACGTACCTCTTGAAATCTGTTTCCTGCTATTCTGCCTCGCTTTCAAGTCCGCCTCGTTGCCTTCCCTCAACAGATTTTTGGACGATAGTTGTCCTTTATTACTCGGCCAGTTTGTGAATTGCTGTGCCCCTGAGCTCCATTTTTCAACTCGTTTTTGGTGAGCTGACCGCAAGTCCAAAATTTTGGTTCAGGATCTATACTGATTCCCGGTGGGTGGCTGAGACTTTGGTTAATTCTTCTTCCTGCCGGGAAATTACAGTGATATGTGCCCGTCCAAATGCCTTACAGCTACTCTCTCATTGGTTCTCCCTCTTCCCTTTCATCCTCTGCCAAATTGGCAACCTGTGCGAACCAGGAGGTTAAAGGGGCTGTCTCTCCAAGTTGGGAGGTTGATAATAAAGCAGATGGAAAGTCAAACCGGAGCACCAGGAGAGGGACTATTCGTTGAGTTTTAGAAACCTTTCGTATTCACAGTGTGTCCGTTCTCTAGGATTCCCGTACATGTTATATCTGTAGTAATATTCCCTTCAACCTGGAGAGTTGGGACCCATGGAATGTGTGCCATGCATTATTGCTTTAAAGGGTCTGCATTTGCTCACCCAATCTCACCAATCCTCTCAGTCCCAAGTGTCCAGCCTTATGCCACATCCAGCTGTCATTGTAGATAGGGTCATTTCAGGTTTCATCAGAGACCCTGAAGGAATTGTAAAGAATTTCCCAGTTTTTTTGTTTTATTTTTGAAATTCCTTTTTATAGTGGGTTTGAGCTGATTCTCGCTGCCATATTTATCCCAGTCTAGACACACTTGATTCCCTTACGGAGACATATCAATACATAGGTTTTAAGATTCTTACTAGTCAGATATATTCCTCTGCGGGAAATATGGGGTTTTGAGTCCCTTTCACTGAGGAAGGTGTAGGTCTTGTCTATTCCATAGTTGGTTTTTGGAACGGTACCTGTGCTTATATCAAACTCTGGTTTTATGCATCACCCCACCTCTCCTTCCCCCTTAAGCAGGCATAAGAGTGTTTTCTAAATGTGAGACACTGTTCTCTTTCCTAACTCAGTTCAAGTGTAGCCATGTTTACAGGATCTTCATAAGTGACATCTTATGATAAGTTTCTTTTTCTGTGTGACTTATTTCACTTAGAATCATCGTACCTGAATCCACCCATTTTGCTGCTACTGGTGTTATGACATTGATTTCATGGCTGAGGGATATTCCATCGTACGTAAGTACCACAATTTTTTGAACCATTTTTATATTTCCTGGGATATTTAAGGTGTACCCAAGTTGAGGTCCTTGTAAGCAGTGCAGCCCAAAATTTTGGGGTGGCTCTGTCTTATTGATTTTCAGTTTTTCCCAGGTATATTCCCTAGACTGGAAGTGCCCTTGGCTCTGTAGCTCTGTTGTTTACTTGTTTTAGGGAACAAAATGCACTCCTCCAGAGAGGCAGTTGGCAATTTACATCCCGTCCATCAGCATAACAAGGCTCCCTGTTCTCCAGGACCAGTCTTGCCTTTCTGGTTTTTACACATTTTGTGGATGTCCCTTTTGACCGGTGGGAAGTGATACTTCTTTGTAGTGGAGATTTGCATTGCCCGCTTGCTTGCTTGGCCAAAAAGGGCGTATGCGTTTTCTCCTGAATATATTCATGAGAAAACGCATACGCCCTTTTTGGCCAAGTGCATCATTGTCGAAGTTGTGCCCCTCTTCCTGTGCTTTAAAGGCGATTCCAACGTACCTCTTGAAATCTGTTTCCTGCTATTCTGCCGAGCTTTCAAGTCCGCCTCGTTGCCTTCCCTCAACAGATTTTTGGACGATAGTTGTCCTTTATTACTTGGCCAGTTTGTGAATTGCTGTGCCCCTGAGCTCCATTTTTCAACTCGTTTTTGGTGAGCTGACCGCAAGTCCAAAATTTTGGTTCCGGATCTATACTGATTCCCGGTGGGTGGCTGAGACTTTGGTTAATTCTTCTTCCTGCTGGGAAATTACAGTGATATGTGCCCGTCCAAATGCCTAACAGCTACTCTCTCATTGGTTCTCCCTCTTCCCTTTCATCCTCTGCCAAATTGGCAACCTGTGCGAACCAGGAGGTTAAAGGGGCTGTCTCTCCAAGTTGGGAGGTTGATAATAAAGCAGATGGAAAGTCAAACCGGAGCACCAGGAGAGGGACTATTCGTTGAGTTTTAAAAACCTTTCGTATTCACAGTGTGTCCGTTCTCTAGGATTCCCGTACATGTTATATCTGTAGTAATATTCCCTTCAACCTGGAGAGTTGGGACCCATGGAATGTGTGCCATGCATTATTGCTTTAAAGGGTCTGCATTTGCTCACCCAATCTCACCAATCCTCTCAGTCCCAAGTGTCCAGCCTTATGCCACATCCAGCTGTCATTGTAGATAGGGTCATTTCAGGTTTCATCAGAGACCCTGAAGGAATTGTAAAGAATTTCCCAGTTTTTTTGTTTTATTTTTGAAATTCCTTTTTATAGTGGGTTTGAGCTGATTCTCGCTGACATATTTATCCCAGTCTAGACACACTTGATTCCCTTACGGAGACATATCAATACATAGGTTTTAAGATTCTTACTTTACTAGTCAGATATATTCCTCTGCGGGAAATATGGGGTTTTGAGTCCCTTTCACTGAGGAAGGTGTAGGTCTTGTCTATTCCATAGTTGGTTTTTGGAACGGTACCTGTGCTTATATCAAACTCTGGTTTTATGCATCACCCCACCTCTCCTTCCCCCTTAAGCAGGCATAAGAGTGTTTTCTAAATGTGAGACACTGTTCTCTTTCCTAACTCAGTTCAAGTGTAGCCATGTTTACAGGATCTTCATAAGTGATATCTTATGATAAGTTTCTTTTTCTGTGTGACTTATTTCACTTAGAATCATCGTACCTGAATCCACCCATTTTGCTGCTACTGGTCTTATGACATTGATTTCATGGCTGAGGGATATTCCATCGTACGTAAGTACCACAATTTTTTGAACCATTTTTATATTTCCTGGGATATTTAAGGTGTACCCAAGTTGAGGTCCTTGTAAGCAGTGCAGCCCTAAATTTTGGGGTGGCTGTGTCTTTTTGATTTTCAGTTTTCCCAAGGTATATTCCCTAGACTGGAAGTGCCCTTGGCTCTGTAGCTCTGTTGTTTACTTGTTTTAGGGAACACAATGCACTCCTCCAGAGAGGCAGTTGGCAATTTACATCCCGCCCATCAGCATAACAAGGCTCCCTGTTCTCCAGGGCCTGTCTTGCCTTTCTGGTTTTTACACATTTTGTGGATGTCCCTTTTGACCGGTGGGAAGTGATACTTCTTTGTAGTGCAGATTTGCATTGCCCGCTTGCTTGCTTGGCCAAAAAGGGCGTATGCGTTTTCTCCTGAATATATTCAGGAGAAAACGCATACGCCCTTTTTGGCCAAGTGCATCATTGTCGAAGTTGTGCCCCTCTTCCTGTGCTTTAAAGGTGATTCCAACGTACCTCTTGAAATCTGTTTCCTGCTATTCTGCCTCGCTTTCAAGTCCGCCTCGTTGCCTTTCCTCAACAGATTTTTGGACGATAGTTGTCCTTTATTACTCGGCCAGTTTGTGAATTGCTGTGCCCCTGAGCTCCATTTTTCAACTCGTTTTTGGTGAGCTGACCGCAAGTCCAAAATTTTGGTTCAGGATCTATACTGATTCCCGGTGGGTGGCTGAGACTTTGGTTAATTCTTCTTCCTGCCGGGAAATTACAGTGATATGTGCCCTTCCAAATGCCTAACAGCTACTCTCTCATTGGTTCTCCCTCTTCCCTTTCATCCTCTGCCAAATTGGCAACCTGTGCGAACCAGGAGGTTAAAGGGGCTGTCTCTCCAAGTTGGGAGGTTGATAATAAAGCCGATGGAAAGTCAAACCGGAGCACCAGGAGAGGGACTATTCGTTGAGTTTTAGAAACCTTTCGTATTCACAGTGTGTCCGTTCTCTAGGATTCCTGTACATGTTATATCTGTAGTAATATTCCCTTCAACCTGGAGAGTTGGGACCCATGGAATGTGTGCCATGCATTATTGCTTTAAAGGGTCTGCATTTGCTCACCCAATCTCACCAATCCTCTCAGTCCCAAGTGTCCAGCCTTATGCCACATCCAGCTGTCATTGTAGATAGGGTCATTTCAGGTTTCATCAGAGACCCTGAAGGAATTGTAAAGAATTTCCCAGTTTTTTTGTTTTATTTTTGAAATTCCTTTTTATAGTGGGTTTGAGCTGATTCTCGCTGCCATATTTATCCCAGTCTAGACACACTTGATTCCCTTACGGAGACATATCAATACATAGGTTTTAAGATTCTTACTTTACTAGTCAGATATATTCCTCTGCGGGAAATATGGGGTTTTGAGTCCCTTTCACTGAGGAAGGTGTAGGTCTTGTCTATTCCATAGTTGGTTTTTGGAACGGTACCTGTGCTTATATCAAACTCTGGTTTTATGCATCACCCCACCTCTCCTTCCCCCTTAAGCAGGCATAAGAGTGTTTTCTAAATGTGAGACACTGTTCTCTTTCCTAACTCAGTTCAAGTGTAGCCATGTTTACAGGATCTTCATAAGTGATGTCTTATGATAAGTTTCTTTTTCTCTGTGACTTATTTCACTTAGAATCATCGTACCTGAATCCACCCATTTTGCTGCTACTGGTCTTATGACATTGATTTCATGGCTGAGGGATATTCCATCGTACGTAAGTACCACAATTTTTTGAACCATTTTTATATTTCCTGGGATATTTAAGGTGTACCCAAGTTGAGGTCCTTGTAAGCAGTGCAGCCCTAAATTTTGGGGTGGCTGTGTCTTTTTGATTTTCAGTTTTCCCAAGGTATATTCCCTAGACTGGAAGTGCCCTTGGCTCTGTAGCTCTGTTGTTTACTTGTTTTAGGGAACACAATGCACTCCTCCAGAGAGGCAGTTGGCAATTTACATCCCGCCCATCAGCATAACAAGGCACCCTGTTCTCCAGGGCCTGTCTTGCCTTTCTGGTTTTTACACATTTTGTGGATGTCCCTTTTGACCGGTGGGAAGTGATACTTCTTTGTAGTGCAGATTTGCATTGCCCGCTTGCTTGCTTGGCCAAAAAGGGCGTATGCGTTTTCTCCTGAATATATTCAGGAGAAAACGCATACGCCCTTTTTGTCCAAGTGCATCATTGTCGAAGTTGTGCCCCTCTTCCTGTGCTTTAAAGGCGATTCCAACGTACCTCTTGAAATCTGTTTCCTGCTATTCTGCCTCGCTTTCAAGTCCGCCTCGTTGCCTTCCCTCAACAGATTTTTGGACGATAGTTGTCCTTTATTACTCGGCCAGTTTGTGAATTGCTGTGCCCCTGAGCTCCATTTTTCAACTCGTTTTTGGTGAGCTGACCGCAAGTCCAAAATTTTGGTTCAGGATCTATACTGATTCCCGGTGGGTGGCTGAGACTTTGGTTAATTCTTCTTCCTGCCGGGAAATTACAGTGATATGTGCCCGTCCAAATGCCTAACAGCTACTCTCTCATTGGTTCTCCCTCTTCCCTTTCATCCTCTGCCAAATTGGCAACCTGTGCGAACCAGGAGGTTAAAGGGGCTGTCTCTCCAAGTTGGGAGGTTGATAATAAAGCAGATGGAAAGTCAAACCGGAGCACCAGGAGAGGGACTATTCGTTGAGTTTTAGAAACCTTTCGTATTCACAGTGTGTCCGTTCTCTAGGATTCCCGTACATGTTATATCTGTAGTAATATTCCCTTCAACCTGGAGAGTTGGGACCCATGGAATGTGTGCCATGCATTATTGCTTTAAAGGGTCTGCATTTGCTCACCCAATCTCACCAATCCTCTCAGTCCCAAGTGTCCAGCCTTATGCCACATCCAGCTGTCATTATAGATAGGGTCATTTCAGGTTTCATCAGAGACCCTTAAGGAATTGTAAAGAATTTCCCAGTTTTTTTGTTTTATTTTTGAAATTCCTTTTTATAGTGGGTTTGAGCTGATTCTCGCTGCCATATTTATCCCAGTCTAGACACACTTGATTCCCTTACGGAGACATATCAATACATAGGTTTTAAGATTCTTACTTTACTAGTCAGATATATTCCTCTGCGGGAAATATGGGGTTTTGAGTCCCTTTCACTGAGGAAGGTGTAGGTCTTGTCTATTCCATAGTTGGTTTTTGGAACGGTACCTGTGCTTATATCAAACTCTGGTTTTATGCATCACCCCACCTCTCCTTCCCCCTTAAGCAGGCATAAGAGTGTTTTCTAAATGTGAGACACTGTTCTCTTTCCTAACTCAGTTCAAGTGTAGCCATGTTTACAGGATCTTCATAAGTGATATCTTATGATAAGTTTCTTTTTCTGTGTGACTTATTTCACTTAGAATCATCGTACCTGAATCCACCCATTTTGCTGCTACTGGTCTTATGACATTGATTTCATGGCTGAGGGATATTCCATCGTACGTAAGTACCACAATTTTTTGAACCATTTTTATATTTCCTGGGATATTTAAGGTGTACCCAAGTTGAGGTCCTTGTAAGCAGTGCAGCCCTAAATTTTGGGGTGGCTGTGTCTTTTTGATTTTCAGTTTTCCCAAGGTATATTCCCTAGACTGGAAGTGCCCTTGGCTCTGTAGCTCTGTTGTTTAATTGTTTTAGGGAACACAATGCACTCCTCCAGAGAGGCAGTTGGCAATTTACATCCCGCCCTTCAGCATAACAAGGCTCCCTGTTCTCCAGGGCCTGTCTTGCCTTTCTGGTTTTTACACATTTTGTGGATGTCCCTTTTGACTGGTGGGAAGTGATACTTCTTTGTAGTGCAGATTTGCATTGCCCGCTTGCTTGCTTGGCCAAAAAGGGCGTATGCGTTTTCTCCTGAATATATTCAGGAGAAAACGCATACGCCCTTTTTGGCCAAGTGCATCATTGTCGAAGTTGTGCCCCTCTTCCTGTGCTTTAAAGGTGATTCCAACGTACCTCTTGAAATCTGTTTCCTGCTATTCTGCCTCGCTTTCAAGTCCGCCTCGTTGCCTTTCCTCAACAGATTTTTGGACGATAGTTGTCCTTTATTACTCGGCCAGTTTGTGAATTGCTGTGCCCCTGAGCTCCATTTTTCAACTCGTTTTTGGTGAGCTGACCGCAAGTCCAAAATTTTGGTTCAGGATCTATACTGATTCCCGGTGGGTGGCTGAGACTTTGGTTAATTCTTCTTCCTGCCGGGAAATTACAGTGATATGTGCCCTTCCAAATGCCTAACAGCTACTCTCTCATTGGTTCTCCCTCTTCCCTTTCATCCTCTGCCAAATTGGCAACCTGTGCGAACCAGGAGGTTAAAGGGGCTGTCTCTCCAAGTTGGGAGGTTGATAATAAAGCCGATGGAAAGTCAAACCGGAGCACCAGGAGAGGGACTATTCGTTGAGTTTTAGAAACCTTTCGTATTCACAGTGTGTCCGTTCTCTAGGATTCCCGTACATGTTATATCTGTAGTAATATTCCCTTCAACCTGGAGAGTTGGGACCCATGGAATGTGTGCCATGCATTATTGCTTTAAAGGGTCTGCATTTGCTCACCCAATCTCACCAATCCTCTCAGTCCCAAGTGTCCAGCCTTATGCCACATCCAGCTGTCATTGTAGATAGGGTCATTTCAGGTTTCATCAGAGACCCTGAAGGAATTGTAAAGAATTTCCCAGTTTTTTTGTTTTATTTTTGAAATTCCTTTTTATAGTGGGTTTGAGCTGATTCTCGCTGCCATATTTATCCCAGTCTAGACACACTTGATTCCCTTACGGAGACATATCAATACATAGGTTTTAAGATTCTTACTTTACTAGTCAGATATATTCCTCTGCGGGAAATATGGGGTTTTGAGTCCCTTTCACTGAGGAAGGTGTAGGTCTTGTCTATTCCATAGTTGGTTTTTGGAACGGTACCTGTGCTTATATCAAACTCTGGTTTTATGCATCACCCCACCTCTCCTTCCCCCTTAAGCAGGCATAAGAGTGTTTTCTAAATGTGAGACACTGTTCTCTTTCCTAACTCAGTTCAAGTGTAGCCATGTTTACAGGATCTTCATAAGTGATGTCTTATGATAAGTTTCTTTTTCTCTGTGACTTATTTCACTTAGAATCATCGTACCTGAATCCACCCATTTTGCTGCTACTGGTCTTATGACATTGATTTCATGGCTGAGGGATATTCCATCGTACGTAAGTACCACAATTTTTTGAACCATTTTTATATTTCCTGGGATATTTAAGGTGTACCCAAGTTGAGGTCCTTGTAAGCAGTGCAGCCCTAAATTTTGGGGTGGCTGTGTCTTTTTGATTTTCAGTTTTCCCAAGGTATATTCCCTAGACTGGAAGTGCCCTTGGCTCTGTAGCTCTGTTGTTTACTTGTTTTAGGGAACACAATGCACTCCTCCAGAGAGGCAGTTGGCAATTTACATCCCGCCCATCAGCATAACAAGGCACCCTGTTCTCCAGGGCCTGTCTTGCCTTTCTGGTTTTTACACATTTTGTGGATGTCCCTTTTGACCGGTGGGAAGTGATACTTCTTTGTAGTGCAGATTTGCATTGCCCGCTTGCTTGCTTGGCCAAAAAGGGCGTATGCGTTTTCTCCTGAATATATTCAGGAGAAAACGCATACGCCCTTTTTGTCCAAGTGCATCATTGTCGAAGTTGTGCCCCTCTTCCTGTGCTTTAAAGGCGATTCCAACGTACCTCTTGAAATCTGTTTCCTGCTATTCTGCCTCGCTTTCAAGTCCGCCTCGTTGCCTTCCCTCAACAGATTTTTGGACGATAGTTGTCCTTTATTACTCGGCCAGTTTGTGAATTGCTGTGCCCCTGAGCTCCATTTTTCAACTCGTTTTTGGTGAGCTGACCGCAAGTCCAAAATTTTGGTTCAGGATCTATACTGATTCCCGGTGGGTGGCTGAGACTTTGGTTAATTCTTCTTCCTGCCGGGAAATTACAGTGATATGTGCCCGTCCAAATGCCTAACAGCTACTCTCTCATTGGTTCTCCCTCTTCCCTTTCATCCTCTGCCAAATTGGCAACCTGTGCGAACCAGGAGGTTAAAGGGGCTGTCTCTCCAAGTTGGGAGGTTGATAATAAAGCAGATGGAAAGTCAAACCGGAGCACCAGGAGAGGGACTATTCGTTGAGTTTTAGAAACCTTTCGTATTCACAGTGTGTCCGTTCTCTAGGATTCCCGTACATGTTATATCTGTAGTAATATTCCCTTCAACCTGGAGAGTTGGGACCCATGGAATGTGTGCCATGCATTATTGCTTTAAAGGGTCTGCATTTGCTCACCCAATCTCACCAATCCTCTCAGTCCCAAGTGTCCAGCCTTATGCCACATCCAGCTGTCATTATAGATAGGGTCATTTCAGGTTTCATCAGAGACCCTGAAGGAATTGTAAAGAATTTCCCAGTTTTTTTGTTTTATTTTTGAAATTCCTTTTTATAGTGGGTTTGAGCTGATTCTCGCTGCCATATTTATCCCAGTCTAGACACACTTGATTCCCTTACGGAGACATATCAATACATAGGTTTTAAGATTCTTACTTTACTAGTCAGATATATTCCTCTGCGGGAAATATGGGGTTTTGAGTCCCTTTCACTGAGGAAGGTGTAGGTCTTGTCTATTCCATAGTTGGTTTTTGGAACGGTACCTGTGCTTATATCAAACTCTGGTTTTATGCATCACCCCACCTCTCCTTCCCCCTTAAGCAGGCATAAGAGTGTTTTCTAAATGTGAGACACTGTTCTCTTTCCTAACTCAGTTCAAGTGTAGCCATGTTTACAGGATCTTCATAAGTGATATCTTATGATAAGTTTCTTTTTCTGTGTGACTTATTTCACTTAGAATCATCGTACCTGAATCCACCCATTTTGCTGCTACTGGTCTTATGACATTGATTTCATGGCTGAGGGATATTCCATCGTACGTAAGTACCACAATTTTTTGAACCATTTTTATAATTCCTGGGATATTTAAGGTGTACCCAAGTTGAGGTCCTTGTAAGCAGTGCAGCCCTAAATTTTGGGGTGGCTGTGTCTTTTTGATTTTCAGTTTTCCCAAGGTATATTCCCTAGACTGGAAGTGCCCTTGGCTCTGTAGCTCTGTTGTTTAATTGTTTTAGGGAACACAATGCACTCCTCCAGAGAGGCAGTTGGCAATTTACATCCCGCCCTTCAGCATAACAAGGCTCCCTGTTCTCCAGGGCCTGTCTTGCCTTTCTGGTTTTTACACATTTTGTGGATGTCCCTTTTGACTGGTGGGAAGTGATACTTCTTTGTAGTGCAGATTTGCATTGCCCGCTTGCTTGCTTGGCCAAAAAGGGCGTATGCGTTTTCTCCTGAATATATTCAGGAGAAAACGCATACGCCCTTTTTGGCCAAGTGCATCATTGTCGAAGTTGTGCCCCTCTTCCTGTGCTTTAAAGGTGATTCCAACGTACCTCTTGAAATCTGTTTCCTGCTATTCTGCCTCGCTTTCAAGTCCGCCTCGTTGCCTTCCCTCAACAGATTTTTGGACGATAGTTGTCCTTTATTACTCGGCCAGTTTGTGAATTGCTGTGCCCCTGAGCTCCATTTTTCAACTCGTTTTTGGTGAGCTGACCGCAAGTCCAAAATTTTGGTTCAGGATCTATACTGATTCCCGGTGGGTGGCTGAGACTTTGGTTAATTCTTCTTCCTGCCGGGAAATTACAGTGATATGTGCCCGTCCAAATGCCTAACAGCTACTCTCTCATTGGTTCTCCCTCTTCCCTTTCATCCTCTGCCAAATTGGCAACCTGTGCGAACCAGGAGGTTAAAGGGGCTGTCTCTCCAAGTTGGGAGGTTGATAATAAAGCAGATGGAAAGTCAAACCGGAGCACCAGGAGAGGGACTATTCGTTGAGTTTTAAAAACCTTTCGTATTCACAGTGTGTCCGTTCTCTAGGATTCCCGTACATGTTATATCTGTAGTAATATTCCCTTCAACCTGGAGAGTTGGGACCCATGGAATGTGTGCCATGCATTATTGCTTTAAAGGGTCTGCATTTGCTCACCCAATCTCACCAATCCTCTCAGTCCCAAGTGTCCAGCCTTATGCCACATCCAGCTGTCATTGTAGATAGGGTCATTTCAGGTTTCATCAGAGACCCTGAAGGAATTGTAAAGAATTTCCCAGTTTTTTTGTTTTATTTTTGAAATTCCTTTTTATAGTGGGTTTGAGCTGATTCTCGCTGCCATATTTATCCCAGTCTAGACACACTTGATTCCCTTACGGAGACATATCAATACATAGGTTTTAAGATTCTTACTTTACTAGTCAGATATATTCCTCTGCGGGAAATATGGGGTTTTGAGTCCCTTTCACTGAGGAAGGTGTAGGTCTTGTCTATTCCATAGTTGGTTTTTGGAACGGTACCTGTGCTTATATCAAACTCTGGTTTTATGCATCACCCCACCTCTCCTTCCCCCTTAAGCAGGCATAAGAGTGTTTTCTAAATGTGAGACACTGTTCTCTTTCCTAACTCAGTTCAAGTGTAGCCATGTTTACAGGATCTTCATAAGTGATGTCTTATGATAAGTTTCTTTTTCTCTGTGACTTATTTCACTTAGAATCATCGTACCTGAATCCACCCATTTTGCTGCTACTGGTCTTATGACATTGATTTCATGGCTGAGGGATATTCCATCGTACGTAAGTACCACAATTTTTTGAACCATTTTTATATTTCCTGGGATATTTAAGGTGTACCCAAGTTGAGGTCCTTGTAAGCAGTGCAGCCCTAAATTTTGGGGTGGCTGTGTCTTTTTGATTTTCAGTTTTCCCAAGGTATATTCCCTAGACTGGAAGTGCCCTTGGCTCTGTAGCTCTGTTGTTTACTTGTTTTAGGGAACACAATGCACTCCTCCAGAGAGGCAGTTGGCAATTTACATCCCGCCCATCAGCATAACAAGGCACCCTGTTCTCCAGGGCCTGTCTTGCCTTTCTGGTTTTTACACATTTTGTGGATGTCCCTTTTGACCGGTGGGAAGTGATACTTCTTTGTAGTGCAGATTTGCATTGCCCGCTTGCTTGCTTGGCCAAAAAGGGCGTATGCGTTTTCTCCTGAATATATTCAGGAGAAAACGCATACGCCCTTTTTGTCCAAGTGCATCATTGTCGAAGTTGTGCCCCTCTTCCTGTGCTTTAAAGGCGATTCCAACGTACCTCTTGAAATCTGTTTCCTGCTATTCTGCCTCGCTTTCAAGTCCGCCTCGTTGCCTTCCCTCAACAGATTTTTGGACGATAGTTGTCCTTTATTACTCGGCCAGTTTGTGAATTGCTGTGCCCCTGAGCTCCATTTTTCAACTCGTTTTTGGTGAGCTGACCGCAAGTCCAAAATTTTGGTTCAGGATCTATACTGATTCCCGGTGGGTGGCTGAGACTTTGGTTAATTCTTCTTCCTGCCGGGAAATTACAGTGATATGTGCCCGTCCAAATGCCTAACAGCTACTCTCTCATTGGTTCTCCCTCTTCCCTTTCATCCTCTGCCAAATTGGCAACCTGTGCGAACCAGGAGGTTAAAGGGGCTGTCTCTCCAATTTGGGAGGTTGATAATAAAGCAGATGGAAAGTCAAACCGGAGCACCAGGAGAGGGACTATTCGTTGAGTTTTAGAAACCTTTCGTATTCACAGTGTGTCCGTTCTCTAGGATTCCCGTACATGTTATATCTGTAGTAATATTCCCTTCAACCTGGAGAGTTGGGACCCATGGAATGTGTGCCATGCATTATTGCTTTAAAGGGTCTGCATTTGCTCACCCAATCTCACCAATCCTCTCAGTCCCAAGTGTCCAGCCTTATGCCACATCCAGCTGTCATTATAGATAGGGTCATTTCAGGTTTCATCAGAGACCCTGAAGGAATTGTAAAGAATTTCCCAGTTTTTTTGTTTTATTTTTGAAATTCCTTTTTATAGTGGGTTTGAGCTGATTCTCGCTGCCATATTTATCCCAGTCTAGACACACTTGATTCCCTTACGGAGACATATCAATACATAGGTTTTAAGATTCTTACTTTACTAGTCAGATATATTCCTCTGCGGGAAATATGGGGTTTTGAGTCCCTTTCACTGAGGAAGGTGTAGGTCTTGTCTATTCCATAGTTGGTTTTTGGAACGGTACCTGTGCTTATATCAAACTCTGGTTTTATGCATCACCCCACCTCTCCTTCCCCCTTAAGCAGGCATAAGAGTGTTTTCTAAATGTGAGACACTGTTCTCTTTCCTAACTCAGTTCAAGTGTAGCCATGTTTACAGGATCTTCATAAGTGATATCTTATGATAAGTTTCTTTTTCTGTGTGACTTATTTCACTTAGAATCATCGTACCTGAATCCACCCATTTTGCTGCTACTGGTCTTATGACATTGATTTCATGGCTGAGGGATATTCCATCGTACGTAAGTACCACAATTTTTTGAACCATTTTTATATTTCCTGGGATATTTAAGGTGTACCCAAGTTGAGGTCCTTGTAAGCAGTGCAGCCCTAAATTTTGGGGTGGCTGTGTCTTTTTGATTTTCAGTTTTCCCAAGGTATATTCCCTAGACTGGAAGTGCCCTTGGCTCTGTAGCTCTGTTGTTTAATTGTTTTAGGGAACACAATGCACTCCTCCAGAGAGGCAGTTGGCAATTTACATCCCGCCCTTCAGCATAACAAGGCTCCCTGTTCTCCAGGGCCTGTCTTGCCTTTCTGGTTTTTACACATTTTGTGGATGTCCCTTTTGACTGGTGGGAAGTGATACTTCTTTGTAGTGCAGATTTGCATTGCCCGCTTGCTTGCTTGGCCAAAAAGGGCGTATGCGTTTTCTCCTGAATATATTCAGGAGAAAACGCATACGCCCTTTTTGGCCAAGTGCATCATTGTCGAAGTTGTGCCCCTCTTCCTGTGCTTTAAAGGTGATTCCAACGTACCTCTTGAAATCTGTTTCCTGCTATTCTGCCTCGCTTTCAAGTCCGCCTCGTTGCCTTTCCTCAACAGATTTTTGGACGATAGTTGTCCTTTATTACTCGGCCAGTTTGTGAATTGCTGTGCCCCTGAGCTCCATTTTTCAACTCGTTTTTGGTGAGCTGACCGCAAGTCCAAAATTTTGGTTCAGGATCTATACTGATTCCCGGTGGGTGGCTGAGACTTTGGTTAATTCTTCTTCCTGCCGGGAAATTACAGTGATATGTGCCCTTCCAAATGCCTAACAGCTACTCTCTCATTGGTTCTCCCTCTTCCCTTTCATCCTCTGCCAAATTGGCAACCTGTGTGAACCAGGAGGTTAAAGGGGCTGTCTCTCCAAGTTGGGAGGTTGATAATAAAGCCGATGGAAAGTCAAACCGGAGCACCAGGAGAGGGACTATTCGTTGAGTTTTAGAAACCTTTCGTATTCACAGTGTGTCCGTTCTCTAGGATTCCCGTACATGTTATATCTGTAGTAATATTCCCTTCAACCTGGAGAGTTGGGACCCATGGAATGTGTGCCATGCATTATTGCTTTAAAGGGTCTGCATTTGCTCACCCAATCTCACCAATCCTCTCAGTCCCAAGTGTCCAGCCTTATGCCACATCCAGCTGTCATTGTAGATAGGGTCATTTCAGGTTTCATCAGAGACCCTGAAGGAATTGTAAAGAATTTCCCAGTTTTTTTGTTTTATTTTTGAAATTCCTTTTTATAGTGGGTTTGAGCTGATTCTCGCTGCCATATTTATCCCAGTCTAGACACACTTGATTCCCTTACGGAGACATATCAATACATAGGTTTTAAGATTCTTACTTTACTAGTCAGATATATTCCTCTGCGGGAAATATGGGGTTTTGAGTCCCTTTCACTGAGGAAGGTGTAGGTCTTGTCTATTCCATAGTTGGTTTTTGGAACGGTACCTGTGCTTATATCAAACTCTGGTTTTATGCATCACCCCACCTCTCCTTCCCCCTTAAGCAGGCATAAGAGTGTTTTCTAAATGTGAGACACTGTTCTCTTTCCTAACTCAGTTCAAGTGTAGCCATGTTTACAGGATCTTCATAAGTGATGTCTTATGATAAGTTTCTTTTTCTCTGTGACTTATTTCACTTAGAATCATCGTACCTGAATCCACCCATTTTGCTGCTACTGGTCTTATGACATTGATTTCATGGCTGAGGGATATTCCATCGTACGTAAGTACCACAATTTTTTGAACCATTTTTATATTTCCTGGGATATTTAAGGTGTACCCAAGTTGAGGTCCTTGTAAGCAGTGCAGCCCTAAATTTTGGGGTGGCTGTGTCTTTTTGATTTTCAGTTTTCCCAAGGTATATTCCCTAGACTGGAAGTGCCCTTGGCTCTGTAGCTCTGTTGTTTACTTGTTTTAGGGAACACAATGCACTCCTCCAGAGAGGCAGTTGGCAATTTACATCCCGCCCATCAGCATAACAAGGCACCCTGTTCTCCAGGGCCTGTCTTGCCTTTCTGGTTTTTACACATTTTGTGGATGTCCCTTTTGACCGGTGGGAAGTGATACTTCTTTGTAGTGCAGATTTGCATTGCCCGCTTGCTTGCTTGGCCAAAAAGGGCGTATGCGTTTTCTCCTGAATATATTCAGGAGAAAACGCATACGCCCTTTTTGTCCAAGTGCATCATTGTCGAAGTTGTGCCCCTCTTCCTGTGCTTTAAAGGCGATTCCAACGTACCTCTTGAAATCTGTTTCCTGCTATTCTGCCTCGCTTTCAAGTCCGCCTCGTTGCCTTCCCTCAACAGATTTTTGGACGATAGTTGTCCTTTATTACTCGGCCAGTTTGTGAATTGCTGTGCCCCTGAGCTCCATTTTTCAACTCGTTTTTGGTGAGCTGACCGCAAGTCCAAAATTTTGGTTCAGGATCTATACTGATTCCCGGTGGGTGGCTGAGACTTTGGTTAATTCTTCTTCCTGCCGGGAAATTACAGTGATATGTGCCCGTCCAAATGCCTAACAGCTACTCTCTCATTGGTTCTCCCTCTTCCCTTTCATCCTCTGCCAAATTGGCAACCTGTGCGAACCAGGAGGTTAAAGGGGCTGTCTCTCCAAGTTGGGAGGTTGATAATAAAGCAGATGGAAAGTCAAACCGGAGCACCAGGAGAGGGACTATTCGTTGAGTTTTAGAAACCTTTCGTATTCACAGTGTGTCCGTTCTCTAGGATTCCCGTACATGTTATATCTGTAGTAATATTCCCTTCAACCTGGAGAGTTGGGACCCATGGAATGTGTGCCATGCATTATTGCTTTAAAGGGTCTGCATTTGCTCACCCAATCTCACCAATCCTCTCAGTCCCAAGTGTCCAGCCTTATGCCACATCCAGCTGTCATTATAGATAGGGTCATTTCAGGTTTCATCAGAGACCCTGAAGGAATTGTAAAGAATTTCCCAGTTTTTTTGTTTTATTTTTGAAATTCCTTTTTATAGTGGGTTTGAGCTGATTCTCGCTGCCATATTTATCCCAGTCTAGACACACTTGATTCCCTTACGGAGACATATCAATACATAGGTTTTAAGATTCTTACTTTACTAGTCAGATATATTCCTCTGCGGGAAATATGGGGTTTTGAGTCCCTTTCACTGAGGAAGGTGTAGGTCTTGTCTATTCCATAGTTGGTTTTTGGAACGGTACCTGTGCTTATATCAAACTCTGGTTTTATGCATCACCCCACCTCTCCTTCCCCCTTAAGCAGGCATAAGAGTGTTTTCTAAATGTGAGACACTGTTCTCTTTCCTAACTCAGTTCAAGTGTAGCCATGTTTACAGGATCTTCATAAGTGATATCTTATGATAAGTTTCTTTTTCTGTGTGACTTATTTCACTTAGAATCATCGTACCTGAATCCACCCATTTTGCTGCTACTGGTCTTATGACATTGATTTCATGGCTGAGGGATATTCCATCGTACGTAAGTACCACAATTTTTTGAACCATTTTTATAATTCCTGGGATATTTAAGGTGTACCCAAGTTGAGGTCCTTGTAAGCAGTGCAGCCCTAAATTTTGGGGTGGCTGTGTCTTTTTGATTTTCAGTTTTCCCAAGGTATATTCCCTAGACTGGAAGTGCCCTTGGCTCTGTAGCTCTGTTGTTTAATTGTTTTAGGGAACACAATGCACTCCTCCAGAGAGGCAGTTGGCAATTTACATCCCGCCCTTCAGCATAACAAGGCTCCCTGTTCTCCAGGGCCTGTCTTGCCTTTCTGGTTTTTACACATTTTGTGGATGTCCCTTTTGACTGGTGGGAAGTGATACTTCTTTGTAGTGCAGATTTGCATTGCCCGCTTGCTTGCTTGGCCAAAAAGGGCGTATGCGTTTTCTCCTGAATATATTCAGGAGAAAACGCATACGCCCTTTTTGGCCAAGTGCATCATTGTCGAAGTTGTGCCCCTCTTCCTGTGCTTTAAAGGTGATTCCAACGTACCTCTTGAAATCTGTTTCCTGCTATTCTGCCTCGCTTTCAAGTCCGCCTCGTTGCCTTCCCTCAACAGATTTTTGGACGATAGTTGTCCTTTATTACTCGGCCAGTTTGTGAATTGCTGTGCCCCTGAGCTCCATTTTTCAACTCGTTTTTGGTGAGCTGACCGCAAGTCCAAAATTTTGGTTCAGGATCTATACTGATTCCCGGTGGGTGGCTGAGACTTTGGTTAATTCTTCTTCCTGCCGGGAAATTACAGTGATATGTGCCCGTCCAAATGCCTAACAGCTACTCTCTCATTGGTTCTCCCTCTTCCCTTTCATCCTCTGCCAAATTGGCAACCTGTGCGAACCAGGAGGTTAAAGGGGCTGTCTCTCCAAGTTGGGAGGTTGATAATAAAGCAGATGGAAAGTCAAACCGGAGCACCAGGAGAGGGACTATTCGTTGAGTTTTAAAAACCTTTCGTATTCACAGTGTGTCCGTTCTCTAGGATTCCCGTACATGTTATATCTGTAGTAATATTCCCTTCAACCTGGAGAGTTGGGACCCATGGAATGTGTGCCATGCATTATTGCTTTAAAGGGTCTGCATTTGCTCACCCAATCTCACCAATCCTCTCAGTCCCAAGTGTCCAGCCTTATGCCACATCCAGCTGTCATTATAGATAGGGTCATTTCAGGTTTCATCAGAGACCCTGAAGGAATTGTAAAGAATTTCCCAGTTTTTTTGTTTTATTTTTGAAATTCCTTTTTATAGTGGGTTTGAGCTGATTCTCGCTGCCATATTTATCCCAGTCTAGACACACTTGATTCCCTTACGGAGACATATCAATACATAGGTTTTAAGATTCTTACTTTACTAGTCAGATATATTCCTCTGCGGGAAATATGGGGTTTTGAGTCCCTTTCACTGAGGAAGGTGTAGGTCTTGTCTATTCCATAGTTGGTTTTTGGAACGGTACCTGTGCTTATATCAAACTCTGGTTTTATGCATCACCCCACCTCTCCTTCCCCCTTAAGCAGGCATAAGAGTGTTTTCTAAATGTGAGACACTGTTCTCTTTCCTAACTCAGTTCAAGTGTAGCCATGTTTACAGGATCTTCATAAGTGATATCTTATGATAAGTTTCTTTTTCTGTGTGACTTATTTCACTTAGAATCATCGTACCTGAATCCACCCATTTTGCTGCTACTGGTCTTATGACATTGATTTCATGGCTGAGGGATATTCCATCGTACGTAAGTACCACAATTTTTTGAACCATTTTTATATTTCCTGGGATATTTAAGGTGTACCCAAGTTGAGGTCCTTGTAAGCAGTGCAGCCCTAAATTTTGGGGTGGCTGTGTCTTTTTGATTTTCAGTTTTCCCAAGGTATATTCCCTAGACTGGAAGTGCCCTTGGCTCTGTAGCTCTGTTGTTTACTTGTTTTAGGGAACACAATGCACTCCTCCAGAGAGGCAGTTGGCAATTTACATCCCGCCCATCAGCATAACAAGGCTCCCTGTTCTCCAGGGCCTGTCTTGCCTTTCTGGTTTTTACACATTTTGTGGATGTCCCTTTTGACCGGAGGGAAGTGATACTTCTTTGTAGTGCAGAATTGCATTGCCCGCTTGCTTGCTTGGCCAAAAAGGGCGTATGCGTTTTCTCCTGAATATATTCAGGAGAAAACGCATACGCCCTTTTTGGCCAAGTGCATCATTGTCGAAGTTGTGCCCCTCTTCCTGTGCTTTAAAGGCGATTCCAACGTACCTCTTGAAATCTGTTTCCTGCTATTCTGCCACGCTTTCAAGTCCGCCTCATTGCCTTCCCTCAACAGATTTTTGGACGATAGTTGTCCTTTATTACTCGGCCAGTTTGTGAATTGCTGTGCCCCTGAGCTCCATTTTTCAACTCGTTTTTGGTGAGCTGACCGCAAGTCCAAAATTTTGGTTCAGGATCTATACTGATTCCCGGTGGGTGGCTGAGACTTTGGTTAATTCTTCTTCCTGCCGGGAAATTACAGTGATATGTGCCCGTCCAAATGCCTAACAGCTACTCTCTCATTTGTTCTCCCTCTTCCCTTTCATCCTCCGCCAAATTGGCAACCTGTGCGAACCAGGAGGTTAAAGGGGCTGTCTCTCCAAGTTGGGAGGTTGATAATAAAGCAGATGGAAAGTCAAACCGGAGCACCAGGAGAGGGACTATTCGTTGAGTTTTAGAAACCTTTCGTATTCACAGTGTGTCCATTCTCTAGGATTCCCGTACATGTTATATCTGTAGTAATATTCCCTTCAACCTGGAGAGTTGGGACCCATGGAATGTGTGCCATGCATTATTGCTTTAAAGGGTCTGCATTTGCTCACCCAATCTCACCAATCCTCTCAGTCCCAAGTGTCCAGCCTTATGCCACATCCAGCTGTCATTGTAGATAGGGTCATTTCAGGTTTCATCAGAGACCCTGAAGGAATTGTAAAGAATTTCCCAGTTTTTCTTGTTTTGTTTTTGAAATTCCTTTTTATAGTGGGTTTGAGCTGATTCTCGCTGCCATATTTATCCCAGTCTAGACACACTTGATTCCCTTACGGAGACATATCAATACATAGGTTTTAAGATTCTTACTAGTCAGATATATTCCTCTGCGGGAAATATGGTGTTTTGAGTCCCTTTCACTGAGGAAGGTGTAGGTCTTGTCTATTCCATAGTTGGTTTTTGGAACGGTACCTGTGCTTATATCAAACTCTGGTTTTATGCATCACCCCACCTCTCCTTCCCCCTTAAGCAGGCATAAGAGTGTTTTCTAAATGTGAGACACTGTTCTCTTTCCTAACTCAGTTCAAGTGTAGCCATGTTTACAGGATCTTCATAAGTGATAACTTATGATAAGTTTCTTTTTCTGTGTGACTTATTTCACTTAGAATCATCGTACCTGAATCCACCCATTTTGCTGCTACTGGTCTTATGACATTGATTTCATGGCTGAGGGATATTCCATCGTACGTAAGTAGAACAATTTTTTGAACCAATTTTATATTTCCTGGGATATTTAAGGTGTACCCAAGTTGAGGTCCTTGTAAGCAGTGCAGCCCTAAATTTTGGGGTGGCTCTGTCTTATTGATTTTCAGTTTTTCCCAGGTATATTCCCTAGACTGGAAGTGCCCTTGGCTCTGTAGCTCTGTTGTTTACTTGTTTTAGGGAACACAATGCACTCCTCCAGAGAGGCAGTTGGCAATTTACATCCCGCCCATCAGCATAACAAGGCTCCCTGTTCTCCAGGGCCTGTCTTGCCTTTCTGGTTTTTACACATTTTGTGGATGTCCCTTTTGACCGGTGGGAAGTGATACTTCTTTGTAGTGCAGATTTGCATTGCCCGCTTGCTTGCTTGGCCAAAAAGGGCGTATGCGTTTTCTCCTGAATATATTCAGGAGAAAACGCATATGCCCTTTTTGGCCAAGTGCATCATTGTCGAAGTTGTGCCCCTCTTCCTGTGCTTTAAAGGTGATTCCAACGTACCTCTTGAAATCTGTTTCCTGCTATTCTGCCTCGCTTTCAAGTCCGCCTCGTTGCCTTCCCTCAACAGATTTTTGGACGATAGTTGTCCTTTATTACTCGGCCAGTTTGTGAATTGCTGTGCCCCTGAGCTCCATTTTTCAACTCGTTTTTGGTGAGCTGACCGCAAGTCCAAAATTTTGGTTCAGGATCTATACTGATTCCCAGTGGGTGGCTGAGACTTTGGTTAATTCTTCTTCCTGCCGGGAAATTACAGTGATATGTGCCCGTCCAAATGCCTAACAGCTACTCTCTCATTGGTTCTCCCTCTTCCCTTTCATCCTCTGCCAAATTGGCAACCTGTGCGAACCAGGAGGTTAAAGGGGCTGTCTCTCCAAGTTGGGAGGTTGATAATAAAGCAGATGGAAAGTCAAACCGGAGCACCAGGAGAGGGACTATTCGTTGAGTTTTAGAAACCTTTCGTATTCACAGTGTGTCCGTTCTCTAGGATTCCCGTACATGTTATATCTGTAGTAATATTCCCTTCAACCTGGAGAGTTGGTACCCATGGAATGTGTGCCATGCATTATTGCTTTAAATGGTCTGCATTTGTTCACCCAATCTCACCAATCCTCTCAGTCCAAAGTGTCCAGCCTTATGCCACATCCAGCTGTCGTTGTAGATAGGGTCATTCAAGGTTTCATCAGAGACCCTGAAGGAATTGTAAAGAATTTCCCAGTTTTTATGTTTTGTTTTTGAAATTCCTTTTTATAGTGGGTTTGAGCTGATTCTCGCTGCCATGTTTATGCCAGTCTAGACACACTTGATTCCCTTACGGAGACATATCAATACATAGGTTTTAAGATTCTTACTAGTCAGATATATTCCTCTGCGGGAAATATGGGGTTTTGAGTCCCTTTCACTGAGGAAGGTGTAGGTCTTGTCTATTCCATAGTTGGTTTTTGGAACGGTACCTGTGCTTATATCAAACTCTGGTTTTATGCATCACCCCACCTCTCCTTCCCCCTTAAGCAGGCATAAGAGTGTTTTCTAAATGTGAGACACTGTTCTCTTTCCTAACTCAGTTCAAGTGTAGCCATGTTTACAGGATCTTCATAAGTGATATCTTATGATAAGTTTCTTTTTCTGTGTGACTTATTTCACTTAGAATCATCGTACCTGAATCCACCCATTTTGCTGCTACTGGTCTTATGACATTGATTTCATGGCTGAGGGATATTCCATCGTACGTAAGTACCACAATTTTTTGAACCATTTTTATATTTCCTGGGATATTTAAGGTGTACCCAAGTTGAGGTCCTTGTAAGCAGTGCAGCCCTAAATTTTGGGGTGGCTGTGCCTTTTTGATTTTCAGTTTTCCCAAGGTATATTCCCTAGACTGGAAGTGCCCTTGGCTCTGTAGCTCTGTTGTTTACTTGTTTTAGGGAACACAATGCACGCCTCCAGAGAGGCAGTTGGCAATTTACATCCCGCCCATCAGCATAACAAGGCTCCCTGTTCTCCAGGGCCTGTCTTGCCTTTCTGGTTTTTACACATTTTGTGGATGTCCCTTTTGACCGGTGGGAAGTGATACTTCTTTGTAGTGCAGATTTGCATTGCCCGCTTGCTTGCTTGGCCAAAAAGGGCGTATGCGTTTTCTCCTGAATATATTCAGGAGAAAACGCATACGCCCTTTTTGGCCAAGTGCATCATTGTCGAAGTTGTGCCCCTCTTCCTGTGCTTTAAAGGCGATTCCAACGTACCTCTTGAAATCTGTTTCCTGCTATTCTGCCTCGCTTTCAAGTCCGCCTCGTTGCCTTCCCTCAACAGATTTTTGGACGATAGTTGTCCTTTATTACTCGGCCAGTTTGTGAATTGCTGTGCCCCTGAGCTCCATTTTTCAACTCGTTTTTGGTGAGCTGACCGCAAGTCCAAAATTTTGGTTCCGGATCTATACTGATTCCCGGTGGGTGGCTGAGACTTTGGTTAATTCTTCTTCCTGCCGGGAAATTACAGTGATATGTGCCCGTCCAAATGCCTAACAGCTACTCTCTCATTGGTTCTCCCTCTTCCCTTTCATCCTCTGCCAAATTGGCAACCTGTGCGAACCAGGAGGTTAAAGGGGCTGTCTCTCCAAGTTGGGAGGTTGATAATAAAGCAGATGGAAAGTCAAACCGGAGCACCAGGAGAGGGACTATTCGTTGAGTTTTAGAAACCTTTCGCATTCACAGTGTGTCCGTTCTCTAGGATTCCCGTACATGTAATATCTGTAGTAATATTCCCTTCAACCTGGAGAGTTGGTACCCATGGAATGTGTGCCATGCATTATTGCTTTAAATGGTCTGCATTTGTTCACCCAATCTCACCAATCCTCTCAGTCCAAAGTGTCCAGCCTTATGCCACATCCAGCTGTCGTTGTAGATAGGGTCATTCCAGGTTTCATCAGAGACCCTGAAGGAATTGTAAAGAATTTCCCAGTTTTTATGTTTTGTTTTTGAAATTCCTTTTTATAGTGGGTTTGAGCTGATTCTCGCTGCCATATTTATCCCAGTCTAGACACACTTGATTCCCTTACGGAGACATATCAATACATAGGTTTTAAGATTCTTACTAGTCAGATATATTCCTCTGCGGGAAATATGGGGTTTTGAGTCCCTTTCACTGAGGAAGGTGTAGGTCTTGTCTATTCCATAGTTGGTTTTTGGAACGGTACCTGTGCTTATATCAAACTCTGGTTTTATGCATCACCCCACCTCTCCTTCCCCCTTAAGCAGGCATAAGAGTGTTTTCTAAATGTGAGACACTGTTCTCTTTCCTAACTCAGTTCAAGTGTAGCCATGTTTACAGGATCTTCATAAGTGATATCTTATGATAAGTTTCTTTTTCTGTGTGACTTATTTCACTTAGAATCATCGTACCTGAATCCACCCATTTTGCTGCTACTGGTCTTATGACATTGATTTCATGGCTGAGGGATATTCCATCGTACGTAAGTACCACAATTTTTTGAACCATTTTTATATTTCCTGGGATATTTAAGGTGTACCCAAGTTGAGGTCCTTGTAAGCAGTGCAGCCCTAAATTTTGGGGTGGCTGTGCCTTTTTGATTTTCAGTTTTCCCAAGGTATATTCCCTAGACTGGAAGTGCCCTTGGCTCTGTAGCTCTGTTGTTTACTTGTTTTAGGGAACACAATGCACGCCTCCAGAGAGGCAGTTGGCAATTTACATCCCGCCCATCAGCATAACAAGGCTCCCTGTTCTCCAGGGCCTGTCTTGCCTTTCTGGTTTTTACACATTTTGTGGATGTCCCTTTTGACTGGTGGGAAGTGATACTTCTTTGTAGTGCAGATTTGCATTGCCCGCTTGCTTGCTTGGCCAAAAAGGGCGTATGCGTTTTCTCCTGAATATATTCAGGAGAAAACGCATACGCCCTTTTTGGCCAAGTGCATCATTGTCGAAGTTGTGCCCCTCTTCCTGTGCTTTAAAGGCGATTCCAACGTACCTCTTGAAATCTGTTTCCTGCTATTCTGCCACGCTTTGAAGTCCGCCTCGTTGCCTTCCCTCAACAGATTTTTGGACGATAGTTGTCCTTTATTACTCGGCCAGTTTGTGAATTGCTGTGCCCCTGAGCTCCATTTTTCAACTCGTTTTTGGTGAGCTGACCGCAAGTCCAAAATTTTGGTTCAGGATCTATACTGATTCCCGGTGGGTGGCTGAGACTTTGGTTAATTCTTCTTCCTGCCGGGAAATTACAGTGATATGTGCCCGTCCAAATGCCTAACAGCTACTCTCTCATTGGTTCTCACTCTTCCCTTTCATCCTCTGCCAAATTGGCAACCTGTGCGAACCAGGAGGTTAAAGGGGCTGTCTCTCCAAGTTGGGAGGTTGATAATAAAGCAGATGGAAAGTCAAACCGGAGCACCAGGAGAGGGACTATTCGTTGAGTTTTAGAAACCTTTCGTATTCACAGTGTGTCCGTTCTCTAGGATTCCCGTACATGTTATATCTGTAGTAATATTCCCTTCAACCTGGAGAGTTGGGACCCATGGAATGTGTGCCATGCATTATTGCTTTAAAGGGTCTGCATTTGCTCACCCAATCTCACCAATCCTCTCAGTCCCAAGTGTCCAGCCTTATGCCACATCCAGCTGTCATTGTAGATAGGGTCATTTCAGGTTTCATCAGAGACCCTGAAGGAATTGTAAAGAATTTCCCAGTTTTTTTGTTTTATTTTTGAAATTCCTTTTTATAGTGGGTTTGAGCTGATTCTCGCTGCCATATTTATCCCAGTCTAGACACACTTGATTCCCTTACGGAGACATATCAATACATAGGTTTTAAGATTCTTACTAGTCAGATATATTCCTCTGCGGGAAATATGGGGTTTTGAGTCCCTTTCACTGAGGAAGGTGTAGGTCTTGTCTTTTCCATAGTTGGTTTTTGGAACGGTACCTGTGCTTATATCAAACTCTGGTTTTATGCATCACCCCACCTCTCCTTCCCCCTTAAGCAGGCATAAGAGTGTTTTCTAAATGTGAGACACTGTTCTCTTTCCTAACTCAGTTCAAGTGTAGCCATGTTTACAGGATCTTCATAAGTGATGTCTTATGATAAGTTTCTTTTTCTCTGTGACTTATTTCACTTAGAATCATCGTACCTGAATCCACCCATTTTGCTGCTACTGGTCTTATGACATTGATTTCATGGCTGAGGGATATTCCATCGTACGTAAGTACCACAATTTTTTGAACCATTTTTATATTTCCTGGGATATTTAAGGTGTACCCAAGTTGAGGTCCTTGTAAGCAGTGCAGCCCTAAATTTTGGGGTGTCTGTGTCTTTTAGATTTTCAGTTTTCCGAAGGTATATTCCCTAGACTGGAAGTGCCCTTGGCTCTGTAGCTCTGTTGTTTACTTGTTTTAGGGAACACAATGCACTCCTCCAGAGAGGCAGTTGGCAATTTACATCCCGCCCATCAGCATAACAAGGCTCCCTGTTCTCCAGGGCCTGTCTTGCCTTTCTGGTTTTTACACATTTTGTGGATGTCCCTTTTGACCGGTGGGAAGTGATACTTCTTTGTAGTGCAGATTTGCATTGCCCGCTTGCTTGCTTGGCCGAAAAGGGCGTATGCGTTTTCTCCTGAATATATTCAGGAGAAAACGCATACACCCTTTTTGGCCAAGTGCATCATTGTCGAAGTTGTGCCCCTCTTCCTGTGCTTTAAAGGCGATTCCAACGTACCTCTTGAAATCTGTTTCCTGCTATTCTGCCTCGCTTTCAAGTCCGCCTCGTTGCCTTCCCTCAACAGATTTTTGGACGATAGTTGTCCTTTATTACTCGGCCAGTTTGTGAATTGCTGTGCCCCTGAGCTCCATTTTTCAACTCGTTTTTGGTGAGCTGACCGCAAGTCCAAAATTTTGGTTCAGGATCTATACTGATTCCCGGTGGGTGGCTGAGACTTTGGTTAATTCTTCTTCCTGCCGGGAAATTACAGTGATATGTGCCCGTCCAAATGCCTAACAGCTACTCTCTCATTGGTTCTCCCTCTTCCCTTTCATCCTCTGCCAAATTGGCAACCTGTGCGAACCAGGAGGTTAAAGGGGCTGTCTCTCCAAGTTGGGAGGTTGATAATAAAGCAGATGGAAAGTCAAACCGGAGCACCAGGAGAGGGACTATTCGTTGAGTTTTAGAAACCTTTCGTATTCACAGTGTGTCCGTTCTCTAGGATTCCCGTACATGTTATATCTGTAGTAATATTCCCTTCAACCTGGAGAGTTGGGACCCATGGAATGTGTGCCATGCATTATTGCTTTAAAGGGTCTGCATTTGCTCACCCAATCTCACCAATCCTCTCAGTCCCAAGTGTCCAGCCTTATGCCACATCCAGCTGTCATTGTAGATAGGGTCATTTCAGGTTTCATCAGAGACCCTGAAGGAATTGTAAAGAATTTCCCAGTTTTTTTGTTTTATTTTTGAAATTCCTTTTTATAGTGGGTTTGAGCTGATTCTCGCTGCCATATTTATCCCAGTCTAGACACACTTGATTCCCTTACGGAGACATATCAATACATAGGTTTTAAGATTCCTACTTTACTAGTCAGATATATTCCTCTGCGGGAAATATGGTGTTTTGAGTCCCTTTCACTGAGGAAGGTGTAGGTCTTGTCTATTCCATAGTTGGTTTTTGGAACGGTACCTGTGCTTATATCAAACTCTGGTTTTATGCATCACCCCACCTCTCCTTCCCCCTTAAGCAGGCATAAGAGTGTTTTCTAAATGTGAGACACTGTTCTCTTTCCTAACTGAGTTCAAGTGTAGCCATGTTTACAGGATCTTCATAAGTGATATCTTATGATAAGTTTCTTTTTCTGTGTGACTTATTTCACTTAGAATCATCGTACCTGAATCCACCCATTTTGCTGCTACTGGTCTTATGACATTGATTTCATGGCTGAGGGATATTCCATCGTACGTAAGTACCACAATTTTTTGAACCATTTTTATATTTCCTGGGATATTTAAGGTGTACCCAAGTTGAGGTCCTTGTAAGCAGTGCAGCCCTAAATTTTGGGGTGGCTGTGCCTTTTTGATTTTCAGTTTTCCGAAGGTATATTCCCTAGACTGGAAGTGCCCTTGGCTCTGTAGCTCTGTTGTTTACTTGTTTTAGGGAACACAATGCACTCCTCCAGAGAGGCAGTTGGCAATTTACATCCCGCCCATCAGCATAACAAGGCTCCCTGTTCTCCAGGGCCTGTCTTGCCTTTCTGGTTTTTACACATTTTGTGGATGTCCCTTTTGACTGGTGGGAAGTGATACTTCTTTGTAGTGCAGATTTGCATTGCCCGCTTGCTTGCTTGGCCAAAAAGGGCGTATGCGTTTTCTCCTGAATATATTCAGGAGAAAACGCATACGCCCTTTTTGGCCAAGTGCATCATTGTCGAAGTTGTGCCCCTCTTTCTGTGCTTTAAAGGCAATTCCAACGTACCTCTCTGTTTCCTGCTATTCTGCCTCGCTTTCAAGTCCGCCTTGTTGCCTTCCCTCAACAGATTTTTGGACGATAGTTGTCCTTTATTACTCGGCCAGTTTGTGAACTGCTGTGCCCCTGAGCTCCATTTTTCAACTCGTTTTTGGTGAGCTGACCGCAAGTCCAAAATTTTGGTTCCGGACCTATACTGATTCCCGGTGGGTGGCTGGGACTTTGGTTAATTCTTCTTCCTGCCGGGAAATTACAGTGATATGTGCCTGTCCAAATGCCTAACAGCTACTCTCTCATTGGTTCTCCCTCTTCCCTTTCATCCTCTGCCAAATTGGCAACCTGTGCGAACCAGGAGGTTAAAGGCGCTGTCTCTCCAAGTTGGGAGGTTGATAATAAAGCAGATGGAAAGTCAAACCAGAGCACCAGGAGAGGGACTATTCGTTGAGTTTTAGAAACCTTTCGTATTCACAGTGTGTCGGTTCTCTAGGATTCCCGTACATGTTATATCTGTAGTAATATTCCCTTCAACCTGGAGAGTTGGGACCCATGGAATGTGTGCCATGCATTATTGCTTTAAAGGGTCTGCATTTGCTCACCCAATCTCACCAATCCTCTCAGTCCCAAGTGTCCAGCCCTATGCCACATCCAGCTGTCATTGTAGATAGGGTCATTTCAGGTTTCATCAGAGACCCTGAAGGAATTGTAAAGAATTTCCCAGTTTTTTTGTTTTATTTTTGAAATTCCTTTTTATAGTGGGTTTGAGCTGATTCTCGCTGCCATATTTATCCCAGTCTAGACACACTTGATTCCCTTACGGAGACATATCAATACATAGGTTTTAAGATTCTTACTAGTCAGATATATTCCTCTGCGGGAAATATGGGGTTTTGAGTCCCTTTCACTGAGGAAGGTGTAGGTCTTGTCTATTCCATAGTTGGTTTTTGGAACGGTACCTGTGCTTATATCAAACTCTGGTTTTATGCATCACCCCACCTCTCCTTCCCCCTTAAGCAGGCATAAGAGTGTTTTCTAAATGTGAGACACTGTTCTCTTTCCTAACTCAGTTCAAGTGTAGCCATGTTTACAGGATCTTCATAAGTGATATCTTATGATAAGTTTCTTTTTCTGTGTGACTTATTTCACTTAGAATCATCGTACCTGAATCCACCCATTTTGCTGCTACTGGTCTTATGACATTGATTTCATGGCTGAGGGATATTCCATCGTACGTAAGTACCACAATTTTTTGAACCATTTTTATATTTCCTGGGATATTTAAGGTGTACCCAAGTGGAGGTCCTTGTAAGCAGTGCAGCCCTAAATTTTGGGGTGGCTGTGTCTTTTTGATTTTCAGTTTTCCCAAGGTATATTCCCTAGACTGGAAGTGCCCTTGGCTCTGTAGCTCTGTTGTTTACTTGTTTTAGGGAACACAATGCACTCCTCCAGAGAGGCAGTTGGCAATTTACATCCCGCCCATCAGCATAACAAGGCTCCCTGTTCTCCAGGGCCTGTCTTGCCTTTCTGGTTTTTACACATTTTGTGGATGTCCCTTTTGACAGGTGGGAAGTGATACTTCTTTGTAGTGCAGATTTGCATTGCCCGCTTGCTTGCTTGGCCAAAAAGGGCGTATGCGTTTTCTCCTGAATATATTCAGGAGAAAACGCATACGCCCTTTTTGGCCAAGTGCATCATTGTCGAAGTTGTGCCCCTCTTCCTGTGCTTTAAAGGCGATTCCAACGTACCTCTTGAAATCTGTTTCCTGCTATTCTGCCACGCTTTCAAGTCCGCCTCATTGCCTTCCCTCAACAGATTTTTGGACGATAGTTGTCCTTTATTACTCGGCCAGTTTGTGAATTGCTGTGCCCCTGAGCTCCATTTTTCAACTCGTTTTTGGTGAGCTGACCGCAAGTCCAAAATTTTGGTTCAGGATCTATACTGATTCCCGGTGGGTGGCTGAGACTTTGGTTAATTCTTCTTCCTGCCGGGAAATTACAGTGATATGTGCCCGTCCAAATGCCTAACAGCTACTCTCTCATTGGTTCTCCCTCTTCCCTTTCATCCTCTGCCAAATTGGCAACCTGTGCGAACCAGGAGGTTAAAGGGGCTGTCTCTCCAAGTTGGGAGGTTGATAATAAAGCAGATGGAAAGTCAAACCGGAGCACCAGGAGAGGGACTATTCGTTGAGTTTTAGAAACCTTTCGTATTCACAGTGTGTCCGTTCTCTAGGATTCCCGTACATGTTATATCTGTAGTAATATTCCCTTCAACCTGGAGAGTTGGGACCCATGGAATGTGTGCCATGCATTATTGCTTTAAAGGGTCTGCATTTGCTCACCCAATCTCACCAATCCTCTCAGTCCCAAGTGTCCAGCCTTATGCCACATCCAGCTGTCATTGTAGATAGGGTCATTTCAGGTTTCATCAGAGACCCTGAAGGAATTGTAAAGAATTTCCCAGTTTTTTTTGTTTTGTTTTTGAAATTCCTTTTTATAGTGGGTTTGAGCTGATTCTCACTGCCATATTTATCCCAGTCTAGACACACTTGATTCCCTTACGGAGACATATCAATACATAGGTTTTAAGATTCTTACTAGTCAGATATATTCCTCTGCGGGAAATATGGTGTTTTGAGTCCCTTTCACTGAGGAAGGTGTAGGTCTTGTCTATTCCATAGTTGGTTTTTGGAACGGTACCTGTGCTTATATCAAACTCTGGTTTTATGCATCACCCCACCTCTCCTTCCCCCTTAAGCAGGCATAAGAGTGTTTTCTAAATGTGAGACACTGTTCTCTTTCCTAACTCAGTTCAAGTGTAGCCATGTTTACAGGATCTTCATAAGTGATAAATTATGATAAGTTTCTTTTTCTGTGTGACTTATTTCACTTAGAATCATCGTACCTGAATCCACCCATTTTGCTGCTACTGGTCTTATGACATTGATTTCATGGCTGAGGGATATTCCATCGTACGTAAGTAGAACAATTTTTTGAACCAATTTTATATTTCCTGGGATATTTAAGGTGTACCCAAGTTGAGGTCCTTGTAAGCAGTGCAGCCCTAAATTTTGGGGTGGCTCTGTCTTATTGATTTTCAGTTTTTCCCAGGTATATTCCCTAGACTGGAAGTGCCCTTGGCTCTGTAGCTCTGTTGTTTACTTGTTTTAGGGAACACAATGCACTCCTCCAGAGAGGCAGTTGGCAATTTACATCCCGCCCATCAGCATAACAAGGCTCCCTGTTCTCCAGGGCCTGTCTTGCCTTTCTGGTTTTTACACATTTTGTGGATGTCCCTTTTGACCGGTGGGAAGTGATACTTCTTTGTAGTGCAGATTGGCATTGCCCGCTTGCTTGCTTGGCCAAAAAGGGCGTATGCGTTTTCTCCTGAATATATTCAGGAGAAAACGCATACGCCCTTTTTGGCCAAGTGCATCATTGTCGAAGTTGTGCCCCTCTTCCTGTGCTTTAAAGGCGATTCCAATGTACCTCTTGAAATCTGTTTCCTGCTATTCTGCCTCGCTTTCAAGTCCGCCTCGTTGCCTTCCCTCAACAGATTTTTGGACGAGAGTTGTCCTTTATTACTCGGCCAGTTTGTGAATTGCTGTGCCCCTGAGCTCCATTTTTCAACTTGTTTTTGGTGAGCTGACCGCAAGTCCAAAATTTTGGTTCAGGATCTATACTGATTCCCGGTGGGTGGCTGAGACTTTGGTTAATTCTTCTTCCTGCCGGGAAATTACAGTGATATGTGCCCGTCCAAATGCCTAACAGCTACTCTCTCATTGGTTCTCCCTCTTCCCTTTCATCCTCTGCCAAATTGGCAACCTGTGCGAACCAGGAGGTTAAAGGGGCTGTCTCTCCAAGTTGGGAGGTTGATAATAAAGCAGATGGAAAGTCAAACCGGAGCACCAGGAGAGGGACTATTCGTTGAGTTTTAGAAACCTTTCGTATTCACAGTGTGTCCGTTCTCTAGGATTCCCGTACATGTTATATCTGTAGTAATATTCCCTTCAACCTGGAGAGTTGGTACCCATGGAATGTGTGTCATGCATTATTGCTTTAAATGTTCTGCATTTGTTCACCCAATCTCACCAATCCTCTCAGTCCAAAGTGTCCAGCCTTAAGCCACATCCAGCTGTCGTTGTAGATAGGGTCATTTCAGGTTTCATCAGAGACCCTGAAGGAATTGTAAAGAATTTCCCAGTTTTTTTGTTTTGTTTTTGAAATTCCTTTTTATAGTGGGTTTGAGCTGATTCTCGCTGCCATGTTTATGCCAGTCTAGACACACTTGATTCCCTTACGGAGACATATCAATACATAGGTTTTAAGATTCTTACTAGTCAGATATATTCCTCTGCGGGAAATATGGGGTTTTGAGTCCCTTTCACTGAGGAAGGTGTAGGTCTTGTCTATTCCATAGTTGGTTTTTGGAACGGTACCTGTGCTTATATCAAACTCTGGTTTTATGCATCACCCCACCTCTCCTTCCCCCTTAAGCAGGCATAAGAGTGTTTTCTAAATGTGAGACACTGTTCTCTTTCCTAACTCAGTTCAAGTGTAGCCATGTTTACAGGATCTTCATAAGTGATATCTTATGATAAGTTTCTTTTTCTGTGTGACTTATTTCACTTAGAATCATCGTATCTGAATCCACCCATTTTGCTGCTACTGGTCTTATGACATTGATTTCATGGCTGAGGGATATTCCATCGTACGTAAGTACCACAATTTTTTGAACCATTTTTATATTTCCTGGGATATTTAAGGTGTACCCAAGTTGAGGTCCTTGTAAGCAGTGCAGCCCTAAATTTTGGGGTGGCTGTGTCTTTTTGATATTCAGTTTTCCAAAGGTATATTCCTTAGACTGGAAGTGCCCTTGGCTCTGTAGCTCTGTTCTTTACTTGTTTTAGGGAACACAATGTACTCCTCCAGAGAGGCAGTTGGCAATTTACATACGCCCATCAGCATAACAAGGCTCCCTGTTCTCCAGTGCCTGTCTTGCCTTTCTGGTTTTTACACATTTTGTTTATGTCCCTTTTGACCGGTGGTAAGTGATACTTCTTTGTAATGCAGATTTGCATTGCCCGATTGCTTGCTTGGCGAAAAAGGGCGTATGCGTTTTCTCCTGAATATATTCAGGAGAATACGCATACGCCCTTTTTGGCCACGTGCATCATTGCCGAAGTTGTGCCCCTCATCCGGTGCTTTAAAGGTGATTCCAACGTACCTCTTGAAATGTGTTTCCTGCTATTCTGCTTCGCTTTCAAGTCCACCTCGTTGCCTTCCCTCAACAGATTTTTGGACGATAGTTGTCCTTTATTACTCGGCCAGTTTGTGAATTGCTGTGCCCCTGAGCTCCATTTTTCAACTCGTTTTTGGTGAGCTGACCGCAGGTCCAAAATTTTGGTTCAGGATCTATGCTGGTTCCCGGTGGGGGGCTGAGACTTTGGTTAATTCTTCTTCCTGCCGGGAAATTACAGTGATATGTGCCCGTCCAAATGCCTAACAGCTACTCTCTCATTGGTTCTCCCTCTTCCCTTTCATCCTCTGCCAAATTGGCAACCTGTGCGAACCAGGAGGTTAAAGGGGCTGTCTCTCCAAGTTGGGAGGTTGATAGTAAAGCAGGTGGAAAGTCAAACCGGAGAACCAGGAGAGGGACTATTCGTTGAGTTTTAGAAACGTTTCGTATTCACAGTGTGTCCGTTCTCTAGGTTTCCCGTACATGTTATAACTGTAGTAATATTCCCTTCAACCTGGAGAGTTGGGACCCAAGGAATGGGTGCCATGCATTAATGCTTTAAAGGTTCTGCATTTGTTCACCCAATCTCACCAATCCTCTCAGTCCAAGTGTCCCGCCTTATGCCACATCCAGCTGTCGTTGTAGATAGGGTCAGTCCAGGTTTCTTCAGAGACTCTGAAGGAATTGTAAAGAATTTCCCAGGTTTTTGTTTTGTTTTTGAAATTCCTTTTTATAGTGGGTTTGATCTGATTCTCGCTGCCATGTTTATGCCAGTCTAGACACACTTGGTTCCCTTACGGAGACATATCAATACATAGGTTTTAAGATTCTTACTAGTCAGATATATTCCTCTGTGGGAAATATGGGGTTTTGAGTCCCTTTCACTGAGGAAGGTGTAGGTCTTGTCTATTCCATAGTTGGTTTTTGGAACGGTACCTCTGCTTATATCAAACTCTGGTTTTATGCATCACCCCACCTCTCCTTCCCCCTTAAGCAGGCATAAGAGTGTTTTCTAAATGTGAGACACTGTTCTCTTTCCTAACTCAGTTCAAGTGTAGCCATGTTTACAGGATCTTCATAAGTGATATCTTATGATAAGTTTCTTTTTCTCTGTGACATATTTCACTTAGAATCATCGTACCTGAATCCACCCATTTTGCTGCTACTGGTCTTATGACATTGATTTCATGGCTGAGGGATATTCCATCGTATGTAAGTACCAAAATTTTTTGAACCATTTTTATATTTCCTGGGATATTTAAGGTGTACCCAAGTTGAGGTCCTTGTAAGCAGTGCAGCCCTAAATTTTGGGGTGTCTGTGTCTTTTTGATTTTCAGTTTTCCCAAGGTATATTCCCTAGACTGGAAGTGCCCTTGGCTCTGTAGCTCTGTTGTTTACTTGTTTTAGGGAACACAATGCACTCCTCCAGAGAGGCAGTTGGCAATTTACATCCCGCCCATCAGCATAACAAGGCTCCCTGTTCTCCAGGGCCTGTCTTGCCTTTCTGGTTTTTACACATTTTGTGGATGTCCCTTTTGACCGGTGGGAAGTGATACTTCTTTGTAGTGCAGATTTGCATTGCCCGCTTGCTTGCTTGGCCAAAAAGGGCGTATGCGTTTTCTCCTGAATATATTCAGGAGAAAACGCATACGCCCTTTTTGGCCAAGTGCATCATTGTCGAAGTTGTGCCCCTCTTCCTGTGCTTTAAAGGCAATTCCAACGTACCTCTTGAAATCTGTTTCCTGCTATTCTGCCGAGCTTTCAAGTCCGCCTCGTTGCCTTCCCTCAACAGATTTTTGGACGATAGTTGTCCTTTATTACTTTGCCAGTTTGTGAATTGCTGTGCCCCTGAGCTCCATTTTTCAACTCGTTTTTGGTGAGCTGACCGCAAGTCCAAAATTTTGGTTCAGGATCTATACTGATTCCCGGTGGGTGGCTGAGACTTTGGTTAATTCTTCTTCCTGCCGGGAAATTACAGTGATATGTGCCCGTCCAAATGCCTAACAGCTACTCTCTCATTGGTTCTCCCTCTTCCCTTTCATCCTCTGCCAAATTGGCAACCTGTGCGAACCAGGAGGTTAAAGGGGCTGTCTCTCCAAGTTGGGAGGTTGATAATAAAGCAGATGGAAAGTCAAACCGGAGCACCAGGAGAGGGACTATTCGTTGAGTTTTAGAAACCTTTCGTATTCACAGTGTGTCCGTTCTCTAGGATTCCCGTACATGTTATATCTGTAGTAATATTCCCTTCAACCTGGAGAGTTGGGACCCATGGAATGTGTGCCATGCATTATTGCTTTAAAGGGTCTGCATTTGCTCACCCAATCTCACTAATCCTCTCAGTCCCAAGTGTCCAGCCTTATGCCACATCCAGCTGTCATTGTAGATAGGGTCATTTCAGGTTTCATCAGAGACCCTGAAGGAATTGTAAAGAATTTCCCAGTTTTTTTGTTTTATTTTTGAAATTCCTTTTTATAGTGGGTTTGAGCTGATTCTCACTGCCATATTTATCCCAGTCTAGACACACTTGATTCCCTTACGGAGACATATCAATACATAGGTTTTAAGATTCTTACTAGTCAGATATATTCCTCTGCGGGAAATATGGGGTTTTGAGTCCCTTTCACTGAGGAAGGTGTAGGTCTTGTCTATTCCATAGTTGGTTTTTGGAACGGTACCTGTGCTTATATCAAACTCTGGTTTTATGCATCACCCCACCTCTCCTTCCCCCTTAAGCAGGCATAAGAGTGTTTTCTAAATGTGAGACACTGTTCTCTTTCCTAACTCAGTTCAAGTGTAGCCATGTTTACAGGATCTTCATAAGTGATATCTTATGATAAGTTTCTTTTTCTGTGTGACTTATTTCACTTAGAATCATCGTACCTGAATCCACCCATTTTGCTGCTACTGGTCTTATGACATTGATTTCATGGCTGAGGGATATTCCATCATACGTAAGTACCACAATTTTTTGAACCATTTTTATATTTCCTGGGATATTTAAGGTGTACCCAAGTTGAGGTCCTTGTAAGCAGTGCAGCCCTAAATTTTGGGGTGGCTGTGTCTTTTTGATTTTCAGTTTTCCCAAGGTATATTCCCTAGACTGGAAGTGCCCTTGGCTCTGTAGCTCTGTTGTTTACTTGTTTTAGGGAACACAATGCACTCCTCCAGAGGGGCAGTTGACAATTTACATCCCGCCCATCAGCATAACAAGGCTCCCTGTTCTCCAGGGCCTGTCTTGCCTTTCTGGTTTTTACACATTTTGTGGATGTCCCTTTTGACCGGTGGGAAGTGATACTTCTTTGTAGTGCAGATTTGCATTGCCCGCTTGCTTGCTTGGCCAAAAAGGGCGTATGCGTTTTCTCCTGAATATATTCAGGAGAAAACGCATACGCCCTTTTTGGCCAAGTGCATCATTGTCGAAGTTGTGCCCCTCTTCCTGTGCTTTAAAGGCGATTCCAACGTACCTCTTGAAATCTGTTTCCTGCTATTCTGCCTCGCTTTCAAGTCCGCCTCGTTGCCTTCCCTCAACAGATTTTTGGACGATAGTTGTCCTTTATTACTCGGCCAGTTTGTGAATTGCTGTGCCCCTGAGCTCCATTTTTCAACTCGTTTTTGGTGAGCTGACCGCAAGTCCAAAATTTTGGTTCAGGATCTATACTGATTCCCGGTGGGTGGCTGAGACTTTGGTTAATTCTTCTTCCTGCCGGGAAATTACAGTGATATGTGCCCGTCCAAATGCCTTACAGCTACACTCTCATTGGTTCTCCCTCTTCCCTTTCATCCTCTGCCAAATTGGCAACCTGTGCGAACCAGGAGGTTAAAGGGGCTGTCTCTCCAAGTTGGGAGGTTGATAATAAAGCAGATGAAAGTCAAACCGGAGCACCAGGAGAGGGACTATTCGTTGAGTTTTAGAAACCTTTCGTATTCACAGTGTGTCCGTTCTCTAGGATTCCCGTACATGTTATAACTGTAGTAATATTCCCTTCAACCTGGAGAGTTGGGACCCATGGAATGTGTGCCATGCATTATTGCTTTAAAGGGTCTGCATTTGCTCACCCAATCTCACCAATCCTCTCAGTCCCAAGTGCCCAGCCTTATGCCACATCCAGCTGTCATTGTAGATAGGGTCATTTCAGGTTTCATCAGAGACCCTGAAGGAATTGTAAAGAATTTCCCAGTTTTTTTGTTTTATTTTTGAAATTCCTTTTTATAGTGGGTTTGAGCTGATTCTCGCTTCCATATTTATCCCAGTCTAGACACACTTGATTCCCTCACGGAGACATATCAATACAGAGGTTTTAAGATTCTTACTAGTCAGATATATTCCTCTGCGGGAAATATGGGGTTTTGAGTCCCTTTCACTGAGGAAGGTGTAGGTCTTGTCTATTCCATAGTTGGTTTTTGGAACGGTACCTGTGCTTATATCAAACTCTGGTTTTATGCATCACCCCACCTCTCCTTCCCCCTTAAGCAGGCATAAGAGTGTTTTCTAAATGTGAGACACTGTTCTCTTTCCTAACTCAGTTCAAGTGTAGCCATGTTTACAGGATCTTCATAAGTGATATCTTATGATAAGTTTCTTTTTCTGTGTGACTTATTTCACTTAGAATCATCGTACCTGAATCAACCCATTTTGCTGCTACTGGTCTTATGACATTGATTTCATGGCTGAGGGATATTCCATCGTACGTAAGTACCACAATTTTTTGAACCATTTTTATATTTCCTGGGATATTTAAGGTGTACCCAAGTTGAGGTCCTTGTAAGCAGTGCAGCCCTAAATTTTGGGGTGGCTGTGTCTTTTTGATTTTCAGTTTTCCCAATGTATATTCCCTAGACTGGAAGTGCCCTTGGCTCTGTAGCTCTGTTGTTTACTTGTTTTAGGGAACACAATGCACTCCCCCGAGAGGCAGTTGACAATTTACATCCCGCCCATCAGCATAACAAGGCTCCCTGTTCTCCAGGGCCTGTCTTGCCTTTCTGGTTTTTACACATTTTGTGGATGTCCCTTTTGACCGGTGGGAAGTGATACTTCTTTGTAGTGCAGATTTGCATTGCCCGCTTGCTTGCTTGGCCAAAAAGGGCGTATGCGTTTTCTCCTGAATATATTCAGGAGAAAACGCATACGCCCTTTTTGGCCAAGTGCATCATTGTCGAAGTTGTGCCCCTCTTCCTGTGCTTTAAAGGCGATTCCAACGTACCTCTTGAAATCTGTTTCCTGCTATTCTGCCTCGCTTTCAAGTCCGCCTCGTTGCCTTCCCTCAACAGATTTTTGGACGATAGTTGTCCTTTATTACTCGGCCAGTTTGTGAATTGCTGTGCCCCTGAGCTCCATTTTTCAACTCGTTTTTGGTGAGCTGACCGCAAGTCCAAAATTTTGGTTCAGGATCTATACTGATTCCCGGTGGGTGGCTGAGACTTTGGTTAATTCTTCTTCCTGCCGGGAAATTACAGTGATATGTGCCCGTCCAAATGCCTTACAGCTACACTCTCATTGGTTCTCCCTCTTCCCTTTCATCCTCTGCCAAATTGGCAACCTGTGCGAACCAGGAGGTTAAAGGGGCTGTCTCTCCAAGTTGGGAGGTTGATAATAAAGCAGATGAAAGTCAAACCGGAGCACCAGGAGAGGGACTATTCGTTGAGTTTTAGAAACCTTTCGTATTCACAGTGTGTCCGTTCTCTAGGATTCCCGTACATGTTATAACTGTAGTAATATTCCCTTCAACCTGGAGAGTTGGGACCCATGGAATGTGTGCCATGCATTATTGCTTTAAAGGGTCTGCATTTGCTCACCCAATCTCACCAATCCTCTCAGTCCCAAGTGCCCAGCCTTATGCCACATCCAGCTGTCATTGTAGATAGGGTCATTTCAGGTTTCATCAGAGACCCTGAAGGAATTGTAAAGAATTTCCCAGTTTTTTTGTTTTATTTTTGAAATTCCTTTTTATAGTGGGTTTGAGCTGATTCTCGCTGCCATATTTATCCCAGTCTAGACACACTTGATTCCCTCACGGAGACATATCAATACAGAGGTTTTAAGATTCTTACTAGTCAGATATATTCCTCTGCGGGAAATATGGGGTTTTGAGTCCCTTTCACTGAGGAAGGTGTAGGTCTTGTCTATTCCATAGTTGGTTTTTGGAACGGTACCTGTGCTTATATCAAACTCTGGTTTTATGCATCACCCCACCTCTCCTTCCCCCTTAAGCAGGCATAAGAGTGTTTTCTAAATGTGAGACACTGTTCTCTTTCCTAACTCAGTTCAAGTGTAGCCATGTTTACAGGATCTTCATAAGTGACATCTTATGATAAGTTTCTTTTTCTGTGTGACTTATTTCACTTAGAATCATCGTACCTGAATCCACCCATTTTGCTGCTACTGGTCTTATGACATTGATTTCATGGCTGAGGGATATTCCATCGTACGTAAGTACCACAATTTTTTGAACCATTTTTATATTTCCTGGGATATTTAAGGTGTACCCAAGTTGAGGTCCTTGTAAGCAGTGCAGCCCTAAATTTTGGGGTGGCTGTGTCTTTTTGATTTTCAGTTTTCCCAAGGTATATTCCCTAGACTGGAAGTGCCCTTGGCTCTGTAGCTCTGTTGTTTACTTGTTTTAGGGAACACAATGCACTCCTCCAGAGAGGCAGTTGGCAATTTACATCCCGCCCATCAGCATAACAAGGCTCCCTGTTCTCCAGGGCCTGTCTTGCCTTTCTGGGTTTTACACATTTTGTGGATGTCCCTTTTGACCGGTGGGAAGTGATACTTCTTTGTAGTGCAGATTTGCATTGCCCGCTTGCTTGCTTGGCCAAAAAGGGCGTATGCGTTTTCTCCTGAATATATTCAGGAGAAAACGCATACGCCCTTTTTGGCCAAGTGCATCATTGTCGAAGTTGTGCCCCTCTTCCTGTGCTTTAAAGGCGATTCCAACGTACCTCTTGAAATCTGTTTCCTGCTATTCTGCCTCGCTTTCAAGTCCGCCTCGTTGCCTTCCCTCAACAGATATTTGGACGATAGTTGTCCTTTATTACTCGGCCAGTTTGTGAATTGCTGTGCCCCTGAGCTCCATTTTTCAACTCGTTTTTGGTGAGCTGACCGCAAGACCAAAATTTTGGTTCAGGATCTATACTGATTCCCGGTGGGTGGCTGAGACTTTGGTTAATTCTTCTTCCTGCTGGGAAATTACAGTGATATGTGCCTGTCCAAATGCCTAACAGCTACTCTCTCATTGGTTCTCCCTCTTCCCTTTCATCCTCTGCCAAATTGGCAACCTGTGCGAACCAGGAGGTTAAAGGGGATGTCTCTCCAAGTTGGGAGGTTGATAATAAAGCAGATGGAAAGTCAAACCGGAGCACCAGGAGAGGGACTATTCGTTGAGTTTTAGAAACCTTTCATATTCACAGTGTGTCCGTTCTCTAGGATTCCCATACATGTTATATCTGTAGTAATATTCCCTTCAACCTGGAGTGTTGGGACCCATGGAATGTGTGCCATGCATTATTGCTTTAAAGGGTCTGCATTTGCTCACCCAATCTCACCAATCCTCGCAGTCCCAAGTGTCCAGCCTTATGCCACATCCAGCTGTCATTGTAGATAGGGTCATTTCAGGTTTCATCAGCGACCCTGAAGGAATTGTAAAGAATTTCCCAGTTTTTTTGTTTTATTTTTGAAATTCCTTTTTATAGTGGGTTTGAGCTGATTCTCGCTGCCATATTTATCCCAGTCTAGACACACTTGATTCCCTTACGGACACATATCAATACATAGGTTTTAAGATTCTTACTAGTCAGATATATTCCTCTGCGGGAAATATGGGGTTTTGAGTCCCTTTCACTGAGGAAGGTGTAGGTCTTGTCTATTCCATAGTTGGTTTTTGGAACGGTACCTGTGCTTATATCAAACTCTGGTTTTATGCATCACCCCACCTCTCCTTCCCCCTTAAGCAGGCATAAGAGTGTTTTCTAAATGTGAGACACTGTTCTCTTTCCTAACTCAGTTCAAGTGTAGCCATGTTTACAGGATCTTCATAAGTGACATCTTATGATAAGTTTCTTTTTCTGTGTGACTTATTTCACTTAGAATCATCGTACCTGAATCCACCCATTTTGCTGCTACTGGTCTTATGACATTGATTTCATGGCTGAGGGATATTCCATCGTACGTAAGTACCACAATTTTTTGAACCATTTTTATATTTCCTGGGATATTTAAGGTGTAACCAAGTTGAGGTCCTTGTAAGCAGTGCAGCCCTAAATTTTGGGGTGGCTGTGTCTTTTTGATTTTCAGTTTTCCCAAGGTATATTCCCTAGACTGGAAGTGCCCTTGGCTCTGTAGCTCTGTTGTTTACTTGTTTTAGGGAACACAATGCACTCCTCCAGAGAGGCAGTTGGCAATTTACATCCCGCCCATCAGCATAACAAGGCTCCCTGTTCTCCAGGGCCTGTCTTGCCTTTCTGGTTTTTACACATTTTGTGGATGTCCCTTTTGACCGGTGGGAAGTGATACTTCTTTGTAGTGCAGATTTGCATTGCCCGCTTGCTTGCTTGGCCAAAAAGGGCGTATGCGTTTTCTCCTGAATATATTCAGGAGAAAACGCATACGCCCTTTTTGGCCAAGTGCATCATTGTCGAAGTTGTGCCCCTCTTCCTGTGCTTTAAAGGCGATTCCAACGTACCTCTTGAAATCTGTTTCCTGCTATTCTGCCTCGCTTTCAAGTCCGCCTCATTGCCTTCCCTCAACAGATTTTTGGACGATAGTTGTCCTTTATTACTCGGCCAGTTTGTGAATTGCTGTGCCCCTGAGCTCCATTTTTCAACTCGTTTTTGGTGAGCTGACCGCAAGTCCAAAATTTTGGTTCAGGATCTATACTGATTCCCGGTGGGTGGCTGAGACTTTGGTTAATTCTTCTTCCTGCCGGGAAATTACAGTGATATGTGCCCGTCCAAATGCCTAACAGCTACTCTCTCATTGGTTCTCCCTCTTCCCTTTCATCCTCTGCCAAATTGGCAACCTGTGCGAACCAGGAGGTTAAAGGGGCTGTCTCTCCAAGTTGGGAGGTTGATAATAAAGCAGATGGAAAGTCAAACCGGAGCACCAGGAGAGGGACTATTCGTTGAGTTTTAGAAACCTTTCGTATTCACAGTGTGTCCGTTCTCTAGGATTCCCGTACATGTTATATCTGTAGTAATATTCCCTTCAACCTGGAGAGTTGGTACCCATGGAATGTGTGTCATGCATTATTGCTTTAAATGTTCTGCATTTGTTCACCCAATCTCACCAATCCTCTCAGTCCAAAGTGTCCAGCCTTAAGCCACATCCAGCTGTCGATGTAGATAGGGTCATTCCAGGTTTCATCAGAGACCCTGAAGGAATTGTAAAGAATTTCCCAGTTTTTTTGTTTTGTTTTTGAAATTCCTTTTTATAGTGGGTTTGAGCTGATTCTCGCTGCCATGTTTATGCCAGTCTAGACACACTTGATTCCCTTACGGAGACATATCAATACATAGGTTTTAAGATTCTTACTAGTCAGATATATTCCTCTGCGCGAAATATGGGGTTTTGAGTCCCTTTCACTGAGGAAGGTGTAGGTCTTGTCTATTCCATAGTTGGTTTTTGGAACGGTACCTGTGCTTATATCAAACTCTGGTTTTATGCATCACCCCACCTCTCCTTCCCCCTTAAGCAGGCATAAGAGTGTTTTCTAAATGTGAGACGCTGTTCTCTTTCCTAACTCAGTTCAAGTGTAGCCATGTTTACAGGATCTTCATAAGTGATATCTTATGATAAGTTTCTTTTTCTGTGTGACTTATTTCACTTAGAATCATTGTACCTGAATCCACCCATTTTGCTGCTACTGGTCTTATGACATTGATTTCATGGCTGAGGGATATTCCATCGTACGTAAGTACCACAATTTTTTGAACCATTTTTATATTTCCTGGGATATTTAAGGTGTACCCAAGTTGAGGTCCTTGTAAGCAGTGCAGCCCTAAATTTTGGGGTGGCTGTGTCTTTTTGATATTCAGTTTTCCAAAGGTATATTCCTTAGACTGGAAGTGCCCTTGGCTCTGTAGCTCTGTTCTTTACTTGTTTTATGGAACACAATGTACTCCTCCAGAGAGGCAGTTGGCAATTTACATACGCCCATCAGCATAACAAGGCTCCCTGTTCTCCAGTGCCTGTCTTGCCTTTCTGGTTTTTACACATTTTGTGGATGTCCCTTTTGACCGGTGGGAAGTGATACTTCTTTGTAGTGCAGATTTGCATTGCCCGATTGCTTGCTTGGCCAAAAAGGGCGTATGCGTTTTCTCCTGAATATATTCAGGAGAAAACGCATACGCCCTTTTTGGCCACGTGCATCATTGCCGAAGTTGTGCCCCTCATCCGGTGCTTTAAAGGTGATTCCAACGTACCTCTTGAAATCTGTTTCCTGCTATTCTGCTTCGCTTTCAAGTCCACCTCGTTGCCTTCCCTCAACAGATTTTTGGACGATAGTTGTCCTTTATTACTCGGCCAGTTTGTGAATTGCTGGGCCCCTGAGCTCCATTTTTCAACTCGTTTTTGGTGAGCTGACCGCAGGTCCAAAATTTTGGTTCAGTATCTATGCTGGTTCCCGGTGGGGGGCTGAGACTTTGGTTAATTCTTCTTCCTGCCGGGAAATTACAGTGATATGTGCCCGTCCAAATGCCTAACAGCTACTCTCTCATTGGTTCTCCCTCTTCCCTTTCATCCTCTGCCAAATTGGCAACCTGTGCGAACCAGGAGGTTAAAGGGGCTGTCTCTCCAAGTTGGGAGGTTGATAGTAAAGCAGGTGGAAAGTCAAACCGGAGCACCAGGAGAGGGACTATTCGTTGAGTTTTAGAAACGTTTCGTATTCACAGTGTGTCCGTTCTCTAGGTTTCCCGTACACGTTATAACTGTAGTAATATTCCCTTCAACCTGGAGAGTTGGGACCCATGGAATGGGTGCCATGCATTAATGCTTTAAAGGTTCTGCATTTGTTCACCCAATCTCACCAATCCTCTCAGTCCAAGTGTCCCGCCTTATGCCACATCCAGCTGTCGTTGTAGATAGGGTCAGTCCAGGTTTCATCAGAGACTCTGAAGGAATTGTAAAGAATTTCCCAGGTTTTTGTTTTGTTTTTGAAATTCCTTTTTATAGTGGGTTTGAGCTGATTCTCGCTGCCATGTTTATGCCAGTCTAGACACACTTGGTTCCCTTACGGAGACATATCAATACATAGGTTTTAAGATTCTTACTAGTCAGATATATTCCTCTGCGGGAAATATGGGGTTTTGAGTCCCTTTCACTGAGGAAGGTGTAGGTCTTGCCTATTCCATAGTTGGTTTTTGGAACGGTACCTCTGCTTATATCAAACTCTGGTTTTATGCATCACCCCACCTCTCCTTCCCCCTTAAGCAGGCATAAGAGTGTTTTCTAAATGTGAGACACTGTTCTCTTTCCTAACTCAGTTCAAGTGTAGCCATGTTTACAGGATCTTCATAAGTGATATCTTATGATAAGTTTCTTTTTCTCTGTGACTTATTTCACTTAGAATCATCGTACCTGAATCCACCCATTTTGCTGCTACTGGTCTTATGACATTGATTTCATGGCTGAGGGATATTCCATCGTATGTAAGTACCAAAATTTTTTGAACCATTTTTATATTTCCTGGGATATTTAAGGTGTACCCAAGTTGAGGTCCTTGTAAGCAGTGCAGCCCTAAATTTTGAGGTGTCTGTGTCTTTTTGATTTTCAGTTTTCCCAAGGTATATTCCCTAGACTGGAAGTGCCCTTGGCTCTGTAGCTCTGTTGTTTACTTGTTTTAGGGAACACAATGCACTCCTCCAGAGAGGCAGTTGGCAATTTACATCCCGCCCATCAGCATAACAAGGCTCCCTGTTCTCCAGGGCCTGTCTTGCCTTTCTGGTTTTTACACATTTTGTGGATGTCCCTTTTGACCGGTGGGAAGTGATACTTCTTTGTAGTGCAGATTTGCATTGCCCGCTTGCTTGCTTGGCCAAAAGGGGCGTATGCGTTTTCTCCTGAATATATTCAGGAGAAAACGCATATGCCCTTTTTGGCCAAGTGCATCATTGTCGAAGTTGTGCCCCTCTTCCTGTGCTTTAAAGGCGATTCCAACGTACCTCTTGAAATCTGTTTCCTGCTATTCTGCCTCGCTTTCAAGTCCGCCTCGTTGCCTTCCCTCAACAGATATTTGGACGATAGTTGTCCTTTATTACTCGGCCAGTTTGTGAATTGCTGTGCCCCTGAGCTCCATTTTTCAACTCGTTTTTGGTGAGCTGACCGCAAGTCCAAAATTTTGGTTCAGGACCTATACTGGTTCCCGGAGGGTGGCTGAGACTTTGGTTAATTCTTCTTCCTGCCGGGAAATTACAGTGATATGTGCCCGTCCAAATGCCTAACAGCTACTCTCTCATTGGTTCTCCCTCTTCCCTTTCATCCTCTGCCAAATTGGCAACCTGTGCGAACCAGGAGGTTAAAGGGGCTGTCTCTCCAAGTTGGGAGGTTGATAGTAAAGCAGATGGAAAGTCAAACCGGAGCACCAGGAGAGGGACTATTCGTTGAGTTTTAGAAACCTTTCGTATTCACAGTGTGTCCATTCTCTAGGTTTCCCGTACATGTTATAACTGTAGTAATATTCCCTACAACCTGGAGAGTTGGGACCCATGGAATGTGTGCCATGCATTATTGCTTTAAATGGTCTGCATTTGTTCACCCAATCTCACCAATCCTCTCAGTCCAAAGTGTCCAGCCTTATGCCACATCCAGCTGTCGTTGTAGATAGGGTCATTCCAGGATTCATCAGAGACCCTGAAGGAATTGTAAAGAATTTCCCAGTTTTTTTGTTTTGTTTTGGAATTCCTTTTTATAGTGGGTTTGAGCTGATTCTCGCTGCCATGTTTATGCCATTCTAGACACACTTGATTCCCTTACGGAGACATATCAATACATAGGTTTTAGGATTCTTAGTAGTCAGATATATTCCTCTGCGGGAAATATGGGGTTTTGAGTCCCTTTCACTGAGGAAGGTGTTGGTCTTGTCTATTCAATAGTTGGTTTTTGGAACGGTACCTGTGCTTATATCAAACTCTGGTTTTATGCATCACCCCACCTCTCCTTCCCCCTTAAGCAGGCATAAGAGTGTTTTCTAAATGTGAGGCACTGTTCTCTTTCCTAACTCAGTTCAAGTGTAGCCATGTTTACAGGATCTTCATAAGTGATAACTTATGATAAGTTTCTTTTTCTCTGTGACTTATTTCACTTAGAATCATCGTACCTGAATCCACCCATTTTGCTGCTACTGGTGTTATGACATTGATTTCATGGCTGAGGGATATTCCATCGTACGTAAGTACCACAATTTTTTGAACCATTTTTATATTTCCTGGGATATTTAAGGTGTACCCAAGTTGAGGTCCTTGTAAGCAGTGCAGCCCAAAATTTTGGGGTGGCTCTGTCTTATTGATTTTCAGTTTTTCCCAGGTATATTCCCTAGACTGGAAGTGCCCTTGGCTCTGTAGCTCTGTTGTTTACTTGTTTTAGGGAACAAAATGCACTCCTCCAGAGAGGCAGTTGGCAATTTACATCCCGTCCATCAGCATAACAAGGCTCCCTGTTCTCCAGGACCAGTCTTGCCTTTCTGGTTTTTACACATTTTGTGGATGTCCCTTTTGACCGGTGGGAAGTGATACTTCTTTGTAGTGGAGATTTGCATTGCCCGCTTGCTTGCTTGGCCAAAAAGGGCGTATGCGTTTTCTCCTGAATATATTCAGGAGAAAACGCATACGCCCTTTTTGGCCAAGTGCATCATTGTCGAAGTTGTGCCCCTCTTCCTGTGCTTTAAAGGCGATTCCAACGTACCTCTTGAAATCTGTTTCCTGCTATTCTGCCGAGCTTTCAAGTCCGCCTCGTTGCCTTCCCTCAACAGATTTTTGGACGATAGTTGTCCTTTATTACTTGGCCAGTTTGTGAATTGCTGTGCCCCTGAGCTCCATTTTTCAACTCGTTTTTGGTGAGCTGACCGCAAGTCCAAAATTTTGGTTCAGGATCTATACTGATTCCCGGTGGGTGGCTGAGACTTTGGTTAATTCTTCTTCCTGCCGGGAAATTACAGTGATATGTGCCCGTCCAAATGCCTTACAGCTACTCTCTCATTGGTTCTCCCTCTTCCCTTTCATCCTCTGCCAAATTGGCAACCTGTGCGAACCAGGAGGTTAAAGGGGCTGTCTCTCCAAGTTGGGAGGTTGATAATAAAGCAGATGGAAAGTCAAACCGGAGCACCAGGAGAGGGACTATTCGTTGAGTTTTAGAAACCTTTCGTATTCACAGTGTGTCCGTTCTCTAGGATTCCCGTACATGTTATATCTGTAGTAATATTCCCTTCAACCTGGAGAGTTGGGACCCATGGAATGTGTGCCATGCATTATTGCTTTAAAGGGTCTGCATTTGCTCACCCAATCTCAACAATCCTCTCAGTCCCAAGTGTCCAGCCTTATGCCACATCCAGCTGTCATTGTAGATAGGGTCATTTCAGGTTTCATCAGATACCCTGAAGGAATTGTAAAGAATTTCCCAGGTTTTTGTTTTATTTTTGAAATTCCTTTTTATAGTGGGTTTGAGCTGATTCTCGCTGCCATATTTATCCCAGTCTAGACACACTTGATTCCCTCACGGAGACATATCAATACAGAGGTTTTAAGATTCTTACTAGTCAGATATATTCCTCTGCGGGAAATATGGGGTTTTGAGTCCCTTTCACTGAGGAAGGTGTAGGTCTTGTCTATTCCATAGTTGGTTTTTGGAACGGTACCTCTGCTTATATCAAACTCTGGTTTTATGCATCACCCCACCTCTCCTTCCCCCTTAAGCAGGCATAAGAGTGTTTTCTAAATGTGAGACACTGTTCTCTTTCCTGACTCAGTTCAAGTGTAGCCATGTTTACAGGATCTTCATAAGTGACATCTTATGATAAGTTTCTTTTTCTGTGTGACTTATTTCACTTAGAATCATCGTACCTGAATCCACCCATTTTGCTGCTACTGGTCTTATGACATTGATTTCATGGCTGAGGGATATTCCATCGTACGTAAGTACCACAATTTTTTGAACCATTTTTATATTTCCTGGGATATTTAAGGTGTACCCAAGTTGAGGTCCTTGTAAGCAGTGCAGCCCTAAATTTTGGGGTGGCTGTGTCTTTTTGATTTTCAGTTTTCCCAAGGTATATTCCCTAGACTGGAAGTGCCCTTGGCTCTGTAGCTCTGTTGTTTACTTGTTTTAGGGAACACAATGCACTCCTCCAGAGAGGCAGTTGGCAATTTACATCCCGCCCATCAGCATAACAAGGCTCCCTGTTCTCCAGGGCCTGTCTTGCCTTTCTGGTTTTTACACATTTTGTGGATGTCCCTTTTGACCGGTGGGAAGTGATACTTCTTTGTAGTGCAGATTTGCATTGCCCACTTGCTTGCTTGGCCAAAAAGGGCGTATGCGTTTTCTCCTGAATATATTCAGGAGAAAACGCATACGCCCTTTTTGGCCAAGTGCATCATTGTCGAAGTTGTGCCCCTCTTCCTGTGCTTTAAAGGCGATTCCAACGTACCTCTTGAAATCTGTTTCCTGCTATTCTGCCTCGCTTTCAAGTCCGCCTCGTTGCCTTCCCTCAACAGATATTTGGACGATAGTTGTCCTTTATTACTCGGCCAGTTTGTGAATTGCTGTGCCCCTGAGCTCCATTTTTCAACTCGTTTTTGGTGAGCTGACCGCAAGTCCAAAATTTTGGTTCAGGATCTATACTGATTCCCGGTGGGTGGCTGAGACTTTGGTTAATTCTTCTTCCTGCCGGGAAATTACAGTGATATGTGCCCGTCCAAATGCGTAACAGCTACTCTCTCATTGGTTCTCCCTCTTCCCTTTCATCCTCTGCCAAATTGGCAACCTGTGCGAACCAGGAGGTTAAAGGGGATGTCTCTCCAAGTTGGGAGGTTGATAATAAAGCAGATGGAAAGTCAAACCGGAGCACCAGGAGAGGGACTATTCGTTGAGATTTTAGAAACCTTTCATATTCACAGTGTGTCCGTTCTCTAGGATTCCCATACATGTTATATCTGTAGTAATATTCCCTTCAACCTGGAGTGTTGGGACCCATGGAATGTGTGCCATGCATTATTGCTTTAAAGGGTCTGCATTTGCTCACCCAATCTCACCAATCCTCGCAGTCCCAAGTGTCCAGCCTTATGCCACATCCAGCTGTCATTGTAGATAGGGTCATTTCAGGTTTCATCAGCGACCTTGAAGGAATTGTAAAGAATTTCCCAGTTTTTTTGTTTTATTTTTGAAATTCCTTTTTATAGTGGGTTTGAGCTGATTCTCGCTGCCATATTTATCCCAGTCTAGACACACTTGATTCCCTTACGGACACATATCAATACATAGGTTTTAAGATTCTTACTAGTCAGATATATTCCTCTGCGGGAAATATGGGGTTTTGAGTCCCTTTCACTGAGGAAGGTGTAGGTCTTGTCTATTCCATAGTTGGTTTTTGGAACGGTACCTGTGCTTATATCAAACTCTGGTTTTATGCATCACCCCACCTCTCCTTCCCCCTTAAGCAGGCATAAGAGTGTTTTCTAAATGTGAGACACTGTTCTCTTTCCTAACTCAGTTCAAGTGTAGCCATGTTTACAGGATCTTCATAAGTGACATCTTATGATAAGTTTCTTTTTCTGTGTGACTTATTTCACTTAGAATCATCGTACCTGAATCCACCCATTTTGCTGCTACTGGTCTTATGACATTGATTTCATGGCTGAGGGATATTCCATCGTACGTAAGTACCACAATTTTTTGAACCATTTTTATATTTCCTGGGATATTTAAGGTGTACCCAAGTTGAGGTCCTTGTAAGCAGTGCAGCCCTAAATTTTGGGGTGGCTGTGTCTTTTTGATTTTCAGTTTTCCCAAGGTATATTCCCGAGACTGGAAGTGCCCTTGGCTCTGTAGCTCTGTTGTTTACTTGTTTTAGGGAACACAATGCACTCCTCCAGAGAGGCAGTTGGCAATTTACATCCCGCCCATCAGCATAACAAGGCTCCCTGTTCTCCAGGGCCTGTCTTGCCTTTCTGGTTTTTACACATTTTGTGGATGTCCCTTTTGACCGGTGGGAAGTGATACTTCTTTGTAGTGGAGATTTGCATTGCCCGTTTGCTTGCTTGGCCAAAAAGGGCGTATGCGTTTTCTCCTGAATATATTCAGGAGAAAACGCATACGCCCTTTTTGTCCAAGTGCATCATTGTCGAAGTTGTGCCCCTCTTCCTGTGCTTTAAAGGCGATTCCAACGTACCTCCTGAAATCTGTTTCCTGCTATTCTGCCTCGCTTTCAAGTCCGCCTCGTTGCCTTCCCTCAACAGATATTTGGACGATAGTTGTCCTTTATTACTCGGCCAGTTTGTGAATTGCTGTGCCCCTGAGCTCCATTTTTCAACTCGTTTTTGGTGAGCTGACCGCAAGTCCAAAATTTTGGTTCAGTATCTATACTGATTCCCGGTGGGTGGCTGAGACTTTGGTTAATTCTTCTTCCTGCCGGGAAATTACAGTGATATGTGCCCGTCCAAATGCGTAACAGCTACTCTCTCATTGGTTCTCCCTCTTCCCTTTCATCCTCTGCCAAATTGGCAACCTGTGCGAACCAGGAGGTTAAAGGGGATGTCTCTCCAAGTTGGGAGGTTGATAATAAAGCAGATGGAAAGTCAAACCGGAGCACCAGGAGAGGGACTATTCGTTGAGATTTTAGAAACCTTTCATATTCACAGTGTGTCCGTTCTCTAGGATTCCCATACATGTTATATCTGTAGTAATATTCCCTTCAACCTGGAGTGTTGGGACCCATGGAATGTGTGCCATGCATTATTGCTTTAAAGGGTCTGCATTTGCTCACCCAATCTCACCAATCCTCTCAGTCCCAAGTGTCCAGCCGTATGCCACATCCAGCTGTCATTGTAGATAGGGTCATTTCAGGTTTCATCAGAGACCCTGAAGGAATTGTAAAGAATTTCCCAGTTTTTTTGTTTTATTTCTGAAATTCTTTTTATAGTGGGTTTGAGCTGATTCTCGCTGCCATATTTATCCCAGTCTAGACACACTTGATTCCCTTACGGACACATATCAATACATAGGTTTTAAGATTCTTACTAGTCAGATATATTCCTCTGCGGGAAATATGGGGTTTTGAGTCCCTTTCACTGAGGAAGGTGTAGGTCTTGTCTATTCCATAGTTGGTTTTTGGAACGGTACCTGTGCTTATATCAAACTCTGGTTTTATGCATCACCCCACCTCTCCTTCCCCCTTAAGCAGGCATAAGAGTGTTTTCTAAATGTGAGACACTGTTCTCTTTCCTAACTCAGTTCAAGTGTAGCCATGTTTACAGGATCTTCATAAGTGATATCTTATGATAAGTTTCTTTTTCTGTGTGACTTATTTCACTTAGAATCATCGTACCTGAATCCACCCATTTTGCTGCTACTGGTCTTATGACATTGATTTCATGGCTGAGGGATATTCCATCGTACGTAAGTACCACAATTTTTTGAACCATTTTTATATTTCCTGGGATATTTAAGGTGTACCCAAGTTGAGGTCCTTGTAAGCAGTGCAGCCCTAAATTTTGGGGTGGCTGTGTCTTTTTGATTTTCAGTTTTCCCAAGGTATATTCCCTAGACTGGAAGTGCCGTTGGCTCTGTAGCTCTGTTGTTTACTTGTTTTAGGGAACACAATGCACTCCTCCAGAGAGGCAGTTGGCAATTTACATCCCGCCCATCAGCATAACAAGGCTCCCTGTTCTCCAGGGCCTGTCTTGCCTTTCTGGTTTTTACACATTTTGTGGATGTCCCTTTTGACCGGTGGGAAGTGATACTTCTTTGTAGTGCAGATTTGCATTGCCCGCTTGCTTGCTTGGCCAAAAAGGGCGTATGTGTTTTCTCCTGAATATATTCAGGAGAAAACGCATACGCCCTTTTTGGCCAAGTGCATCATTGTCGAAGTTGTGCCCTCTTCCTGTGCTTAAAGGCGATTCCAACGTACCTCTTGAAATCTGTTTCCTGCTATTCTGCCTCGCTTTCAAGTCCGCCTCGTTGCCTTCCCTCAACAGATTTTTGGACGATAGTTGTCCTTTATTACTCGGCCAGTTTGTGAACTGCTGTGCCCCTGAGCTCCATTTTTCAACTCGTTTTTGGTGAGCTGACCGCAAGTCCAAAATTTTGGTTCAGGATCTATACTGATTCCCGGTGGGTGGCTGAGACTTTGGTTAATTCTTCTTCCTGCCGGGAAATTACAGTGATATGTGCCCGTCAAATGCCTTACAGCTACTCTCTCATTGGTTCTCCCTCTTCCCTTTCATCCTCTGCCAAATTGGCAACCTGTGCGAACCAGGAGATTAAAGGGGCTGTCTCTCCAAGTTGGGAGGTTGATAATAAAGCAGATGAAAGTCAAACCGGAGCACCAGGAGAGGGACTATTCGTTGAGTTTTAGAAACCTTTCGTATTCACAGTGTGTCCGTTCTCTAGGATTCCCGTACATGTTATATCTGTAGTAATATTCCCTTCAACCTGGAGAGTTGGGACCCATGGAATGTGTGCCATGCATTATTGCTTTAAAGGGTCTGCATTTGCTCACCCAATCTCACCAATCCTCTCAGTCCCAAGTGTCCAGCCTTATGCCACATCCAGCTGTCATTGTAGATAGGGTCATTTCAGGTTTCATCAGCAGAGACCCTGAAGGAATTGTAAAGAATTTCCCAGTTTTTTTGTTTTATTTTTGAAATTCCTTTTTATAGTGGGTTTGAGCTGATTCTCGCTGCCATATTTATCCCAGTCTAGACACACTTGATTCCCTCACGGAGACATATCAATACATAGGTTTTAAGATTCTTACTAGTCAGATATATTCCTCTGCGGGAAATATGGGGTTTTGAGTCCCTTTCACTGAGGAAGGTGTAGGTCTTGTCTATTCCATAGTTGGTTTTTGGAACGGTACCTGTGCTTATATCAAACTCTGGTTTTATGCATCACCCCACCTCTCCTTCCCCCTTAAGCAGGCATAAGAGTGTTTTCTAAATGTGAGACACTGTTCTCTTTCCTGACTCAGTTCAAGTGTAGCCATGTTTACAGGATCTTCATAAGTGACATCTTATGATAAGTTTCTTTTTCTGTGTGACTTATTTCACTTAGAATCATCGTACCTGAATCCACCCATTTTGCTGCTACTGGTCTTATGACATTGATTTCATGGCTGAGGGATATTCCATCGTACGTAAGTACCACAATTTTTTGAACCATTTTTATATTTCCTGGGATATTTAAGGTGTACCCAAGTTGAGGTCCTTGTAAGCAGTGCAGCCCTAAATTTTGGGGTGGCTGTGTCTTTTTGATTTTCAGTTTTCCCAAGGTATATTCCCTAGACTGTAAGTGCCCTTGGCTCTGTAGCTCTGTTGTTTACTTGTTTTAGGGAACACAATGCACTCCTCCAGAGAGGAAGTTGGCAATTTACATCCCGCCCATCAGCATAACAAGGCTCCCTGTTCTCCAGGGCCTGTCTTGCATTTCTGGTTTTTACACATTTTGTGGATGTCCCTTTTGACCGGTGGGAAGTGATACTTCTTTGTAGTGCAGATTTGCATTGCCCGCTTGCTTGCTTGGCCAAAAAGGGCGTATGCGTTTTCTCCTGAATATATTCAGGAGAAAACGCATACGCCCTTTTTGGCCAAGTGCATCATTGTCGAAGTTGTGCCCTTCTTCCTGTGCTTTAAAGGCGATTCCAACGTACCTCTTGAAATCTGTTTCCTGCTATTCTGCCTCGCTTTCAAGTCCGCCTCGTTGCCTTCCCTCAACAGATATTTGGACGATAGTTGTCCTTTATTACTCGGCCAGTTTGTGAATTGCTGTGCCCCTGAGCTCCATTTTTCAACTCATTTTTGGTGAGCTGACCGCAAGTCCAAAATTTTGGTTCAGGATCTATACTGATTCCCGGTGGGTGGCTGAGACTTTGGTTAATTCTTCTTCCTGCCGGGAAATTACAGTGATATGTGCCCGTCCAAATGCGTAACAGCTACTCTCTCATTGGTTCTCCCTCTTCCCTTTCATCCTCTGCCAAATTGGCAACCTGTGCGAACCAGGAGGTTAAAGGGGATGTCTCTCCAAGTTGGGAGGTTGATAATAAAGCAGATGGAAAGTCAAACCGGAGCACCAGGAGAGGGACTATTCGTTGAGTTTTAGAAACCTTTCATATTCACAGTGTGTCCGTTCTCTAGGATTCCCATACATGTTATATCTGTAGTAATATTCCCTTCAACCTGGAGTGTTGGGACCCATGGAATGTGTGCCATGCATTATTGCTTTAAAGGGTCTGCATTTGCTCACCCAATCTAACCAATCCTCGCAGTCCCAAGTGTCCATCCTTATGCCACATCCAGCTGTCATTGTAGATAGGGTCATTTCAGGTTTCATCAGCGACCCTGAAGGAATTGTAAAGAATTTCCCAGTTTTTTTGTTTTATTTTTGAAATTCCTTTTTATAGTGGGTTTGAGCTGATTCTCGCTGCCATATTTATCCCAGTCTAGACACACTTGATTCTCTTACGGAGACATATCAATACATAGGTTTTAAGATTCTTACTAGTCAGATATATTCCTCTGCGGGAAATATGGGGTTTTGAGTCCCTTTCACTGAGGAAGGTGTAGGTCTTGTCTATTCCATAGTTGGTTTTTGGAACGGTACCTGTGCTTATATCAAACTCTGGTTTTATGCATCACCCCACCTCTCCTTCCCCCTTAAGCAGGCATAAGAGTGTTTTCTAAATGTGAGACACTGTTCTCTTTCCTAACTCATTTCAAGTGTAGCCATGTTTACAGGATCTTCATAAGTGATATCTTATGATAAGTTTCTTTTTCTGTGTGACTTATTTCACTTAGAATCATCATACCTGAATCCACCCATTTTGCTGCTACTGGTCTTATGACATTGATTTCATGGCTGAGGGCTATTCCATCGTACGTAAGTACCACAATTTTTTGAACCATTTTTATATTTCCTGGGATATTTAAGGTGTACCTAAGTTGAGGTCCTTGTAAGCAGTGCAGCCCTAAATTTTGGGGTGGCTGTGTCTTTTTGATTTTCAGTTTTCCCAAGGTATATTCCCTAGACTGGAAGTGCCCTTGGCTCTGTAGCTCTGTTGTTTACTTGTTTTAGGGAACACAATGCACGCCTCCAGAGAGGCAGTTGGCAATTTACATCCCGCCCATCAGCATAACAAGGCTCCCTGTTCTCCAGGGCCTGTCTTGCCTTTCTGGTTTTTACACATTTTGTGGATGTCCCTTTTGACCGGTGGGAAGTGATAGTTCTTTGTAGTGCAGATTTGCATTGCCCGCTTGCTTGCTTGGCCAAAAAGGGCGTATGCGTTTTCTCCTGAATATATTCAGGAGAAAACACATACGCCCTTTTTGGCCAAGTGCATCATTGTCGAAGTTGTGCCCCTCTTCCTGTGCTTTAAAGGCGATTCCAACGTACCTCTTGAAATCTGTTTCCTGCTATTCTGCCACGCTTTGAAGTCCGCCTCGTTGCCTTCCCTCAACAGATTTTTGGACGATAGTTGTCCTTTATTACTCGGCCAGTTTGTGAATTGCTGTGCCCCTGAGCTCCATTTTTCAACTCGTTTTTGGTGAGCTGACCGCAAGTCCAAAATTTTGGTTCAGGATCTATACTGATTCCCGGTGGGTGGCTGAGACTTTGGTTAATTCTTCTTCCTGCCGGGAAATTACAGTGATATGTGCCCGTCCAAATGCCTAACAGCTACTCTCTCATTGGTTCTCCCTCTTCCCTTTCATCCTCTGCCAAATTGGCAACCTGTGCGAACCAGGAGGTTAAAGGGGCTGTCTCTCCAAGTTGGGAGGTTGATAATAAAGCAGATGGAAAGTCAAACCGGAGCACCAGGAGAGGGACTATTCGTTGAGTTTTAGAAACCTTTCGTATTCACAGTGTGTCCGTTCTCTAGGATTCCCGTACATGTTATATCTGTAGTAATATTCCCTTCAACCTGGAGAGTTGGGACCCATGGAATGTGTGCCATGCATTATTGCTTTAAAGGGTCTGCATTTGCTCACCCAATCTCACCAATCCTCTCAGTCCCAAGTGTCCAGCCTTATGCCACATCCAGCTGTCATTGTAGATAGGGTCATTTCAGGTTTCATCAGAGACCCTGAAGGAATTGTAAAGAATTTCCCAGTTTTTTTGTTTTATTTTTGAAATTCCTTTTTATAGTGGGTTTGAGCTGATTCTCGCTGCCATATTTATCCCAGTCTAGACACACTTGATTCCCTTACGGAGACATATCAATACATAGGTTTTAAGATTCTTACTAGTCAGATATATTCCTCTGCGGGAAATATGGGGTTTTGAGTCCCTTTCACTGAGGAAGGTGTAGGTCTTGTCTATTCCATAGTTGGTTTTTGGAACGGTACCTGTGCTTATATCAAACTCTGGTTTTATGCATCACCCCACCTCTCCTTCCCCCTTAAGCAGGCATAAGAGTGTTTTCTAAATGTGAGACACTGTTCTCTTTCCTAACTCAGTTCAAGTGTAGCCATGTTTACAGGATCTTCATAAGTGATATCTTATGATAAGTTTCTTTTTCTGTGTGACTTATTTCACTTAGAATCATCGTACCTGAATCCACCCATTTTGCTGCTACTGGTCTTATGACATTGATTTCATGGCTGAGGGATATTCCATCGTACATAAGTACCACAATTTTTTGAACCATTTTTATATTTCCTGGGATATTTAAGGTGTACCCAAGTTGAGGTCCTTGTAAGCAGTGCAGCCCTAAATTTTGGGGTGGCTGTGTCTTTTTGATTTTCAGTTTTCCCAAGGTATATTCCCTAGACTGGAAGTGCCCTTGGCTCTGTAGCTCTGTTGTTTACTTGTTTTAGGGAACACAATGCACTCCTCCAGAGAGGCAGTTGGCAATTTACATCCCGCCCATCAGCATAACAAGGCTCCCTGTTCTCCAGGGCCTGTCTTGCCTTTCTGGTTTTTACACATTTTGTGGATGTCCCTTTTGACCGGTGGGAAGTGATACTTCTTTGTAGTGCAGATTTGCATTGCCCGCTTGCTTGCTTGGCCAAAAAGGGCGTATGCGTTTTCTCCTGAATATATTCAGGAGAAAACGCATACGCCCTTTTTGTCCAAGTGCATCATTGTCGAAGTTGTGCCCCTCTTCCTGTGCTTTAAAGGCGATTCCAACGTACCTCTTGAAATCTGTTTCCTGCTATTCTGCCTCGCTTTCAAGTCCGCCTCGTTGCCTTCCCTCAACAGATTTTTGGACGATAGTTGTCCTTTATTACTCGGCCAGTTTGTGAATTGCTGTGCCCCTGAGCTCCATTTTTCAACTCGTTTTTGGTGAGCTGACCGCAAGTCCAAAATTTTGGTTCAGGATCTATACTGATTCCCGGTGGGTGGCTGAGACTTTGGTTAATTCTTCTTCCTGCCGGGAAATTACAGTGATATGTGCCCGTCCAAATGCCTAACAGCTACTCTCTCATTGGTTCTCCCTCTTCCCTTTCATCCTCTGCCAAATTGGCAACCTGTGCGAACCAGGAGGTTAAAGGGGCTGTCTCTCCAAGTTGGGAGGTTGATAATAAAGCAGATGGAAAGTCAAACCGGAGCACCAGGAGAGGGACTATTCGTTGAGTTTTAGAAACCTTTCGTATTCACAGTGTGTCCGTTCTCTAGGATTCCCGTACATGTTATATCTGTAGTAATATTCCCTTCAACCTGGAGAGTTGGGACCCATGGAATGTGTGCCATGCATTATTGCTTTAAAGGGTCTGCATTTGCTCACCCAATCTCACCAATCCTCTCAGTCCCAAGTGTCCAGCCTTATGCCACATCCAGCTGTCATTGTAGATAGGGTCATTTCAGGTTTCATCAGAGACCCTGAAGGAATTGTAAAGAATTTCCCAGTTTTTTTGTTTTATTTATTTATTTATTTATTTTTTTTTTTTTTTTTTTTTTTTTTTTTGTGGTACACGGGCCTCTCACTGTTGTGGCCTCTCCCGTTGCGGAGTGCAGGCTCCGGACGCGCAGACTCAGCAGCCATGGCTCACAGGCCTAGTCGCTCCGCGGCATGTGGGATCCTCCCGGACCGGGGCACGAACCCGTGTCCCCTGCATCGGCAGGCGGACTCTCAACCACTGTGCCACCAGGGAAGCCCTTTTTGTTTTATTTTTGAAATTCCTTTTTATAGTGGGTTTGAGCTGATTCTCGCTGCCATATTTATCCCAGTCTAGACACACTTGATTCCCTTACGGAGACATATCAATACATAGGTTTTAAGATTATTACTTTACTAGTCAGATATATTCCTCTGCGGGAAATATGGGGTTTTGAGTCCCTTTCACTGAGGAAGGTGTAGGTCTTGTCTATTCCATAGTTGGTTTTTGGAACGGTACCTGTGCTTATATCAAACTCTGGTTTTATGCATCACCCCACCTCTCCTTCCCCCTTAAGCAGGCATAAGAGTGTTTTCTAAATGTGAGACACTGTTCTCTTTCCTAACTCAGTTCAAGTGTAGCCATGTTTACAGGATCTTCATAAGTGATATCTTATGATAAGTTTCTTTTTCTGTGTGACTTATTTCACTTAGAATCATCGTACCTGAATCCACCCATTTTGCTGCTACTGGTGTTATGACATTGATTTCATGGCTGAGGGATATTCCATCGTACGTAAGTACCACAATTTTTTGAACCATTTTTATATTTCCTGGGATATTTAAGGTGTACCCAAGTTGAGGTCCTTGTAAGCAGTGCAGCCCTAAATTTTGGGGTGGCTGTGTCTTTTTGATTTTCAGTTTTCCCAAGGTATATTCCCTAGACTGGAAGTGCCCTTGGCTCTGTAGCTCTGTTGTTTACTTGTTTTAGGGAACACAATGCACTCCTCCAGAGAGGCAGTTGGCAATTTACATCCCGCCCATCAGCATAACAAGGCACCCTGTTCTCCAGGGCCTGTCTTGCCTTTCTGGTTTTTACACATTTTGTGGATGTCCCTTTTGACTGGTGGGAAGTGATACTTCTTTGTAGTGCAGATTTGCATTGCCCGCTTGCTTGCTTGGCCAAAAAGGGCGTATGCGTTTTCTCCTGAATATATTCAGGAGAAAACGCATACGCCCTTTTTGGCCAAGTGCATCATTGTCGAAGTTGTGCCCCTCTTCCTGTGCTTTAAAGGCAATTCCAACGTACCTCTTGAAATCTGTTTCCTGCTATTCTGCCACGCTTTGAAGTCCGCCTCGTTGCCTTCCCTCAACAGACTTTTGGACGATAGTTGTCCTTTATTACTCGGCCAGTTTGTGAATTGCTGTGCCCCTGAGCTCCATTTTTCAACTCGTTTTTGGTGAGCTGACCGCAAGTCCAAAATTTTGGTTCAGGATCTATACTGATTCCCGGTGGGTGGCTGAGACTTTGGTTAATTCTTCTTCCTGCCGGGAAATTACAGTGATATGTGCCCGTCCAAATGCCTAACAGCTACTCTCTCATTGGTTCTCCCTCTTCCCTTTCATCCTCTGCCAAATTGGCAACCTGTGCGAACCAGGAGGTTAAAGGGGCTGTCTCTCCAAGTTGGGAGGTTGATAATAAAGCAGATGGAAAGTCAAACCGGAGCACCAGGAGAGGGACTATTCGTTGAGTTTTAGAAACCTTTCGTATTCACAGTGTGTCCGTTCTCTAGGATTCCTGTACATGTTATATCTGTAGTAATATTCCCTTCAACCTGGAGAGTTGGGACCCATGGAATGTGTGCCATGCATTATTGCTTTAAAGGGTCTGCATTTGCTCACCCAATCTCACCAATCCTCTCAGTCCCAAGTGTCCAGCCTTATGCCACATCCAGCTGTCATTGTAGATAGGGTCATTTCAGGTTTCATCAGAGACCCTGAAGGAATTGTAAAGAATTTCCCAGTTTTTTTGTTTTATTTTTGAAATTCCTTTTTATAGTGGGTTTGAGCTGATTCTCGCTGCCATATTTATCCCAGTCTAGACACACTTGATTCCCTTACGGAGACATATCAATACATAGGTTTTAAGATTCTTACTTTACTAGTCAGATATATTCCTCTGCGGGAAATATGGGGTTTTGAGTCCCTTTCACTGAGGAAGGTGTAGGTCTTGTCTATTCCATAGTTGGTTTTTGGAACGGTACCTGTGCTTATATCAAACTCTGGTTTTATGCATCACCCCACCTCTCCTTCCCCCTTAAGCAGGCATAAGAGTGTTTTCTAAATGTGAGACACTGTTCTCTTTCCTAACTCAGTTCAAGTGTAGCCATGTTTACAGGATCTTCATAAGTGATGTCTTATGATAAGTTTCTTTTTCTCTGTGACTTATTTCACTTAGAATCATCGTACCTGAATCCACCCATTTTGCTGCTACTGGTCTTATGACATTGATTTCATGGCTGAGGGATATTCCATCGTACGTAAGTACCACAATTTTTTGAACCATTTTTATATTTCCTGGGATATTTAAGGTGTACCCAAGTTGAGGTCCTTGTAAGCAGTGCAGCCCTAAATTTTGGGGTGGCTGTGTCTTTTTGATTTTCAGTTTTCCCAAGGTATATTCCCTAGACTGGAAGTGCCCTTGGCTCTGTAGCTCTGTTGTTTACTTGTTTTAGGGAACACAATGCACTCCTCCAGAGAGGCAGTTGGCAATTTACATCCCGCCCATCAGCATAACAAGGCTCCCTGTTCTCCAGGGCCTGTCTTGCCTTTCTGGTTTTTACACATTTTGTGGATGTCCCTTTTGACCGGTGGGAAGTGATACTTCTTTGTAGTGCAGATTTGCATTGCCCGCTTGCTTGCTTGGCCAAAAAGGGCGTATGCGTTTTCTCCTGAATATATTCAGGAGAAAACGCATACGCCCTTTTTGGCCAAGTGCATCATTGTCGAAGTTGTGCCCCTCTTCCTGTGCTTTAAAGGCGATTCCAACGTACCTCTTGAAATCTGTTTCCTGCTATTCTGCCTCGCTTTCAAGTCCGCCTCGTTGCCTTCCCTCAACAGATTTTTGGACGATAGTTGTCCTTTATTACTCGGCCAGTTTGTGAATTGCTGTGCCCCTGAGCTCCATTTTTCAACTCGTTTTTGGTGAGCTGACCGCAAGTCCAAAATTTTGGTTCAGGATCTATACTGATTCCCGGTGGGTGGCTGAGACTTTGGTTAATTCTTCTTCCTGCCAGGAAATTACAGTGATATGTGCCCGTCCAAATGCCTAACAGCTACTCTCTCATTGGTTCTCCCTCTTCCCTTTCATCCTCTGCCAAATTGGCAACCTGTGCGAACCAGGAGGTTAAAGGGGCTGTCTCTCCAAGTTGGGAGGTTGATAATAAAGCAGATGGAAAGTCAAACCGGAGCACCAGGAGAGGGACTATTCGTTGAGTTTTAGAAACCTTTCGTATTCACAGTGTGTCCGTTCTCTAGGATTCCCGTACATGGTATATCTGTAGTAATATTCCCTTCAACCTGGAGAGTTGGGACCCATGGAATGTGTGCCATGCATTATTGCTTTAAAGGGTCTGCATTTGCTCACCCAATCTCACTAATCCTCTCAGTCCCAAGTGTCCAGCCTTATGCCACATCCAGCTGTCATTGTAGATAGGGTCATTTCAGGTTTCATCAGAGACCCTGAAGGAATTGTAAAGAATTTCCCAGTTTTTTTGTTTTATTTTTGAAATTCCTTTTTATAGTGGGTTTGAGCTGATTCTCGCTGCCATATTTATCCCAGTCTAGACACACTTGATTCCCTTACGGAGACATATCAATACATAGGTTTTAAGATTCTTACTTTACTAGTCAGATATATTCCTCTGCGGGAAATATGGGGTTTTGAGTCCCTTTCACTGAGGAAGGTGTAGGTCTTGTCTATTCCATAGTTGGTTTTTGGAACGGTACCTGTGCTTATATCAAACTCTGGTTTTATGCATCACCCCACCTCTCCTTCCCCCTTAAGCAGGCATAAGAGTGTTTTCTAAATGTGAGACACTGTTCTCTTTCCTAACTCATTTCAAGTGTAGCCATGTTTACAGGATCTTCATAAGTGATATCTTATGATAAGTTTCTTTTTCTGTGTGACTTATTTCACTTAGAATCATCGTACCTGAATCCACCCATTTTGCTGCTACTGGTCTTATGACATTGATTTCATGGCTGAGGGATATTCCATCGTACGTAAGTACCACAATTTTTTGAACCATTTTTATATTTCCTGGGATATTTAAGGTGTACCCAAGTTGAGGTCCTTGTAAGCAGTGCAGCCCTAAATTTTGGGGTGGCTGTGTCTTTTTGATTTTCAGTTTTCCCAAGGTATATTCCCTAGACTGGAAGTGCCCTTGGCTCTGTAGCTCTGTTGTTTACTTGTTTTAGGGAACACAATGCACTCCTCCAGAGAGGCAGTTGGCAATTTACATCCCGCCCATCAGCATAACAAGGCACCCTGTTCTCCAGGGCCTGTCTTGCCTTTCTGGTTTTTACACATTTTGTGGATGTCCCTTTTGACTGGTGGGAAGTGATACTTCTTTGTAGTGCAGATTTGCATTGCCCGCTTGCTTGCTTGGCCAAAAAGGGCGTATGCGTTTTCTCCTGAATATATTCAGGAGAAAACGCATACGCCCTTTTTGGCCAAGTGCATCATTGTCGAAGTTGTGCCCCTCTTCCTGTGCTTTAAAGGCAATTCCAACGTACCTCTTGAAATCTGTTTCCTGCTATTCTGCCACGCTTTGAAGTCCACCTCGTTGCCTTCCCTCAACAGACTTTTGGACGATAGTTGTCCTTTATTACTCGGCCAGTTTGTGAATTGCTGTGCCCCTGAGCTCCATTTTTCAACTCGTTTTTGGTGAGCTGACCGCAAGTCCAAAATTTTGGTTCAGGATCTATACTGATTCCCGGTGGGTGGCTGAGACTTTGGTTAATTCTTCTTCCTGCCGGGAAATTACAGTGATATGTGCCCGTCCAAATGCCTAACAGCTACTCTCTCATTGGTTCTCCCTCTTCCCTTTCATCCTCTGCCAAATTGGCAACCTGTGCGAACCAGGAGGTTAAAGGGGCTGTCTCTCCAAGTTGGGAGGTTGATAATAAAGCAGATGGAAAGTCAAACCGGAGCACCAGGAGAGGGACTATTCGTTGAGTTTTAGAAACCTTTCGTATTCACAGTGTGTCCGTTCTCTAGGATTCCCGTACATGTTATATCTGTAGTAATATTCCCTTCAACCTGGAGAGTTGGGACCCATGGAATGTGTGCCATGCATTATTGCTTTAAAGGGTCTGCATTTGCTCACCCAATCTCACCAATCCTCTCAGTCCCAAGTGTCCAGCCTTATGCCACATCCAGCTGTCATTGTAGATAGGGTCATTTCAGGTTTCATCAGAGACCCTGAAGGAATTGTAAAGAATTTCCCAGTTTTTTTGTTTTATTTTTGAAATTCCTTTTTATAGTGGGTTTGAGCTGATTCTCGCTGCCATATTTATCCCAGTCTAGACACACTTGATTCCCTTACGGAGACATATCAATACATAGGTTTTAAGATTCTTACTTTACTAGTCAGATATATTCCTCTGCGGGAAATATGGGGTTTTGAGTCCCTTTCACTGAGGAAGGTGTAGGTCTTGTCTATTCCATAGTTGGTTTTTGGAACGGTACCTGTGCTTATATCAAACTCTGGTTTTATGCATCACCCCACCTCTCCTTCCCCCTTAAGCAGGCATAAGAGTGTTTTCTAAATGTGAGACACTGTTCTCTTTCCTAACTCAGTTCAAGTGTAGCCATGTTTACAGGATCTTCATAAGTGATGTCTTATGATAAGTTTCTTTTTCTGTGTGACTTATTTCACTTAGAATCATCGTACCTGAATCCACCCATTTTGCTGCTACTGGTCTTATGACATTGATTTCATGGCTGAGGGATATTCCATCGTACGTAAGTACCACAATTTTTTGAACCATTTTTATATTTCCTGGGATATTTAAGGTGTACCCAAGTTGAGGTCCTTGTAAGCAGTGCAGCCCTAAATTTTGGGGTGGCTGTGTCTTTTTGATTTTCAGTTTTCCCAAGGTATATTCCCTAGACTGGAAGTGCCCTTGGCTCTGTAGCTCTGTTGTTTACTTGTTTTAGGGAACACAATGCACTCCTCCAGAGAGGCAGTTGGCAATTTACATCCCGCCCATCAGCATAACAAGGCTCCCTGTTCTCCAGGGCCTGTCTTGCCTTTCTGGTTTTTACACATTTTGTGGATGTCCCTTTTGACCGGTGGGAAGTGATACTTCTTTGTAGTGCAGATTTGCATTGCCCGCTTGCTTGCTTGGCCAAAAAGGGCGTATGCGTTTTCTCCTGAATATATTCAGGAGAAAACGCATACGCCCTTTTTGGCCAAGTGCATCATTGTCGAAGTTGTGCCCCTCTTCCTGTGCTTTAAAGGCGATTCCAACGTACCTCTTGAAATCTGTTTCCTGCTATTCTGCCTCGCTTTCAAGTCCGCCTCGTTGCCTTCCCTCAACAGATTTTTGGACGATAGTTGTCCTTTATTACTCGGCCAGTTTGTGAATTGCTGTGCCCCTGAGCTCCATTTTTCAACTCGTTTTTGGTGAGCTGACCGCAAGTCCAAAATTTTGGTTCAGGATCTATACTGATTCCCGGTGGGTGGCTGAGACTTTGGTTAATTCTTCTTCCTGCCGGGAAATTACAGTGATATGTGCCCGTCCAAATGCCTAACAGCTACTCTCTCATTGGTTCTCCCTCTTCCCTTTCATCCTCTGCCAAATTGGCAACCTGTGCGAACCAGGAGGTTAAAGGGGCTGTCTCTCCAAGTTGGGAGGTTGATAATAAAGCAGATGGAAAGTCAAACTGGAGCACCAGGAGAGGGACTATTCGTTGAGTTTTAGAAACCTTTCGTATTCACAGTGTGTCCGTTCTCTAGGATTCCCGTACATGTTATATCTGTAGTAATATTCCCTTCAACCTGGAGAGTTGGGACCCATGGAATGTGTGCCATGCATTATTGCTTTAAAGGGTCTGCATTTGCTCACCCAATCTCACCAATCCTCTCAGTCCCAAGTGTCCAGCCTTATGCCACATCCAGCTGTCATTGTAGATAGGGTCATTTCAGGTTTCATCAGAGACCCTGAAGGAATTGTAAAGAATTTCCCAGTTTTTTTGTTTTATTTTTGAAATTCCTTTTTATAGTGGGTTTGAGCTGATTCTCGCTGCCATATTTATCCCAGTCTAGACACACTTGATTCCCTTACGGAGACATATCAATACATAGGTTTTAAGATTTTTACTAGTCAGATATATTCCTCTGCGGGAAATATGGGGTTTTGAGTCCCTTTCACTGAGGAAGGTGTAGGTCTTGTCTATTCCATAGTTGGTTTTTGGAACGGTACCTGTGTTTATATCAAACTCTGGTTTTATGCATCACCCCACCTCTCCTTCCCCCTTAAGCAGGCATAAGAGTGTTTTCTAAATGTGAGACACTGTTCTCTTTCCTAACTCAGTTCAAGTGTAGCCATGTTTACAGGATCTTCATAAGTGATATCTTATGATAAGTTTCTTTTTCTGTGTGACTTATTTCACTTAGAATCATCGTACCTGAATCCACCCATTTTGCTGCTACTGGTCTTATGACATTGATTTCATGGCTGAGGGATATTCCATCGTACGTAAGGACCACAATTTTTTGAACCATTTTTATATTTCCTGGGATATTTAAGGTGTACCCAAGTTGAGGTCCTTGTAAGCAGTGCAGCCCTAAATTTTGGGGTGGCTGTGTCTTTTTGATTTTCAGTTTTCCCAAGGTATATTCCCTAGACTGGAAGTGCCCTTGGCTCTGTAGCTCTGCTGTTTACTTGTTTTAGGGAACACAATGCACTCCTCCAGAGAGGCAGTTGGCAATTTACATCCCGCCCATCAGCATAACAAGGCTCCCTGTTCTCCAGGGCCTGTCTTGCCTTTCTGGTTTTTACACATTTTGTGGATGTCCCTTTTGACCGGTGGGAAGTGATACTTCTTTGTAGTGCAGATTTGCATTGCCCGCTTGCTTGCTTGGCCAAAAAGGGCGTATGCGTTTTCTCCTGAATATATTCAGGAGAAAACGCATACGCCCTTTTTGTCCAAGTGCATCATTGTCGAAGTTGTGCCCCTCTTCCTGTGCTTTAAAGGCGATTCCAACGTACCTCTTGAAATCTGTTTCCTGCTATTCTGCCTCGCTTTCAAGTCCGCCTCGTTGCCTTCCCTCAACAGATTTTTGGACGATAGTTGTCCTTTATTACTCGGCCAGTTTGTGAATTGCTGTGCCCCTGAGCTCCATTTTTCAACTCGTTTTTGGTGAGCTGACCGCAAGTCCAAAATTTTGGTTCAGGATCTATACTGATTCCCGGTGGGTGGCTGAGACTTTGGTTAATACTTCTTCCTGCCGGGAAATTACAGTGATATGTGCCCGTCCAAATGCCTAACAGCTACTCTCTCATTGGTTCTCCCTCTTCCCTTTCATCCTCTGCCAAATTGGCAACCTGTGCGAACCAGGAGGTTAAAGGGGCTGTCTCTCCAAGTTGGGAGGTTGATAATAAAGCAGATGGAAAGTCAAACCGGAGCACCAGGAGAGGGACTATTCGTTGAGTTTTAGAAACCTTTCGTATTCACAGTGTGTCCGTTCTCTAGGATTCCCGTACATGGTATATCTGTAGTAATATTCCCTTCAACCTGGAGAGTTGGGACCCATGGAATGTGTGCCATGCATTATTGCTTTAAAGGGTCTGCATTTGCTCACCCAATCTCACTAATCCTCTCAGTCCCAAGTGTCCAGCCTTATGCCACATCCAGCTGTCATTGTAGATAGGGTCATTTCAGGTTTCATCAGAGACCCTGAAGGAATTGTAAAGAATTTCCCAGTTTTTTTGTTTTATTTTTGAAATTCCTTTTTATAGTGGGTTTGAGCTGATTCTCGCTGCCATATTTATCCCAGTCTAGACACACTTGATTCCCTTACGGACACATATCAATACATAGGTTTTAAGATTCTTACTTTACTAGTCAGATATATTCCTCTGCGGGAAATATGGGGTTTTGAGTCCCTTTCACTGAGGAAGGTGTAGGTCTTGTCTATTCCATAGTTGGTTTTTGGAACGGTACCTGTGCTTATATCAAACTCTGGTTTTATGCATCACCCCACCTCTCCTTCCCCCTTAAGCAGGCATAAGAGTGTTTTCTAAATGTGAGACACTGTTCTCTTTCCTAACTCAGTTCAAGTGTAGCCATGTTTACAGGATCTTCATAAGTGATATCTTATGATAAGTTTCTTTTTCTGTGTGACTTATTTCACTTAGAATCATCGTACCTGAATCCACCCATTTTGCTGCTACTGGTCTTATGACATTGATTTCATGGCTGAGGGATATTCCATCGTACGTAAGTACCACAATTTTTTGAACCATTTTTATATTTCCTGGGATATTTAAGGTGTACCCAAGTTGAGGTCCTTGTAAGCAGTGCAGCCCTAAATTTTGGGGTGGCTGTGTCTTTTTGATTTTCAGTTTTCCCAAGGTATATTCCCTAGACTGGAAGTGCCCTTGGCTCTGTAGCTCTGTTGTTTACTTGTTTTAGGGAACACAATGCACTCCTCCAGAGAGGCAGTTGGCAATTTACATCCCGCCCATCAGCATAACAAGGCACCCTGTTCTCCAGGGCCTGTCTTGCCTTTCTGGTTTTTACACATTTTGTGGATGTCCCTTTTGACTGGTGGGAAGTGATACTTCTTTGTAGTGCAGATTTGCATTGCCCGCTTGCTTGCTTGGCCAAAAAGGGCGTATGCGTTTTCTCCTGAATATATTCAGGAGAAAACGCATACGCCCTTTTTGGCCAAGTGCATCATTGTCGAAGTTGTGCCCCTCTTCCTGTGCTTTAAAGGCAATTCCAACGTACCTCTTGAAATCTGTTTCCTGCTATTCTGCCACGCTTTGAAGTCCACCTCGTTGCCTTCCCTCAACAGACTTTTGGACGATAGTTGTCCTTTATTACTCGGCCAGTTTGTGAATTGCTGTGCCCCTGAGCTCCATTTTTCAACTCGTTTTTGGTGAGCTGACCGCAAGTCCAAAATTTTGGTTCAGGATCTATACTGATTCCCGGTGGGTGGCTGAGACTTTGGTTAATTCTTCTTCCTGCCGGGAAATTACAGTGATATGTGCCCGTCCAAATGCCTAACAGCTACTCTCTCATTGGTTCTCCCTCTTCCCTTTCATCCTCTGCCAAATTGGCAACCTGTGCGAACCAGGAGGTTAAAGGGGCTGTCTCTCCAAGTTGGGAGGTTGATAATAAAGCAGATGGAAAGTCAAACCGGAGCACCAGGAGAGGGACTATTCGTTGAGTTTTAGAAACCTTTCGTATTCACAGTGTGTCCGTTCTCTAGGATTCCCGTACATGTTATATCTGTAGTAATATTCCCTTCAACCTGGAGAGTTGGGACCCATGGAATGTGTGCCATGCATTATTGCTTTAAAGGGTCTGCATTTGCTCACCCAATCTCACCAATCCTCTCAGTCCCAAGTGTCCAGCCTTATGCCACATCCAGCTGTCATTGTAGATAGGGTCATTTCAGGTTTCATCAGAGACCCTGAAGGAATTGTAAAGAATTTCCCAGTTTTTTTGTTTTATTTTTGAAATTCCTTTTTATAGTGGGTTTGAGCTGATTCTCGCTGCCATATTTATCCCAGTCTAGACACACTTGATTCCCTTACGGAGACATATCAATACATAGGTTTTAAGATTCTTACTAGTCAGATATATTCCTCTGCGGGAAATATGGGGTTTTGAGTCCCTTTCACTGAGGAAGGTGTAGGTCTTGTCTATTCCATAGTTGGTTTTTGGAACGGTACCTGTGCTTATATCAAACTCTGGTTTTATGCATCACCCCACCTCTCCTTCCCCCTTAAGCAGGCATAAGAGTGTTTTCTAAATGTGAGACACTGTTCTCTTTCCTAACTCAGTTCAAGTGTAGCCATGTTTACAGGATCTTCATAAGTGATGTCTTATGATAAGTTTCTTTTTCTCTGTGACTTATTTCACTTAGAATCATCGTACCTGAATCCACCCATTTTGCTGCTACTGGTCTTATGACATTGATTTCATGGCTGAGGGATATTCCATCGTACGTAAGTACCACAATTTTTTGAACCATTTTTATATTTCCTGGGATATTTAAGGTGTACCCAAGTTGAGGTCCTTGTAAGCAGTGCAGCCCTAAATTTTGGGGTGGCTGTGTCTTTTTGATTTTCAGTTTTCCCAAGGTATATTCCCTAGACTGGAAGTGCCCTTGGCTCTGTAGCTCTGTTGTTTACTTGTTTTAGGGAACACAATGCACTCCTCCAGAGAGGCAGTTGGCAATTTACATCCCGCCCATCAGCATAACAAGGCTCCCTGTTCTCCAGGGCCTGTCTTGCCTTTCTGGTTTTTACACATTTTGTGGATGTCCCTTTTGACCGGTGGGAAGTGATACTTCTTTGTAGTGCAGATTTGCATTGCCCGCTTGCTTGCTTGGCCAAAAAGGGCGTATGCGTTTTCTCCTGAATATATTCAGGAGAAAACGCATACGCCCTTTTTGGCCAAGTGCATCATTGTCGAAGTTGTGCCCCTCTTCCTGTGCTTTAAAGGCGATTCCAACGTACCTCTTGAAATCTGTTTCCTGCTATTCTGCCTCGCTTTCAAGTCCGCCTCGTTGCCTTCCCTCAACAGATTTTTGGACGATAGTTGTCCTTTATTACTCGGCCAGTTTGTGAATTGCTGTGCCCCTGAGCTCCATTTTTCAACTCGTTTTTGGTGAGCTGACCGCAAGTCCAAAATTTTGGTTCAGGATCTATACTGATTCCCGGTGGGTGGCTGAGACTTTGGTTAATTCTTCTTCCTGCCGGGAAATTACAGTGATATGTGCCCGTCCAAATGCCTAACAGCTACTCTCTCATTGGTTCTCCCTCTTCCCTTTCATCCTCTGCCAAATTGGCAACCTGTGCGAACCAGGAGGTTAAAGGGGCTGTCTCTCCAAGTTGGGAGGTTGATAATAAAGCAGATGGAAAGTCAAACCGGAGCACCAGGAGAGGGACTATTCGTTGAGTTTTAGAAACCTTTCGTATTCACAGTGTGTCCGTTCTCTAGGATTCCCGTACATGGTATATCTGTAGTGATATTCCCTTCAACCTGGAGAGTTGGGACCCATGGAATGTGTGCCATGCATTATTGCTTTAAAGGGTCTGCATTTGCTCACCCAATCTCACCAATCCTCTCAGTCCCAAGTGTCCAGCCTTATGCCACATCCAGCTGTCATTGTAGATAGGGTCATTTCAGGTTTCATCAGAGACCCTGAAGGAATTGTAAAGAATTTCCCAGTTTTTTTGTTTTATTTTTGAAATTCCTTTTTATAGTGGGTTTGAGCTGATTCTCGCTGCCATATTTATCCCAGTCTAGACACACTTGATTCCCTTATGGAGACATATCAATACCTAGGTTTTAAGATTCTTACTAGTCAGATATATTCCTCTGCGGGAAATATGGGGTTTTGAGTCCCTTTCACTGAGGAAGGTGTAGGTCTTGTCTATTCCATAGTTGGTTTTTGGAACGGTACCTGTGCTTATATCAAACTCTGGTTTTATGCATCACCCCACCTCTCCTTCCCCCTTAAGCAGGCATAAGAGTGTTTTCTAAATGTGAGACACTGTTCTCTTTCCTAACTCAGTTCAAGTGTAGCCATGTTTACAGGATCTTCATAAGTGATATCTTATGATAAGTTTCTTTTTCTGTGTGACTTATTTCACTTAGAATCATCATACCTGAATCCACCCATTTTGCTGCTACTGGTCTTATGACATTGATTTCATGGCTGAGGGATATTCCATCGTACGTAAGTACCACAATTTTTTGAACCATTTTTATATTTCCTGGGATATTTAAGGTGTACCCAAGTTGAGGTCCTTGTAAGCAGTGCAGCCCTAAATTTTGGGGTGGCTGTGTCTTTTTGATTTTCAGTTTTCCCAAGGTATATTCCCTAGACTGGAAGTGCCCTTGGCTCTGTAGCTCTGTTGTTTACTTGTTTTAGGGAACACAATGCACGCCTCCAGAGAGGCAGTTGGCAATTTACATCCCGCCCATCAGCATAACAAGGCTCCCTGTTCTCCAGGGCCTGTCTTGCCTTTCTGGTTTTTACACATTTTGTGGATGTCCCTTTTGACCGGTGGGAAGTGATAGTTCTTTGTAGTGCAGATTTGCATTGCCCGCTTGCTTGCTTGGCCAAAAAGGGCGTATGCGTTTTCTCCTGAATATATTCAGGAGAAAACACATACGCCCTTTTTGGCCAAGTGCATCATTGTCGAAGTTGTGCCCCTCTTCCTGTGCTTTAAAGGCGATTCCAACGTACCTCTTGAAATCTGTTTCCTGCTATTCTGCCACGCTTTGAAGTCCGCCTCGTAGCCTTCCCTCAACAGATTTTTGGACGATAGTTGTCCTTTATTACTCGGCCAGTTTGTGAATTGCTGTGCCCCTGAGCTCCATTTTTCAACTCGTTTTTGGTGAGCTGACCGCAAGTCCAAAATTTTGGTTCAGGATCTATACTGATTCCCGGTGGGTGGCTGAGACTTTGGTTAATTCTTCTTCCTGCCGGGAAATTACAGTGATATGTGCCCGTCCAAATGCCTAACAGCTACTCTCTCATTGGTTCTCCCTCTTCCCTTTCATCCTCTGCCAAATTGGCAACCTGTGCGAACCAGGAGGTTAAAGGGGCTGTCTCTCCAAGTTGGGAGGTTGATAATAAAGCAGATGGAAAGTCAAACCGGAGCACCAGGAGAGGGACTATTCGTTGAGTTTTAGAAACCTTTCGTATTCACAGTGTGTCCGTTCTCTAGGATTCCCGTACATGTTATATCTGTAGTAATATTCCCTTCAACCTGGAGAGTTGGGACCCATGGAATGTGTGCCATGCATTATTGCTTTAAAGGGTCTGCATTTGCTCACCCAATCTCACCAATCCTCTCAGTCCCAAGTGTCCAGCCTTATGCCACATCCAGCTGTCATTGTAGATAGGGTCATTTCAGGTTTCATCAGAGACCCTGAAGGAATTGTAAAGAATTTCCCAGTTTTTTTGTTTTATTTTTGAAATTCCTTTTTATAGTGGGTTTGAGCTGATTCTCGCTGCCATATTTATCCCAGTCTAGACACACTTGATTCCCTTACGGAGACATATCAATACATAGGTTTTAAGATTCTTACTTTACTAGTCAGATATATTCCTCTGCGGGAAATATGGGGTTTTGAGTCCCTTTCACTGAGGAAGGTGTAGGTCTTGTCTATTCCATAGTTGGTTTTTGGAACGGTACCTGTGCTTATATCAAACTCTGGTTTTATGCATCACCCCACCTCTCCTTCCCCCTTAAGCAGGCATAAGAGTGTTTTCTAAATGTGAGACACTGTTCTCTTTCCTAACTCAGTTCAAGTGTAGCCATGTTTACAGGATCTTCATAAGTGATATCTTATGATAAGTTTCTTTTTCTGTGTGACTTATTTCACTTAGAATCATCGTACCTGAATCCACCCATTTTGCTGCTACTGGTCTTATGACATTGATTTCATGGCTGAGGGATATTCCATCGTACGTAAGTACCACAATTTTTTGAACCATTTTTATATTTCCTTGGATATTTAAGGTGTACCCAAGTTGAGGTCCTTGTAAGCAGTGCAGCCCTAAATTTTGGGGTGGCTGTGTCTTTTTGATTTTCAGTTTTCCCAAGGTATATTCCCTAGACTGGAAGTGCCCTTGGCTCTGTAGCTCTGTTGTTTACTTGTTTTAGGGAACACAATGCACTCCTCCAGAGAGGCAGTTGGCAATTTACATCCCGCCCATCAGCATAACAAGGCACCCTGTTCTCCAGGGCCTGTCTTGCCTTTCTGGTTTTTACACATTTTGTGGATGTCCCTTTTGACTGGTGGGAAGTGATACTTCTTTGTAGTGCAGATTTGCATTGCCCGCTTGCTTGCTTGGCCAAAAAGGGCGTATGCGTTTTCTCCTGAATATATTCAGGAGAAAACGCATACGCCCTTTTTGGCCAAGTGCATCATTGTCGAAGTTGTGCCCCTCTTCCTGTGCTTTAAAGGCAATTCCAACGTACCTCTTGAAATCTGTTTCCTGCTATTCTGCCACGCTTTGAAGTCCACCTCGTTGCCTTCCCTCAACAGACTTTTGGACGATAGTTGTCCTTTATTACTCGGCCAGTTTGTGAATTGCTGTGCCCCTGAGCTCCATTTTTCAACTCGTTTTTGGTGAGCTGACCGCAAGTCCAAAATTTTGGTTCAGGATCTATACTGATTCCCGGTGGGTGGCTGAGACTTTGGTTAATTCTTCTTCCTGCCGGGAAATTACAGTGATATGTGCCCGTCCAAATGCCTAACAGCTACTCTCTCATTGGTTCTCCCTCTTCCCTTTCATCCTCTGCCAAATTGGCAACCTGTGCGAACCAGGAGGTTAAAGGGGCTGTCTCTCCAAGTTGGGAGGTTGATAATAAAGCAGATGGAAAGTCAAACCGGAGCACCAGGAGAGGGACTATTCGTTGAGTTTTAGAAACCTTTCGTATTCACAGTGTGTCCGTTCTCTAGGATTCCCGTACATGTTATATCTGTAGTAATATTCCCTTCAACCTGGAGAGTTGGGACCCATGGAATGTGTGCCATGCATTATTGCTTTAAAGGGTCTGCATTTGCTCACCCAATCTCACCAATCCTCTCAGTCCCAAGTGTCCAGCCTTATGCCACATCCAGCTGTCATTGTAGATAGGGTCATTTCAGGTTTCATCAGAGACCCTGAAGGAATTGTAAAGAATTTCCCAGTTTTTTTGTTTTATTTTTGAAATTCCTTTTTATAGTGGGTTTGAGCTGATTCTCGCTGCCATATTTATCCCAGTCTAGACACACTTGATTCCCTTACGGAGACATATCAATACATAGGTTTTAAGATTCTTACTAGTCAGATATATTCCTCTGCGGGAAATATGGGGTTTTGAGTCCCTTTCACTGAGGAAGGTGTAGGTCTTGTCTATTCCATAGTTGGTTTTTGGAACGGTACCTGTGCTTATATCAAACTCTGGTTTTATGCATCACCCCACCTCTCCTTCCCCCTTAAGCAGGCATAAGAGTGTTTTCTAAATGTGAGACACTGTTCTCTTTCCTAACTCAGTTCAAGTGTAGCCATGTTTACAGGATCTTCATAAGTGATGTCTTATGATAAGTTTCTTTTTCTCTGTGACTTATTTCACTTAGAATCATCGTACCTGAATCCACCCATTTTGCTGCTACTGGTCTTATGACATTGATTTCATGGCTGAGGGATATTCCATCGTACGTAAGTACCACAATTTTTTGAACCATTTTTATATTTCCTGGGATATTTAAGGTGTACCCAAGTTGAGGTCCTTGTAAGCAGTGCAGCCCTAAATTTTGGGGTGGCTGTGTCTTTTTGATTTTCAGTTTTCCCAAGGTATATTCCCTAGACTGGAAGTGCCCTTGGCTCTGTAGCTCTGTTGTTTACTTGTTTTAGGGAACACAATGCACTCCTCCAGAGAGGCAGTTGGCAATTTACATCCCGCCCATCAGCATAACAAGGCTCCCTGTTCTCCAGGGCCTGTCTTGCCTTTCTGGTTTTTACACATTTTGTGGATGTCCCTTTTGACCGGTGGGAAGTGATACTTCTTTGTAGTGCAGATTTGCATTGCCCGCTTGCTTGCTTGGCCAAAAAGGGCGTATGCGTTTTCTCCTGAATATATTCAGGAGAAAACGCATACGCCCTTTTTGGCCAAGTGCATCATTGTCGAAGTTGTGCCCCTCTTCCTGTGCTTTAAAGGCGATTCCAACGTACCTCTTGAAATCTGTTTCCTGCTATTCTGCCTCGCTTTCAAGTCCGCCTCGTTGCCTTCCCTCAACAGATTTTTGGACGATAGTTGTCCTTTATTACTCGGCCAGTTTGTGAATTGCTGTGCCCCTGAGCTCCATTTTTCAACTCGTTTTTGGTGAGCTGACCGCAAGTCCAAAATTTTGGTTCAGGATCTATACTGATTCCCGGTGGGTGGCTGAGACTTTGGTTAATTCTTCTTCCTGCCGGGAAATTACAGTGATATGTGCCCGTCCAAATGCCTAACAGCTACTCTCTCATTGGTTCTCCCTCTTCCCTTTCATCCTCTGCCAAATTGGCAACCTGTGCGAACCAGGAGGTTAAAGGGGCTGTCTCTCCAAGTTGGGAGGTTGATAATAAAGCAGATGGAAAGTCAAACCGGAGCACCAGGAGAGGGACTATTCGTTGAGTTTTAGAAACCTTTCGTATTCACAGTGTGTCCGTTCTCTAGGATTCCCGTACATGGTATATCTGTAGTGATATTCCCTTCAACCTGGAGAGTTGGGACCCATGGAATGTGTGCCATGCATTATTGCTTTAAAGGGTCTGCATTTGCTCACCCAATCTCACCAATCCTCTCAGTCCCAAGTGTCCAGCCTTATGCCACATCCAGCTGTCATTGTAGATAGGGTCATTTCAGGTTTCATCAGAGACCCTGAAGGAATTGTAAAGAATTTCCCAGTATTTTTGTTTTATTTTTGAAATTCCTTTTTATAGTGGGTTTGAGCTGATTCTCGCTGCCATATTTATCCCAGTCTAGACACACTTGATTCCCTTATGGAGACATATCAATACCTAGGTTTTAAGATTCTTACTAGTCAGATATATTCCTCTGCGGGAAATATGGGGTTTTGAGTCCCTTTCACTGAGGAAGGTGTAGGTCTTGTCTATTCCATAGTTGGTTTTTGGAACGGTACCTGTGCTTATATCAAACTCTGGTTTTATGCATCACCCCACCTCTCCTTCCCCCTTAAGCAGGCATAAGAGTGTTTTCTAAATGTGAGACACTGTTCTCTTTCCTAACTCAGTTCAAGTGTAGCCATGTTTACAGGATCTTCATAAGTGATATCTTATGATAAGTTTCTTTTTCTGTGTGACTTATTTCACTTAGAATCATCATACCTGAATCCACCCATTTTGCTGCTACTGGTCTTATGACATTGATTTCATGGCTGAGGGATATTCCATCGTACGTAAGTACCACAATTTTTTGAACCATTTTTATATTTCCTGGGATATTTAAGGTGTACCCAAGTTGAGGTCCTTGTAAGCAGTGCAGCCCTAAATTTTGGGGTGGCTGTGTCTTTTTGATTTTCAGTTTTCCCAAGGTATATTCCCTAGACTGGAAGTGCCCTTGGCTCTGTAGCTCTGTTGTTTACTTGTTTTAGGGAACACAATGCACGCCTCCAGAGAGGCAGTTGGCAATTTACATCCCGCCCATCAGCATAACAAGGCTCCCTGTTCTCCAGGGCCTGTCTTGCCTTTCTGGTTTTTACACATTTTGTGGATGTCCCTTTTGACCGGTGGGAAGTGATAGTTCTTTGTAGTGCAGATTTGCATTGCCCGCTTGCTTGCTTGGCCAAAAAGGGCGTATGCGTTTTCTCCTGAATATATTCAGGAGAAAACACATACGCCCTTTTTGGCCAAGTGCATCATTGTCGAAGTTGTGCCCCTCTTCCTGTGCTTTAAAGGCGATTCCAACGTACCTCCTGAAATCTGTTTCCTGCTATTCTGCCACGCTTTGAAGTCCGCCTCGTAGCCTTCCCTCAACAGATTTTTGGACGATAGTTGTCCTTTATTACTCGGCCAGTTTGTGAATTGCTGTGCCCCTGAGCTCCATTTTTCAACTCGTTTTTGGTGAGCTGACCGCAAGTCCAAAATTTTGGTTCAGGATCTATACTGATTCCCGGTGGGTGGCTGAGACTTTGGTTAATTCTTCTTCCTGCCGGGAAATTACAGTGATATGTGCCCGTCCAAATGCCTAACAGCTACTCTCTCATTGGTTCTCCCTCTTCCCTTTCATCCTCTGCCAAATTGGCAACCTGTGCGAACCAGGAGGTTAAAGGGGCTGTCTCTCCAAGTTGGGAGGTTGATAATAAAGCAGATGGAAAGTCAAACCGGAGCACCAGGAGAGGGACTATTCGTTGAGTTTTAGAAACCTTTCGTATTCACAGTGTGTCCGTTCTCTAGGATTCCCGTACATGTTATATCTGTAGTAATATTCCCTTCAACCTGGAGAGTTGGGACCCATGGAATGTGTGCCATGCATTATTGCTTTAAAGGGTCTGCATTTGCTCACCCAATCTCACCAATCCTCTCAGTCCCAAGTGTCCAGCCTTATGCCACATCCAGCTGTCATTGTAGATAGGGTCATTTCAGGTTTCATCAGAGACCCTGAAGGAATTGTAAAGAATTTCCCAGTTTTTTTGTTTTATTTTTGAAATTCCTTTTTATAGTGGGTTTGAGCTGATTCTCGCTGCCATATTTATCCCAGTCTAGACACACTTGATTCCCTTACGGAGACATATCAATACATAGGTTTTAAGATTCTTACTTTACTAGTCAGATATATTCCTCTGCGGGAAATATGGGGTTTTGAGTCCCTTTCACTGAGGAAGGTGTAGGTCTTGTCTATTCCATAGTTGGTTTTTGGAACGGTACCTGTGCTTATATCAAACTCTGGTTTTATGCATCACCCCACCTCTCCTTCCCCCTTAAGCAGGCATAAGAGTGTTTTCTAAATGTGAGACACTGTTCTCTTTCCTAACTCAGTTCAAGTGTAGCCATGTTTACAGGATCTTCATAAGTGATATCTTATGATAAGTTTCTTTTTCTGTGTGACTTATTTCACTTAGAATCATCGTACCTGAATCCACCCATTTTGCTGCTACTGGTCTTATGACATTGATTTCATGGCTGAGGGATATTCCATCGTACGTAAGTACCACAATTTTTTGAACCATTTTTATATTTCCTGGGATATTTAAGGTGTACCCAAGTTGAGGTCCTTGTAAGCAGTGCAGCCCTAAATTTTGGGGTGGCTGTGTCTTTTTGATTTTCAGTTTTCCCAAGGTATATTCCCTAGACTGGAAGTGCCCTTGGCTCTGTAGCTCTGTTGTTTACTTGTTTTAGGGAACACAATGCACTCCTCCAGAGAGGCAGTTGTCAATTTACATCCCGCCCATCAGCATAACAAGGCACCCTGTTCTCCAGGGCCTGTCTTGCCTTTCTGGTTTTTACACATTTTGTGGATGTCCCTTTTGACCGGTGGGAAGTGATACTTCTTTGTAGTGCAGATTTGCATTGCCCGCTTGCTTGCTTGGCCAAAAAGGGCGTATGCGTTTTCTCCTGAATATATTCAGGAGAAAACGCATACGCCCTTTTTGGCCAAGTGCATCATTGTCGAAGTTGTGCCCCTCTTCCTGTGCTTTAAAGGCGATTCCAACTTACCTCTTGAAATCTGTTTCCTGCTATTCTGCCACGCTTTCAAGTCCGCCTCGTTGCCTTCCCTCAACAGATTTTTGGACGATAGTTGTCCTTTATTACTCGGCCAGTTTGTGAATTGCTGTGCCCCTGAGCTCCATTTTTCAACTCGTTTTTGGTGAGCTGACCGCAAGTCCAAAATTTTGGTTCAGGATCTATACTGATTCCCGGTGGGTGGCTGAGACTTTGGTTAATTCTTCTTCCTGCCAGGAAATTACAGTGATATGTGCCCGTCCAAATGCCTAACAGCTACTCTCTCATTGGTTCTCCCTCTTCCCTTTCATCCTCTGCCAAATTGGCAACCTGTGCGAACCAGGAGGTTAAAGGGGCTGTCTCTCCAAGTTGGGAGGTTGATAATAAAGCAGATGGAAAGTCAAACCGGAGCACCAGGAGAGGGACTATTCGTTGAGTTTTAGAAACCTTTCGTATTCACAGTGTGTCCGTTCTCTAGGATTCCCGTACATGTTATATCTGTAGTAATATTCCCTTCAACCTGGAGAGTTGGGACACATGGAATGTGTGCCATGCATTATTGTTTTAAAGGGTCTGCATTTGCTCACCCAATCTCACTAATCCTCTCAGTCCCAAGTGTTCAGCCTTATGCCACATCCAGCTGTCATTGTAGATAGGGTCATTTCAGGTTTCATCAGAGACCCTGAAGGAATTGTAAAGAATTTCCCAGTTTTTTTGTTTTATTTTTGAAATTCCTTTTTATAGTGGGTTTGAGCTGATTCTCGCTGCCATATTTATCCCAGTCTAGACACACTTGATTCCCTTATGGAGACATATCAATACATAGGTTTTAAGATTCTTACTAGTCAGATATATTCCTCTGCGGGAAATATGGGGTTTTGAGTCCCTTTCACTGAGGAAGGTGTAGGTCTTGTCTATTCCATAGTTGGTTTTTGGAACGGTACCTGTGCTTATATCAAACTCTGGTTTTATGCACCACCCCACCTCTCCTTCCCCCTTAAGCAGGCATAAGAGTGTTTTCTAAATGTGAGACACTGTTCTCTTTCCTAACTCAGTTCAAGTGTAGCCATGTTTACAGGATCTTCATAAGTGATATCTTATGATAAGTTTCTTTTTCTGTGTGACTTATTTCACTTAGAATCATCGCACCTGAATCCACCCATTTTGCTGCTACTGGTCTTATGACATTGATTTCATGGCTGAGGGATATTCCATCGTACGTAAGTACCACAATTTTTTGAACCATTTTTATATTTCCTGGGATATTTAAGGTGTACCCAAGTTGAGGTCCTTGTAAGCAGTGCAGCCCTAAATTTTGGGGTGGCTGTGTCTTTTTGATTTTCAGTTTTCCCAAGGTATATTCCCTAGACTGGAAGTGCCCTTGGCTCTGTAGCTCTGTTGTTTACTTGTTTTAGGGAACACAATGCACTCCTCCAGAGAGGCAGTTGGCAATTTACATCCCGCCCATCAGCATAACAAGGCACCCTGTTCTCCAGGGCCTGTCTTGCCTTTCTGGTTTTTACACATTTTGTGGATGTCCCTTTTGACTGGTGGGAAGTGATACTTCTTTGTAGTGCAGATTTGCATTGCCCGCTTGCTTGCTTGGCCAAAAAGGGCGTATGCGTTTTCTCCTGAATATATTCAGGAGAAAACGCATACGCCCTTTTTGGCCAAGTGCATCATTGTCGAAGTTGTGCCCCTCTTCCTGTGCTTTAAAGGCAATTCCAACGTACCTCTTGAAATCTGTTTCCTGCTATTCTGCCACGCTTTGAAGTCCACCTCGTTGCCTTCCCTCAACAGACTTTTGGACGATAGTTGTCCTTTATTACTCGGCCAGTTTGTGAATTGCTGTGCCCCTGAGCTCCATTTTTCAACTCGTTTTTGGTGAGCTGACCGCAAGTCCAAAATTTTGGTTCAGGATCTATACTGATTCCCGGTGGGTGGCTGAGACTTTGGTTAATTCTTCTTCCTGCCGGGAAATTACAGTGATATGTGCCCGTCCAAATGCCTAACAGCTACTCTCTCATTGGTTCTCCCTCTTCCCTTTCATCCTCTGCCAAATTGGCAACCTGTGCGAACCAGGAGGTTAAAGGGGCTGTCTCTCCAAGTTGGGAGGTTGATAATAAAGCAGATGGAAAGTCAAACCGGAGCACCAGGAGAGGGACTATTCGTTGAGTTTTAGAAACCTTTCGTATTCACAGTGTGTCCGTTCTCTAGGATTCCCGTACATGTTATATCTGTAGTAATATTCCCTTCAACCTGGAGAGTTGGGACCCATGGAATGTGTGCCATGCATTATTGCTTTAAAGGGTCTGCATTTGCTCACCCAATCTCACCAATCCTCTCAGTCCCAAGTGTCCAGCCTTATGCCACATCCAGCTGTCATTGTAGATAGGGTCATTTCAGGTTTCATCAGAGACCCTGAAGGAATTGTAAAGAATTTCCCAGTTTTTTTGTTTTATTTTTGAAATTCCTTTTTATAGTGGGTTTGAGCTGATTCTCGCTGCCATATTTATCCCAGTCTAGACACACTTGATTCCCTTACGGAGACATATCAATACATAGGTTTTAAGATTCTTACTAGTCAGATATATTCCTCTGCGGGAAATATGGGGTTTTGAGTCCCTTTCACTGAGGAAGGTGTAGGTCTTGTCTATTCCATAGTTGGTTTTTGGAACGGTACCTGTGCTTATATCAAACTCTGGTTTTATGCATCACCCCACCTCTCCTTCCCCCTTAAGCAGGCATAAGAGTGTTTTCTAAATGTGAGACACTGTTCTCTTTCCTAACTCAGTTCAAGTGTAGCCATGTTTACAGGATCTTCATAAGTGATGTCTTATGATAAGTTTCTTTTTCTCTGTGACTTATTTCACTTAGAATCATCGTACCTGAATCCACCCATTTTGCTGCTACTGGTCTTATGACATTGATTTCATGGCTGAGGGATATTCCATCGTACGTAAGTACCACAATTTTTTGAACCATTTTTATATTTCCTGGGATATTTAAGGTGTACCCAAGTTGAGGTCCTTGTAAGCAGTGCAGCCCTAAATTTTGGGGTGGCTGTGTCTTTTTGATTTTCAGTTTTCCCAAGGTATATTCCCTAGACTGGAAGTGCCCTTGGCTCTGTAGCTCTGTTGTTTACTTGTTTTAGGGAACACAATGCACTCCTCCAGAGAGGCAGTTGGCAATTTACATCCCGCCCATCAGCATAACATGGCTCCCTGTTCTCCAGGGCCTGTCTTGCCTTTCTGGTTTTTACACATTTTGTGGATGTCCCTTTTGACCGGTGGGAAGTGATACTTCTTTGTAGTGCAGATTTGCATTGCCCGCTTGCTTGCTTGGCCAAAAAGGGCGTATGCGTTTTCTCCTGAATATATTCAGGAGAAAACGCATACGCCCTTTTTGGCCAAGTGCATCATTGTCGAAGTTGTGCCCCTCTTCCTGTGCTTTAAAGGCGATTCCAACGTACCTCTTGAAATCTGTTTCCTGCTATTCTGCCTCGCTTTCAAGTCCGCCTCGTTGCCTTCCCTCAACAGATTTTTGGACGATAGTTGTCCTTTATTACTCGGCCAGTTTGTGAATTGCTGTGCCCCTGAGCTCCATTTTTCAACTCGTTTTTGGTGAGCTGACCGCAAGTCCAAAATTTTGGTTCAGGATCTATACTGATTCCCGGTGGGTGGCTGAGACTTTGGTTAATTCTTCTTCCTGCCGGGAAATTACAGTGATATGTGCCCGTCCAAATGCCTAACAGCTACTCTCTCATTGGTTCTCCCTCTTCCCTTTCATCCTCTGCCAAATTGGCAACCTGTGCGAACCAGGAGGTTAAAGGGGCTGTCTCTCCAAGTTGGGAGGTTGATAATAAAGCAGATGGAAAGTCAAACCGGAGCACCAGGAGAGGGACTATTCGTTGAGTTTTAGAAACCTTTCGTATTCACAGTGTGTCCGTTCTCTAGGATTCCCGTACATGGTATATCTGTAGTGATATTCCCTTCAACCTGGAGAGTTGGGACCCATGGAATGTGTGCCATGCATTATTGCTTTAAAGGGTCTGCATTTGCTCACCCAATCTCACCAATCCTCTCAGTCCCAAGTGTCCAGCCTTATGCCACATCCAGCTGTCATTGTAGATAGGGTCATTTCAGGTTTCATCAGAGACCCTGAAGGAATTGTAAAGAATTTCCCAGTATTTTTGTTTTATTTTTGAAATTCCTTTTTATAGTGGGTTTGAGCTGATTCTCGCTGCCATATTTATCCCAGTCTAGACACACTTGATTCCCTTATGGAGACATATCAATACCTAGGTTTTAAGATTCTTACTAGTCAGATATATTCCTCTGCGGGAAATATGGGGTTTTGAGTCCCTTTCACTGAGGAAGGTGTAGGTCTTGTCTATTCCATAGTTGGTTTTTGGAACGGTACCTGTGCTTATATCAAACTCTGGTTTTATGCATCACCCCACCTCTCCTTCCCCCTTAAGCAGGCATAAGAGTGTTTTCTAAATGTGAGACACTGTTCTCTTTCCTAACTCAGTTCAAGTGTAGCCATGTTTACAGGATCTTCATAAGTGATATCTTATGATAAGTTTCTTTTTCTCTGTGACTTATTTCACTTAGAATCATCATACCTGAATCCACCCATTTTGCTGCTACTGGTCTTATGACATTGATTTCATGGCTGAGGGATATTCCATCGTACGTAAGTACCACAATTTTTTGAACCATTTTTATATTTCCTGGGATATTTAAGGTGTACCCAAGTTGAGGTCCTTGTAAGCAGTGCAGCCCTAAATTTTGGGGTGGCTGTGTCTTTTTGATTTTCAGTTTTCCCAAGGTATATTCCCTAGACTGGAAGTGCCCTTGGCTCTGTAGCTCTGTTGTTTACTTGTTTTAGGGAACACAATGCACGCCTCCAGAGAGGCAGTTGGCAATTTACATCCCGCCCATCAGCATAACAAGGCTCCCTGTTCTCCAGGGCCTGTCTTGCCTTTCTGGTTTTTACACATTTTGTGGATGTCCCTTTTGACCGGTGGGAAGTGATAGTTCTTTGTAGTGCAGATTTGCATTGCCCGCTTGCTTGCTTGGCCAAAAAGGGCGTATGCGTTTTCTCCTGAATATATTCAGGAGAAAACACATACGCCCTTTTTGGCCAAGTGCATCATTGTCGAAGTTGTGCCCCTCTTCCTGTGCTTTAAAGGCGATTCCAACGTACCTCTTGAAATCTGTTTCCTGCTATTCTGCCACGCTTTGAAGTCCGCCTCGTAGCCTTCCCTCAACAGATTTTTGGACGATAGTTGTCCTTTATTACTCGGCCAGTTTGTGAATTGCTGTGCCCCTGAGCTCCATTTTTCAACTCGTTTTTGGTGAGCTGACCGCAAGTCCAAAATTTTGGTTCAGGATCTATACTGATTCCCGGTGGGTGGCTGAGACTTTGGTTAATTCTTCTTCCTGCCGGGAAATTACAGTGATATGTGCCCGTCCAAATGCCTAACAGCTACTCTCTCATTGGTTCTCCCTCTTCCCTTTCATCCTCTGCCAAATTGGCAACCTGTGCGAACCAGGAGGTTAAAGGGGCTGTCTCTCCAAGTTGGGAGGTTGATAATAAAGCAGATGGAAAGTCAAACCGGAGCACCAGGAGAGGGACTATTCGTTGAGTTTTAGAAACCTTTCGTATTCACAGTGTGTCCGTTCTCTAGGATTCCCGTACATGTTATATCTGTAGTAATATTCCCTTCAACCTGGAGAGTTGGGACCCATGGAATGTGTGCCATGCATTATTGCTTTAAAGGGTCTGCATTTGCTCACCCAATCTCACCAATCCTCTCAGTCCCAAGTGTCCAGCCTTATGCCACATCCAGCTGTCATTGTAGATAGGGTCATTTCAGGTTTCATCAGAGACCCTGAAGGAATTGTAAAGAATTTCCCAGTTTTTTTGTTTTATTTTTGAAATTCCTTTTTATAGTGGGTTTGAGCTGATTCTCGCTGCCATATTTATCCCAGTCTAGACACACTTGATTCCCTTACGGAGACATATCAATACATAGGTTTTAAGATTCTTACTTTACTAGTCAGATATATTCCTCTGCGGGAAATATGGGGTTTTGAGTCCCTTTCACTGAGGAAGGTGTAGGTCTTGTCTATTCCATAGTTGGTTTTTGGAACGGTACCTGTGCTTATATCAAACTCTGGTTTTATGCATCACCCCACCTCTCCTTCCCCCTTAAGCAGGCATAAGAGTGTTTTCTAAATGTGAGACACTGTTCTCTTTCCTAACTCAGTTCAAGTGTAGCCATGTTTACAGGATCTTCATAAGTGATATCTTATGATAAGTTTCTTTTTCTGTGTGACTTATTTCACTTAGAATCATCGTACCTGAATCCACCCATTTTGCTGCTACTGGTCTTATGACATTGATTTCATGGCTGAGGGATATTCCATCGTACGTAAGTACCACAATTTTTTGAACCATTTTTATATTTCCTGGGATATTTAAGGTGTACCCAAGTTGAGGTCCTTGTAAGCAGTGCAGCCCTAAATTTTGGGGTGGCTGTGTCTTTTTGATTTTCAGTTTTCCCAAGGTATATTCCCTAGACTGGAAGTGCCCTTGGCTCTGTAGCTCTGTTGTTTACTTGTTTTAGGGAACACAATGCACTCCTCCAGAGAGGCAGTTGTCAATTTACATCCCGCCCATCAGCATAACAAGGCACCCTGTTCTCCAGGGCCTGTCTTGCCTTTCTGGTTTTTACACATTTTGTGGATGTCCCTTTTGACCGGTGGGAAGTGATACTTCTTTGTAGTGCAGATTTGCATTGCCCGCTTGCTTGCTTGGCCAAAAAGGGCGTATGCGTTTTCTCCTGAATATATTCAGGAGAAAACGCATACGCCCTTTTTGGCCAAGTGCATCATTGTCGAAGTTGTGCCCCTCTTCCTGTGCTTTAAAGGCGATTCCAACTTACCTCTTGAAATCTGTTTCCTGCTATTCTGCCACGCTTTCAAGTCCGCCTCGTTGCCTTCCCTCAACAGATTTTTGGACGATAGTTGTCCTTTATTACTCGGCCAGTTTGTGAATTGCTGTGCCCCTGAGCTCCATTTTTCAACTCGTTTTTGGTGAGCTGACCGCAAGTCCAAAATTTTGGTTCAGGATCTATACTGATTCCCGGTGGGTGGCTGAGACTTTGGTTAATTCTTCTTCCTGCCAGGAAATTACAGTGATATGTGCCCGTCCAAATGCCTAACAGCTACTCTCTCATTGGTTCTCCCTCTTCCCTTTCATCCTCTGCCAAATTGGCAACCTGTGCGAACCAGGAGGTTAAAGGGGCTGTCTCTCCAAGTTGGGAGGTTGATAATAAAGCAGATGGAAAGTCAAACCGGAGCACCAGGAGAGGGACTATTCGTTGAGTTTTAGAAACCTTTCGTATTCACAGTGTGTCCGTTCTCTAGGATTCCCGTACATGTTATATCTGTAGTAATATTCCCTTCAACCTGGAGAGTTGGGACACATGGAATGTGTGCCATGCATTATTGTTTTAAAGGGTCTGCATTTGCTCACCCAATCTCACTAATCCTCTCAGTCCCAAGTGTTCAGCCTTATGCCACATCCAGCTGTCATTGTAGATAGGGTCATTTCAGGTTTCATCAGAGACCCTGAAGGAATTGTAAAGAATTTCCCAGTTTTTTTGTTTTATTTTTGAAATTCCTTTTTATAGTGGGTTTGAGCTGATTCTCGCTGCCATATTTATCCCAGTCTAGACACACTTGATTCCCTTATGGAGACATATCAATACATAGGTTTTAAGATTCTTACTAGTCAGATATATTCCTCTGCGGGAAATATGGGGTTTTGAGTCCCTTTCACTGAGGAAGGTGTAGGTCTTGTCTATTCCATAGTTGGTTTTTGGAACGGTACCTGTGCTTATATCAAACTCTGGTTTTATGCACCACCCCACCTCTCCTTCCCCCTTAAGCAGGCATAAGAGTGTTTTCTAAATGTGAGACACTGTTCTCTTTCCTAACTCAGTTCAAGTGTAGCCATGTTTACAGGATCTTCATAAGTGATATCTTATGATAAGTTTCTTTTTCTGTGTGACTTATTTCACTTAGAATCATCGCACCTGAATCCACCCATTTTGCTGCTACTGGTCTTATGACATTGATTTCATGGCTGAGGGATATTCCATCGTACGTAAGTACCACAATTTTTTGAACCATTTTTATATTTCCTGGGATATTTAAGGTGTACCCAAGTTGAGGTCCTTGTAAGCAGTGCAGCCCTAAATTTTGGGGTGGCTGTGTCTTTTTGATTTTCAGTTTTCCCAAGGTATATTCCCTAGACTGGAAGTGCCCTTGGCTCTGTAGCTCTGTTGTTTACTTGTTTTAGGGAACACAATGCACTCCTCCAGAGAGGCAGTTGGCAATTTACATCCCGCCCATCAGCATAACAAGGCTCCCTGTTCTCCAGGGCCTGTCTTGCCTTTCTGGTTTTTACATATTTTGTGGATGTCCCTTTTGACCGGTGGGAAGTGATACTTCTTTGTAGTGCAGATTTGCATTGCCCGCTTGCTTGCTTGGCCAAAAAGGGCGTATGCGTTTTCTCCTGAATATATTCAGGAGAAAACGCATACGCCCTTTTTGGCCAAGTGCATCATTGTCGAAGTTGTGCCCCTCTTCCTGTGCTTTAAAGGCGATTCCAACGTACCTCTTGAAATCTGTTTCCTGCTATTCTGCCTCGCTTTCAAGTCCGCCTCGTTGCCTTCCCTCAACAGATTTTTGGACGATAGTTGTCCTTTATTACTCGGCCAGTTTGTGAATTGCTGTGCCCCTGAGCTCCATTTTTCAACTCGTTTTTGGTGAGCTGACCGCAAGTCCAAAATTTTGGTTCAGGATCTATACTGATTCCCGGTGGGTGGCTGAGACTTTGGTTAATTCTTCTTCCTGCCGGGAAATTACAGTGATATGTGCCCGTCCAAATGCCTAACAGCTACTCTCTCATTGGTTCTCCCTCTTCCCTTTCATCCTCTGCCAAATTGGCAACCTGTGCGAACCAGGAGGTTAAAGGGGCTGTCTCTCCAAGTTGGGAGGTTGATAATAAAGCAGATGGAAAGTCAAACCGGAGCACCAGGAGAGGGACTATTCGTTGAGTTTTAGAAACCTTTCGTATTCACAGTGTGTCCGTTCTCTAGGATTCCCGTACATGTTATATCTGTAGTAATATTCCCTTCAACCTGGAGAGTTGGGACCCATGGAATGTGTGCCATGCATTATTGCTTTAAAGGGTCTGCATTTGCTCACCCAATCTCACCAATCCTCTCAGTCCCAAGTGTCCAGCCTTATGCCACATCCAGCTGTCATTGTAGATAGGGTCATTTCAGGTTTCATCAGAGACCCTGAAGGAATTGTAAAGAATTTCCCAGTTTTTTTGTTTTATTTTTGAAATTCCTTTTTATAGTGGGTTTGAGCTGATTCTCGCTGCCATATTTATCCCAGTCTAGACACACTTGATTCCCTTACGGAGACATATCAATACATAGGTTTTAAGATTCTTACTTTACTAGTCAGATATATTCCTCTGCGGGAAATATGGGGTTTTGAGTCCCTTTCACTGAGGAAGGTGTAGGTCTTGTCTATTCCATAGTTGGTTTTTGGAACGGTACCTGTGCTTATATCAAACTCTGGTTTTATGCATCACCCCACCTCTCCTTCCCCCTTAAGCAGGCATAAGAGTGTTTTCTAAATGTGAGACACTGTTCTCTTTCCTAACTCAGTTCAAGTGTAGCCATGTTTACAGGATCTTCATAAGTGATATCTTATGATAAGTTTCTTTTTCTGTGTGACTTATTTCACTTAGAATCATCGTACCTGAATCCACCCATTTTGCTGCTACTGGTCTTATGACATTGATTTCATGGCTGAGGGATATTCCATCGTACGTAAGTACCACAATTTTTTGAACCATTTTTATATTTCCTGGGATATTTAAGGTGTACCCAAGTTGAGGTCCTTGTAAGCAGTGCAGCCCTAAATTTTGGGGTGGCTGTGTCTTTTTGATTTTCAGTTTTCCCAAGGTATATTCCCTAGACTGGAAGTGCCCTTGGCTCTGTAGCTCTGTTGTTTACTTGTTTTAGGGAACACAATGCACTCCTCCAGAGAGGCAGTTGTCAATTTACATCCCGCCCATCAGCATAACAAGGCACCCTGTTCTCCAGGGCCTGTCTTGCCTTTCTGGTTTTTACACATTTTGTGGATGTCCCTTTTGACCGGTGGGAAGTGATACTTCTTTGTAGTGCAGATTTGCATTGCCCGCTTGCTTGCTTGGCCAAAAAGGGCGTATGCGTTTTCTCCTGAATATATTCAGGAGAAAACGCATACGCCCTTTTTGGCCAAGTGCATCATTGTCGAAGTTGTGCCCCTCTTCCTGTGCTTTAAAGGCGATTCCAACTTACCTCTTGAAATCTGTTTCCTGCTATTCTGCCACGCTTTCAAGTCCGCCTCGTTGCCTTCCCTCAACAGATTTTTGGACGATAGTTGTCCTTTATTACTCGGCCAGTTTGTGAATTGCTGTGCCCCTGAGCTCCATTTTTCAACTCGTTTTTGGTGAGCTGACCGCAAGTCCAAAATTTTGGTTCAGGATCTATACTGATTCCCGGTGGGTGGCTGAGACTTTGGTTAATTCTTCTTCCTGCCAGGAAATTACAGTGATATGTGCCCGTCCAAATGCCTAACAGCTACTCTCTCATTGGTTCTCCCTCTTCCCTTTCATCCTCTGCCAAATTGGCAACCTGTGCGAACCAGGAGGTTAAAGGGGCTGTCTCTCCAAGTTGGGAGGTTGATAATAAAGCAGATGGAAAGTCAAACCGGAGCACCAGGAGAGGGACTATTCGTTGAGTTTTAGAAACCTTTCGTATTCACAGTGTGTCCGTTCTCTAGGATTCCCGTACATGTTATATCTGTAGTAATATTCCCTTCAACCTGGAGAGTTGGGACACATGGAATGTGTGCCATGCATTATTGTTTTAAAGGGTCTGCATTTGCTCACCCAATCTCACTAATCCTCTCAGTCCCAAGTGTTCAGCCTTATGCCACATCCAGCTGTCATTGTAGATAGGGTCATTTCAGGTTTCATCAGAGACCCTGAAGGAATTGTAAAGAATTTCCCAGTTTTTTTGTTTTATTTTTGAAATTCCTTTTTATAGTGGGTTTGAGCTGATTCTCGCTGCCATATTTATCCCAGTCTAGACACACTTGATTCCCTTATGGAGACATATCAATACATAGGTTTTAAGATTCTTACTAGTCAGATATATTCCTCTGCGGGAAATATGGGGTTTTGAGTCCCTTTCACTGAGGAAGGTGTAGGTCTTGTCTATTCCATAGTTGGTTTTTGGAACGGTACCTGTGCTTATATCAAACTCTGGTTTTATGCACCACCCCACCTCTCCTTCCCCCTTAAGCAGGCATAAGAGTGTTTTCTAAATGTGAGACACTGTTCTCTTTCCTAACTCAGTTCAAGTGTAGCCATGTTTACAGGATCTTCATAAGTGATATCTTATGATAAGTTTCTTTTTCTGTGTGACTTATTTCACTTAGAATCATCGCACCTGAATCCACCCATTTTGCTGCTACTGGTCTTATGACATTGATTTCATGGCTGAGGGATATTCCATCGTACGTAAGTACCACAATTTTTTGAACCATTTTTATATTTCCTGGGATATTTAAGGTGTACCCAAGTTGAGGTCCTTGTAAGCAGTGCAGCCCTAAATTTTGGGGTGGCTGTGTCTTTTTGATTTTCAGTTTTCCCAAGGTATATTCCCTAGACTGGAAGTGCCCTTGGCTCTGTAGCTCTGTTGTTTACTTGTTTTAGGGAACACAATGCACTCCTCCAGAGAGGCAGTTGGCAATTTACATCCCGCCCATCAGCATAACAAGGCTCCCTGTTCTCCAGGGCCTGTCTTGCCTTTCTGGTTTTTACATATTTTGTGGATGTCCCTTTTGACCGGTGGGAAGTGATACTTCTTTGTAGTGCAGATTTGCATTGCCCGCTTGCTTGCTTGGCCAAAAAGGGCGTATGCGTTTTCTCCTGAATATATTCAGGAGAAAACGCATACGCCCTTTTTGGCCAAGTGCATCATTGTCGAAGTTGTGCCCCTCTTCCTGTGCTTTAAAGGCGATTCCAACGTACCTCTTGAAATCTGTTTCCTGCTATTCTGCCTCGCTTTCAAGTCCGCCTCGTTGCCTTCCCTCAACAGATTTTTGGACGATAGTTGTCCTTTATTACTCGGCCAGTTTGTGAATTGCTGTGCCCCTGAGCTCCATTTTTCAACTCGTTTTTGGTGAGCTGACCGCAAGTCCAAAATTTTGGTTCAGGATCTATACTGATTCCCGGTGGGTGGCTGAGACTTTGGTTAATTCTTCTTCCTGCCGGGAAATTACAGTGATATGTGCCCGTCCAAATGCCTAACAGCTACTCTCTCATTGGTTCTCCCTCTTCCCTTTCATCCTCTGCCAAATTGGCAACCTGTGCGAACCAGGAGGTTAAAGGGGCTGTCTCTCCAAGTTGGGAGGTTGATAATAAAGCAGATGGAAAGTCAAACCGGAGCACCAGGAGAGGGACTATTCGTTGAGTTTTAGAAACCTTTCGTATTCACAGTGTGTCCGTTCTCTAGGATTCCCGTACATGTTATATCTGTAGTAATATTCCCTTCAACCTGGAGAGTTGGGACCCATGGAATGTGTGCCATGCATTATTGCTTTAAAGGGTCTGCATTTGCTCACCCAATCTCACCAATCCTCTCAGTCCCAAGTGTCCAGCCTTATGCCACATCCAGCTGTCATTGTAGATAGGGTCATTTCAGGTTTCATCAGAGACCCTGAAGGAATTGTAAAGAATTTCCCAGTTTTTTTTGTTTTATTTTTGAAATTCCTTTTTATAGTGGGTTTGAGCTGATTCTCGCTGACATATTTATCCCAGTCTAGACACACTTGATTCCCTTACGGAGACATATCAATACATAGGTTTTAAGATTCTTACTTTACTAGTCAGATATATTCCTCTGCGGGAAATATGGGGTTTTGAGTCCCTTTCACTGAGGAAGGTGTAGGTCTTGTCTATTCCATAGTTGGTTTTTGGAACGGTACCTGTGCTTATATCAAACTCTGGTTTTATGCATCACCCCACCTCTCCTTCCCCCTTAAGCAGGCATAAGAGTGTTTTCTAAATGTGAGACACTGTTCTCTTTCCTAACTCAGTTCAAGTGTAGCCATGTTTACAGGATCTTCATAAGTGATATCTTATGATAAGTTTCTTTTTCTGTGTGACTTATTTCACTTAGAATCATCGTACCTGAATCCACCCATTTTGCTGCTACTGGTCTTATGACATTGATTTCATGGCTGAGGGATATTCCATCGTACGTAAGTACCACAATTTTTTGAACCATTTTTATATTTCCTGGGATATTTAAGGTGTACCCAAGTTGAGGTCCTTGTAAGCAGTGCAGCCCTAAATTTTGGGGTGGCTGTGTCTTTTTGATTTTCAGTTTTCCCAAGGTATATTCCCTAGACTGGAAGTGCCCTTGGCTCTGTAGCTCTGTTGTTTACTTGTTTTAGGGAACACAATGCACTCCTCCAGAGAGGCAGTTGTCAATTTACATCCCGCCCATCAGCATAACAAGGCACCCTGTTCTCCAGGGCCTGTCTTGCCTTTCTGGTTTTTACACATTTTGTGGATGTCCCTTTTGACCGGTGGGAAGTGATACTTCTTTGTAGTGCAGATTTGCATTGCCCGCTTGCTTGCTTGGCCAAAAAGGGCGTATGCGTTTTCTCCTGAATATATTCAGGAGAAAACGCATATGCCCTTTTTGGCCAAGTGCATCATTGTCGAAGTTGTGCCCCTCTTCCTGTGCTTTAAAGGCGATTCCAACTTACCTCTTGAAATCTGTTTCCTGCTATTCTGCCACGCTTTCAAGTCCGCCTCGTTGCCTTCCCTCAACAGATTTTTGGACGATAGTTGTCCTTTATTACTCGGCCAGTTTGTGAATTGCTGTGCCCCTGAGCTCCATTTTTCAACTCGTTTTTGGTGAGCTGACCGCAAGTCCAAAATTTTGGTTCAGGATCTATACTGATTCCCGGTGGGTGGCTGAGACTTTGGTTAATTCTTCTTCCTGCCAGGAAATTACAGTGATATGTGCCCGTCCAAATGCCTAACAGCTACTCTCTCATTGGTTCTCCCTCTTCCCTTTCATCCTCTGCCAAATTGGCAACCTGTGCGAACCAGGAGGTTAAAGGGGCTGTCTCTCCAAGTTGGGAGGTTGATAATAAAGCAGATGGAAAGTCAAACCGGAGCACCAGGAGAGGGACTATTCGTTGAGTTTTAGAAACCTTTCGTATTCACAGTGTGTCCGTTCTCTAGGATTCCCGTACATGTTATATCTGTAGTAATATTCCCTTCAACCTGGAGAGTTGGGACACATGGAATGTGTGCCATGCATTATTGTTTTAAAGGGTCTGCATTTGCTCACCCAATCTCACTAATCCTCTCAGTCCCAAGTGTTCAGCCTTATGCCACATCCAGCTGTCATTGTAGATAGGGTCATTTCAGGTTTCATCAGAGACCCTGAAGGAATTGTAAAGAATTTCCCAGTTTTTTTGTTTTATTTTTGAAATTCCTTTTTATAGTGGGTTTGAGCTGATTCTCGCTGCCATATTTATCCCAGTCTAGACACACTTGATTCCCTTATGGAGACATATCAATACATAGGTTTTAAGATTCTTACTAGTCAGATATATTCCTCTGCGGGAAATATGGGGTTTTGAGTCCCTTTCACTGAGGAAGGTGTAGGTCTTGTCTATTCCATAGTTGGTTTTTGGAACGGTACCTGTGCTTATATCAAACTCTGGTTTTATGCACCACCCCACCTCTCCTTCCCCCTTAAGCAGGCATAAGAGTGTTTTCTAAATGTGAGACACTGTTCTCTTTCCTAACTCAGTTCAAGTGTAGCCATGTTTACAGGATCTTCATAAGTGATATCTTATGATAAGTTTCTTTTTCTGTGTGACTTATTTCACTTAGAATCATCGCACCTGAATCCACCCATTTTGCTGCTACTGGTCTTATGACATTGATTTCATGGCTGAGGGATATTCCATCGTACGTAAGTACCACAATTTTTTGAACCATTTTTATATTTCCTGGGATATTTAAGGTGTACCCAAGTTGAGGTCCTTGTAAGCAGTGCAGCCCTAAATTTTGGGGTGGCTGTGTCTTTTTGATTTTCAGTTTTCCCAAGGTATATTCCCTAGACTGGAAGTGCCCTTGGCTCTGTAGCTCTGTTGTTTACTTGTTTTAGGGAACACAATGCACTCCTCCAGAGAGGCAGTTGGCAATTTACATCCCGCCCATCAGCATAACAAGGCTCCCTGTTCTCCAGGGCCTGTCTTGCCTTTCTGGTTTTTACACATTTTGTGGATGTCCCTTTTGACCGGTGGGAAGTGATACTTCTTTGTAGTGCAGATTTGCATTGCCCGCTTGCTTGCTTGGCCAAAAAGGGCGTATGCGTTTTCTCCTGAATATATTCAGGAGAAAACGCATACACCCTTTTTGGCCAAGTGCATCATTGTCGAAGTTGTGCCCCTCTTCCTGTGCTTTAAAGGCGATTCCAACGTACCTCTTGAAATCTGTTTCCTGCTATTCTGCCTCGCTTTCAAGTCCGCCTCGTTGCCTTCCCTCAACAGATTTTTGGACGATAGTTGTCCTTTATTACTCGGCCAGTTTGTGAATTGCTGTGCCCCTGAGCTCCATTTTTCAACTCGTTTTTGGTGAGCTGACCGCAAGTCCAAAATTTTGGTTCAGGATCTATACTGATTCCCGGTGGGTGGCTGAGACTTTGGTTAATTCTTCTTCCTGCCGGGAAATTACAGTGATATGTGCCCGTCCAAATGCCTAACAGCTACTCTCTCATTGGTTCTCCCTCTTCCCTTTCATCCTCTGCCAAATTGGCAACCTGTGCGAACCAGGAGGTTAAAGGGGCTGTCTCTCCAAGTTGGGAGGTTGATAATAAAGCAGATGGAAAGTCAAACCGGAGCACCAGGAGAGGGACTATTCGTTGAGTTTTAGAAACCTTTCGTATTCACAGTGTGTCCGTTCTCTAGGATTCCCGTACATGTTATATCTGTAGTAATATTCCCTTCAACCTGGAGAGTTGGGACCCATGGAATGTGTGCCATGCATTATTGCTTTAAAGGGTCTGCATTTGCTCACCCAATCTCACCAATCCTCTCAGTCCCAAGTGTCCAGCCTTATGCCACATCCAGCTGTCATTGTAGATAGGGTCATTTCAGGTTTCATCAGAGACCCTGAAGGAATTGTAAAGAATTTCCCAGTTTTTTTGTTTTATTTTTGAATTTCCTTTTTATAGTGGGTTTGAGCTGATTCTCGCTGCCATATTTATCCCAGTCTAGACACACTTGATTCCCTTACGGAGACATATCAATACATAGGTTTTAAGATTCTTACTTTACTAGTCAGATATATTCCTCTGCGGGAAATATGGGGTTTTGAGTCCCTTTCACTGAGGAAGGTGTAGCTCTTGTCTATTCCATAGTTGGTTTTTGGAACGGTACCTGTGCTTATATCAAACTCTGGTTTTATGCATCACCCCACCTCTCCTTCCCCCTTAAGCAGGCATAAGAGTGTTTTCTAAATGTGAGACACTGTTCTCTTTCCTAACTCAGTTCAAGTGTAGCCATGTTTACAGGATCTTCATAAGTGATATCTTATGATAAGTTTCTTTTTCTGTGTGACTTATTTCACTTAGAATCATCGTACCTGAATCCACCCATTTTGCTGCTACTGGTCTTATGACATTGATTTCATGGCTGAGGGATATTCCATCGTACGTAAGTACCACAATTTTTTGAACCATTTTTATATTTCCTGGGATATTTAAGGTGTACCCAAGTTGAGGTCCTTGTAAGCAGTGCAGCCCTAAATTTTGGGGTGGCTGTGTCTTTTTGATTTTCAGTTTTCCCAAGGTATATTCCCTAGACTGGAAGTGCCCTTGGCTCTGTAGCTCTGTTGTTTACTTGTTTTAGGGAACACAATGCACTCCTCCAGAGAGGCAGTTGGCAATTTACATCCCGCCCATCAGCATAACAAGGCACCCTGTTCTCCAGGGCCTGTCTTGCCTTTCTGGTTTTTACACATTTTGTGGATGTCCCTTTTGACTGGTGGGAAGTGATACTTCTTTGTAGTGCAGATTTGCATTGCCCGCTTGCTTGCTTGGCCAAAAAGGGCGTATGCGTTTTCTCCTGAATATATTCAGGAGAAAACACATACGCCCTTTTTGGCCAAGTGCATCATTGTCGAAGTTGTGCCCCTCTTCCTGTGCTTTAAAGGCGATTCCAACGTACCTCTTGAAATCTGTTTCCTGCTATTCTGCCACGCTTTCATGTCCGCCTCGTTGCCTTCCCTCAACAGATTTTTGGACGATAGTTGTCCTTTATTACTCGGCCAGTTTGTGAATTGCTGTGCCCCTGAGCTCCATTTTTCAACTCGTTTTTGGTGAGCTGACCGCAAGTCCAAAATTTTGGTTCAGGATCTATACTGATTCCCGGTGGGTGGCTGAGACTTTGGTTAATTCTTCTTCCTGCCGGGAAATTACAGTGATATGTGCCCGTCCAAATGCCTAACAGCTACTCTCTCATTGGTTCTCCCTCTTCCCTTTCATCCTCTGCCAAATTGGCAACCTGTGCGAACCAGGAGGTTAAAGGGGCTGTCTCTCCAAGTTGGGAGGTTGATAATAAAGCAGATGGAAAGTCAAACCAGAGCACCAGGAGAGGGACTATTCGTTGAGTTTTAGAAACCTTTCGTATTCACAGTGTGTCCGTTCTCTAGGATTCCCGTACATGTAATATCTGTAGTAATATTCCCTTCAACCTGGAGAGTTGGGACCCATGGAATGTGTGCCATGCATTATTGCTTTAAAGGGTCTGCATTTGCTCACCCAATCTCACCAATCCTCTCAGTCCCAAGTGTCCAGCCTTATGCCACATCCAGCTGTCATTGTAGATAGGGTCATTTCAGGTTTCATCAGAGACCCTGAAGGAATTGTAAAGAATTTCCCAGTTTTTTTGTTTTATTTTTGAAATTCCTGTTTATAGTGGGTTTGAGCTGATTCTCGCTGCCATATTTATCCCAGTCTAGACACACTTGATTCCCTTACGGACACATATCAATACATAGGTTTTAAGATTCTTACTAGTCAGATATATTCCTCTGCGGGAAATATGGGATTTTGAGTCCCTTTCACTGAGGAAGGTGTAGGTCTTGTCTATTCCATAGTTGGTTTTTGGAACGGTACCTGTGCTTATATCAAACTCTGGTTTTATGCATCACCCCACCTCTCCTTCCCCCTTAAGCAGGCATAAGAGTGTTTTCTAAATGTGAGACACTGTTCTCTTTCCTAACTCAGTTCAAGTGTAGCCATGTTTACAGGATCTTCATAAGTGATATCTTATGATAAGTTTCTTTTTCTGTGTGACTTATTTCACTTAGAATCATCATACCTGAATCCACCCATTTTGCTGCTACTGGTCTTATGACATTGATTTCATGGCTGAGGGATATTCCATCGTACGTAAGTACCACAATTTTTTGAACCATTTTTATATTTCCTGGGATATTTAAGGTGTACCCAAGTTGAGGTCCTTGTAAGCAGTGCAGCCCTAAATTTTGGGGTGGCTGTGTCTTTTTGATTTTCAGTTTTCCCAAGGTATATTCCCTAGACTGGAAGTGCCCTTGGCTCTGTAGCTCTGTTGTTTACTTGTTTTAGGGAACACAATGCACGCCTCCAGAGAGGCAGTTGGCAATTTACATCCCGCCCATCAGCATAACAAGGCTCCCTGTTCTCCAGGGCCTGTCTTGCCTTTCTGGTTTTTACACATTTTGTGGATGTCCCTTTTGACCGGTGGGAAGTGATAGTTCTTTGTAGTGCAGATTTGCATTGCCCGCTTGCTTGCTTGGCCAAAAAGGGCGTATGCGTTTTCTCCTGAATATATTCAGGAGAAAACACATACGCCCTTTTTGGCCAAGTGCATCATTGTCGAAGTTGTGCCCCTCTTCCTGTGCTTTAAAGGCGATTCCAACGTACCTCTTGAAATCTGTTTCCTGCTATTCTGCCACGCTTTGAAGTCCGCCTCGTTGCCTTCCCTCAACAGATTTTTGGACGATAGTTGTCCTTTATTACTCGGCCAGTTTGTGAATTGCTGTGCCCCTGAGCTCCATTTTTCAACTCGTTTTTGGTGAGCTGACCGCAAGTCCAAAATTTTGCTTCAGGATCTATACTGATTCCCGGTGGGTGGCTGAGACTTTGGTTAATTCTTCTTCCTGCCGGGAAATTACAGTGATATGTGCCCGTCCAAATGCCTAACAGCTACTCTCTCATTGGTTCTCCCTCTTCCCTTTCATCCTCTGCCAAATTGGCAACCTGTGCGAACCAGGAGGTTAAAGGGGCTGTCTCTCCAAGTTGGGAGGTTGATAATAAAGCAGATGGAAAGTCAAACCGGAGCACCAGGAGAGGGACTATTCGTTGAGTTTTAGAAACCTTTCGTATTCACAGTGTGTCCGTTCTCTAGGATTCCCGTACATGTTATATCTGTAGTAATATTCCCTTCAACCTGGAGAGTTGGGACCCATGGAATGTGTGCCATGCATTATTGCTTTAAAGGGTCTGCATTTGCTCACCCAATCTCACCAATCCTCTCAGTCCCAAGTGTCCAGCCTTATGCCACATCCAGCTGTCATTGTAGATAGGGTCATTTCAGGTTTCATCAGAGACCCTGAAGGAATTGTAAAGAATTTCCCAGTTTTTTTGTTTTATTTTTGAATTTCCTTTTTATAGTGGGTTTGAGCTGATTCTCGCTGCCATATTTATCCCAGTCTAGACACACTTGATTCCCTTACGGAGACATATCAATACATAGGTTTTAAGATTCTTACTTTACTAGTCAGATATATTCCTCTGCGGGAAATATGGGGTTTTGAGTCCCTTTCACTGAGGAAGGTGTAGGTCTTGTCTATTCCATAGTTGGTTTTTGGAACGGTACCTGTGCTTATATCAAACTCTGGTTTTATGCATCACCCCACCTCTCCTTCCCCCTTAAGCAGGCATAAGAGTGTTTTCTAAATGTGAGACACTGTTCTCTTTCCTAACTCAGTTCAAGTGTAGCCATGTTTACAGGATCTTCATAAGTGATATCTTATGATAAGTTTCTTTTTCTGTGTGACTTATTTCACTTAGAATCATCGTACCTGAATCCACCCATTTTGCTGCTACTGGTCTTATGACATTGATTTCATGGCTGAGGGATATTCCATCGTACGTAAGTACCACAATTTTTTGAACCATTTTTATATTTCCTGGGATATTTAAGGTGTACCCAAGTTGAGGTCCTTGTAAGCAGTGCAGCCCTAAATTTTGGGGTGGCTGTGTCTTTTTGATTTTCAGTTTTCCCAAGGTATATTCCCTAGACTGGAAGTGCCCTTGGCTCTGTAGCTCTGTTGTTTACTTGTTTTAGGGAACACAATGCACTCCTCCAGAGAGGCAGTTGGCAATTTACATCCCGCCCATCAGCATAACAAGGCACCCTGTTCTCCAGGGCCTGTCTTGCCTTTCTGGTTTTTACACATTTTGTGGATGTCCCTTTTGACTGGTGGGAAGTGATACTTCTTTGTAGTGCAGATTTGCATTGCCCGCTTGCTTGCTTGGCCAAAAAGGGCGTATGCGTTTTCTCCTGAATATATTCAGGAGAAAACACATACGCCCTTTTTGGCCAAGTGCATCATTGTCGAAGTTGTGCCCCTCTTCCTGTGCTTTAAAGGCGATTCCAACGTACCTCTTGAAATCTGTTTCCTGCTATTCTGCCACGCTTTCATGTCCGCCTCGTTGCCTTCCCTCAACAGATTTTTGGACGATAGTTGTCCTTTATTACTCGGCCAGTTTGTGAATTGCTGTGCCCCTGAGCTCCATTTTTCAACTCGTTTTTGGTGAGCTGACCGCAAGTCCAAAATTTTGGTTCAGGATCTATACTGATTCCCGGTGGGTGGCTGAGACTTTGGTTAATTCTTCTTCCTGCCGGGAAATTACAGTGATATGTGCCCGTCCAAATGCCTAACAGCTACTCTCTCATTGGTTCTCCCTCTTCCCTTTCATCCTCTGCCAAATTGGCAACCTGTGCGAACCAGGAGGTTAAAGGGGCTGTCTCTCCAAGTTGGGAGGTTGATAATAAAGCAGATGGAAAGTCAAACCGGAGCACCAGGAGAGGGACTATTCGTTGAGTTTTAGAAACCTTTCGTATTCACAGTGTGTCCGTTCTCTAGGATTCCCGTACATGTTATATCTGTAGTAATATTCCCTTCAACCTGGAGAGTTGGGACCCATGGAATGTGTGCCATGCATTATTGCTTTAAAGGGTCTGCATTTGCTCACCCAATCTCACCAATCCTCTCAGTCCCAAGTGTCCAGCCTTATGCCACATCCAGCTGTCATTGTAGATAGGGTCATTTCAGGTTTCATCAGAGACCCTGAAGGAATTGTAAAGAATTTCCCAGTTTTTTTGTTTTATTTTTGAAATTCCTTTTTATAGTGGGTTTGAGCTGATTCTCGCTGCCATATTTATCCCAGTCTAGACACACTTGATTCCCTTACGGAGACATATCAATACATAGGTTTTAAGATTCTTACTAGTCAGATATATTCCTCTGCGGGAAATATGGGGTTTTGAGTCCCTTTCACTGAGGAAGGTGTAGGTCTTGTCTATTCCATAGTTGGTTTTTGGAACGGTACCTGTGCTTATATCAAACTCTGGTTTTATGCATCACCCCACCTCTCCTTCCCCCTTAAGCAGGCATAAGAGTGTTTTCTAAATGTGAGACACTGTTCTCTTTCCTAACTCAGTTCAAGTGTAGCCATGTTTACAGGATCTTCATAAGTGATGTCTTATGATAAGTTTCTTTTTCTCTGTGACTTATTTCACTTAGAATCATCGTACCTGAATCCACCCATTTTGCTGCTACTGGTCTTATGACATTGATTTCATGGCTGAGGGATATTCCATCGTACGTAAGTACCACAATTTTTTGAACCATTTTTATATTTCCTGGGATATTTAAGGTGTACCCAAGTTGAGGTCCTTGTAAGCAGTGCAGCCCTAAATTTTGGGGTGGCTGTGTCTTTTTGATTTTCAGTTTTCCCAAGGTATATTCCCTAGACTGGAAGTGCCCTTGGCTCTGTAGCTCTGTTGTTTACTTGTTTTAGGGAACACAATGCACTCCTCCAGAGAGGCAGTTGGCAATTTACATCCCGCCCATCAGCATAACAAGGCTCCCTGTTCTCCAGGGCCTGTCTTGCCTTTCTGGTTTTTACACATTTTGTGGATGTCCCTTTTGACCGGTGGGAAGTGATACTTCTTTGTAGTGCAGATTTGCATTGCCCGCTTGCTTGCTTGGCCAAAAAGGGCGTATGCGTTTTCTCCTGAATATATTCAGGAGAAAACGCATACGCCCTTTTTGGCCAAGTGCATCATTGTCGAAGTTGTGCCCCTCTTCCTGTGCTTTAAAGGCGATTCCAACGTACCTCTTGAAATCTGTTTCCTGCTATTCTGCCTCGCTTTCAAGTCCGCCTCGTTGCCTTCCCTCAACAGATTTTTGGACGATAGTTGTCCTTTATTACTCGGCCAGTTTGTGAATTGCTGTGCCCCTGAGCTCCATTTTTCAACTCGTTTTTGGTGAGCTGACCGCAAGTCCAAAATTTTGGTTCAGGATCTATACTGATTCCCGGTGGGTGGCTGAGACTTTGGTTAATTCTTCTTCCTGCCGGGAAATTACAGTGATATGTGCCCGTCCAAATGCCTAACAGCTACTCTCTCATTGGTTCTCCCTCTTCCCTTTCATCCTCTGCCAAATTGGCAACCTGTGCGAACCAGGAGGTTAAAGGGGCTGTCTCTCCAAGTTGGGAGGTTGATAATAAAGCAGATGGAAAGTCAAACCGGAGCACCAGGAGAGGGACTATTCGTTGAGTTTTAGAAACCTTTCGTATTCACAGTGTGTCCGTTCTCTAGGATTCCCGTACATGGTATATCTGTAGTGATATTCCCTTCAACCTGGAGAGTTGGGACCCATGGAATGTGTGCCATGCATTATTGCTTTAAAGGGTCTGCATTTGCTCACCCAATCTCACCAATCCTCTCAGTCCCAAGTGTCCAGCCTTATGCCACATCCAGCTGTCATTGTAGATAGGGTCATTTCAGGTTTCATCAGAGACCCTGAAGGAATTGTAAAGAATTTCCCAGTTTTTTTGTTTTATTTTTGAAATTCCTTTTTATAGTGGGTTTGAGCTGATTCTCGCTGCCATATTTATCCCAGTCTAGACACACTTGATTCCCTTATGGAGACATATCAATACCTAGGTTTTAAGATTCTTACTAGTCACATATATTGCTCTGCGGGAAATATGGGGTTTTGAGTCCCTTTCACTGAGGAAGGTGTAGGTCTTGTCTATTCCATAGTTGGTTTTTGGAACGGTACCTGTGCTTATATCAAACTCTGGTTTTATGCATCACCCCACCTCTCCTTCCCCCTTAAGCAGGCATAAGAGTGTTTTCTAAATGTGAGACACTGTTCTCTTTCCTAACTCAGTTCAAGTGTAGTCATGTTTACAGGATCTTCATAAGTGATATCTTATGATAAGTTTCTTTTTCTGTGTGACTTATTTCACTTAGAATCATCGTACCTGAATCCACCCATTTTGCTGCTACTGGTCTTATGACATTGATTTCATGGCTGAGGGATATTCCATCGTACGTAAGTACCACAATTTTTTGAACCATTTTTATATTTCCTGGGATATTTAAGGTGTACCCAAGTTGAGGTCCTTGTAAGCAGTGCAGCCCTAAATTTTGGGGTGGCTGTGTCTTTTTGATTTTCAGTTTTCCCATGGTATATTCCCTAGACTGGAAGTGCCCTTGGCTCTGTAGCTCTGTTGTTTACTTGTTTTAGGGAACACAATGCACTCCTCCAGAGAGGCAGTTGGCAATTTACATCCCGCCCATCAGCATAACAAGGCACCCTGTTCTCCAGGGCCTGTCTTGCCTTTCTGGTTTTTACACATTTTGTGGATGTCCCTTTTGACTGGTGGGAAGTGATACCTCTTTGTAGTGCAGATTTGCATTGCCCGCTTGCTTGCTTGGCCAAAAAGGGCGTATGCGTTTTCTCCTGAATATATTCAGGAGAAAACGCATACGCCCTTTTTGGCCAAGTGCATCATTGTCGAAGTTGTGCCCCTCTTCCTGTGCTTTAAAGGCAATTCCAACGTACCTCTTGAAATCTGTTTCCTGCTATTCTGCCACGCTTTGAAGTCCGCCTCGTTGCCTTCCCTCAACAGACTTTTGGACGATAGTTGTCCTTTATTACTCGGACAGTTTGTGAATTGCTGTGCCCCTGAGCTCCATTTTTCAACTCGTTTTTGGTGAGCTGACCGCAAGTCCAAAATTTTGGTTCAGGATCTATACTGATTCCCGGTGGGTGGCTGAGACTTTGGTTAATTCTTCTTCCTGCCGGGAAATTACAGTGATATGTGCCCGTCCAAATGCCTAACAGCTACTCTCTCATTGGTTCTCCCTCTTCCCTTTCATCCTCTGCCAAATTGGCAACCTGTGCGAACCAGGAGGTTAAAGGGGCTGTCTCTCCAAGTTGGGAGGTTGATAATAAAGCAGATGGAAAGTCAAACCGGAGCACCAGGAGAGGGACTATTCGTTGAGTTTTAGAAACCTTTCGTATTCACAGTGTGTCCGTTCTCTAGGATTCCCGTACATGTTATATCTGTAGTAATATTCCCTTCAACCTGGAGAGTTGGGACCCATGGAATGTGTGCCATGCATTATTGCTTTAAAGGGTCTGCATTTGCTCACCCAATCTCACCAATCCTCTCAGTCCCAAGTGTCCAGCCTTATGCCACATCCAGCTGTCATTGTAGATAGGGTCATTTCAGGTTTCATCAGAGACCCTGAAGGAATTGTAAAGAATTTCCCAGTTTTTTTGTTTTATTTTTGAAATTCCTTTTTATAGTGGGTTTGAGCTGATTCTCGCTGCCATATTTATCCCAGTCTAGACACACTTGATTCCCTTACGGAGACATATCAATACATAGGTTTTAAGATTCTTACTAGTCAGATATATTCCTCTGCGGGAAATATGGGGTTTTGAGTCCCTTTCACTGAGGAAGGTGTAGGTCTTGTCTATTCCATAGTTGGTTTTTGGAACGGTACCTGTGCTTATATCAAACTCTGGTTTTATGCATCACCCCACCTCTCCTTCCCCCTTAAGCAGGCATAAGAGTGTTTTCTAAATGTGAGACACTGTTCTCTTTCCTAACTCAGTTCAAGTGTAGCCATGTTTACAGGATCTTCATAAGTGATATCTTATGATAAGTTTCTTTTTCTGTGTGACTTATTTCACTTAGAATCATCGTACCTGAATCCACCCATTTTGCTGCTACTGGTCTTATGACATTGATTTCATGGCTGAGGGATATTCCATCGTACGTAAGTACCACAATTTTTTGAACCATTTTTATATTTCCTGGGATATTTAAGGTGTACCCAAGTGGAGGTCTTTGTAAGCAGTGCAGCCCTAAATTTTGGGGTGGCTGTGTCTTTTTGATTTTCAGTTTTCCCAAGGTATATTCCCTAGACTGGAAGTGCCCTTGGCTCTGTAGCTCTGTTGTTTACTTGTTTTAGGGAACACAATGCACTCCTCCAGAGAGGCAGTTGGCAATTTACATCCCGCCCATCAGCATAACAAGTCTCCCTGTTCTCCAGGGCCTGTCTTGCCTTTCTGGTTTTTACACATTTTGTGGATGTCCCTTTTGACCGGAGGGAAGTGATACTTCTTTGTAGTGCAGAATTGCATTGCCCGCTTGCTTGCTTGGCCAAAAAGGGCGTATGCGTTTTCTCCTGAATATATTCAGGAGAAAACGCATACGCCCTTTTTGGCCAAGTGCATCATTGTCGAAGTTGTGCCCCTCTTCCTGTGCTTTAAAGGCGATTCCAACGTACCTCTTGAAATCTGTTTCCTGCTATTCTGCCTCGCTTTCAAGTCCACCTCGTTGCCTTCCCTCAACAGATTTTTGGACGATAGTTGTCCTTTATTACTCGGCCAGTTTGTGAATTGCTGTGCCCCTGAGCTCCATTTTTCAACTCGTTTTTGTGAGCTGACCGCAAGTCCAAAATTTTGGTTCAGGATCTATACTGATTCCCGGTGGGTGGCTGAGACTTTGGTTAATTCTTCTTCCTGCCGGGAAATTACAGTGATATGTGCCCGTCCAAATGCCTAACAGCTACTCTCTCATTGGTTCTCCCTCTTCCCTTTCATCCTCTGCCAAATTGGCAACCTGTGCGAACCAGGAGGTTAAAGGGGCTGTCTCTCCAAGTTGGGAGGTTGATAATAAAGCAGATGGAAAGTCAAACCGGAGCACCAGGAGAGGGACTATTCGTTGAGTTTTAGAAACCTTTCGTATTCACAGTGTGTCCGTTCTCTAGGATTCCCGTACATGTTATATCTGTAGTAATATTCCCTTCAACCTGGAGAGTTGGGACCCATGGAATGTGTGCCATGCATTATTGCTTTAAAGGGTCTGCATTTGCTCACCCAATCTCACTAATCCTCTCAGTCCCAAGTGTCCAGCCTTATGCCACATCCAGCTGTCATTGTAGATAGGGTCATTTCAGGTTTCATCAGAGACCCTGAAGGAATTGTAAAGAATTTCCCAGTTTTTTTGTTTTATTTTTGAAATTCCTTTTTATAGTGGGTTTGAGCTGATTCTCGCTGCCATATTTATCCCAGTCTAGACACACTTGATTCCCTTACGGAGACATATCAATACATAGGTTTTAAGATTCTTACTAGTCAGATATATTCCTCTGCGGGAAATATGGGGTTTTGAGTCCCTTTCACTGAGGAAGGTGTAGGTCTTGTCTATTCCATAGTTGGTTTTTGGAACGGTACCTTTGCTTATATCAAACTCTGGTTTTATGCATCACCCCACCTCTCCTTCCCCCTTAAGCAGGCATAAGAGTGTTTTCTAAATGTGAGACACTGTTCTCTTTCCTAACTCAGTTCAAGTGTAGCCATGTTTACAGGATCTTCATAAGTGATGTCTTATGATAAGTTTCTTTTTCTCTGTGACTTATTTCACTTAGAATCATCGTACCTGAATCCACCCATTTTGCTGCTACTGGTCTTATGACATTGATTTCATGGCTGAGGGATATTCCATCGTACGTAAGTACCACAATTTTTTGAACCATTTTTATATTTCCTGGGATATTTAAGGTGTACCCAAGTTGAGGTCCTTGTAAGCAGTGCAGCCCTAAATTTTGGGGTGGCTGTGTCTTTTTGATTTTCAGTTTTCCCAAGGTATATTCCCTAGACTGGAAGTGCCCTTGGCTCTGTAGCTCTGTTGTTTACTTGTTTTAGGGAACACAATGCACTCCTCCAGAGAGGCAGTTGGCAATTTACATCCCGCCCATCAGCATAACAAGGCTCCCTGTTCTCCAGGGCCTGTCTTGCCTTTCTGGTTTTTACACATTTTGTGGATGTCCCTTTTGACCGGTGGGAAGTGATACTTCTTTGTAGTGCAGATTTGCATTGCCCGCTTGCTTGCTTGGCCAAAAAGGGCGTATGCGTTTTCTCCTGAATATATTCAGGAGAAAACGCATACGCCCTTTTTGGCCAAGTGCATCATTGTCGAAGTTGTGCCCCTCTTCCTGTGCTTTAAAGGCGATTCCAACGTACCTCTTGAAATCTGTTTCCTGCTATTCTGCCTCGCTTTCAAGTCCGCCTCGTTGCCTTCCCTCAACAGATTTTTGGACGATAGTTGTCCTTTATTACTCGGCCAGTTTGTGAATTGCTGTGCCCCTGAGCTCAATTTTTCAACTCGTTTTTGGTGAGCTGACCGCAAGTCCAAAATTTTGGTTCAGGATCTATACTGATTCCCGGTGGGTGGCTGAGACTTTGGTTAATTCTTCTTCCTGCCGGGAAATTACAGTGATATGTGCCCGTCCAAATGCCTAACAGCTACTCTCTCATTGGTTCTCCCTCTTCCCTTTCATCCTCTGCCAAATTGGCAACCTGTGCGAACCAGGAGGTTAAAGGGGCTGTCTCTCCAAGTTGGGAGGTTGATAATAAAGCAGATGGAAAGTCAAACCGGAGCACCAGGAGAGGGACTATTCGTTGAGTTTTAGAAACCTTTCGTATTCACAGTGTGTCCGTTCTCTAGGATTCCCGTACATGTTATATCTGTAGTAATATTCCCTTCAACCTGGAGAGTTGGGACCCATGGAATGTGTGCCATGCATTATTGCTTTAAAGGGTCTGCATTTGCTCACCCAATCTCACCAATCCTCTCAGTCCCACGTGTCCAGCCTTATGCCACATCCAACTGTCATTGTAGATAGGGTCATTTCAGGTTTCATCAGAGACCCTGAAGGAATTGTAAAGAATTTCCCAGTTTTTTTGTTTTATTTTTGAAATTCCTTTTTATAGTGGGTTTGAGCTGATTCTCGCTGCCATATTTATCCCAGTCTAGACACACTTGATTCCCTTACGGAGACATATCAATACATAGCTTTTAAGATTCTTACTAGTCAGATATATTCCTCTGCGGGAAATATGGGGTTTTGAGTCCCTTTCACTGAGGAAGGTGTAGGTCTTGTCTATTCCATAGTTGGTTTTTGGAACGGTACCTGTGCTTATATCAAACTCTGGTTTTATGCATCACCCCACCTCTCCTTCCCCCTTAAGCAGGCATAAGAGTGTTTTCTAAATGTGAGACACTGTTCTCTTTCCTAACTCAGTTCAAGTGTAGCCATGTTTACAGGATCTTCATAAGTGATATCTTATGATAATTTTCTTTTTCTGTGTGACTTATTTCACTTAGAATCATCGTACCTGAATCCACCCATTTTGCTGCTACTGGTCTTATGACATTGATTTCATGGCTGAGGGATATTCCATCGTACGTAAGTACCACAATTTTTTGAACCATTTTTATATTTCCTGGGATATTTAAGGTGTACCCAAGTGGAGGTCTTTGTAAGCAGTGCAGCCCTAAATTTTGGGGTGGCTGTGTCTTTTTGATTTTCAGTTTTCCCAAGGTATATTCCCTAGACTGGAAGTGCCCTTGGCTCTGTAGCTCTGTTGTTTACTTGTTTTAGGGAACACAATGCACTCCTCCAGAGAGGCAGTTGGCAATTTACATCCCGCCCATCAGCATAACAAGTCTCCCTGTTCTCCAGGGCCTGTCTTGCCTTTCTGGTTTTTACACATTTTGTGGATGTCCCTTTTGACCGGAGGGAAGTGATACTTCTTTGTAGTGCAGAATTGCATTGCCCGCTTACTTGCTTGGCCAAAAAGGGCGTATGCGTTTTCTCCTGAATATATTCAGGAGAAAACGCATACGCCCTTTTTGGCCAAGTGCATCATTGTCGAAGTTGTGCCCCTCTTCCTGTGCTTTAAAGGCGATTCCAACGTACCTCTTGAAATCTGTTTCCTGCTATTCTGCCTCGCTTTCAAGTCCACCTCGTTGCCTTCCCTCAACAGATTTTTGGACGATAGTTGTCCTTTATTACTCGGCCAGTTTGTGAATTGCTGTGCCCCTGAGCTCCATTTTTCAACTCGTTTTTGGTGAGCTGACCGCAAGTCCAAAATTTTGGTTCAGGATCTATACTGATTCCCGGTGGGTGGCTGAGACTTTGGTTAATTCTTCTTCCTGCCGGGAAATTACAGTGATATGTGCCCGTCCAAATGCCTAACAGCTACTCTCTCATTGGTTCTCCCTCTTCCCTTTCATCCTCTGCCAAATTGGCAACCTGTGCGAACCAGGAGGTTAAAGGGGCTGTCTCTCCAAGTTGGGAGGTTGATAATAAAGCAGATGGAAAGTCAAACCGGAGCACCAGGAGAGGGACTATTCGTTGAGTTTTAGAAACCTTTCGTATTCACAGTGTGTCCGTTCTCTAGGATTCCCGTACATGTTATATCTGTAGTAATATTCCCTTCAACCTAGAGAGTTGGGACCCACGGAATGTGTGCTATGCATTATTGCTTTAAAGGGTCTGCATTTGCTCACCCAATCTCACTAATCCTCTCAGTCCCAAGTGTCCAGCCTTATGCCACATCCAGCTGTCATTGTAGATAGGGTCATTTCAGGTTTCATCAGAGACCCTGAAGGAATTGTAAAGAATTTCCCAGTTTTTTTGTTTTATTTTTGAAATTCCTTTTTATAGTGGGTTTGAGCTGATTCTCGCTGCCATATTTATCCCAGTCTAGACACACTTGATTCCCTTACGGAGACATATCAATACATAGGTTTTAAGATTCTTACTAGTCAGATATATTCCTCTGCGGGAAATATGGGGTTTTGAGTCCCTTTCACTGAGGAAGGTGTAGGTCTTGTCTATTCCATAGTTGGTTTTTGGAACGGTACCTTTGCTTATATCAAACTCTGGTTTTATGCATCACCCCACCTCTCCTTCCCCCTTAAGCAGGCATAAGAGTGTTTTCTAAATGTGAGACACTGTTCTCTTTCCTAACTCATTTCAAGTGTAGCCATGTTTACAGGATCTTCATAAGTGATATCTTATGATAAGTTTCTTTTTCTGTGTGACTTATTTCACTTAGAATCATCGTACCTGAATCCACCCATTTTGCTGCTACTGGTCTTATGACATTGATTTCATGGCTGAGGGATATTCCATCGTACGTAAGTACCACAATTTTTTGAACCATTTTTATATTTCCTGGGATATTTAAGGTGTACCCAAGTTGAGGTCCTTGTAAGCAGTGCAGCCCTAAATTTTGGGGTGGCTGTGTCTTTTTGATTTTCAGTTTTCCCAAGGTATATTCCCTAGACTGGAAGTGCCCTTGGCTCTGTAGCTCTGTTGTTTACTTGTTTTAGGGAACACAATGCACTCCTCCAGAGAGGCAGTTGGCAATTTACATCCCGCCCATCAGCATAACAAGGCTCCCTGTTCTCCAGGGCCTGTCTTGCCTTTCTGGTTTTTACACATTTTGTGGATGTCCCTTTTGACCGGTGGGAAGTGATACTTCATTGCAGTGCAGATTTGCATTGCCCGCTTGCTTGCTTGGCCAAAAAGGGCGTATGCGTTTTCTCCTGAATATATTCAGGAGAAAACGCATACGCCCTTTTTGGCCAAGTTCATAATTGTCGAAGTTGTGCCCCTCTTCCTGTGCTTTAAAGGCGATTCCAACGTACCTCTTGAAATCTGTTTCCTGCTATTCTGCCTCGCTTTCAAGTCCGCCTCGTTGCCTTCCCTCAACAGATTTTTGGACGATAGTTGTCCTTTATTACTCGGCCAGTTTGTGAATTGCTGTGCCCCTGAGCTCAATTTTTCAACTCGTTTTTGGTGAGCTGACCGCAAGTCCAAAATTTTGGTTCAGGATCTATACTGATTCCCGGTGGGTGGCTGAGACTTTGGTTAATTCTTCTTCCTGCCGGGAAATTACAGTGATATGTGCCCGTCCAAATGCCTAACAGCTACTCTCTCATTGGTTCTCCCTCTTCCCTTTCATCCTCTGCCAAATTGGCAACCTGTGCGAACCAGGAGGTTAAAGGGGCTGTCTCTCCAAGTTGGGAGGTTGATAATAAAGCAGATGGAAAGTCAAACCGGAGCACCAGGAGAGGGACTATTCGTTGAGTTTTAGAAACCTTTCGTATTCACAGTGTGTCCGTTCTCTAGGATTCCCGTACATGTTATATCTGTAGTAATATTCCCTTCAACCTGGAGAGTTGGGACCCATGGAATGTGTGCCATGCATTATTGCTTTAAAGGGTCTGCATTTGCTCACCCAATCTCACCAATCCTCTCAGTCCCAAGTGTCCAGCCTTATGCCACATCCAGCTGTCATTGTAGATAGGGTCATTTCAGGTTTCATCAGAGACCCTGAAGGAATTGTAAAGAATTTCCCAGTTTTTTTGTTTTATTTTTGAAATTCCTTTTTATAGTGGGTTTGAGCTGATTCTCGCTGCCATATTTATCCCAGTCTAGACACACTTGATTCCCTTACGGAGACATATCAATACGTAGCTTTTAAGATTCTTACTAGTCAGATATATTCCTCTGCGGGAAATATGGGGTTTTGAGTCCCTTTCACTGAGGAAGGTGTAGGTCTTGTCTATTCCATAGTTGGTTTTTGGAACGGTACCTGTGCTTATATCAAACTCTGGTTTTATGCATCACCCCACCTCTCCTTCCCCCTTAAGCAGGCATAAGAGTGTTTTCTAAATGTGAGACACTGTTCTCTTTCCTAACTCAGTTCAAGTGTAGCCATGTTTACAGGATCTTCATAAGTGATATCTTATGATAAGTTTCTTTTTCTGTGTGACTTATTTCACTTAGAATCATCGTACCTGAATCCACCCATTTTGCTGCTACTGGTCTTATGACATTGATTTCATGGCTGAGGGATATTCCATCGTACGTAAGTACCACAATTTTTTGAACCATTTTTATATTTCCTGGGATATTTAAGGTGTACCCAAGTTGAGGTCCTTGTAAGCAGTGCAGCCCTAAATTTTGGGGTGGCTGTGTCTTTTTGATTTTCAGTTTTCCCAAGGTATATTCCCTAGACTGGAAGTGCCCTTGGCTCTGTAGCTCTGTTGTTTACTTGTTTTAGGGAACACAATGCACTCCTCCAGAGAGGCAGTTGGCAATTTACATCCCGCCCATCAGCATAACAAGTCTCCCTGTTCTCCAGGGCCTGTCTTGCCTTTCTGGTTTTTACACATTTTGTGGATGTCCCTTTTGACCGGAGGGAAGTGATACTTCTTTGTAGTGCAGAATTGCATTGCCCGCTTGCTTGCTTGGCCAAAAAGGGCGTATGCGTTTTCTCCTGAATATATTCAGGAGAAAACGCATACGCCCTTTTTGGCCAAGTGCATCATTGTCGAAGTTGTGCCCCTCTTCCTGTGCTTTAAAGGCGATTCCAACTTACCTCTTGAAATCTGTTTCCTGCTATTCTGCCTCGCTTTCAAGTCCGCCTCGTTGCCTTCCCTCAACAGATTTTTGGACGATAGTTGTCCTTTATTACTCGGCCAGTTTGTGAATTGCTGTGCCCCTGAGCTCCATTTTTCAACTCGTTTTTGGTGAGCTGACCGCAAGTCCAAAATTTTGGTTCAGGATCTATACTGATTCCCGGTGGGTGGCTGAGACTTTGGTTAATTCTTCTTCCTGCCGGGAAATTACAGTGATATGTGCCCGTCCAAATGCCTAACAGCTACTCTCTCATTGGTTCTCCCTCTTCCCTTTCATCCTCTGCCAAATTGGCAACCTGTGCGAACCAGGAGGTTAAAGGGGCTGTCTCTCCAAGTTGGGAGGTTGATAATAAAGCAGATGGAAAGTCAAACCGGAGCACCAGGAGAGGGACTATTCGTTGAGTTTTAGAAACCTTTCGTATTCACAGTGTGTCCGTTCTCTAGGATTCCCGTACATGTTATATCTGTAGTAATATTCCCTTCAACCTGGAGAGTTGGGACCCATGGAATGTGTGCCATGCATTATTGCTTTAAAGGGTCTGCATTTGCTCACCCAATCTCACTAATCCTCTCAGTCCCAAGTGTCCAGCCTTATGCCACATCCAGCTGTCATTGTAGATAGGGTCATTTCAGGTTTCATCAGAGACCCTGAAGGAATTGTAAAGAATTTCCCAGTTTTTTTGTTTTATTTTTGAAATTCCTTTTTATAGTGGGTTTGAGCTGATTCTCGCTGCCATATTTATCCCAGTCTAGACACACTTGATTCCCTTACGGAGACATATCAATACATAGGTTTTAAGATTCTTACTAGTCAGATATATTCCTCTGCGGGAAATATGGGGTTTTGAGTCCCTTTCACTGAGGAAGGTGTAGGTCTTGTCTATTCCATAGTTGGTTTTTGGAACGGTACCTTTGCTTATATCAAACTCTGGTTTTATGCATCACCCCACCTCTCCTTCCCCCTTAAGCAGGCATAAGAGTGTTTTCTAAATGTGAGACACTGTTCTCTTTCCTAACTCATTTCAAGTGTAGCCATGTTTACAGGATCTTCATAAGTGATATCTTATGATAAGTTTCTTTTTCTGTGTGACTTATTTCACTTAGAATCATCGTACCTGAATCCACCCATTTTGCTGCTACTGGTCTTATGACATTGATTTCATGGCTGAGGGATATTCCATCGTACGTAAGTACCACAATTTTTTGAACCATTTTTATATTTCCTGGGATATTTAAGGTGTACCCAAGTTGAGGTCCTTGTAAGCAGTGCAGCCCTAAATTTTGGGGTGGCTGTGTCTTTTTGATTTTCAGTTTTCCCAAGGTATATTCCCTAGACTGGAAGTGCCCTTGGCTCTGTAGCTCTGTTGTTTACTTGTTTTAGGGAACACAATGCACTCCTCCAGAGAGGCATTTGGCAATTTACATCCCGCCCATCAGCATAACAAGGCTCCCTGTTCTCCAGGGCCTGTCTTGCCTTTCTGGTTTTTACACATTTTGTGGATGTCCCTTTTGACCGGTGGGAAGTGATACTTCTTTGTAGTGCAGATTTGCATTGCCCGCTTGCTTGCTTGGCCAAAAAGGGCGTATGCGTTTTCTCCTGAATATATTCAGGAGAAAACGCATACGCCCTTTTTGGCCAAGTTCATCATTGTCGAAGTTGTGCCCCTCTTCCTGTGCTTTAAAGGCGATTCCAACGTACCTCTTGAAATCTGTTTCCTGCTATTCTGCCTCGCTTTCAAGTCCGCCTCGTTGCCTTCCCTCAACAGATTTTTGGACGATAGTTGTCCTTTATTACTCGGCCAGTTTGTGAATTGCTGTGCCCCTGAGCTCCATTTTTCAACTCGTTTTTGGTGAGCTGACCGCAAGTCCAAAATTTTGGTTCAGGATCTATACTGATTCCCGGTGGGTGGCTGAGACTTTGGTTAATTCTTCTTCCTGCCGGGAAATTACAGTGATATGTGCCCGTCCAAATGCCTTACAGCTACTCTCTCATTGGTTCTCCCTCTTCCCTTTCATCCTCTGCCAAATTGGCAACCTGTGCGAACCAGGAGGTTAAAGGGGCTGTCTCTCCAAGTTGGGAGGTTGATAATAAAGCAGATGGAAAGTCAAACCGGAGCACCAGGAGAGGGACTATTCGTTGAGTTTTAGAAACCTTTTGTATTCACAGTGTGTCCGTTCTCTAGGATTCCCGTACATGTTATATCTGTAGTAATATTCCCTTCAACCTGGAGAGTTGGGACTCATGGAATGTGTGCCATGCATTATTGCTTTAAAGGGTCTGCATTTGCTCACCCAATCTCACCAATCCTCTCAGTCCCAAGTGTCCAGCCTTATGCCACATCCAGCTGTCATTGTAGATAGGGTCATTTCAGGTTTCATCAGAGACCCTGAAGGAATTGTAAAGAATTTCCCAGTTTTTTTGTTTTATTTTTGAAATTCCTTTTTATAGTGGGTTTGAGCTGATTCTCGCTGCCATATTTATCCCAGTCTAGACACACTTGATTCCCTTACGGAGACATATCAATACGTAGCTTTTAAGATTCTTACTAGTCAGATATATTCCTCTGCGGGAAATATGGGGTTTTGAGTCCCTTTCACTGAGGAAGGTGTAGGTCTTGTCTATTCCATAGTTGGTTTTTGGAACGGTACCTGTGCTTATATCAAACTCTGGTTTTATGCATCACCCCACCTCTCCTTCCCCCTTAAGCAGGCATAAGAGTGTTTTCTAAATGTGAGACACTGTTCTCTTTCCTAACTCATTTCAAGTGTAGCCATGTTTACAGGATCTTCATAAGTGATATCTTATGATAAGTTTCTTTTTCTGTGTGACTTATTTCACTTAGAATCATCGTACCTGAATCCACCCATTTTGCTGCTACTGGTCTTATGACATTGATTTCATGGCTGAGGGATATTCCATCGTACGTAAGTACCACAATTTTTTGAACCATTTTTATATTTCCTGGGATATTTAAGGTGTACCCAAGTTGAGGTCCTTGTAAGCAGTGCAGCCCTAAATTTTGGGGTGGCTGTGTCTTTTTGATTTTCAGTTTTCCCAAGGTATATTCCCTAGACAGGAAGTGCCCTTGGCTCTGTAGCTCTGTTGTTTACTTGTTTTAGGGAACACAATGCACTCCTCCAGAGAGGCAGTTGGCAATTTACATCCCGCCCATCAGCATAACAAGGCTCCCTGTTCTCCAGGGCCTGTCTTGCCTTTCTGGTTTTTACACATTTTGTGGATGTCCCTTTTGACCGGTGGGAAGTGATACTTCTTTGTAGTGCAGATTTGCATTGCCCGCTTGCTTGCTTGGCCAAAAAGGGCGTATGCGTTTTCTCCTGAATATATTCAGGAGAAAACGCATACGCCCTTTTTGGCCAAGTGCATCATTGTCGAAGTTGTGCCCCTCTTCCTGTGCTTTAAAGGTGATTCCAACGTACCTCTTGAAATCTGTTTCCTGCTATTCTGCCTCGCTTTCAAGTCCGCCTCGTTGCCTTCCCTCAACAGATTTTTGGACGATAGTTGTCCTTTATTACTCAGCCAGTTTGTGAATTGCTGTGCCCCTGAGCTCCATTTTTCAACTCGTTTTTAGTGAGCTGACCGCAAGTCCAAAATTTTGGTTCAGGATCTATACTGATTCCCGGTGGGTGGCTGAGACTTTGGTTAATTCTTCTTCCTGCCGGGAAATTACAGTGATATGTGCCCGTCCAAATGCCTAACAGCTACTCTCTCATTGGTTCTCCCTCTTCCCTTTCATCCTCTGCCAAATTGGCAACCTGTGCGAACCAGGAGGTTAAAGGGGCTGTCTCTCCAAGTTGGGAGGTTGATAATAAAGCAGATGGAAAGTCAAACCGGAGCACCAGGAGAGGGACTATTCGTTGAGTTTTAGAAACCTTTCGTATTCACAGTGTGTCCGTTCTCTAGGATTCCCGTACATGTTATATCTGTAGTAATATTCCCTTCAACCTGGAGAGTTGGTACCCATGGAATGTGTGCCATGCATTATTGCTTTAAATGGTCTGCATTTGTTCACCCAATCTCACCAATCCTCTCAGTCCAAAGTGTCCAGCCTTATGCCACATCCAGCTGTCATTGTAGATAGGGTCATTTCAGGTTTCATCAGAGACCCTGAAGGAATTGTAAAGAATTTCCCAGTTTTTTTGTTTTATTTTTGAAATTCCTTTTTATAGTGGGTTTGAGCTGATTCTCGCTGCCATATTTATCCCAGTCTAGACACACTTGATTCCCTTACGGAGACATATCAATACGTAGCTTTTAAGATTCTTACTAGTCAGATATATTCCTCTGCGGGAAATATGGGGTTTTGAGTCCCTTTCACTGAGGAAGGTGTAGGTCTTGTCTATTCCATAGTTGGTTTTTGGAACGGTACCTGTGCTTATATCAAACTCTGGTTTTATGCATCACCCCACCTCTCCTTCCCCCTTAAGCAGGCATAAGAGTGTTTTCTAAATGTGAGACACTGTTCTCTTTCCTAACTCAGTTCAAGTGTAGCCATGTTTACAGGATCTTCATAAGTGATATCTTATGATAAGTTTCTTTTTCTGTGTGGCTTATTTCACTTAGAATCATCGTACCTGAATCCACCCATTTTGCTGCTACTGGTCTTATGACATTGATTTCATGGCTGAGGGATATTCCATCGTACGTAAGTACCACAATTTTTTGAACCATTTTTATATTTCCTGGGATATTTAAGGTGTACCCAAGTTGAGGTCCTTGTAAGCAGTGCAGCCCTAAATTTTGGGGTGGCTGTGTCTTTTTGATTTTCAGTTTTCCCAAGGTATATTCCCTAGACTGGAAGTGCCCTTGGCTCTGTAGCTCTGTTGTTTACTTGTTTTAGGGAACACAATGCACTCCTCCAGAGAGGCAGTTGGCAATTTACATCCCGCCCATCAGCATAACAAGGCTCCCTGTTCTCCAGGGCCTGTCTTGCCTTTCTGGTTTTTACACATTTTGTGGATGTCCCTTTTGACCGGTGGGAAGTGATACTTCTTTGTAGTGCAGATTTGCATTGCCCGCTTTCTTGCTTGGCCAAAAAGGGCGTATGCGTTTTCTCCTGAATATATTCAGGAGAAAACGCATACGCCCTTTTTGGCCAAGTGCATCATTGTCGAAGTTGTGCCCCTCTTCCTGTGCTTTAAAGGCGATTCCAACGTACCTCTTGAAATCTGTTTCCTGCTATTCTGCCTCGCTTTCAAGTCCGCCTCGTTGCCTTCCCTCAACAGATTTTTGGACGATAGTTGTCCTTTATTACTCGGCCAGTTTGTGAATTGCTGTGCCCCTGAGCTCCATTTTTCAACTCGTTTTTGGTGAGCTGACCGCAAGTCCAAAATTTTGGTTCAGGATCTATACTGATTCCCGGTGGGTGGCTGAGACTTTGGTTAATTCTTCTTCCTGCCGGGAAATTACAGTGATATGTGCCCGTCCAAATGCCTAACAGCTACTCTCTCATTGGTTCTCCCTCTTCCCTTTCATCCTCTGCCAAATTGGCAACCTGTGCGAACCAGGAGGTTAAAGGGGCTGTCTCTCCAAGTTGGGAGGTTGATAATAAAGCAGATGGAAAGTCAAACCGGAGCACCAGGAGAGGGACTATTCGTTGAGTTTTAGAAACCTTTCATATTCACAGTGTGTCCGTTCTCTAGGATTCCCGTACATGTTATATCTGTAGTAATATTCCCTTCAACCTGGAGAGTTGGGACCCATGGAATGTGTGCCATGCATTATTGCTTTAAAGGGTCTGCATTTGCTCACCCAATCTCACCAATCCTCTCAGTCCCAAGTGTCCAGCCTTATGCCACATCCAGCTGTCATTGTAGATAGGGTCATTTCAGGTTTCATCAGAGACCCTGAAGGAATTGTAAAGAATTTCCCAGTTTTTTTGTTTTATTTTTGAAATTCCTTTTTATAGTGGGTTTGAGCTGATTCTCGCTGCCATATTTATCCCAGTCTAGACACACTTGATTCCCTTACGGAGACATATCAATACATAGGTTTTAAGATTCTTACTAGTCAGATATATTCCTCTGCGGGAAATATGGGGTTTTGAGTCCCTTTCACTGAGGAAGGTGTAGGTCTTGTCTATTCCATAGTTGGTTTTTGGAACGGTACCTGTGCTTATATCAAACTCTGGTTTTATGCATCACCCCACCTCTCCTTCCCCCTTAAGCAGGCATAAGAGTGTTTTCTAAATGTGAGACACTGTTCTCTTTCCTAACTCAGTTCAAGTGTAGCCATGTTTACAGGATCTTCATAAGTGATATCTTATGATAAGTTTCTTTTTCTGTGTGACTTATTTCACTTAGAATCATCGTACCTGAATACACCCATTTTGCTGCTACTGGTCTTATGACATTGATTTCATGGCTGAGGGATATTCCATCGTACGTAAGTACCACAATTTTTTGAACCATTTTTATATTTCCTGGGATATTTAAGGTGTACCCAAGTTGAGGTCCTTGTAAGCAGTGCAGCCCTAAATTTTGGGGTGGCTGTGTCTTTTTGATTTTCAGTTTTCCCAAGGTATATTCCCTAGACTGGAAGTGCCCTTGGCTCTGTAGCTCTGTTGTTTACTTGTTTTAGGGAACACAATGCACGCCTCCAGAGAGGCAGTTGGCAATTTACATCCCGCCCATCAGCATAACAAGGCTCCCTGTTCTCCAGGGCCTGTCTTGCCTTTCTGGTTTTTACACATTTTGTGGATGTCCCTTTTGACCGGTGGGAAGTGATACTTCTTTGTAGTGCAGATTTGCATTGCCCGCTTGCTTGCTTGGCCAAAAAGGGCGTATGCGTTTTCTCCTGAATATATTCAGGAGAAAACGCATACGCCCTTTTTGGCCAAGTGCATCATTGTCGAAGTTGTGCCCCTCTTCCTGTGCTTTAAAGGCGATTCCAACGTACCTCTTGAAATCTGTTTCCTGCTATTCTGCCACGCTTTGAAGTCCGCCTCGTTGCCTTCCCTCAACAGATTTTTGGACGATAGTTGTCCTTTATTACTCGGCCAGTTTGTGAATTGCTGTGCCCCTGAGCTCCATTTTTCAACTCGTTTTTGGTGAGCTGACCGCAAGTCCAAAATTTTGGTTCAGGATCTATACTGATTCCCGGTGGGTGGCTGAGACTTTGGTTAATTCTTCTTCCTGCCGGGAAATTACAGTGATATGTGCCCGTCCAAATGCCTAACAGCTACTCTCTCATTGGTTCTCCCTCTTCCCTTTCATCCTCTGCCAAATTGGCAACCTGTGCGAACCAGGAGGTTAAAGGGGCTGTCTCTCCAAGTTGGGAGGTTGATAATAAAGCAGATGGAAAGTCAAACCGGAGCACCAGGAGAGGGACTATTCGTTGAGTTTTAGAAACCTTTCGTATTCACAGTGTGTCCGTTCTCTAGGATTCCCGTACATGTTATATCTGTAGTAATATTCCCTTCAACCTGGAGAGTTGGGACCCATGGAATGTGTGCCATGCATTATTGCTTTAAAGGGTCTGCATTTGCTCACCCAATCTCACCAATCCTCTCAGTCCCAAGTGTCCAGCCTTATGCCACATCCAGCTGTCATTGTAGATAGGGTCATTTCAGGTTTCATCAGAGACCCTGAAGGAATTGTAAAGAATTTCCCAGTTTTTTTGTTTTATTTTTGAAATTCCTTTTTATAGTGGGTTTGAGCTGATTCTCGCTGCCATATTTATCCCAGTCTAGACACACTTGATTCCCTTACGGAGACATATCAATACATAGGTTTTAAGATTCTTACTAGTCAGATATATTCCTCTGCGGGAAATATGGGGTTTTGAGTCCCTTTCACTGAGGAAGGTGTAGGTCTTGTCTATTCCATAGTTGGTTTTTGGAATGGTACCTGTGCTTATATCAAACTCTGGTTTTATGCATCACCCCACCTCTCCTTCCCCCTTAAGCAGGCATAAGAGTGTTTTCTAAATGTGAGACACTGTTCTCTTTCCTAACTCAGTTCAAGTGTAGCCATGTTTACAGGATCTTCATAAGTGATATCTTATGATAAGTTTCTTTTTCTGTGTGACTTATTTCACTTAGAATCATCGTACCTGAATCCACCCATTTTGCTGCTACTGGTCTTATGACATTGATTTCATGGCTGAGGGATATTCCATCGTACGTAAGTACCACAATTTTTTGAACCATTTTTATATTTCCTGGGATATTTAAGGTGTACCCAAGTTGAGGTCCTTGTAAGCAGTGCAGCCCTAAATTTTGGGGTGGCTGTGTCTTTTTGATTTTCAGTTTTCCCAAGGTATATTCCCTAGACTGGAAGTGCCCTTGGCTCTGTAGCTCTGTTGTTTACTTGTTTTAGGGAACACAATGCACTCCTCCAGAGAGGCAGTTGGCAATTTACATCCCGCCCATCAGCATAACAAGTCTCCGTGTTCTCCAGGGCCTGTCTTGCCTTTCTGGTTTTTACATATTTTGTGGATGTCCCTTTTGACCGGAGGGAAGCGATACTTCTTTGTAGTGCAGAATTGCATTGCCCGCTTGCTTGCTTGGCCAAAAAGGGCGTATGCGTTTTCTCCTGAATATATTCAGGAGAAAACGCATACGCCCTTTTTGGCCAAGTGCATCATTGTCGAAGTTGTGCCCCTCTTCCTGTGCTTTAAAGGCGATTCCAACGTACCTCTTGAAATCTGTTTCCTGCTATTCTGCCTCGCTTTCAAGTCCGCCTCGTTGCCTTCCCTCAACAGATTTTTGGACGATAGTTGTCCTTTATTACTCGGCCAGTTTGTGAATTGCTGTGCCCCTGAGCTCCATTTTTCAACTCGTTTTTGGTGAGCTGACCGCAAGTCCAAAATTTTGGTTCAGGATCTATACTGATTCCCGGTGGGGGGCTGAGACTTTGGTTAATTCTTCTTCCTGCCGGGAAATTACAGTGATATGTGCCCGTCCAAATGCCTAACAGCTACTCTCTCATTGGTTCTCCCTCTTCCCTTTCATCCTCTGCCAAATTGGCAACCTGTGCGAACCAGGAGGTTAAAGGGGCTGTCTCTCCAAGTTGGGAGGTTGATAATAAAGCAGATGGAAAGTCAAACCGGAGCACCAGGAGAGGGACTATTCGTTGAGTTTTAGAAACCTTTCGTATTCACAGTGTGTCCGTTCTCTAGGATTCCCGTACATGTTATATCTGTAGTAATATTCCCTTCAACCTGGAGAGTTGGGACCCATGGAATGTGTGCCATGCATTATTGCTTTAAAGGGTCTGCATTTGCTCACCCAATCTCACTAATCCTCTCAGTCCCAAGTGTCCAGCCTTATGCCACATCCAGCTGTCATTGTAGATAGGGTCATTTCAGGTTTCATCAGAGACCCTGAAGGAATTGTAAAGAATTTCCCAGTTTTTTTGTTTTATTTTTGAAATTCCTTTTTATAGTGGGTTTGAGCTGATTCTCGCTGCCATATTTATCCCAGTCTAGACACACTTGATTCCCTTACGGAGACATATCAATACATAGGTTTTATGATTCTTACTAGTCAGATATATTCCTCTGCGGGAAATATGGGGTTTTGAGTCCCTTTCACTGAGGAAGGTGTAGGTCTTGTCTATTCCATAGTTGGTTTTTGGAACGGTACCTTTGCTTATATCAAACTCTGGTTTTATGCATCACCCCACCTCTCCTTCCCCCTTAAGCAGGCATAAGAGTGTTTTCTAAATGTGAGACACTGTTCTCTTTCCTAACTCATTTCAAGTGTAGCCATGTTTACAGGATCTTCATAAGTGATATCTTATGATAAGTTTCTTTTTCTGTGTGACTTATTTCACTTAGAATCATCGTACCTGAATCCACCCATTTTGCTGCTACTGGTCTTATGACATTGATTTCATGGCTGAGGGATATTCCATCGTACGTAAGTACCACAATTTTTTGAACCATTTTTATATTTCCTGGGATATTTAAGGTGTACCCAAGTTGAGGTCCTTGTAAGCAGTGCAGCCCTAAATTTTGGGGTGGCTGTGTCTTTTTGATTTTCAGTTTTCCCAAGGTATATTCCCTAGACTGGAAGTGCCCTTGGCTCTGTAGCTCTGTTGTTTACTTGTTTTAGGGAACACAATGCACTCCTCCAGAGAGGCATTTGGCAATTTACATCCCGCCCATCAGCATAACAAGGCTCCCTGTTCTCCAGGGCCTGTCTTGCCTTTCTGGTTTTTACACATTTTGTGGATGTCCCTTTTGACCGGTGGGAAGTGATACTTCTTTGTAGTGCAGATTTGCATTGCCCGCTTGCTTGCTTGGCCAAAAAGGGCGTATGCGTTTTCTCCTGAATATATTCAGGAGAAAACGCATACGCCCTTTTTGGCCAAGTTCATCATTGTCGAAGTTGTGCCCCTCTTCCTGTGCTTTAAAGGCGATTCCAACGTACCTCTTGAAATCTGTTTCCTGCTATTCTGCCTCGCTTTCAAGTCCGCCTCGTTGCCTTCCCTCAACAGATTTTTGGACGATAGTTGTCCTTTATTACTCAGCCAGTTTGTGAATTGCTGTGCCCCTGAGCTCCATTTTTCAACTCGTTTTTGGTGAGCTGACCGCAAGTCCAAAATTTTGGTTCAGGATCTATACTGATTCCCGGTGGGTGGCTGAGACTTTGGTTAATTCTTCTTCCTGCCGGGAAATTACAGTGATATGTGCCCGTCCAAATGCCTAACAGCTACTCTCTCATTGGTTCTCCCTCTTCCCTTTCATCCTCTGCCAAATTGGCAACCTGTGCGAACCAGGAGGTTAAAGGGGCTGTCTCTCCAAGTTGGGAGGTTGATAATAAAGCAGATGGAAAGTCAAACCGGAGCACCAGGAGAGGGACTATTCGTTGAGTTTTAGAAACCTTTCGTATTCACAGTGTGTCCGTTCTCTAGGATTCCCGTACATGTTATATCTGTAGTAATATTCCCTTCAACCTGGAGAGTTGGTACCCATGGAATGTGTGCCATGCATTATTGCTTTAAATGGTCTGCATTTGTTCACCCAATCTCACCAATCCTCTCAGTCCAAAGTGTCCAGCCTTATGCCACATCCAGCTGTCATTGTAGATAGGGTCATTTCAGGTTTCATCAGAGACCCTGAAGGAATTGTAAAGAATTTCCCAGTTTTTTTGTTTTATTTTTGAAATTCCTTTTTATAGTGGGTTTGAGCTGATTCTCGCTGCCATATTTATCCCAGTCTAGACACACTTGATTCCCTTACGGCTACATATCAATACGTAGCTTTTAAGATTCTTACTAGTCAGATATATTCCTCTGCGGGAAATATGGGGTTTTGAGTCCCTTTCACTGAGGAAGGTGTAGGTCTTGTCTATTCCATAGTTGGTTTTTGGAACGGTACCTGTGCTTATATCAAACTCTGGTTTTATGCATCACCCCACCTCTCCTTCCCCCTTAAGCAGGCATAAGAGTGTTTTCTAAATGTGAGACACTGTTCTCTTTCCTAACTCAGTTCAAGTGTAGCCATGTTTACAGGATCTTCATAAGTGATATCTTATGATAAGTTTCTTTTTCTGTGTGGCTTATTTCACTTAGATTCATCGTACCTGAATCCACCCATTTTGCTGCTACTGGTCTTATGACATTGATTTCATGGCTGAGGGATATTCCATCGTACGTAAGTACCACAATTTTTTGAACCATTTTTATATTTCCTGGGATATTTAAGGTGTACCCAAGTTGAGGTCCTTGTACGCAGTGCAGCCCTAAATTTTGGGGTGGCTGTGTCTTTTTGATTTTCAGTTTTCCCAAGGTATATTCCCTAGACTGGAAGTGCCCTTGGCGCTGTAGCTCTGTTGTTTACTTGTTTTAGGGAACACAATGCACTCCTCCAGAGAGGCAGTTGGCAATTTACATCCCGCCCATCAGCATAACAAGGCTCCCTGTTCTCCAGGGCCTGTCTTGCCTTTCTGGTTTTTACACATTTTGTGGATGTCCCTTTTGACCGGTGGGAAGTGATACTTCTTTGTAGTGCAGATTTGCATTGCCCGCTTTCTTGCTTGGCCAAAAAGGGCGTATGCGTTTTCTCCTGAATATATTCAGGAGAAAACGCATACGCCCTTTTTGGCCAAGTGCATCATTGTCGAAGTTGTGCCCCTCTTCCTGTGCTTTAAAGGCGATTCCAACGTACCTCTTGAAATCTGTTTCCTGCTATTCTGCCTCGCTTTCAAGTCCGCCTCGTTGCCTTCCCTCAACAGATTTTTGGACGATAGTTGTCCTTTATTACTCGGCCAGTTTGTGAATTGCTGTGCCCCTGAGCTCCATTTTTCAACTCGTTTTTGGTGAGCTGACCGCAAGTCCAAAATTTTGGTTCAGGATCTATACTGATTCCCGGTGGGTGGCTGAGACTTTGGTTAATTCTTCTTCCTGCTGGGAAATTACAGTGATATGTGCCCGTCCAAATGCCTAACAGCTACTCTCTCATTGGTTCTCCCTCTTCCCTTTCATCCTCTGCCAAATTGGCAACCTGTGCGAACCAGGAGGTTAAAGGGGCTGTCTCTCCAAGTTGGGAGGTTGATAATAAAGCAGATGGAAAGTCAAACCGGAGCACCAGGAGAGGGACTATTCGTTGAGTTTTAGAAACCTTTCGTATTCACAGTGTGTCCGTTCTCTAGGTTTCCCGCACATGTTATAGCTGTAGTAATATTCCCTTCAACCTGGAGAGTTCGGACCCATGGAATGGGTGCCATGCATTATTGCTTTAAAGGGTCTGCATTTGCTCACCCAATCTCACCAATCGTCTCAGTCCCAAGTGTCCCTCCTTATGCCACATCCAGCTGTCGTTGTAGATAGGGTCATTCCAGCCTTCATCAGAGACCCTGAAGGAATTGTAAAGAATTTCCCAGTTTTTTTGTTTTGTTTTTGAAATTCCTTTTTATAGTGGGTTTGAGCTGATTCTCGCTGCCATGTTTATGCCAGTCTAGACACACTTGATTCCCTTACGGAGACATATCAATACATAGGTTTTAAGATTCTTACTAGTCAGATATTTTCCTCTGCGGGAAATATGGGGTTTTGAGTCCCTTTCGCTGAGGACGGTGTAGGTCTTGTCTATTCCATAGTTGGTTTTTGGAACGGTACCTGTGCTTATATCAAACTCTGGTTTTATGCATCACCCCACCTCTCCTTCCCCATTAAGCAGGTATAAGAGTGTTTTCTAAATGTGAGACACTGTTCTCTTTCCTAACTCAGTTCAAGTGTAGCCATGTTTACAGGATCTTCATAAGTGATATCTTATGATAAGGTTCTTTTTCTGTGTGACTTATTTCACTTAGAATCATCGTACCTGAATCCACCCATTTTGCTGCTACTGGTCTTATGACATTGATTTCATGGCTGAGGGATATTCCATCGTACGTAAGTACCACAAGTTTTTGAACCATGTTTATATTTTCTGGGATACTTAAGGTGTATCCAAGTTGAGGTCCTTGTATGCAGTGCAGCCCTAAATTTTGGGGTGGCTCTGTCTTATTGATTTTCAGTTTTCCCAAGGTATATTCCCTAGACTGGTAGTGCCCTTGGCTCTGTAGCTCTGTTCTTTACTTGTTTTAGGGAACAGAATGCACTCCTCCAGAGGCAGTTGGCAATTTACATCCCGCCCATCAGCATAACAAGGCTCCCTGTTCTCCAGGGCCTGTCTTGCCTTTCTGGTTTTTACACATTTTGTGGATGTCCCTTTTGACTGGTGGGAAGTGATACTTCTTTGTAGTGCAGATTTGCATTGCCCGCTTGCTTGCTTGGCCAAAAAGGGCGTATGCGTTTTCTCCTGAATATATTCAGGAGAAAACACATACGCCCTTTTTGTCCAAGTGCATCATTGTCGAAGTTGTGCCCCTCTTCCTGTGCTTTAAAGGCGATTCCAACGTACCTCTTGAAATCTGTTTCCTGCTATTCTGCCTCGCTTTCAAGTCCGCCTCGTTGCCTTCCCTCAACAGATTTTTGGACGATAGTTGTCCTTTATTACTCGGCCAGTTTGTGAATTGCTGTGCCCCTGAGCTCCATTTTTCAACTCGTTTTTGGTGAGCTGACCGCAAGTCCAAAATTTTGGTTCAGGATCTATACTGATTCCCGGTGGGTGGCTGAGACTTTGGTTAATTCTTCTTCCTGCCGGGAAATTACAGTGATATGTTCCCGTCCAAATGCCTAACAGCTACTCTCTCATTGGTTCTCCCTCTTCCCTTTCATCCTCTGCCAAATTGGCAACCTGTGCGAACCAGGAGGTTAAAGGGGCTGTCTCTCCAAGTTGGGAGGTTGATAATAAAGCAGATGGAAAGTCAAACCGGAGCACCAGGAGAGGGACTATTCGTTGAGTTTTAGAAACCTTTCGTATTCACAGTGTGTCCGTTCTCTAGGATTCCCGTACATGTTATATCTGTAGTAATATTCCCTTCAACCTGGAGAGTTGGGACCCATGGAATGTGTGCCATGCATTATTGCTTTAAAGGGTCTGCATTTGCTCACCCAATCTCACCAATCCTCTCAGTCCCAAGTGTCCAGCCTTATGCCACATCCAGCTGTCATTGTAGATAGGGTCATTTCAGGTTTCATCAGAGACCCTGAAGGAATTGTAAAGAATTTCCCAGTTTTTTTGTTTTATTTTTGAAATTCCTTTTTATAGTGGGTTTGAGCTGATTCTCGCTGCCATATTTATCCCAGTCTAGACACACTTGATTCCCTTACGGAGACATATCAATACATAGGTTTTAAGATTCTTACTTTACTAGTCAGATATATCCCTCTGCGGGAAATATGGGGTTTTGAGTCCCTTTCACTGAGGAAGGTGTAGGTCTTGTCTATTCCATAGTTGGTTTTTGGAACGGTACCTGTGCTTATATCAAACTCTGGTTTTATGCATCACCCCACCTCTCCTTCCCCCTTAAGCAGGCATAAGAGTGTTTTCTAAATGTGAGACACTGTTCTCTTTCCTAACTCAGTTCAAGTGTAGCCATGTTTACAGGATCTTCATAAGTGATATCTTATGATAAGTTTCTTTTTCTGTGTGACTTATTTCACTTAGAATCATCGTACCTGAATCCACCCATTTTGCTGCTACTGGTCTTATGACATTGATTTCATGGCTGAGGGATATTCCATCGTACGTAAGTACCACAATTTTTTGAACCATTTTTATATTTCCTGGGATATTTAAGGTGTACCCAAGTTGAGGTCCTTGTAAGCAGTGCAGCCCTAAATTTTGGGGTGGCTGTGTCTTTTTGATTTTCAGTTTTCCCAAGGTATATTCCCTAGACTGGAAGTGCCCTTGGCTCTGTAGCTCTGTTGTTTACTTGTTTTAGGGAACACAATGCACTCCTCCAGAGAGGCAGTTGGCAATTTACATCCCGCCCATCAGCATAACAAGGCACCCTGTTCTCCAGGGCCTGTCTTGCCTTTCTGGTATTACACATTTTGTGGATGTCCCTTTTGACTGGTGGGAAGTGATACTTCTTTGTAGTGCAGATTTGCATTGCCCGCTTGCTTGCTTGGCCAAAAAGGGCGTATGCGTTTTCTCCTGAATATATTCAGGAGAAAACGCATACGCCCTTTTTGGCCAAGTGCATCATTGTCGAAGTTGTGCCCCTCTTCCTGTGCTTTAAAGGCAATTCCAACGTACCTCTTGAAATCTGTTTCCTGCTATTCTGCCACGCTTTGAAGTCCGCCTCATTGCCTTCCCTCAACAGATTTTTGGACGATAGTTGTCCTTTATTACTCGGCCAGTTTGTGAATTGCTGTGCCCCTGAGCTCCATTTTTCAACTCGTTTTTGGTGAGCTGACCGCAAGTCCAAATTTTGGTTCAGGATCTATACTGATTCCCGGTGGGTGGCTGAGACTTTGGTTAATTCTTCTTCCTGCCGGGAAATTACAGTGATATGTGCCCGTCCAAATGCCTAACAGCTACTCTCTCATTGGTTCTCCCTCTTCCCTTTCATCCTCTGCCAAATTGGCAACCTGTGCGAACCAGGAGGTTAAAGGGGCTGTCTCTCCAAGTTGGGAGGTTGATAATAAAGCAGATGGAAAGTCAAACCGGAGCACCAGGAGAGGGACTATTCGTTGAGTTTTAGAAACCTTTCGTATTCACAGTGTGTCCGTTCTCTAGGATTCCCGTACATGTTATATCTGTAGTAATATTCCCTTCAACCTGGAGAGTTGGGACCCATGGAATGTGTGCCATGCATTATTGCTTTAAAGGGTCTGCATTTGCTCACCCAATCTCACTAATCCTCTCAGTCCCAAGTGTCCAGCCTTATGCCACATCCAGCTGTCATTGTAGATAGGGTCATTTCAGGTTTCATCAGAGACCCTGAAGGAATTGTAAAGAATTTCCCAGTTTTTTTGTTTTATTTTTGAAATTCCTTTTTATAGTGGGTTTGAGCTGATTCTCGCTGCCATATTTATCCCAGTCTAGACACACTTGATTCCCTTACGGAGACATATCAATACATAGGTTTTAAGATTCTTACTAGTCAGATATATTCCTCTGCGGGAAATATGGGGTTTTGAGTCCCTTTCACTGAGGAAGGTGTAGGTCTTGTCTATTCCATAGTTGGTTTTTGGAACGGTACCTGTGCTTATATCAAACTCTGGTTTTATGCATCACCCCACCTCTCCTTCCCCCTTAAGCAGGCATAAGAGTGTTTTCTAAATGTGAGACACTGTTCTCTTTCCTAACTCATTTCAAGTGTAGCCATGTTTACAGGATCTTCATAAGTGATATCTTATGATAAGTTTCTTTTTCTGTGTGACTTATTTCACTTAGAATCATCGTACCTGAATCCACCCATTTTGCTGCTACTGGTCTTATGACATTGATTTCATGGCTGAGGGATATTCCATCGTACGTAAGTACCACAATTTTTTGAACCATTTTTATATTTCCTGGGATATTTAAGGTGTACCCAAGTTGAGGTCCTTGTAAGCAGTGCAGCCCTAAATTTTGGGGTGGCTGTGTCTTTTTGATTTTCAGTTTTCCCAAGGTATATTCCCTAGACTGGAAGTGCCCTTGGCTCTGTAGCTCTGTTGTTTACTTGTTTTAGGGAACACAATGCACTCCTCCAGAGAGGCAGTTGGCAATTTACATCCCGCCCATCAGCATAACAAGGCTCCCTCTTCTCCAGGGCCTGTCTTGCCTTTCTGGTTTTTACACATTTTGTGGATGTCCCTTTTGACCGGTGGGAAGTGATACTTCTTTGTAGTGCAGATTTGCATTGCCCGCTTGCTTGCTTGGCGAAAAAGGGCGTATGCGTTTTCTCCTGAATATATTCAGGAGAAAACGCATACGCACTTTTTGGCCAAGTGCATCATTGTCGAAGTTGTGCCCCTCTTCCTGTGCTTTAAAGGTGATTCCAACGTACCTCTTGAAATCTGTTTCCTGCTATTCTGCCTCGCTTTCAAGTCCGCCTCGTTGCCTTCCTTCAACAGATTTTTGGACGATAGTTGTCCTTTATTACTCGGCCAGTTTGTGAATTGCTGTGCCCCTGAGCTCCATTTTTCAACTCGTTTTTGGTGAGCTGACCGCAAGTCCAAAATTTTGGTTCAGGATCTATACTGATTCCCGGTGGGTGGCTGAGACTTTGGTTAATTCTTCTTCCTGCCGGGAAATTACAGTGATATGTGCCCGTCCAAATGCCTAACAGCTACTCTCTCATTGGTTCTCCCTCTTCCCTTTCATCCTCTGCCAAATTGGCAACCTGTGCGAACCAGGAGGTTAAAGGGGCTGTCTCTCCAAGTTGGGAGGTTGATAATAAAGCAGATGGAAAGTCAAACCGGAGCACCAGGAGAGGGACTATTCGTTGAGTTTTAGAAACCTTTCGTATTCACAGTGTGTCCGTTCTCTAGGATTCCCGTACATGTTATATCTGTAGTAATATTCCCTTCAACCTGGAGAGTTGGGACCCATGGAATGTGTGCCATGCATTATTGCTTTAAAGGGTCTGCATTTGCTCACCCAATCTCACCAATCCTCTCAGTCCCAAGTGTCCAGCCTTATGCCACATCCAGCTGTCATTGTAGATAGGGTCATTTCAGGTTTCATCACAGACCCTGAAGGAATTGTAAAGAATTTCCCAGTTTTTTTGTTTTATTTTTGAAATTCCTTTTTATAGTGGGTTTGAGCTGATTCTCGCTGCCATATTTATCCCAGTCTAGACACACTTGATTCCCTTACGGAGACATATCAATACGTAGCTTTTAAGATTCTTACTAGTCAGATATATTCCTCTGCGGGAAATATGGGGTTTTGAGTCCCTTTCACTGAGGAAGGTGTAGGTCTTGTCTATTCCATAGTTGGTTTTTGGAACGGTACCTGTGCTTATATCAAACTCTGGTTTTATGCATCACCCCACCTCTCCTTCCCCCTTAAGCAGGCATAAGAGTGTTTTCTAAATGTGAGACACTGTTCTCTTTCCTAACTCAGTTCAAGTGTAGCCATGTTTACAGGATCTTCATAAGTGATATCTTATGATAAGTTTCTTTTTCTGTGTGACTTATTTCACTTAGAATCATCGTACCTGAATCCACCCATTTTGCTGCTACTGGTCTTATGACATTGATTTCATGGCTGAGGGATATTCCATCGTACGTAAGTAGCACAATTTTTTGAACCATTTTTATAATTCCTGGGATATTTAAGGTGTACCCAAGTTGAGGTCCTTGTAAGCAGTGCAGCCCTAAATTTTGGGGTGGCTCTGTCTTATTGATTTTCAGTTTTTCCCAGGTATATTCCCTAGACTGGAAGTGCCCTTGGCTCTGTAGCTCTGTTGTTTACTTGTTTTAGGGAACACAATGCACTCCTCCAGAGAGGCAGTTGGCAATTTACATCCCGCCCATCAGCATAACAAGGCTCCCTGTTCTCCAGGGCCTGTCTTGCCTTTCTGGTTTTTACACATTTTGTGGATGTCCCTTTTGACCGGTGGGAAGTGATACTTCTTTGTAGTGGAGATTTGCATTGCCCGCTTGCTTGCTTGGCCAAAAAGGGCGTATGCGTTTTCTCCTGAATATATTCAGGAGAAAACGCATACGCCCTTTTTGGCCAAGTTCATCATTGTCGAAGTTGTGCCCCTCTTCCTGTGCTTTAAAGGCGATTCCAACGTACCTCTTGAAATCTGTTTCCTGCTATTCTGCCTCGCTTTCAAGTCCGCCTCGTTGCCTTCCCTCAACAGATTTTTGGACGATAGTTGTCCTTTATTACTCGGCCAGTTTGTGAACTGCTGTGCCCATGAGCTCCATTTTTCAACTCGTTTTTGGTGAGCTGACCGCAAGTCCAAAATTTTGGTTCCGGATCTATACTGATTCCCGGTGGGTGGCTGGGACTTTGGTTAATTCTTCTTCCTGCCGGGAAATTACAGTGATATGTGCCTGTCCAAATGCCTAACAGCTACTCTCACATTGGTTCTCCCTCTTCCCTTTCATCCTCTGCCAAATTGGCAACCTGTGCGAACCAGGAGGTTAAAGGCGCTGTCTCTCCAAGTTGGGAGGTTGATAATAAAGCAGATGGAAAGTCAAACCAGAGCACCAGGAGAGGGACTATTCGTTGAGTTTTAGAAACCTTTCGTATTCACAGTGTGTCGGTTCTCTAGGATTCCCGTACATGTTATATCTGTAGTAATATTCCCTTCAACCTGGAGAGTTGGGACCCATGGAATGTGTGCCATGCATTATTGCTTTAAAGGGTCTGCATTTGCTCACCCAATCTCACCAATCCTCTCAGTCCCAAGTGTCCAGCCTTATGCCACATCCAGCTGTCATTGTAGATAGGGTCATTTCAGGTTTCATCAGAGACCCTGAAGGAATTGTAAAGAATTTCCCAGTTTTTTTGTTTTATTTTTGAAATTCCTTTTTATAGTGGGTTTGAGCTGATTCTCGCTGCCATATTTATCCCAGTCTAGACACACTTGATTCCTTTACGGAGACATATCAATACATAGGTTTTAAGATTCTTACTAGTCAGATATATTCCTCTGCGGGAAATATGGGGTTTTGAGTCCCTTTCACTGAGGAAGGTGTAGGTCTTGTCTATTCCATAGTTGGTTTTTGGAACGGTACCTGTGCTTATATCAAACTCTGGTTTTATGCATCACCCCACCTCTCCTTCCCCCTTAAGCAGGCATAAGAGTGTTTTCTAAATGTGAGACACTGTTCTCTTTCCTAACTCAGTTCAAGTGTAGCCATGTTTACAGGATCTTCATAAGTGATATCTTATGATAAGTTTCTTTTTCTGTGTGACTTATTTCACTTAGAATCATCGTACCTGAATCCACCCATTTTGCTGCTACTGGTCTTATGACATTGATTTCATGGCTGAGGGATATTCCATCGTACGTAAGTACCACAATTTTTTGAACCATTTTTATATTTCCTGGGATATTTAAGGTGTACCCAAGTTGAGGTCCTTGTAAGCAGTGCAGCCCTAAATTTTGGGGTGGCTGTGTCTTTTTGATTTTCAGTTTTCCCAAGGTATATTCCCTAGACTGGAAGTGCCCTTGGCTCTGTAGCTCTGTTGTTTACTTGTTTTAGGGAACACAATGCACTCCTCCAGAGAGGCAGTTGGCAATTTACGTCCCGCCCATCAGCATAACAAGTCTCCCTGTTCTCCAGGGCCTGTCTTGCCTTTCTGGTTTTTACACATTTTGTGGATGTCCCTTTTGACCGGTGGGAAGTGATACTTCTTTGTAGTGCAGATTTGCATTGCCCGCTTGCTTGCTTGGCCAAAAAGGGCGTATGCGTTTTCTCCTGAATATATTCAGGAGAAAACACATACGCCCTTTTTGGCCAAGTGCATCATTGTCGAAGTTGTGCCCCTCTTCCTGTGCTTTAAAGGCGATTCCAACGTACCTCTTGAAATCTGTTTCCTGCTATTCTGCCACGCTTTCAAGTCCGCCTCATTGCCTTCCCTCAACAGATTTTTGGACGATAGTTGTCCTTTATTACTCGGCCAGTTTGTGAATTGCTGTGCCCCTGAGCTCCATTTTTCAACTCGTTTTTGGTGAGCTGACCGCAAGTCCAAAATTTTGGTTCAGGATCTATACTGATTCCCGGTGGGTGGCTGAGACTTTGGTTAATTCTTCTTCCTGCCGGGAAATTACAGTGATATGTGCCCGTCCAAATGCCTAACAGCTCCTCTCTCATTGGTTCTCCCTCTTCCCTTTCATCCTCCGCCAAATTGGCAACCTGTGCGAACCAGGAGGTTAAAGGGGCTGTCTCTCCAAGTTGGGAGGTTGATAATAAAGCAGATGGAAAGTCAAACCGGAGCACCAGGAGAGGGACTATTCGTTGAGTTTTAGAAACCTTTCGTATTCACAGTGTGTCCGTTCTCTAGGATTCCCGTACATGTTATATCTGTAGTAATATTCCCTTCAACCTGGAGAGTTGGGACCCATGGAATGTGTGCCATGCATTATTGCTTTAAAGGGTCTGCATTTGCTCACCCAATCTCACCAATCCTCTCAGTCCCAAGTGTCCAGCCTTATGCCACATCCAGCTGTCATTGTAGATAGGGTCATTTCAGGTTTCATCAGAGACCCTGAAGGAATTGTAAAGAATATCCCAGTTTTTTTTGTTTTGTTTTTGAAATTCCTTTTTATAGTGGGTTTGAGCTGATTCTCGCTGCCATATTTATCCCAGTCTAGACACACTTGATTCCCTTATGGAGACATATCAATACATAGGTTTTAAGATTCTTACTAGTCAGATATATTCCTCTGCGGGAAATATGGTGTTTTGAGTCCCTTTCACTGAGGAAGGTGTAGGTCTTGTCTATTCCATAGTTGGTTTTTGGAACGGTACCTGTGCTTATATCAAACTCTGGTTTTATGCATCACCCCACCTCTCCTTCCCCCTTAAGCAGGCATAAGAGTGTTTTCTAAATGTGAGACACTGTTCTCTTTCCTAACTCAGTTCAAGTGTAGCCATGTTTACAGGATCTTCATAAGTGATAAATTATGATAAGTTTCTTTTTCTGTGTGACTTATTTCACTTAGAATCATCGTACCTGAATCCACCCATTTTGCTGCTACTGGTCTTATGACATTGATTTCATGGCTGAGGGATATTCCATCGTACGTAAGTAGAACAATTTTTTGAACCAATTTTATATTTCCTGGGATATTTAAGGTGTACCCAAGTTGAGGTCCTTGTAAGCAGTGCAGCCCTAAATTTTGGGGTGGCTCTGTCTTATTGATTTTCAGTTTTTCCCAGGTATATTCCCTAGACTGGAAGTGCCCTTGGCTCTGTAGCTCTGTTGTTTACTTGTTTTAGGGAACACAATGCACTCCTCCAGAGAGGCAGTTGGCAATTTACATCCCGCCCATCAGCATAACAAGGCTCCCTGTTCTCCAGGGCCTGTCTTGCCTTTCTGGTTTTTACACATTTTGTGGATGTCCCTTTTGACCGGTGGGAAGTGATACTTCTTTGTAGTGCAGATTTGCATTGCCCGCTTGCTTGCTTGGCCAAAAAGGGCGTATGCGTTTTCTCCTGAATATACTCAGGAGAAAACGCATACGCCCTTTTTGGCCAAGTGCATCATTGTCGAAGTTGTGCCCCTCTTCCTGTGCTTTAAAGGCGATTCCAACGTACCTCTTGAAATCTGTTTCCTGCTATTCTGCCTCGCTTTCAAGTCCGCCTCGTTGCCTTCCCTCAACAGATTTTTGGACGATAGTTGTCCTTTATTACTCGGCCAGTTTGTGAACTGCTGTGCCTCTGAGCTCCATTTTTCAACTCGTTTTTGGTGAGCTGACGGCAAGTCCAAAATTTTGGTTCCGGATCTATACTGATTCCCGGTGGGTGGCTGAGACTTTGGTTAATTCTTCTTCCTTCCGGGAAATTACAGTGATATGTGCCCGTCCAAATGCCTAACAGCTACTCTCTCATTGGTTCTCCCTCTTCCCTTTCATCCTCTGCCAAATTGGCAACCTGTGCGCACCAGGAGGTTAAAGGCGCTGTCTCTCCAAGTTGGGAGGTTGATAATAAAGCAGATGGAAAGTCAAACCAGAGCACCAGGAGAGGGACTATTCGTTGAGTTTTAGAAACCTTTCGTATTCACAGTGTGTCCGTTCTCTAGGATTCCCGTACATGTTATATCTGTAGTAATATTCCCTTCAACCTGGAGAGTTGCGACCCATGGAATGTGTGCCATGCATTATTGCTTTAAAGGGTCTGCATTTGCTCACCCAATCTCACCAATCCTCTCAGTCCCAAGTGTCCAGCCTTATGCCACATCCAGCTGTCATTGTAGATAGGGTCATTTCAGGTTTCATCAGAGACCCTGAAGGAATTGTAAAGAATTTCCCAGTTTTTTTGTTTTATTTTTGAAATTCCTTTTTATAGTGGGTTTGAGCTGATTCTCGCTGCCATATTTATCCCAGTCTAGACACACTTGATTCCCTTACGGGGACATATCAATACATAGGTTTTAAGATTCTTACTTTACTAGTCAGATATATTCCTCTGCGGGAAATATGGGGTTTTGAGTCCCTTTCACTGAGGAAGGTGTAGGTCTTGTCTATTCCATAGTTGGTTTTTGGAACGGTACCTGTGCTTATATCAAACTCTGGTTTTATGCATCACCCCACCTCTCCTTCCCCCTTAAGCAGGCATAAGAGTGTTTTCTAAATGTGAGACACTGTTCTCTTTCCTAACTCAGTTCAAGTGTAGCCATGTTTACAGGATCTTCATAAGTGATATCTTATGATAAGTTTCTTTTTCTGTGTGACTTATTTCACTTAGAATCATCGTACCTGGATCCACCCATTTTGCTGCTACTGGTCTTATGACATTGATTTCATGGCTGAGGGATATTCCATCGTACGTAAGTACCACAATTTTTTGAACCATTTTTATATTTCCTGGGATATTTAAGGTGTACCCAAGTTGAGGTCCTTGTAAGCAGTGCAGCCCTAAATTTTGGGGTGGCTGTGTCTTTTTGATTTTCAGTTTTCCCAAGGTATATTCCCTAGACTGGAAGTGCCCTTGGCTCTGTAGCTCTGTTGTTTACTTGTTTTAGGGAACACAATGCACTCCTCCAGAGAGGCAGTTGGCAATTTACATCCCGCCCATCAGCATAACAAGGCTCCCTGTTCTCCAGGGCCTGTCTTGCCTTTCTGGTTTTTACACATTTTGTGGATGTCCCTTTTGACTGGTGGGAAGTGATACTTCTTTGTAGTGCAGATTTGCATTGCCCGCTTGCTTGCTTGGCCAAAAAGGGCGTATGCGTTTTCTCCTGAATATATTCAGGAGAAAACGCATACGCCCTTTTTGGCCAAGTGCATCATTGTCGAAGTTGTGCCCCTCTTCCTGTGCTTTAAAGGTGATTCCAACGTACCTCTTGAAATCTGTTTCCTGCTATTCTGCCACGCTTTCAAGTCCGCCTCATTGCCTTCCCTCAACAGATTTTTGGACGATAGTTGTCCTTTATTACTCGGCCAGTTTGTGAATTGCTGTGCCCCTGAGCTCCATTATTCAACTCGTTTTTCGTGAGCTGACCGCAAGTCCAAAATTTTGGTTCAGGATCTATACTGATTCCCGGTGGGTGGCTGAGACTTTGGTTAATTCTTCTTCCTGCCGGGAAATTACAGTGATATGTGCCCGTCCAAATGCCTAACAGCTACTCTCTCATTGGTTCTCCCTCTTCCCTTTCATCCTCTGCCAAATTGGCAACCTGTGCGAACCAGGAGGTTAAAGGGGCTGTCTCTCCAAGTTGGGAGGTTGATAATAAAGCAGATGGAAAGTCAAACCGGAGCACCAGGAGAGGGACTATTCGTTGAGTTTTAGAAACCTTTCGTATTCACAGTGTGTCCGTTCTCTAGGATTCCCGTACATGTTATATCTGTAGTAATATTCCCTTCAACCTGGAGAGTTGGGACCCATGGAATGTGTGCCATGCATTATTGCTTTAAAGGGTCTGCATTTGCTCACCCAGTCTCACCAATCCTCTCAGTCCCAAGTGTCCAGCCTTATGCCACATCCAGCTGTCATTGTAGATAGGGTCATTTCAGGTTTCATCAGAGACCCTGAAGGAATTGTAAAGAATTTCCCAGTTTTTTTGTTTTATTTTTGAAATTCCTTTTTATAGTGGGTTTGAGCTGATTCTCGCTGCCATATTTATCCCAGTCTAGACACACTTGATTCCCTTACGGAGACATATCAATACGTAGCTTTTAAGATTCTTACTAGTCAGATATATTCCTCTGCGGGAAATATGGGGTTTTGAGTCCCTTTCACTGAGGAAGGTGTAGGTCTTGTCTATTCCATAGTTGGTTTTTGGAACGGTACCTGTGCTTATATCAAACTCTGGTTTTATGCATCACCCCACCTCTCCTTCCCCCTTAAGCAGGCATAAGAGTGTTTTCTAAATGTGAGACACTGTTCTCTTTCCTAACTCATTTCAAGTGTAGCCATGTTTACAGGATCTTCATAAGTGATATCTTATGATAAGTTTCTTTTTCTGTGTGACTTATTTCACTTAGAATCATCGTACCTGAATCCACCCATTTTGCTGCTACTGGTCTTATGACATTGATTTCATGGCTGAGGGATATTCCATCGTACGTAAGTACCACAATTTTTTGAACCATTTTTATATTTCCTGGGATATTTAAGGTGTACCCAAGTTGAGGTCCTTGTAAGCAGTGCAGCCCTAAATTTTGGGGTGGCTGTGTCTTTTTGATTTTCAGTTTTCCCAAGGTATATTCCCTAGACTGGAAGTGCCCTTGGCTCTGTAGCTCTGTTGTTTACTTGTTTTAGGGAACACAATGCACTCCTCCAGAGAGGCAGTTGGCAATTTACATCCCGCCCATCAGCATAACAAGGCTCCCTGTTCTCCAGGGCCTGTCTTGCCTTTCTGGTTTTTACACATTTTGTGGATGTCCCTTTTGACCGGTGGGAAGTGATACTTCTTTGTAGTGCAGATTTGCATTGCCCGCTTGCTTGCTTGGCCAAAAAGGGCGTATGCGTTTTCTCCTGAATATATTCAGGAGAAAACGCATACGCCCTTTTTGGCCAAGTGCATCATTGTCGAAGTTGTGCCCCTCTTCCTGTGCTTTAAAGGCGATTCCAACGTACCTCTTGAAATCTGTTTCCTGCTATTCTGCCTCGCTTTCAAGTCCGCCTCATTGCCTTCCCTCAACAGATTTTTGGACGATAGTTGTCCTTTATTACTCGGCCAGTTTGTGAATTGCTGTGCCCCTGAGCTCCATTTTTCAACTCGTTTTTGGTGAGCTGACCGCAAGTCCAAAATTTTGGTTCAGGATCTATACTGATTCCCGGTGGGTGGCTGAGACTTTGGTTAATTCTTCTTCCTGCCGGGAAATTACAGTGATATGTGCCTGTCCAAATGCCTAACAGCTACTCTCTCATTGGTTCTCCCTCTTCCCTTTCATCCTCTGCCAAATTGGCAACCTGTGCGAACCAGGAGGTTAAAGGGGATGTCTCTCCAAGTTGGGAGGTTGATAATAAAGCAGATGGAAAGTCAAACCGGAGCACCAGGAGAGGGACTATTCGTTGAGTTTTAGAAACCTTTCGTATTCACAGTGTGTCCGTTCTCTAGGATTCCCGTACATGTTATATCTGTAGTAATATTCCCTTCAACCTGGAGAGTTGGGACCCATGGAATGTGTGCCATGCATTATTGCTTTAAAGGGTCTGCATTTGCTCACCCAGTCTCACCAATCCTCTCAGTCCCAAGTGTCCAGCCTTATGCCACATCCAGCTGTCATTGTAGATAGGGTCATTTCAGGTTTCATCAGAGACCCTGAAGGAATTGTAAAGAATTTCCCAGTTTTTTTGTTTTATTTTTGAAATTCCTTTTTATAGTGGGTTTGAGCTGATTCTCGCTGCCATATTTATCCCAGTCTAGACACACTTGATTCCCTTACGGAGACATATCAATACGTAGCTTTTAAGATTCTTACTAGTCAGATATATTTCTCTGCGGGAAATATGGGGTTTTGAGTCCCTTTCACTGAGGAAGGTGTAGGTCTTGTCTATTCCATAGTTGGTTTTTGGAACGGTACCTGTGCTTATATCAAACTCTGGTTTTATGCATCACCCCACCTCTCCTTCCCCCTTAAGCAGGCATAAGAGTGTTTTCTAAATGTGAGACACTGTTCTCTTTCCTAACTCATTTCAAGTGTAGCCATGTTTACAGGATCTTCATAAGTGATATCTTATGATAAGTTTCTTTTTCTGTGTGACTTATTTCACTTAGAATCATCGTACCTGAATCCACCCATTTTGCTGCTACTGGTCTTATGACATTGATTTCATGGCTGAGGGATATTCCATCGTACGTAAGTACCACAATTTTTTGAACCATTTTTATATTTCCTGGGATATTTAAGGTGTACCCAAGTTGAGGTCCTTGTAAGCAGTGCAGCCCTAAATTTTGGGGTGGCTGTGTCTTTTTGATTTTCAGTTTTCCCAAGGTATATTCCCTAGACTGGAAGTGCCCTTGGCTCTGTAGCTCTGTTGTTTACTTGTTTTAGGGAACACAATGCACTCCTCCAGAGAGGCAGTTGGCAATTTACATCCCGCCCATCAGCATAACAAGGCTCCCTGTTCTCAAGGGCCTGTCTTGCCTTTCTGGTTTTTACACATTTGGTGGATGTCCCTTTTGACCGGTGGGAAGTGATACTCCTTTGTAGTGCAGATTTGCATTGCCCGCTTGCTTGCTTGGCCAAAAAGGGCGTATGCGTTTTCTCCTGAATATATTCAGGAGAAAATGCATACGCCCTTTTTGGCCAAGTGCATCATTGTCGAAGTTGTGCCCCTCTTCCTGTGCTTTAAAGGCGATTCCAACGTACCTCTTGAAATCTGTTTCCTGCTATTCTGCCTCGCTTTCAAGTCCACCTCATTGCCTTCCCTCAACAGATTTTTGGACGATAGTTGTCCTTTATTACTCGGCCAGTTTGTGAATTGCTGTGCCCCTGAGCTCCATTTTTCAACTCGTTTTAGGTGAGCTGACCGCAAGACCAAAATTTTGGTTCAGGACCTATAGTGGTTCCCGGAGGAGGGCTGAGACTTTGGTTAATTCTTCTTCCTGCCAGGAAATTACAGTGATATGTGCCCGTCCAAATGCCTAACAGCTACTCTCTCATTGGTTCTCCCTCTTCCCTTTCATCCTCTGCCAAATTGGCAACCTGTGCGAACCAGGAGGTTAAAGGGGCTGTCTCTCCAAGTTGGGAGTTTGATAGTAAAGCAGATGGAAAGTCAAACCGGAGCACCAGGAGAGGGACTATTCGTTGAGTTTTAGAAACCTTTTGTATTCACAGTGTGTCCGTTCTCTAGGTTTCCCGTACATGTTATAACTGTAGTAATATTCCCTTCAACCTGGAGAGTTGGGAGCCATGGAATGTGTGCCATGCATTATTGCTTTAAAGGGTCTGCATTTGTTCACCCAATCTCACCAATCCTCTCAGTCCAAAGTGTCCAGCCTTATGCCACATCCAGCTGTCGGTGTAGATAGGGTCATTTCAGGTTTCATCAGAGACCCTGAAGGAATTGTAAAGAATTTCCCAGTTTTTTTGTTTTATTTTTGAAATTCCTTTTTATAGTGGGTTTGAGCTGATTCTCGCTGCCATATTTATCCCAGTCTAGACACATTTGATTCCCTTACGGAGACATATCAATACGTAGCTTTTAAGATTCTTACTAGTCAGATATATTCCTCTGCGGGAAATATGGGGTTTTGAGTCCCTTTCACTGAGGAAGGTGTAGGTCTTGTCTATTCCATAGTTGGTTTTTGGAACGGTACCTGTGCTTATATCAAACTCTGGTTTTATGCATCACCCCACCTCTCCTTCCCCCTTAAGCAGGCATAAGAGTGTTTTCTAAATGTGAGACACTGTTCTATTTCCTAACTCATTTCAAGTGTAGCCATGTTTACAGGATCTTCATAAGTGATATCTTATGATAAGTTTCTTTTTCTGTGTGACTTATTTCACTTAGAATCATCGTACCTGAATCCACCCATTTTGCTGCTACTGGTCTTATGACATTGATTTCATGGCTGAGGGATATTCCATCGTACGTAAGTACCACAATTTTTTGAACCATTTTTATATTTCCTGGGATATTTAAGGTGTACCCAAGTTGAGGTCCTTGTAAGCAGTGCAGCCCTAAATTTTGGGGTGGCTGTGTCTTTTTGATTTTCAGTTTTCCCAAGGTATATTCCCTAGACTGGAAGTGCCCTTGGCTCTGTAGCTCTGTTGTTTACTTGTTTTAGGGAACACAATGCACTCCTCCAGAGAGGCAGTTGGCAATTTACATCCCGCCCATCAGCATAACAAGGCTCCCTGTTCTCCAGGGCCTGTCTTGCCTTTCTGGTTTTTACACATTTTGTGGATGTCCCTTTTGACCGGTGGGAAGTGATACTTCTTTGTAGTGCAGATTTGCATTGCCCGCTTGCTTGCTTGGCCAAAAAGGGCGTATGCGTTTTCTCCTGAATATATTCAGGAGAAAACGCATACGCCCTTTTTGGCCAAGTGCATCATTGTCGAAGTTGTGCCCCTCTTCCTGTGCTTTAAAGGCGATTCCAACGTACCTCTTGAAATCTGTTTCCTGCTATTCTGCCTCGCTTTCAAGTCCGCCTCATTGCCTTCCCTCAACAGATTTTTGGACGATAGTTGTCCTTTATTACTCGGCCAGTTTGTGAATTGCTGTGCCCCTGAGCTCCATTTTTCAACTCGTTTTTGGTGAGCTGACCGCAAGTCCAAAATTTTGGTTCAGGATCTATACTGATTCCCGGTGGGTGGCTGAGACTTTGGTTAATTCTTCTTCCTGCCGGGAAATTACAGTGATATGTGCCTGTCCAAATGCCTAACAGCTACTCTCTCATTGGTTCTCCCTCTTCCCTTTCATCCTCTGCCAAATTGGCAACCTGTGCGAACCAGGAGGTTAAAGGGGATGTCTCTCCAAGTTGGGAGGTTGATAATAAAGCAGATGGAAAGTCAAACCGGAGCACCAGGAGAGGGACTATTCGTTGAGTTTTAGAAACCTTTCGTATTCACAGTGTGTCCGTTCTCTAGGATTCCCGTACATGTTATATCTGTAGTAATATTCCCTTCAACCTGGAGAGTTGGGACCCATGGAATGTGTGCCATGCATTATTGCTTTAAAGGGTCTGCATTTGCTCACCCAATCTCACCAATCCTCTCAGTCCCAAGAGTCCAGCCTTATGCCACATCCAGCTGTCATTGTAGATAGGGTCATTTCAGGTTTCATCAGAGACCCTGAAGGAATTGTAAAGAATTTCCCAGTTTTTTTGTTTTATTTTTGAAATTCCTTTTCATAGTGGGTTTGAGCTGATTCTCGCTGCCATATTTATCCCAGTCTAGACACACTTGATTCCCTTACGGAGACATATCAATACATAGGTTTTAAGATTCTTACTTTACTAGTCAGATATATTCCTCTGCGGGAAATATGGGGTTTTGAGTCCCTTTCACTGAGGAAGGTGTAGGTCTTGTCTATTCCATAGTTGGTTTTTGGAACGGTACCTGTGCTTATATCAAACTCTGGTTTTATGCATCACCCCACCTCTCCTTCCCCCTTAAGCAGGCATAAGAGTGTTTTCTAAATGTGAGACACTGTTCTCTTTCCTAACTCAGTTCAAGTGTAGCCATGTTTACAGGATCTTCATAAGTGATATCTTATGATAAGTTTCTTTTTCTGTGTGACTTATTTCACTTAGAATCATCGTACCTGAATCCACCCATTTTGCTACTACTGGTCTTATGACATTGATTTCATGGCTGAGGGATATTCCATCGTACGTAAGTACCACAATTTTTTGAACCATTTTTATATTTCCTGGGATATTTAAGGTGTACCCAAGTTGAGGTCCTTGTAAGCAGTGCAGCCCTAAATTTTGGGGTGGCTGTGTCTTTTTGATTTTCAGTTTTCCCGAGGTATATTCCCTAGACTGGAAGTGCCCTTGGCTCAGTAGCTCTGTTGTTTACTTGTTTTAGGGAACACAATGCACTCCTCCAGAGAGGCAGTTGGCAATTTACATCCCGCCCATCAGCATAACAAGGCTCCCTGTTCTCCAGGGCCTGTCTTGCCTTTCTGGTTTTTACACATTTTGTGGATGTCCCTTTTGACCGGTGGGAAGTGATACTTCTTTGTAGTGCAGATTTGCATTGCCTGCTTGCTTGCTTGGCCAAAAAGGGCGTATGCGTTTTCTCCTGAATATATTCAGGAGAAAACGCATACGCCCTTTTTGGCCAAGTGCATCATTGTCGAAGTTGTGCCCCTCTTCCTGTGCTTTAAAGGCGATTCCAACGTACCTCTTGAAATCTGTTTCCTGCTATTCTGCCTCGCTTTCAAGTCCGCCTCGTTGCCTTCCCTCAACAGATATTTGGACGATAGTTGTCCTTTATTACTCGGCCAGTTTGTGAATTGCTGTGCCCCTGAGCTCCATTTTTCAACTCGTTTTAGATGAGCTGACCGCAAGTCCAAAATTTTGGTTCAGGACCTATACTGGTTCCCGGTGGGTGGCTGAGACTTTGGTTAATTCTTCTTCCTGCCGGGAAATTATAGTGATATGTGCCCGTCCAAATGCCTAACAGCTACTCTCTCATTGGTTCTCCCTCTTCCCTTTCATCCTCTGCCAAATTGGCAACCTGTGCGAACCAGGAGGTTAAAGGGGCTGTCTCTCCAAGTTGGGAGGTTGATAGTAAAGCAGATGGAAAGTCAAACCGGAGCACCAGGAGAGGGACTATTCGTTGAGTTTTAGAAACCTTTCGTATTCACAGTGTGTCCGTTCTCTAGGATTCCCGTACATGTTATATCCGTAGTAATATTCCCTTCAACCTGGAGAGTTGGGACCCATGGAATGTGTGCCATGCATTATTGCTTTAAATGGTCTGCATTTGTTCACCCAATCTCACCAATCCTCTCAGTCCAAAGTGTCCAGCCTTATGCCACATCCAGCTGTCGTTGTAGATAGGGTCATTCCAGGTTTCATCAGAGACCCTGAAGGAATTGTAAAGAATTTCCCAATTTTTTTGTTTTGTTTTTGAAATTCCTTTTTATAATGGGTTTGAGCTGATTCTCGCTGCCATGTTTATGCCATTCTAGACACACTTGATTCCCTTACGGAGACATATCAATACATAGGTTTTAAGATTCTTACTAGTCAGATATATTCCTCTGCGTGAAATATGGGGTTTTGAGTCCCTTTCACTGAGGAAGGTGTAGGTCTTGTCTATTCCATAGTTGGTTTTTGGAACGGTACCTGTGCTTATATCAAACTCTGGTTTTATGCATCACCCCACCTCTCCTTCCCCCTTAAGCAGGCATAAGAATGTTTTCTAAATGTGAGGCACTGTTCTCTTTCCTAACTCAGTTCAAGTGTAGCCATGTTTACAGGATCTTCATAAGTGATAACTTATGATAAGTTTCTTTTTCTCTGTGACTTATTTCACTTAGAATCATCGTACCTGAATCCACCCATTTTGCTGCTACTGGTCTTATGACATTGATTTCATGGCTGAGGGATATTCCATCGTACGTAAGTACCACAAATTTTTGAACCATTTTTATATTTCCTGGGATATTTAAGGTGTACCCAAGTTGAGGTCCTTGTAAGCAGTGCAGCCCAAAATTTTGGGGTGGCTCTGTCTTATTGATTTTCAGTTTTTCCCAGGTATATTCCCTAGACTGGAAGTGCCCTTGGCTCTGTAGCTCTGTTGTTTACTTGTTTTAGGGAACAAAATGCACTCCTCCAGAGAGGCAGTTGGCAATTTACATCCCGTCCATCAGCATAACAAGGCTCCCTGTTCTCCAGGACCAGTCTTGCCTTTCTGGTTTTTACACATTTTGTGGATGTCCCTTTTGACCGGTGGGAAGTGATACTTCTTTGTAGTGGAGATATGCATTGCCCGCTTGCTTGCTTGGCCAAAAAGGGCGTATGCGTTTTCTCCTGAATATATTCAGGAGAAAACGCATACGCCCTTTTTGGCCAAGTGCATCATTGTCGAAGTTGTGCCCCTCTTCCTGTGCTTTAAAGGCGATTCCAACGTACCTCTTGAAATCTGTTTCCTGCTATTCTGCCTCGCTTTCAAGTCTGCCTCGTTGCCTTCCCTCAACAGATTTTTGGACGATAGTTGTCCTTTATTACTCGACCAGTTTGTGAATTGCTGTGCCCCTGAGCTCCATTTTTCAACTCGTTTTTGGTGAGCTGACCGCAAGTCCAAAATTTTGGTTCAGGACTTCTGCTGGTTCCCGGTGGGGGGCTGAGACTTTGGTTAATTCATCTTCCTGCCGGGAAATTACAGTGATATGTGCCCGTCCAAATGCCTAACAGCTACTCTCTCATTGGTTCTCCCTCTTCCCTTTCATCCTCTGCCAAATTGGCAACCTGTGCGAACCAGGAGGTTAAAGAGGCTGTCTCTCCAAGTTGGGAGGTTGATAGTAAAGCAGGTGGAAAGTCAAACCGGAGCACCAGGAGAGGGACTATTCGTTGAGTTTTAGAAACCTTTCATATTCACAGTGTGTCCGTTCTCTAGGTTTCCCGTACATGTTATAACTGTAGTAATATTCCCTTCAACCTGGAGAGTTCGGACCCATGGAATGGGTGCCATGCATTAATGCTTTAAAGGTTCTGCATTTGTTCACCCAATCTCACCAATCCTCTCTGTCCAAGTGTCCCGCCTTATGCCACATCCAGCTGTCATTGTAGATAGGGTCATTCCAGGTTTCATCAGAGACTCTGAAGGAATTGTAAAGAATTTCCCAGTTTTTTTGTTTTGTTTTTGAAATTCCTTTTTATAGTGTGTTTGAGCTGATTCTCGCTGCCATGTTTATGCCAGTCTAGACATACTTGATTCCCTTACAGAGACATATCAAGACATAGGTTTTAAGATTCTTACTAGTCAGATATATTCCTCTGCTTGAAATATGGGGTTTTGAGTCCCTTTCACTGAGGAAGGTGTAGGTCTTGCCTATTCCATACTTGGTTTTTGGAACTGTACCTCTGCTTATATCAAACTCTGGTTTTATGCAGCACCCCACCTCTCCTTCCCCCTTAAGCAGGCATAAGAGTGTTTTCTAAATGTGAGACACTGTTCTCTTTCCTAACTCAGTTCAAGTGTAGCCATGTTTACAGGATCTTCATAAGTGATATCTTATGATAAGTTTCTTTTTCTGTGTGACTTATTTCACTTAGAATCATCGTACCTGAATCCACCCATTTTGCTGCTACTGGTCTTATGACATTGATTTCATGGCTGAGGGATATTCCATCGTACGTAAGTAGCATAATTTTTTGAACCATTTTTATATTTCCTGGGATATTTAAGGTGTACCCAAGTTGAGGTCCTTGTAAGCAGTGCAGCCCTAAATTTTGGGGTGGCTGTGTCTTTTTGATTTTCAGTTTTCCCAAGGTATATTCCCTAGACTGGAAGTGCCCTTGGCTCTGTAGCTCTGTTGTTTACTTGTTTTAGGGAACACAATGCACTCCTCCAGAGAGGCAGTTGGCAATTTACATCCCGCCCATCAGCATAAAAAGGCTCCCTGTTCTCCAGGGCCTGTCTTGCCTTTCTGGTTTTTACACATTTTGTGGATGTCCCTTTTGACCGGTGGGAAGTGATACTTCTTTGTAGTGCAGATTTGCATTGCCCGCTTGCTTGCTTGGCCAAAAAGGGCGTATGCGTTTTCTCCTGAATGTATTCAGGAGAAAACGCATACGCCCTTTTTGGCCAAGTGCATCATTGTCGAAGTTGTGCCCCTCTTCCTGTGCTTTAAAGGCGATTCCAACGTACCTCTTGAAATCTGTTTCCTGCTATTCTGCCTCGCTTTCAAGTCCGCCTCGTTGCCTTCCCTCAACAGATTTTTGGACGATAGTTGTCCTTTATTACTCGGCCAGTTTGTGAAATGCTGTGCCCCTGAGCTCCATTTTTCAACTCGTTTTTGGTGAGCTGACCGCAAGTCCAAAATTTTGGTTCAGGACCTATACTGGTTCCCGGTGGGGGCCTGAGACTTTGGTTAATTCTTCTTCCTGCCGGGAAATTACAGTGATATGTGTCTGTCCAAATGCCTAACAGCTACTCTCTCATTGGTTCTCCCTCTTCCCTTTCAACCTCTGCCAAATTGGCAACCTGTGCGAACCAGGAGGTTAAAGGGGCTGTCTCTCCAAGTTGGGAGGTTGATAGTAAAGCAGATGGAAAGTCAAACCGGAGCACCAGGAGAGGGACTATTCGTTGAGTTTTAGAAACCTTTCGTATTCACAGTGTGTCCGTTCTCTAGGTTTCCCGTACATGTTATAACTGTAGTAATATTCCCTTCAACCTGGAGAGTTGGGACCCATGGAATGGGTGCCATGCATTATTGCTTTAAAGGGTCTGCATTTGTTCACCCAATCTCACCAATCCTCTCAGTCCCAAGTGTCCAGCCTTATGCCACATCCAGCTGTCCTTGTAGATAGGGTCATTCCAGGTTTCATCAGAGACCCTGAAGGAATTGTAAAGAATTTCCCAGTTTTTTGTTTTGTTTTTGAAATTCCTTTTTATAGTGGGTTTGATCTGATTCTTGCTGCCATGTTTCTGCCAGTCTAGACACACTTGATTCCCTTACGGAGACATATCAATACATAGGTTTTAAGATTCTTACTAGTCAGATATATTCCTCTGCGGGAAATATGGGGTTTTGAGTCCCTTTCACTGAGGAAGGTGTAGGTCTTGTCTATTCCATAGTTGGTTTTTGGAACGGTACCTGTGCTTATATCAAACTCTGGTTTTATGCATCACCCCACCTCTCCTTCCCCCTTAAGCAGGCATAAGAGTGTTTTCTAAATGTGAGACACTGTTCTCTTTCCTAACTCAGTTCAAGTGTAGCCATGTTTACAGGATCTTCATAAGTGATATCTTATGATAAGTTTCTTTTTCTGTGTGGCTTATTTCACTTAGAATCATCGTACCTGAATCCACCCATTTTGCTGCTACTGGTCTTATGACATTGATTTCATGGCTGAGGGATATTCCATCGTACGTAAGTACCACAATTTTTTGAACCATTTTTATATTTCCTGGGATATTTAAGGTGTACCCAAGTTGAGGTCCTTGTAAGCAGTGCAGCCCTAAATTTTGGGGTGGCTGTGTCTTTTTGATTTTCAGTTTTCCCAAGGTATATTCCCTAGACTGGAAGTGCCCTTGGCTCTGTAGCTCTGTTGTTTACTTGTTTTAGGGAACACAATGCACTCCTCCAGAGAGGCAGTTGGCAATTTACATCCCGCCCATCAGCATAACAAGGCACCCTGTTCTCCAGGGCCTGTCTTGCCTTTCTGGTTTTTACACATTTTGTGGATGTCCCTTTTGACTGGTGGGAAGTGATACTTCTTTGTAGTGCAGATTTGCATTGCCCGCTTGCTTGCTTGGCCAAAAAGGGCGTATGCGTTTTCTCCTGAATATATTCAGGAGAAAACGCATACACCCTTTTTGGCCAAGTGCATCATTGTCGAAGTTGTGCCCCTCTTCCTGTGCTTTAAAGGTGATTCCAACGTACCTCTTGAAATCTGTTTCAAGCTATTCTGCCACGCATTCAATTCCGCCTCATTGCCTTCCCTCAACAGATTTTTGGATGATAGTTGTCCTTTATTACTCGGCCAGTTTGTGAATTGCTGTGCCCCTGAGCTCCATTTTTCAACTCGTTTTTGGTGAGCTGACCGCAAGTCCAAAATTTTGGTTCAGGATCTATACTGATTCCCGGTGGGTGGCTGAGACTTTGGTTAATTCTTCTTCCTGCCGGGAAATTACAGTGATATGTGCCCGTCCAAATGCCTAACAGCTACTCTCTCATTGGTTCTCCCTCTTCCCTTTCATCCTCTGCCAAATTGGCAACCTGTGCGAACCAGGAGGTTAAAGGGGATGTCTCTCCAAGTTGGGAGGTTGATAATAAAGCAGATGGAAAGTCAAACCGGAGCACCAGGAGAGGGACTATTCGTTGTGTTTTAGAAACCTTTCTTATTCACAGTGTGTCCGTTCTCTAGGATTCCCGTACATGTTATATCTGTAGTAATATTCCCTTCAACCTGGAGAGTTGGGACCCATGGAATATGTGCCATGCATTATTGCATTAAAGGGTCTGCATTTGCTCACCCAATCTCACCAATCCTCTCAGTCCCAAGTGTCCAGCCTTATGCCACATCCAGCTGTCATTGTAGATAGGGTCATTTCAGGTTTCATCAGAGACCCTGAAGGAATTGTAAAGAATTTCCCAGTTTTTTTTGTTTTGTTTTTGAAATTCCTTTTTATAGTGGGTTTGAGCTGCTTCTCGCTGCCATGTTTATGCCAGTCTAGACACACTTGATTCCCTTACGGAGACATATCAATACATAGGTTTTAAGATTCTTACTAGTCAGATATATTCCTCTGCGGGAAATATGGGGTTTTGAGTCCCTTTCACTGAGGAAGGTGTAGGTCTTGTCTATTCCATAGTTGGTTTTTGGAACGGTACCTGTGCTTATATCAAACTCTGGTTTTATGCATCACCCCACCTCTCCTTCCCCCTTAAGCAGGCATAAGAGTGTTTTCTAAATGTGAGACACTGTTCTCTTTCCTAACTCAGTTCAAGTGTAGCCATGTTTACAGGATCTTCATAAGTGATAACTTATGATAAGTTTCTTTTTCTCTGTGACTTATTTCACTTAGAATCATCGTACCTGAATCCACCCATTTTGCTGCTACTGGTCTTATGACATTGATTTCATGGCTGAGGGATATTCCATCGTACGTAAGTACCACAATTTTTTGAACCAATTTTATATTTCCTGGGATATTTAAGGTGTACCCAAGTTGAGGTCATTGTAAGCAGTGCAGCCCTAAATTTTGGGGTGGCTCTGTCTTATTGATTTTCAGTTTTTCCCAGGTATATTCCCTAGACTGGAAGTGCCATTGGCTCTGTAGCTCTGTTGTTTACTTGTTTTAGGGAACACAATGCACTCCTCCAGAGAGGCAGTTGGCAATTTACATCCCGCCCATCAGCATAACAAGGCTCCCTGTTCTCCAGGGCCTGTCTTGCCTTTCTGGTTTTTACACATTTTGTGGATGTCCCTTTTGACCGGTGGGAAGTGATACTTCTTTGTAGTGCAGATTTGCATTGCCCGCTTGCTTGCTTGGCCAAAAAGGGCGTATGCGTTTTCTCCTGAATATATTCAGGAGAAAACGCATACGCCCTTTTTGGCCAAGTGCATCATTGTCGAAGTTGTGCCCCTCTTCCTGTGCTTTAAAGGCGATTCCAACGTACCTCTTGAAATCTGTTTCCTGCTATTCTGCCTCGCTTTCAAGTCCGCCTCGTTGCCTTCCCTCAACAGATTTTTGGACGATAGTTGTCCTTTATTACTTGGCCAGTTTGTGAATTGCTGTGCCCCTGAGCTCCATTTTTCAACTCGTTTTTGGTGAGCTGACCGCAAGTTCAAAATTTTGGTTCAGGATCTATACTGATTCCCGGTGGGTGGCTGAGACTTTGGTTAATTCTTCTTCCTGCTGGGAAATTACAGTGATATGTGCCCGTCCAAATGCCTAACAGCTACTCTCTCATTGGTTCTCCCTCTTCCCTTTCGTCCTCTGCCATATTGGCAACCTGTGCGAACCAGGAGGTTAAAGGGGCTGTCTCTCCAAGTTGGGAGGTTGATAATAAAGCAGATGGAAAGTCAAACCGGAGCACCAGGAGAGGGACTATTCGTTGAGTTTTAGAAACCTTTCGTATTCACAGTGTGTCCGTTCTCTAGGATTCCCGTACATGTTATATCTGTAATAATATTCCCTTCAACCTGGAGAGTTGGGACCCATGGAATGTGTGCCATGCATTATTGCTTTAAAGGGTCTGCATTTGCTCACCCAATCTCACCAATCCTCTCAGTCCCAGGTGTCCAGCCTTATGCCACATCCAGCTGTCATTGTAGATAGGGTCATTTCAGGTTTCATCAGAGACCCTGAAGGAATTGTAAAGAATTTCCCAGTTTTTTTATTTTATTTTTGAAATTTCTTTTTATAGTGGGTTTGAGCTGATTCTCGCTGCCATATTTTTCCCAGTCTAGACACACTTGATTCCCTTACGGAGACATATCAATACATAGGTTTTAAGATTCTTACTAGTCAGATATATTCCTCTGCGGGAAATATGGGGTTTTGATTCCCTTTCACTGAGGAAGGTGTAGGTCTTGTCTATTCCATAGTTGGTTTTTGGAACGGTACCTGTGCTTATATCAAACTCTGGTTTTATGCATCACCCCACCTCTCCTTCCCCCTTAAGCAGGCATAAGAGTGTTTTCTAAATGTGAGACACTGTTCTCTTTCCTAACTCAGTTCAAGTGTAGCCATGTTTACAGGATCTTCATAAGTGATATCTTATGATAAGTTTCTTTTTCTGTGTGACTTATTTCACTTAGAATCATCGTACCTGAATCCACCCATTTTGCTGCTACTGGTCTTATGACATTGATTTCATGGCTGAGGGATATTCCATCGTACATAAGTACCACAATTTTTTGAACCATTTTTATATTTCCTGGGATATTTAAGGTGTACCCAAGTTGAGGTCCTTGTAAGCAGTGCAGCCCTAAATTTTGGGGTGGCTGTGTCTTTTTGATTTTCAGTTTTCCCAAGGTATATTCCCTAGACTGGAAGTGCCCTTGGCTCTGTAGCTCTGTTGTTTACTTGTTTTAGGGAACACAATGCACTCCTCCAGAGAGGCAGTTGGCAATTTACATCCTGCCCATCAGCATAACAAGGCTCCCTGTTCTCCAGGGCCTGTCTTGCCTTTCTGGTTTTTACACATTTTGTGGATGTCCCTTTTGACCGGTGGGAAGTGATACTTCTTTGTAGTGCAGATTTGCATTGCCCGCTTGCTTGCTTGGCCAAAAAGGGCTTATGCGTTTTCTCCTGAATATATTCAGGAGAAAACGCATATGCCCTTTTTGGCCAAGTGTATCATTGTCGAAGTTGTGCCCCTCTTCCTGTGCTTTAAAGGCGATTCCAACGTACCTCTTGAAATCTGTTTCCTGCTATTCTGCCTCGCTTTCAAGTCCGCCTCGTTGCCTTCCCTCAACAGATTTTTGGACGATAGTTGTCCTTTATTACTCGGCCAGTTTGTGAATTGCTGTGCCCCTGAGCTCCATTTTTCAACTCGTTTTTGGTGAGCTGACCGCAAGTCCAAAATTTTGGTTCAGGATCTATACTGATTCCCGGTGGTTGGCTGAGACTTTGGTTAATTCTTCTTCTTGCCGGGAAATTACAGTGATATGTGCCCGTCCAAATTCCTAACAGCTACTCTCTCATTGGTTCTCCCTCTTCCCTTTCATCCTCTGCCAAATTGGCAACCTGTGCGAACCAGGAGGTTAAAGGGGCTGTCTCTCCAAGTTGGGAGGTTGATAATAAAGCAGATGGAAAGTCAAACCGGAGCACCAGGAGAGGGACTATTCGTTGAGTTTTAGAAATCTTTCGTATTCACAGTGTGTCCGTTCTCTAGGATTCCCGTACATGTTATATCTGTAGTAATATTCCCTTCAACCTGGAGAGTTGGGACCCATGGAATGTGTGCCATGCATTATTGCTTTAAAGGGTCTGCATTGGCTCACCCAGTCTCACCAATCCTCTCAGTCCCAAGTGTCCAGCCTTATGCCACATCCAGCTGTCATTGTAGATAGGGTCATTTCAGGTTTCATCAGAGACCCTGAAGGAATTGTAAAGAATTTCCCAGTTTTTTTGTTTTATTTTTGAAATTCCTTTTTATAGTGGGTTTGAGCTGATTCTCGCTGTCATATTTATGCCATTCTAGACACACTTGATTCCCTTACGGAGACATATCAATACATAGGTTTTAAGATTCTTACTAGTCAGATATATTCCTCTGCGGGAAATATGGGGTTTTGAGTCCCTTTCACTGAGGAAGGTGTAGGTCTTGTCTATTCCATAGTTGGTTTTTGGAACGGTACCTGTGCTTATATCAAACTCTGGTTTTATGCATCACCCCACCTCTCCTTCCCCCTTAAGCAGGCATAAGAGTGTTTTCTAAATGTGAGACACTGTTCTCTTTCCTAACTCAGTTCAAGTGTAGCCATGTTTACAGGATCTTCATAAGTGATAACTTATGATAAGTTTCTTTTTCTGTGTGACTTATTTCACTTAGAATCATCGTACCTGCATCCACCCATTTTGCTGCTACTGGTCTTATGACATTGATTTCATGGCTGAGGGATATTCCATCGTACGTAAGTACCACAATTTTTTGAACCATTTTTATATTTCCTGGGATATTTAAGGTGTACCCAAGTTGAGGTCCTTGTAAGCAGTGCTGCCCAAAATTTTGGGGTGGCTCTGTCTTATTGATTTTCAGTTTTTCCCAGGTGTATTCCCTAGACTGGAAGTGCCCTTGGCTCTGTAGCTCTGTTGTTTACTTGTTTTAGGGAACACAATGCACTCCTCCAGAGAGGCAGTTGGCAATTTACATCCCGTCCATCAGCATAACAAGGCTCCCTGTTCTCCAGTACCAGTCTTGCCTTTCTGGTTTTTACACATTTTGTGGATGTCCCTTTTGACCGGTGGGAAGTGATACTTCTTTGTAGTGCAGATTTGCATTGCCCGCTTGCTTGCTTGGCAAAAAAGGGCGTATGCGTTTTCTCCTGAATATATTCAGGAGAAAACGCATACACCCTTTTTGGCCAAGTGCATCATTGTCGAAGTTGTGCCCCTCTTCCTGTGCTTTAAAGGCGATTCCAACGTACCTCTTGAAATCTGTTTCCTGCTATTCTGCCTCGCTTTCAAGTCCGCCTCGTTGCCTTCCCTCAACAGATTTTTGGACGATAGTTGTCCTTTATTACTTGGCCAGTTTGTGAATTGCTGTGCCCCTGAGCTCCATTTTTCAACTCGTTTTTGGTGAGCTGACCGCAAGTTCAAAATTTTGGTTCAGGATCTATACTGATTCCTGGTGGGTGGCTGAGACTTTGGTTAATTCTTCTTCCTGCTGGGAAATTACAGTGATATGTGCCCGTCCAAATGCCTAACAGCTACTCTCTCATTGGTTCTCCCTCTTCCCTTTCGTCCTCTGCCATATTGGCAACCTTTGCGAACCAGGAGGTTAAAGGGGCTGTCTCTCCAAGTTGGGAGGTTGATAATAAAGCAGATGGAAAGTCAAACCGGAGCACCAGGAGAGGGACTATTCGTTGAGTTTTAGAAACCTTTCGTATTCACAGTGTGTCCGTTCTCTAGGATTCCCGTACATGTTATATCTGTAATAATATTCCCTTCAACCTGGAGAGTTGGGACCCATGGAATGTGTGCCATGCATTATTGCTTTAAAGGGTCTGCATTTGCTCACCCAATCTCACCAATCCTCTCAGTCCCAGGTGTCCAGCCTTATGCCACATACAGCTGTCATTGTAGATAGGGTCATTTCAGGTTTCATCAGAGACCCTGAAGGAATTGTAAAGAATTTCCCAGTTTTTTTATTTTATTTTTGAAATTTCTTTTTATAGTGGGTTTGAGCTGATTCTCGCTGCCATATTTTTCCCAGTCTAGACACACTTGATTCACTTACGGAGACATATCAATACATAGGTTTTAAGATTCTTACTAGTCAGATATATTCCTCTGCGGGAAATATGGGGTTTTGAGTCCCTTTCACTGAGGAAGGTGTAGGTCTTGTCTATTCCATAGTTGGTTTTTGGAACGGTACCTGTGCTTATATCAAACTCTGGTTTTATGCATCACCCCACCTCTCCTTCCCCCTTAAGCAGGCATAAGAGTGTTTTCTAAATGTGAGACACTGTTCTCTTTCCTAACTCAGTTCAAGTGTAGCCATGTTTACAGGATCTTCATAAGTGATATCTTATGTTAAGTTTCTTTTTCTGTGTGACTTATTTCACTTAGAATCATCGTACCTGAATCCACCCATTTTGCTGCTACTGGTCTTATGACATTGATTTCATGGCTGAGGGATATTCCATCGTACATAAGTACCACAATTTTTTGAACCATTTTTATATTTCCTGGGATATTTAAGGTGTACCCAAGTTGAGGTCCTTGTAAGCAGTGCAGCCCTAAATTTTGGGGTGGCTGTGTCTTTTTGATTTTCAGTTTTCCCAAGGTATATTCCCGAGACTGGAAGTGCCCTTGGCTCTGTAGCTCTGTTGTTTACTTGTTTTAGGGAACACAATGCACTCCTCCAGAGAGGCAGTTGGCAATTTACATCCTGCCCATCAGCATAACAAGGCTCCCTGTTCTCCAGGGCCTGTCTTGCCTTTCTGGTTTTTACACATTTTGTGGATGTCCCTTTTGACCGGTGGGAAGTGATACTTCTTTGTAGTGCAGATTTGCATTGCCCGCTTGCTTGCTTGGCCAAAAAGGGCTTATGCGTTTTCTCCTGAATATATTCAGGAGAAAACGCATATGCCCTTTTTGGCCAAGTGTATCATTGTCGAAGTTGTGCCCCTCTTCCTGTGCTTTAAAGGCGATTCCAACGTACCTCTTGAAATCTGTTTCCTGCTATTCTGCCTCGCTTTCAAGTCCGCCTCATTGCCTTCCCTCAACAGATTTTTGGACGATAGTTGTCCTTTATTACTCGGCCAGTTTGTGAATTGCTGTGCCCCTGAGCTCCATTTTTCAACTCGTTTTTGGTGAGCTGACCGCAAGTCCAAAATTTTGGTTCAGGATCTATACTGATTCCCGGTGGTTGGCTGAGACTTTGGTTCATTCTTCTTCTTGCCGGGAAATTACAGTGATATGTGCCCGTCCAAATTCCTAACAGCTACTCTCTCATTGGTTCTCCCTCTTCCCTTTCATCCTCTGCCAAATTGGCAACCTGTGCGAACCAGGAGGTTAAAGGGGCTGTCTCTCCAAGTTGGGAGGTTGATAATAAAGCAGATGGAAAGTCATACCGGAGCACCAGGAGAGGGACTATTCGTTGAGTTTTAGAAATCTTTCCTATTCACAGTGTGTCCGTTCTCTAGGATTCCCGTACATGTTATATCTGTAGTAATATTCCCTTCAACCTGGAGAGTTGGGACCCATGGAATGTGTGCCATGCATTATTGCTTTAAAGGGTCTGCATTTGCTCACCCAGTCTCACCAATCCTCTCAGTCCCAAGTGTCCAGCCTTATGCCACATCCAGCTGTCATTGTAGATATGGTCATTTCAGGTTTCATCAGAGACCCTGAAGGAATTGTAAAGAATTTCCCATTTTTTTTGTTTTATTTTTGAAATTCCTTTTTATAGTGGGTTTGAGCTGATTCTCGCTGCCATATTTATCCCAGTCTAGACACACTTGATTCCCTTACGGAGACATATCAGTACATAGGTTTTAAGATTCTTACTAGTCAGATATATTCCTCTGCGGGAAATATGGGGTTTTGAGTCCCTTTCACTGAGGAAGGTGTAGGTCTTGTCTATTCCATAGTTGGTTTTTGGAACGGTACCTGTGCTTATATCAAACTCTGGTTTTATTAATCACCCCACCTCTCCTTCCCCCTTAAGCAGGCATAAGAGTGTTTTCTAAATGTGAGACACTGTTCTCTTTCCTAACTCAGTTCAAGTGTAGCCATGTTTACAGGATCTTCATAAGTGATAACTTATGATAAGTTTCTTTTTCTGTGTGACTTATTTCACTTAGAATCATCGTACCTGAATCCACCCATTTTGCTGCTACTGGTCTTATGACATTGATTTCATGGCTGAGGGATATTCCATCGTATGTAAGTACCACAATTTTTTGGACCATTTTTATATTTCCTGGGATATTTAAGGTGTACCCAAGTTGAGGTCCTTGTAAGCAGTGCTGCCCAAAATTTTGGGGTGGCTCTGTCTTATTGATTTTCAGTTTTTCCCAGGTATATTCCCTAGACTGGAAGTGCCCTTGGCTCTGTAGCTCTGTTGTTTACTTGTTTTAGGGAGCACAATGCACTCCTCCAGAGAGGCAGTTGGCAATTTACATCCCGTCCATCAGCATAACAAGGCTCCCTGTTCTCCAGTACCAGTCTTGCCTTTCTGGTTTTTACACATTTTGTGGATGTCCCTTTTGACCGGTGGGAAGTGATACTTCTTTGTAGTGGAGATTTGCATTGCCCGCTTGCTTGCTTGGCCAAAAAGGGCGTATGCGTTTTCTCCTGAATATATTCAGGAGAAAACGCATACGCCCTTTTTGGCCAAGTGCATCATTGTCGAAGTTGTGCCCCTCTTCCTGTGCTTTAAAGGCGATTCCTACGTACCTCTTGAAATCTGTTTCCTGCTATTCTGCCTCGCTTTCAAGTCCGCCTCGTTGCCTTCCCTCAACAGATTTTTGGACGATAGTTGTCCTTTATTACTCGGCCAGTTTGTGAATTGCTGTGCCCCTGAGCTCCATTTTTCAACTCGTTTTTGGTGAGCTGACCGCAAGTTCAAAATTTTGGTTCAGGATCTATACTGATTCCCGGTGGTTGGCTGAGACTTTGGTTAATACTTCTTCCTGCTGGGAAATTACAGTGATATGTGCCCGTCCAAATGCCTAACAGCTACTCTCTCATTGGTTCTCCCTCTTCCCTTTCATCCTCTGACATATTGGCAACCTGTGCGAACCAGGAGGTTAAAGGGGCTGTCTCTCCAAGTTGGGAGGTTGATAATAAAGCAGATGGAAAGTCAAACCGGAGCACCAGGAGAGGGACTATTCGTTGAGTTTTAGAAACCTTTCGTATTCACAGTGTGTCCGTTCTCTAGGATTCCCGTACATGTTATATCTGTAGTAATATTCCCTTCAACCTGGAGAGTTGGGACCCATGGAATGTGTGCCATGCATTATTGCTTTAAAGGGTCTGCATTTGCTCACCCAATCTCACCAATCCTCTCAGTCCCAAGTGTCCAGCCTTATGCCACATCCAGCTGTCATTGTAGATAGGGTCATTTCAGGTTTCATCAGAGACCCTGAAGGAATTGTAAAGAATTTCCTAGTTTTTTTGTTTTATTTTTGAAATTCCTTTTTATAGTGGGTTTGAGCTGATTCTCGCTGCCATATTTATCCCAGTCTAGACACACTTGATTCCCTTACGGAGACATATCAATACATAGGTTTTAAGATTCTTACTAGTCAGATATATTCCTCTGCGGGAAATATGGGGTTTTGAGTCCCTTTCACTGAGGAAGGTGTAGGTCTTGTCTATTCCATAGTTGGTTTTTGGAACGGTACCTGTGCTTATATCAAACTCTGGTTTTATGCATCACCCCACCTCTCCTTCCCCCTTAAGCAGGCATAAGAGTGTTTTCTAAATGTGAGACACTGTTCTCTTTCCTAACTCAGTTCAAGTGTAGCCATGTTTACAGGATCTTCATAAGTGATATCTTATGATAAGTTTCTTTTTCTGTGTGACTTATTTCACTTAGAATCATCATACCTGAATCCACCCATTTTGCTGCTACTGGTCTTATGACATTGATTTCATGGCTGAGGGATATTCCATCGTACGTAAGTACCACAATTTTTTGAACCATTTTTATATTTCCTGGGATATTTAAGGTGTACCCAAGTTGAGGTCCTTGTAAGCAGTGCAGCCCTAAATTTTGGGGTGGCTGTGTCTTTTTGATTTTCAGTTTTCCCAAGGTATATTCCCTAGACTGGAAGTGCCCTTGGCTCTGTAGCTCTGTTTTTTACTTGTTTTAGGGAACACAATGCACTACTCCAGAGAGGCAGTTGGCAATTTACATCCCGCCCATCAGCATAACAAGGCTCCCTGTTCTCCAGGGCCTGTCTTGCCTTTCTGGATTTTACACATTTTGTGGATGTCCCTTTTGACCGGTGGGAAGTGATACTTCTTTGTAGTGCAGATTTGCATTGCCCGCTTGCTTGCTTGGCCAAAAAGGGCGTATGCGTTTTCTCCTGAATATATTCAGGAGAAAATGCATACGCCCTTTTTGGCCAAGTGCATCATTGTCGAAGTTGTGCCCCTCTTCCTGTGCTTTAAAGGCGATTCCAACGTACCTCTTGAAATCTGTTTCCTGCTATTCTGCCTCGCTTTCAAGTCCGCCTCATTGCCTTCCCTCAACAGATTTTTGGACGATAGTTGTCCTTTATTACTCGGCCAGTTTGTGAATTGCTGTGCCCCTGAGCTCCATTTTTCAACTCGTTTTTGGTGAGCTGACCGCAAGTCCAAAATTTTGGTTCAGGATCTATACTGATTCCCGGTGGGTGGCTGAGACTTTGTTTAGTTCTTCTTCCTGCCGGGAAATTACAGTGATATGTGCCCGTCCAAATGCCTAACAGCTACTCTCTCATTGGTTCTCCCTCTTCCCTTTCATCCTCTGCCAAATTGGCAACCTGTGCGAACCAGGAGGTTAAAGGGGCTGTCTCTCCAAGTTGGGAGGTTGATAATAAAGCAGATGGAAAGTCAAACCGGAGCACCAGGAGAGGGACTATTCGTTGAGTTTTAGAAACCTTTCGTATTCACAGTGTGTCCGTTCTCTAGGATTCCCGTACATGTTATATCTGTAGTAATATTCCCTTCAACCTGGAGAGTTGGGACCCATGGAATGTGTGCCATGCATTATTGCTTTAAAGGGTCTGCATTTGCTCACCCAATCTCACCAATCCTCTCAGTCCCAAGTGTCCAGCCTTATGCCACATCCAGCTGTCATTGTAGATAGGGTCATTTCAGGTTTCATCAGAGACCCTGAAGGAATTGTAAAGAATTTCCTAGTTTTTTTGTTTTATTTTTGAAATTCCTTTTTATAGTGGGTTTGAGCTGATTCTCGCTGCCATATTTATCCCAGTCTAGACACACTTGATTCCCTTACGGAGACATATCAATACATAGGTTTTAAGATTCTTACTAGTCAGATATATTCCTCTGCGGGAAATATGGGGTTTTGAGTCCCTTTCACTGAGGAAGGTGTAGGTCTTGTCTATTCCATAGTTGGTTTTTGGAACGGTACCTGTGCTTATATCAAACTCTGGTTTTATGCATCACCCCACCTCTCCTTCCCCCTTAAGCAGGCATAAGAGTGTTTTCTAAATGTGAGACACTGTTCTCTTTCCTAACTCAGTTCAAGTGTAGCCATGTTTACAGGATCTTCATAAGTGATATCTTATGTTAAGTTTCTTTTTCTGTGTGACTTATTTCACTTAGAATCATCATACCTGAATCCACCCATTTTGCTGCTACTGGTCTTATGACATTGATTTCATGGCTGAGGGATATTCCATCGTACGTAAGTACCACAATTTTTTGAACCATTTTTATATTTCCTGGGATATTTAAGGTGTACCCAAGTTGAGGTCCTTGTAAGCAGTGCAGCCCTAAATTTTGGGGTGGCTGTGTCTTTTTGATTTTCAGTTTTCCCAAGGTATATTCCCTAGACTGGAAGTGCCCTTGGCTCTGTAGCTCTGTTTTTTACTTGTTTTAGGGAACACAATGCACTCCTCCAGAGAGGCAGTTGGCAATTTACATCCCGCCCATCAGCATAAAAAGGCTCCCTGTTCTCCAGGGCCTGTCTTGCCTTTCTGGATTTTACACATTTTGTGGATGTCCCTTTTGACCGGTGGGAAGTGATACTTCTTTGTAGTGCAGATTTGCATTGCCCGCTTGCTTGCTTGGCCAAAAAGGGCGTATGCGTTTTCTCCTGAATATATTCAGGAGAAAATGCATACGCCCTTTTTGGCCAAGTGCATCATTGTCGAAGTTGTGCCCCTCTTCCTGTGCTTTAAAGGCGATTCCAACGTACCTCTTGAAATCTGTTTCCTGCTATTCTGCCTCGCTTTCAAGTCCGCCTCATTGCCTTCCCTCAACAGATTTTTGGACGATAGTTGTCCTTTATTACTCGGCCAGTTTGTGAATTGCTGTGCCCCTGAGCTCCATTTTTCAACTCGTTTTTGGTGAGCTGACCGCAAGTCCAAAATTTTGGTTCAGGATCTATACTGATTCCCGGTGGGTGGCTGAGACTTTGTTTAGTTCTTCTTCCTGCCGGGAAATTACAGTGATATGTGCCCGTCCAAATGCCTAACAGCTACTCTCTCATTGGTTCTCCCTCTTCCCTTTCATCCTCTGCCAAATTGGCAACCTGTGCGAACCAGGAGGTTAAAGGGGCTGTCTCTCCAAGTTGGGAGGTTGATAATAAAGCAGATGGAAAGTCAAACCGGAGCACCAGGAGAGGGACTATTCGTTGAGTTTTAGAAACCTTTCGTATTCACAGTGTGTCCGTTCTCTAGGATTCCCGTACATGTTATATCTGTAGTAATATTCCCTTCAACCTGGAGAGTTGGTACCCATGGAATGTGTGCCATGCATTATTGCTTTAAATGGTCTGCATTTGTTCACCCAATCTCACCAATCCTCTCAGTCCAAAGTGTCCAGCCTTATGCCACATCCAGCTGTAATTGTAGATAGGGTCATTCCAGGTTTCATCAGAGACCCTGAAGGAATTGTAAAGAATTTCCCAGTTTTTTTGTTTTGTTTTTGAAATTCCTTTTTATAGTGGGTTTGAGCTGATTCTCGCTGCCATGTTTATGCCAGTCTAGACACACTTGATTCCCTTACGGAGACATATCAATACATAGGTTTTAAGATTCTTACTAGTCAGATATATTCCTCTGCGGGAAATATGGGGTTTTGAGTCCCTTTCACTGAGGAAGGTGTAGGTCTTGTCTATTCCATAGTTGGTTTTTGGAACGGTACCTGTGCTTATATCAAACTCTGGTTTTATGCATCACCCCACCTCTCCTTCCCCCTTAAGCAGGCATAAGAGTGTTTTCTAAATGTGAGACACTGTTCTCTTTCCTAACTCAGTTCAAGTGTAGCCATGTTTACAGGATCTTCATAAGTGATATCTTATGATAAGTTTCTTTTTCTGTGTGACTTATTTCACTTAGAATCCTCGTACCTGAATCCACCCATTTTGCTGCTACTGGTCTTATGACATTGATTTCATGGCTGAGGGATATTCCATCGTACGTAAGTACCACAATTTTTTGAACCATTTTTATATTTCCTGGGATATTTAAGGTGTACCCAAGTTGAGGTCCTTGTAAGCAGTGCAGCCCTAAATTTTGGGGTGGCTGTGTCTTTTTGATTTTCAGTTTTCCCAAGGTATATTCCCTAGACTGGAAGTGCCCTTGGCTCTGTAGCTCTGTTTTTTACTTGTTTTAGGGAACACAATGTACTACTCCAGAGAGGCAGTTGATAATTTACATCCCGCCCGTCAGCATAACAAGGCTCCCTGTTCTCCAGGGCCTGTCTTGCCTTTCTGGTTTTTACACATTTTGTGGATGTCCCTTTTGACTGGTGGGAAGTGATACTTCTTTGTAGTGCAGATTTGCATTGCCCGCTTGCTTTCTTGGCCAAAAAGGGCGTATGTGTTTTCTCTTGAATATATGCAGGAGAAAACGCATACGCCCTTTATGGCCACGTGCATCATTGTCGAAGTTGTGCCCCTCTTCCTGTGCTTTAAAGGCGATTCCAACGTACCTCTTGAAATCTGTTTTCTGCTATTCTGTCTCGCTTCCAAGTCCGCCTCATTGCCTTCCCTCAACAGATTTTTGGACGATAGTTGTCCTTTATTACTCGGCCAGTTTGTGAATTGCTGTGCCCCTGAGCTCCGTATTTCCAGTCGTTTTTGGTGAGCTGACCGCAGGTCCAAAATTTTGGTTCAGGACCTATACTGGTTCCCGGTAGGTGGCTGAGACTTTGGTTAATTCTTCTTCCTGCCGGGAAATTACAGTGATATGTGCCCGTCCAAATGCCTATCAGGTACTCTCTCATTGGTTCTCCCTCTTGCCTTTCATCCTCTGCCAAATTGGCAACCTGTGCGAACCAGGAGGTTAAAGGGTCTGTCTCTCCAAGTTGGGAGGTTGATAGTAAAGCAGATGGAAAGGCAAACCGGAGCACCAGGAGAGGGACTATTCGTTGAGTTTTAGAAACCTTTCGTATTCACAGTGTGTCCGTTCTCTAGGTTTCCCGTACATGTTATAACTGTAGTAATATTCCCTTCAACCTGGAGAGTTGGGACCCATAGAATGGGTGCCATGCATTATTGCTTAAAAGGGTCTGCATTTGTTCACCCAATCTCACCAATCCTCTCAGTCCAAAGTGTCCAGCCTTATGCCACATCCAGCTGTAATTGTAGATAGGGTCATTCCAGGTTTCATCAGAGACCCTGAAGGAATTGTAAAGAATTTCCCAGTTTTTTTGTTTTATTTTTGAAATTCCTTTTTATAGTGGGTTCGAGCTGATTCTCGCTGATATGTTTATGCCAGTCTAGACACACTTGATTCCCTTACGGAGACATATCAATACATAGGTTTTAAGATTCTTACTAGTCAGATATATTCCTCTGCGGGAAATATGGTGTTTTGAGTCCCTTTCACTGAGGAAGGTGTAGGTCTTGTCTATTCTATAGTTGGTTTTTGGAACGGTACCTGTGCTTATATCAAACTCTGTTTTTATGCATCACCTCACCTCTCCTTCCCCCTTAAGCAGGCATAAGAGTGTTTTCTAAATGTGAGACACTGTTCTCTTTCCTAACTCAGTTCAATTGTAGCCATGTTTACAGGATCTTCATAAGTGATATCTTATGATAAGTTTCTTTTTCTGTGTGACTTATTTTACTTAGAATCATCGTACCTGAATCCACCCATTTTGCTGCTACTGGTCTTATGACATTGATTTCATGGCTGAGGGATATTCCATCGTACATAAGTACCACCATTTTTTGAACCATTTTTATATTTCCTGGGATATTTAAGGTGTACCCAAGTTGAGGTCCTTGTAAGCAGTGCAGCCCTAAATTTTGGGGTGGCTGTGTCTTTTTGATTTTCAGTTTTCCCAAGGTATATTCCCTAGACTGGATGTGCCCTTGGCTCTGTAGCTCTGTTGTTTACTTGTTTTAGGGAACACAATGCACTCCTCCAGAGAGGCAGTTGGCAATTTACATCCCGCCCATCAGCATAACAAGGCTCCCTGTTCTCCAGGGCCTGTCTTGCCTTTCTGGTTTTTACACATTTTGTGGATGTCCCTTTTGACCGGTGGGAAGTGATACTTCTTTGTAGTGCAGATTTGCATTGCCCGCTTGCTTGCTTGGCCAAAAAGGGCGTATGCGTTTTCTCCTGAATATATTCAGGAGAAAACGCATACGCCCTTTTTGGCCAAGTGCATCATTGTCGAAGTTGTGCCCCTCTTCCTGTGCTTTAAAGGTGATTCCAACGTACCTCTTGAAATCTGTTTCCTGCTATTCTGCCTCGCTTTCAAGTCCACCTCGTTGCCTTCCCTCAACAGATTTTTGGACGATAGTTGTCCTTTATTACTCGGCCAGTTTGTGAATTGCTGTGCCCCTGAGCTCCATTTTTCAACTCGTTTTAGGTGAGCTGACCGCAAGTCCAAAATTTTGGTTCAGGACCTATACTGGTTCCCGGTGGGTGGCTGAGATTTTGGTTAATTCTTCTTCCTGCCGGGAAATTACCGTGATATGTGCCCGCCCAAATGCCTAACAGCTACTCTCTCATTGGTTCTCCCTATTCCCTTTCATCCTCTGCCAAATTGGCAACCTGTGCGAACCAGGAGGTTAAAGGGGCTGTCTCTCCAAGTTCGGAGGTTGATAGTAAAGCAGGTGGAAAGTCAACCCGGAGCACCAGGAGAGGGACTATTCGTTGAGTTTTAGAAACCTTTCGTATTCACAGTGTGTCCGTTCTCTAGGTTTCCCGTACATGTTATAACTGTAGTAATATTCCCTTCAACCTGGAGAGTTGGGACCCATGGAATGGGTGCCATGCATTATTGCTTTAAAGGGTCTGCAATTGCTCACCCAATCTCACCAATCCTCTCAGTCCCAAGTGTCCAGCCTTATGCCACATCCAGCTGTCGTTGTAGATAGGGTCATTCCAGGTTTCATCAGAGATTCTGAAGGAATTGTAAAGAATTTCCCAGTTTTTTTGTTTTGTTTTTGAAATTCCTTTTTATAGTGGGTTTGAGCTGATTCTCGCTGCGATGTTTATGCCAGTCTAGACACACTTGATTCCCTTACGGAGACATATCAGTACATAGGTTTTAAGATTCTTACTAGTCAGATATGTTCCTCTGCGGGAAATATGATGTTTTGAGTCCCTTTCACTGAGGAAGGTGTAGGTCTTGTCTATTCCATAGTTGGTTTTTGGAACGGTACCTGTGCTTATATCAAACTCTGGTTTTATGCATCACCCCACCTCTCTTCCCCCTTAAGCAGGCATAAGAGTGTTTTCTAAATGTGAGACACTCTTCTCTTTCCTAACTCAGTTCAAGTGTAGCCATGTTTACAGGATCTTCATAAGTGATATCTTATGATAAGTTTCTTTTTCTGTGTGACTTATTTCATTTAGAATCATCGTACCTGAATCCACCCATTTTACTGCTACTGGTCTTATGTCATTGATTTCATGGCTGAGGTATATTCCATCGTACGTAAGTACCACAATTTTTTGAACCATTTTTATATTTCCTGGGATATTTAAGGTGTACCCAAGTTGAGGTCCTTGTAAGCAGTGCAGCCCTAAATTTTGGGGTGGCTCTGTCTTATTGATTTTCAGTTTTCCCAAGGTATATTCCCTAGACTGGAAGTGCCCTTGGCTCTGTAGCTCTGTTGTTTACTTGTTTTAGGGAACACAATGCACTCCTCCAGAGAGGGAGTTGGCAATTTACATCACGCCCATCAGCATAACAAGGCTCCCTGTTCTCCAGGGCCTGTCTTGCCTTTCTGGTTTTTACATATTTTGTGGATGTCCCTTTTGACTTGTGGGAAGTGATACTTCTTTGTAGTGCAGATTTGCATTGCCCGCCTGCTTGCTTGGCCAAAATGTGCGTATGCGTTTTCTCCTGAATATATTCAGGAGAAAACGCATACGCCCTTTTTGGCCAAGTGCATCATTGTCGAAGTTGTGCCCCTCTTCCTGTGCTTTAAAGGCGATTCCAACGTACCTCTTGAAATCTGTTTCCTGCTATTCTGCCTTGCTTTCAAGTCCGCCTCGTTGCCTTCCCTCAACAGATTTTTGACAATAGTTGTCCTTTATTACTCGGCCAGTTTGTGAATTGCTGTGCCCCTGAGCTCCATTTTTCAACTCGTTTTTGGTGAGCTGACCGCAAGTCCAAAATTTTGGTTCAGGACCTATGCTGGTTTCCGGTGGGGGGCTGAGACTTTGGTTAATTCTTCTTCCTGCCGGGAAGTTAGAGTGATATGTGCCCGTCCAAATGCCTAACAGCTATTCTCTCATTGGTTCTCCCTCTTCCCTTTCATCCTCTGCCAAATTGGCAACCTGTGTGAACCAGGAGGTTAAAGGGGCTGTCTCTCCAAGTTGGGAGGTTGATAGTAAAGCAGATGGAAAGTCAAACCGGAGCACCAGGACAGGGACTATTCGTTGAGTTTTAGAAACCTTTCGTATTCACAGTGTGTCCGTTCTCTAGGTTTCCCGTACATGTTATAGCTGTAGTAATATTCCCTTCAACCTGGAGAGTTGGGACTCATGGAATGGGTGCCAAGCATTTGTGCTTTAAAGGGTCTGCATTTGCTCACCCAATCTCACCAATCGTCTCAGTCCCAAGTGTCCAGCCTTATGCCACATCCAGCTGTCGTTGTAGATAGGGTCATTCCAGTTTCATCAGAGACCCTGAAGGAATTGTAAAGAATTTCCCAGTTTTTTGGTTTTGTTTTTGAAATTCCTTTTTATACTGGGTTTGAGCTGATTCTCGCTGCCATGTTTATGCCAGTCTAGACACACTTGATTCCCTTACGGAGACATATCAATACATAGGTTTTAAGATTCTTACTAGTCAGATATATTCCTCTGCGGGAAATATGGTGTTTTGAGTCCCTTTCACTGAGGAAGGTGTAGGTCTTGTCTACTCCATAGTTGGTTTTTGGAACGGTACGTGTGCTTATATCAAACTCTGGTTGTATGCATCACCCCACCTCTCCTTCCCCCATAAGCAGGCATAAGAGTGTTTTCTAAATGAGAGACACTGTTCTCTTTCCTAACTCAGTTCAATTGTAGCCATGTTTACAGGATCTTCATAAGTGATATCTTATGATATTTTCTTTTTCTGTGTGACTTATTTCACTTAGAATCATCGTACCTGAATCCACCCATTTTGCTGCTACTGGTCTTATGGCATTGATTTCATGGCTGAGGGATATTCCATCGTACGTAAGTACCACAATTTTTTGAACCATTTTTATATTTCCTGGGATACTTAAGGTGTATCCAAGTTGAGGTCTTTGTAAGCAGTGCAGCCCTAATTTTGGGGTGGCTCTGTATTATTGATTTTCAGTTTTCCCAAGGTATATTCCCTAGACTGGAAGTGCCCTTGGCTCTGTAGCTCTGTTCTTTACTTGTTTTAGGGAACACAATGCACTCCTCCAGAGAGGCAGTTGGCAATTTACATCCCGCCCATCAGCATAACAAGGCTCCCTGTTCTCCAGGGCCTGCCTTGCCTTTCTGGTTTTTACACATTTTGTGGATGTCCCTTTTGACCGGTGGGAAGTGATACTTCTTTGTAGTGCAGATTTGCATTGCCCGCTTGCTTGCTTGGCCAAAAAGGGCGTATGCGTTTTCTCCTATATATTCAGGAGAAAACGCATACGCCCTTTTTGGCCAAGGGCATCATTGTCGAAGTTGTGCCCTTCTACCTGTGCTTTAAAGGCGATTCCAACGTACCTCTTGAAATCTGTTTCCTGCTATTCTGCCTCGCTTTCAAGTCCGCCTCGTTGCCTTCCCTCAATAGATTTTTGGACGATAGTTGTCCTTTATTACTCGGCCAGTTTGTGAATTGCTGTGCCCCTGAGCTCCATTTTTCAACTCGTTTTTGGTGAGCTGACTGCAAGTCCAAAATTTTGGTTCAGGACCTATACTGGTTCCCGGTGGGTGGCTGAGACTTTGGTTAATTCTTCTTCCTGCCGGGAAATTACAGTGATATGTGCCCGTCCAAATGCCTAACAGCTACTCTCTCATTGGTTCTCCCTCTTCACTTTCATCCTCTGCCAAATTGGCAACGTGTGTGAAGCAGGAGGTTAAAGGGGCTGTCTCTCCGAGTTGGGAGGTTGATAGTAAAGCAGATGGAAAGTCAAACCGGAGCACCAGCAGAGGGACTATTCGTTGAGTTTTAGAAACCTTTCGTATTCACAGTGTGTCCGTTCTCTAGGTTTCCCATACATGTTATAGCTGGAGTAATATTCCCTTCAACCTGGAGAGTTGGGGCCCATGGAACGGGTGCCAGGCATTTGTGATTTGAAGGGTCTGCATTTGCTCACCCAATCTCACCAATTCTCTCAGTCCCAAGTGTCCAGCCTTATGCCACATCCAGCTGTCGTTGTAGATAGGGTCATTCCAGGTTTCATCAGATACCCTGAAGGAATTGTAAAGAATTTCCCAGTTTTTTTGTTTTGTTTTTGAAATTCCTTTTTATAGTGCGTTTGAGCTGATTCTCGCTGCCATGTTTATGCCAGTCTAGACACACTTGTTTCCCTTATGGAGAAATATCAATACATAGGTTTTAATATTCTTACTAGTCAGATATATTCCTCTGCGGGAAATATGGTGTTTTAAGTCCCTTTCACTGAGGAAGGTGTAGGTCTTGTCTATTCCATAGTTGGTTTTTGGAACGGTACCTGTGCTTATATCAAACTCTGGTTTTATGCATCACCCCACCTCTCCTTCCCCCTTAAGCAGGCATAAGAGTGTTTTCTAAATATGAGACACTGTTCTCTTTCCTATCTCAGTTCAAGTGTCGCCATGTTTATAGGATCTTCATAAGTGATATCTTATGATAAGTTTCTTTTTCTGTGTGACTTATTTCACTTAGAATCATCGTACCTGAATCCACCCATTTTGCTGCTACTGGTCTTATGACATTGATTTCATGGTTGAGGGATATTCCATCGTATGTAAGTACCACAATTTTTTGAACCATTTTTATATTTCCTGGGATACTTAATGTGTATCCAAGTTGAGGTCCTTGTAAGCAGTGCAGCCCTAAATTATGGGGTCTCTCTGTCTTATTGATTTTCAGTTTTCCCAAGGTATATTCCCTAGACTGGAAGTTCCCTTGGCTCTGTAGCTCTGTTGTTTACTTGTTTTAGGGAACACAATGCACTCCTCCAGAGAGGCAGTTGGCAATTTACATCCCGCCCATCAGCATAACAAGGCTCCCTGTTCTCCAGGGCCTGTCTTGCCTTTCTGGTTTTTACACATTTTGTGGATGTCCCTTTTGACCGGTGGGAAGTGATACTTCTTTGTAGTGCAGATTTGCATTGCCCGCTTGCTTGCTTGGCCAAAAAGGGCGTATGCGTTTTCTCCTGAATATATTCAGGAGAAAACGCATACGCCCTATTTGGCCAAGTGCATCATTGTCGAAGTTGTGCCCCACTTCCTGTGCTTTAAAGGCGATTCCAACGTACCTCTGGAAATCTGTTTCCTGCTATTATGCCTTGCTTTCAAGTCCGCCTCGTTGCCTTCGCTCAACAGATTTTTGGACGATAGTTGTCTTTTATTACTCGGCCAGTTTGTGAATTGCTGTGCCCCTGAGCTCCATTTTTCAACTCGATTTTGGTGAGCTGACAGCAAGTCCAAAATTTTGGTTCAGGACCTATACTGGTTCCCGGTGGGTGTCTGAGACTTTGTTTAATTCTTCTTCCTGCCGGGAAATTACGGTGATATGTGCCCGTCCAAATGCCTAACAGCTACTCTCTCATTGGTTCTCCCTCTTCCCTTTCATCCTCTGCCAAATTGGCAACCTGTGTGAACCAGGAGGACAAAGGGGCTGTCTCTCCAAGATGGGAGGTTGATAGTAAAGCAGATGAAAAGTTAAACCGGAGCACCAGGAGAGGGACTATTCGTTGAGTTTTAGAAACCTTTCGTATTCACAGTGTGTCCGTTCTCTAGGTTTCCCGTACATGTTATAGCTGTAGTAATATTCCCTTCAACCAGGAGAGTTGGGGCCCATGGAATGGGTGCCAGGCATTTGTGATTTAAAGGGTCTGCATTTGCTCACCCAATCTCACCAATCGTCTCTGTCCCAAGTGTCCCTCCTTATGCCACATCCAGCTGTCGTTGTAGATAGGGTCATTCCAGGTTTCATCAGAGACCCTGAAGGAATTGTAAAGAATTTCCCAGTTTTTTTGTTTTGTTTTTGAAATTCCTTTTTAGAGTGGGTTTGAGCTGATTCTCGCTGCCATGTTTATGCCTGTCTAGACACACTTGTTTCCCTTACACAGACATATCAATACATAGGTTTTAAATTCTTACTAGTCAGATATATTCCTCTGCGGGAAATTGGGATTTTGAGTCCCTTTCACTGAGGAAGGTGTAGGTCTTGTCTATTCCATAGTTGGTTTTTGGAACGGTACCTGTGCTTATATCAAACTCTGGTTTTATGCATCACCCCACCTCTCCTTCCCCCTTAAGCAGGGATAAGAGTGTTTTCTAAATATGAGACACTGTTCTCTTTCCTAACTCAGTTCAAGTGTAGCCATGTTTATAGGATCTTCATAAGTGATATCTTATGATAAGTTTCTTTTTCTCTGTGACTTATTTCACTTAGAATCATCGTACCTGAATCCACCCATTTTGCTGCTACTGGTCTTATGACATTGATTTCATGGCTGAGGGATATTCCATCGTACGTAAGTACCACAATTTTTTGAACCATTTTTATATTTCCTGGGATACTTAAGGTGTATCCAAGTTGAGGTCTTTGTAAGCAGTGCAGCCCTTATTTTTGGGTGGCTCTGTATTATTGATTTTCAGATTTCCCAAGGTATATTCCCTAGACTGGAAGTGGCCTTGGCTCTGTAGCTCTGTTCTTTACTTCTTTTAGGGAACACAATGCATTCCTCCAGAGAGGCAGTTGGCAATTTACATCCCGCCCATCAGCATAACAAGGCTCCCTGTTCTCCAGGGCCTGTCTTGCCTTTCTGGTTTTTACACATTTTGTGGATGTCCCTTTTGACCTGTGGGAAGTGATACTTCTTTGTAGTGCAGATTTGCATTGCCCGCTTGCTTGCTTGGCCAAAAAGGGCGTATGCGTTTTCTCCTGAATACATTCAGGAGAAAACGCATACGCCCTTTTTGGACAAGGGCATCATTTTTGAAGTTGTGCCCCTCTTCCTGTGCTTTAAACGCAATTCCATCGTACCTCTTGAAATCTGTTTCCTGCTATTAAGCCTCGCATTCAAGTCCGCCTCATTGCCTTCCCTCAACAGATTTTGGGACGATAGTTGTCCTTTATTACTCGGCCAGTTTGTGAATTGCTGTGCCCCTGAGCTCCATTTTCAACTCGTTTTTGGTGAGCTGACCTCAAGTCCAAAATTTTGGTTCAGGACCTATACTGGTTCCCGGTGGGTGGCTGAGACTTTGGTTAATTCTTCTTCCTGCCGGGAAATTACAGTGATATGTGCCCGTCCAAATGACTACCAGCTACTCTCTCATTGGTTCTCCCTCTTCCCTTTCATCCTCTGCCAAATTGGCATCCTGTGTGAACCAGGAGGTTAAATGGGCTGTCTCTCCACGTTGGTTGGTTGATAGTAAAGCAGATGGAAAGTCAAACCGGAGCACCAGGAGAGGGACTATTCGTTGAGTTTTAGAAACCTTTCGTGTTCACAGTGTGCCCGTTCTCTAGGTTTCCCGTACATGTTATAGCTGGAGTAATATTCCCTTCAACCTGGAGAGTTGGGGCCCATGGAATGGGTGCCAGGCATTTGTGATTTAAAGGGTCTGCATTTGCAAACCCAATCTCACCAATCCTCTCAGTCCCAAGTGTCCCTCCTTATGCCACATCCAGCTGTCGTTGTAGATAGAGTCATTCCAGGTTTCATCAGGGACCCTGAAGGAATTGTAAAGAATTTCCCAGTTTTTTTGTTTTGTTTTTGAAATTCCTTTTTATAGTGGGCTTGAGCTGATTCTCGCTGCCATGTTTATGCCAGTCTAGACACACTTGATTCCCTTATGGAGACATATCAATACATAGGTTTTAAGATTCTTACTAGTCAGATATATTCCTCTGCGGGAAATATGGGGTTTTGAGTCCCTTTCACTGAGGAAGGTGTAGGTCTTGTCTATTCCATAGTTGGTTTTTGGAACGGTACCTGTGCTTATATCAAACTCTGGTTTTATGCATCACCCCACCTCTCCCTCCCCCTTAAGCAGGCATAAGAGTGTTTTCTAAATATGAGACAGTGTTCTCTTTCCTAACTCAGTTCAAGTGTAGCCATGTTTACAGGATCATCATAAGTGATATCTTATGATAAGTTTCTTTTTCTGTGTGACTTATTTCACTTAGAATCATCGTACCTGAATCCACCCATTTTGCTGCTACTGGTCTTATGACATTGATTTCATGGCTGAGGGATATTCCATCGTACGTAAGTACCACAATTTTTTGAACCATTTTTATATTTCCTGGGATACTTAAGGTGTATCCAAGTTGAGGTCTTTGTAAGCAGTGCAGCCCTTATTTTGGGGTGGCTCTGTATTATTGATTTTCAGATTTCCCAAGGTATATTCCCTAGACTGGAAGTGCCCTTGGCTCTGTAGCTCTGTTCTTTACTTCTTTTAGGGAACACAATGCATTCCTCCAGAGAGGCAGTTGGCAATTTACATCCCGCCCATCAGCATAACAAGGCTCCCTGTTCTCCAGGGCCTGTCTTGCCTTTCTGGTTTTTACACATTTTGTGGATGTCCCTTTTGACCTGTGGGAAGTGATACTTCTTTGTAGTGCAGATTTGCATTGCCCGCTTGCTTGCTTGGCCAAAAAGGGCGTATGCGTTTTCTCCTGAATATATTCAGGAGAAAACGCATACGCCCTTTTTGGACAAGGGCATCATTTTTGAAGTTGTGCCCCTCTTCCTGTGCTTTAAATGCAATTCCATCATACCTCTTGAAATCTGTTTCCTGCTATTAAGCCTCGCATTCAAGTCCGCCTCATTGCCTTCCCTCAACAGATTTTTGGACGATAGTTGTCCTTTATTACTCGGCCAGTTTGTGAATTGCTGTGCCCCTGAGCTCCATTTTTCAACTCGTTTTTGGTGAGCTGACCTCAAGTCCAAAATTTTGGTTCAGGACCTATACTGGTTCCCGGTGGGTGGCTGAGACTTTGGTTAATTCTTCTTCCTGCCGGGAAATTACAGTGATATGTGCCCGTCCAAATGACTACCAGCTACTCTCTCATTGGTTCTCCCTCTTCCCTTTCATCCTCTGCCAAATTGGCAACCTGTGCGAACCAGGAGTTTAAAGGGGCTGTCTCTCCAAGTTGGGAGGTTGATAGTAAAGCAGATGGAAAGTCAAACTGGAGCACCAGGAGAGGGACTATTCGTTCAGTTTTAGAAACCTTTCGTATTCACAGTGTGTCTGTTCTCTAGTTTTCCCGTACATGTTATAGCTGTAGTAATATTCCCTTCAACCTGGAGAGTTCGGACCCATGAAATGGGTGCCATCCATTATTGCTTTAAAGGGTCTGCATTTGCTCACCCAATCTCACAAATCGTCTCAGTCTCAAGTTTCCCTCCTTATGCCACATCCAGCTGTCGTTGTAGATAGGGTCATTCCAGGTTTCATCAGAGTCTCTGAAGGAATTGTAAAGAATTTCCCAGTTTTTTTATTTTGTTTTTGAAATTCCTTTTTATAGTGGGTTTGAGCTGATTCTCACTGCCATGTTTATGCCAGTCTAGACACACTTGATTCCCTAACGGAGACATATCAATACATAGGTTTTAAGATTCTTACTAGTCAGATATATTCCTCTGCGGGAAATATGGGGTTTTAAGTCCCTTTCACTTAGGAAGGTGTAGGTCTTGTCTAATCCATAGTTGGTTTTTGGAACGGTACCTGTGCTTATATCAAACTCTGGTTTTATGCATCACCCCACCTCTCCTTCCCCCTTAAGCAGGCATAAGAGTGTTTTCTAAATGTGAGACACTATTCTCTTTCCTAACTCAGTTCAAGTGTAGCCATGTTTACAGGATCTTCATAAGTGATATCTTATGATAAGTTTCTTTTTCTGTGTGACTTATTTCACTTAGAATCATCGTACCTGAATCCACCCATTTTGCTGCTACTGGTCTTATGACATTGATTTCATGGCTGAGGGATATTCCATCGTACATAAGTACAACAATTTTTGAACCATTTTTATATTTCCTGGGATACTTAAGGTGTATCCAAGTTGAGGTCTTTGTAAGCAGTGCAGCCCTAATTATGGGTGGCTCTGTCTTATTGATTTTCACTTTTCCCAAGGTATATTCCCTAGACTGGAAGTGCCCTTGGCTCTGTAGCTCTGTTGTTTACTTGTTTTAGGGAACACAATGCACTCCTCCAGAGAGGCAGTTGGCAATTTACATCCCGCCCATCAGCATAACAAGGCTCCCTGTTCTCCAGGGCCTGTCTTGCCTTTCTGGTTTTTACACATTTTGTGGATGTCCCTTTTGACCAGTGGGAAGTGATACTTCTTTGTAGTGCAGATTTGCATTGCCCGCTTGCTTGCTTGGCCAAAAAGGGCGTATGCGTTTTCTCCTGAATATATTCAGGAGAAAACGCATACGCCCTTTTTGGTCAAGTGCATCATTGTCAAAGTTGTGCCCCTCTTCCTGTGCTTTAAAGGCGATTCCAATGTACCTCTTGAAATCTGTTTCCTGCTATTCTGCCTCGCTTTGAAGTCCGCCTCGTTGCCTTCCCTCAACAAATTTTTGGACGATAGTTGTCTTTTATTACTTGGCCAGTTTGTGAATTGCTGTGCCCCTGAGCTCCATTTTTCAACTCGTTTTTGGTGAGCTGACCGCAGGTCCAAAATTTTGGTTCAGGACCTATACTGGTTTCCAGTGGGGGGCTGAGACTTTGGTTAATTCTTCTTCCTGCCGGGAAGTTAGAGTGATATATGCCCGTCCAAATGCCTAACAGCTATTCTCTCATTGGTTCTCCCTCTTCCCTTTCATCCTCTGCCAAATTGGCAACCTGTGCGAACCAGGAGGTTAAAGGGGCTGTCTCTCCAAGTTGGGAGGTTGATAGTAAAGCAGATGGAAAGTCAAACCGGAGCACCAGGACAGGGACTATTCGTTGAGTTTTAGAAACCTTTCGTATTCACAGTGTGTCCGTTCTCTAGGTTTCCCGTACATGTTATAGCTGGAGTAATATTCCCTTCAACCTGCAGAGTTGGCGCCCATGGAATGGGTGCCAGGCATTTGTGATTTAAAGGGTCTGCATTTGCTCAACCAATCTCACCAATCCTCTCAGTCCCAAGTGTCCCTCCTTATGCCACATCCAGCTGTCGTTGTAGATAGGGTCGTTCCAGGTTTCATCAGGGACCCTGAAGGAATTGTAAAGAATTTCCCAGTTTTTTGGTTTTGTTTTTGAAATTCCTTTTTATACTGGGTTTGAGCTGATTCTCGCTGCCATGTTTATGCCAGTCTAGACACACTTGATTCCCTTACAGAGACATATCAATACATAGGTTTTAAGATTCTTACTAGTCAGATATATTCCTCTGCGGGAAATATGGTGTTTTGAGTCCCTTTCACTGAGGAAGGTGTAGGTCTTGTCTATTCCATAGTTGGTTTTTGGAACGGTACGTGTGCTTATATCAAACTCTGGTTGTATGCATCACCCCACCTCTCCTTCCCCCATAAGCAGGCATAAGAGTGTTTTCTAAATGAGAGACACTGTTCTATTTCCTAACTCAGTTCAATTGTAGCCATGTTTACAGGATCTTCATAAGTGATATCTTATGATATTTTCTTTTTCTGTGTGACTTATTTCACTTAGAATCATCGTACCTGAATCCACCCATTTTGCTGCTACTGGTCTTATGGCATTGATTTCATGGCTGAGGGATATTCCATCGTACGTAAGTACCACAATTTTTTGAACCATTTTTATATTTCCTGGGATACTTAAGGTGTATCCAAGTTGAGGTCTTTGTAAGCAGTGCAGCCCTAATTTTGGGGTGGCTCTGTATTATTGATTTTCAGTTTTCCCAAGGTATATTCCCTAGACTGGAAGTGCCCTTGGCTCTGTAGCTCTGTTCTTTACTTGTTTTAGGGAACACAATGCACTCCTCCAGAGAGGCAGTTGGCAATTTACATCCCGCCCATCAGCATAACAAGGCTCCCTGTTCTCCAGGGCCTGCCTTGCCTTTCTGGTTTTTACACATTTTGTGGATGTCCCTTTTGACCGGTGGGAAGTGATACTTCTTTGTAGTGCACATTTGCATTGCCCGCTTGCTTGCTTGGCCAAAAAGGGCGTATGCGTTTTCTCCTGAATATATTCAGGAGAAAACGCATACGCCCTTTTTGGCCAAGGGCATCATTGTCGAAGTTGTGCCCTTCTTCCTGTGCTTTAAAGGCGATTCCAACGTACCTCTTGAAATCTGTTTCCTGCTATTCTGCCTCGCTTTCAAGTCCGCCTCGTTGCCTTCCCTCAATAGATTTTTGGACGATAGTTGTCCTTTATTACTCGGCCAGTTTGTGAATTGCTGTGCCCCTGAGCTCCATTTTTCAACTCGTTTTTGGTGAGCTGACTGCAAGTCCAAAATTTTGGTTCAGGACCTATACTGGTTCCCGGTGGGTGGCTGAGACTTTGGTTAATTCTTCTTCCTGCCGGGAAATTACAGTGATATGTGCCCGTCCAAATGCCTAACAGCTACTCTCTCATTGGTTCTCCCTCTTCACTTTCATCCTCTGCCAAATTGGCAACGTGTGTGAAGCAGGAGGTTAAAGGGGCGGTCTCTCCGAGTTGGGAGGTTGATAGTAAAGCAGATGGAAAGTCAAACCGGAGCACCAGCAGAGGGACTATTCGTTGAGTTTTAGAAACCTTTCGTATTCACAGTGTGTCCGTTCTCTAGGTTTCCCGTACATGTTATAGCTGGAGTAATATTCCCTTCAACCTGGAGAGTTGGGGCCCATGGAACGGGTGCCAGGCATTTGTGATTTGAAGGGTCTGCATTTGCTCACCCAATCTCACCAATTCTCTCAGTCCCAAGTGTCCAGCCTTATGCCACATCCAGCTGTCGTTGTAGATAGGGTCATTCCAGGTTTCATCAGATACCCTGAAGGAATTGTAAAGAATTTCCCAGTTTTTTTGTTTTGTTTTTGAAATTCCTTTTTATAGTGCGTTTGAGCTGATTCTCGCTGCCATGTTTATGCCAGTCTAGACACACTTGTTTCCCTTATGGAGAAATATCAATACATAGGTTTTAATATTCTTACTAGTCAGATATATTCCTCTGCGGGAAATATGGTGTTTTAAGTCCCTTTCACTGAGGAAGGTGTAGGTCTTGTCTATTCCATAGTTGGTTTTTGGAACGGTACCTGTGCTTATATCAAACTCTGGTTTTATGCATCACCCCACCTTTCCTTCCCCCTTAAGCAGGCATAAGGGTGTTTTCTAAATATGAGACACTGTTCTCTTTCCTATCTCAGTTCAAGTGTCGCCATGTTTATAGGATCTTCATAAGTGATATCTTATGATAAGTTTCTTTTTCTGTGTGACTTATTTCACTTAGAATCATCGTACCTGAATCCACCCATTTTGCTGCTACTGGTCTTATG